>NC_090444.1:844874192-845515072 GCF_031143425.1 Pleurodeles waltl
CTTTCTGGTTATGTGTACATACACTGAACTGTTTGGTATATGATTCTCTTATGAAAAGCACCAATGACAAAGTGGTAAGGCACTTACAAGTACTTATCCCACTGCTGCACCACCAATGTAGGAGGATGGCCTGGCTTATAGTGGGTACCTGATGGTACTTACACCTTGTGCCAGGTCCAGTTATCCCTTATTAGTAGATTAGTAGTGTTCTAGCAGCTTAGGCTGATAGATGTAGCTATAGCAGAGCAGCTTAGGCTGAACTAGGAGGCATGCAAAGCTCCTATTATACCACTTATATCATATAGGTACTATATCATAACAAAGACAATACTCACAGTTACTAAAAATAAAGGTACTTTATTTTAGTGACAATGTGCCAAAAATATCTCAGAGGATATACTCCCCTAGGTAAGTAAAATACACAAAATATACACACTAACCAAAATCAGGTAAGTAAACTGTTAGAAAAGTAGTGCAAACACTGTAGAATACAATAGGATGCAATACGAGACAATAGGCCTAGGGGCAACACAAACCATATACTAAGAAAGTGGAATGCAAATCACGAATGAACCCCTAGGCTAGTGTAGTGTGTAGAGGGTCGCTGGGAGTGTAAGAACACTCTAAGGGTGTCCAAGATACCCCACCCCAAGACCCTGGAAAGTAGGAGTACTAGAAACTAGAAACACACTAAACTCATGATAGAGGATTTTACAAAGATCACAACAGACTGCAAAGCACTGAAGATGGATTCCTGGACCCGAGTACCTGTAAAGGAAGGGGACCAAGTCCAAGAGCCATGAAAGTGTCCGGTGGGGGGGGGGGGGGGGGGGGGGGGGGGGGGGGGGGCAGGAGCCCACTAAACCCCGGATGAAGGTGCAAAATGGCTGCCTCCTGATGGAAGAAGCTGAAGATTCTGGAACAAGGAAAGGTGCTAGGAACTTCTCCTTCATACAGAAGATGTCACAGGAAGTGCTGGAGGATGCAGAGTTGTTTCTTTGGCAAAAGACCACAAAGAAGCCTTGCTAGCTGCAAGAGTCACAGATGAAGAAAAAGGGTGCTGCCTGGGCCCAGGAAGGACCAGGATGTCGCCATATGGGAGAGGAGACAGAGGGACCATCAGCAACATAGAGAGCCCATGCACAAGAAGGTAGCACCCAAAGAAGCACTTAAACACAGTTTCAAGAAGTCTGAGCAAAGTGGTCATCTCAACACTGGAAAAGAGGATCCCACGAAGCCGGAGATCAACTCAGGGAGCTGAGCATTGCAGGACAGAGTGCTGGGGACCTGGGCCTGGCTGTGCATGAAGGATTTTGTGGAAATGTGCACAGAAGCCCTTGTGGCTGCAGTTCACGCGGTGCACATGATTACAGTCTGGAGAGGGGAGGCAAGGACTTACCTCCTGGAAATTTGGACAGTTGGACCACTGTACAGTCTGGGTCACTTGGTGTAGGAGGCTGGCCTGGCTTATTGTGGCTACCTGATGGTACTTACACCTTCTGCCAGGCCCAGTTATCCCTTATTAGTAGATTAGTAGTGTTCTAGCAGCTTAGGCTGATACAGGTAGCTATAGCAGAGCAGCTTAGGCTGAACTAGGAGACATGCAACACAACTTCTATACCACTTATATCATATAGCACTATATCATAAGAAACACAATACTCAGAGTTATTGTGAGAAAGTAGCCTCTTTCTAGCCTTGTTACCCTCACTTTTGGCCTGTTTTTGAGTATATGTCAGGGTGTTTTCACTGTCTCACTGGGATCCTGCTAGCCAGGGCCCAGTGCTCATAGTGAAAACCCTATGTTGTCAGTATGTTTGTTATCTGTCACTGGGACCCTGCTAGCCAGGACCCCAGTGCTCATAAGTTTGTGGCCTATATGTATGCGTTCCCTGTGTGATGCCTAACTGTCTCACTGAGGCTCTGCTAACCAGAACCTCAGTGGTTATGCTCTCTCTGCTTTCCAAATGTGTCACTAACAGGCTAGTGACTAAATTTACCAATTCACATTGGCATACTGGTACACCCATATAATTCCCTAATATATGGTACTGAGGTACCCAGGGTATTGGGGTTCCACGAGATCCCTATGGGCTGTAGCATTTCTTTTGCCACCCATAGGGAGCTCTGACAATTCTTACACAGGCCTGCCACTGCAGCCTGCATGAAATAACGTCCACGTTATTTCACAGCCATTTACCACTGCACTTAAGTAACTTATAACTCACCTATATGTCTAACCTTCAACTGGTGAAGGTTGGGTGCAAAGTTACTTAGTGTGAGGGCACCCTGGCACTAGCCAAGGTGCCCCCACATCGTTCAGGGCAAATCCCCCAGACTTTGTGAGTGCGGGGACACCATTACACGCGTGCACTGTACATAGGTCACTACCTATGTACAGCGTCACAATGGTAACTCCGAACATGGCCATGTAACATGTCTAAGATCATGGAATTGTCCCCCCAATGCCATTCTGGCATTGGGGGGACAATTCCATGATCCCCTGGGTCTCTAGCACAGAAGCCGGGTACTGCCAAACTGACTTTTCAGGGTTTGCACTGCAGCTGCTGCCAACCCCTCGAACAGTTTCTGCCCCCCTGGGGTCCAGGCAGCCCTGATCCAGGAAGGCAGAACAAAGGATTTCCTCTGAGAGAGGGTGTTACACTCTCTCCCTTTGGAAATAGCTGTGAGGGGCTGGGGAGGGGTAGCCTCCCCCAGCCTCTGGAAATGCTTTGATGGGCACAGATGCTACCCATCTCTGCGCAAGCCAGTCTACACTGGTGTGAGAAAGTAGCCTCTTTCTAGCCTTGTCACCCCCACTTTTGGCCTGTTTGTGAGTGTATGTCAGGGTGTTTTCACTGTCTCACTGGGATCCTGCTAGCCAGGGCCATGTGCTCATAGTGAAAACCCTATGTTTTCAGTATGTTTGTTATGGGTCACTGGGACCCTGCTAGTCTGGACCCCAGTGCTCATAAGTTTGTGGCCTATATGTATGTGTTCCCTGTGTGGTGCCTAACTGTCTCACTGAGGCTCTGCTAATCAGAACCTCAGTGGTTATGCTCTCTCATTTCTTTCAAATTGTCACTGACAGGCTAGTGACCAATTTTACCAATTTACATTGGCTTACTGGAACACCCTTATAATTCCCTAGTATATGGTACTGAGGTACCCAGGGTATTGGGGTTCCAGGAGATCCCTATGGGCTGCAGCATTTCTTTTGCCACCCATAGGGAGCTCTGACAATTCTTACACAGGCCTGCCACTGCAGCCTGAGTAAAATAACATCCACGTTATTTCACAGCCATTTTACACTGCACTTAAGTAACTTATAAGTCACCTATATGTCTAACCTTTACCTGGTAAAGGTTAGGTGCAAAGTTACTTAGTGTGAGGGCACCCTGGCACTAGCCAAGGTGCCCCCACATTGTTCAGGGCCAATTCCCCGGACTTTGTGAGTGCGGGGGACACCATTACACGCGTGCACTACATATAGGTCACTACCTATATGTAGCTTCACAATGGTAACTCCAAATATGGCCATGTAACATGTCTATGATCATGGAATTGCCCCCTCTATACCATCCTGGCATAGTTGGCACAATCCCATGATCCCAGTGGTCTGTAGCACAGACCCTGGTACTGCCAAACTGCCCTTTCTGGGGTTTCACTGCAGCTGCTGCTGCTGCCAACCCCTCAGACAGGCATCTGCCCTCCTGGGGTCCAGCCAGGCCTGGCCCAGGATGGCAGAACAAAGGACTTCCTCTGAGAGAGGGTGTTACACCCTCACCCTTTGGAAAATGGTGTGAAGGCAGGGGAGGAGTAGCCTCCCCCAGCCTCTGGAAATGCTTTCTTGGGCACAGATGTGCCCAATTCTGCATAAGCCAGTCTACACCGGTTCAGGGGACCCCTTAGCTCTGCTCTGGCGCGAAACTGGACAAAGGAAAGGGGAGTGACCACTCCCCTGACCTGCACCTCCCCTGGGAGGTGTCCAGAGCTCCTCGAGTGTGCTCCAGACCTCTGCCATCTTGGAAACAGAGGTGCTGCTGGCACACTGGACTGCTCTGAGTGGCCAGTGCCACCAGGTGACGTCAGAGACTCCTTCTGATAGGCTCCTTCAGGTGTTGCTAGCCTATCCTCTCTCCTAGGTAGCCAAAACCCTCTTTTCTGGCTATTTAGGGTCTCTGTCTCTGGGGAAACTTTAGATAACGAATGCAAGAGCTCATCCGAGTTCCTCTGCATCTCTCTCTTCACCTTCTGCCAAGGAATCGACTGCTGACCGCGCTGGAAGCCTGCAAAACTGCAACATAGTAGCAAAGACGACTACTGCAACTCTGTAACGCTGATCCTGCCGCCTTCTCGACTGTTTTCCTGGTGGTGCATGCTGTGGGGGTAGTCTGCCTCCTCTCTGCACTAGAAGCTCCGAAGAAATCTCCCGAGGGTCGACGGAATCTTCCCCCTGCAACCGCAGGCACCAAAAAGCTGCATTACCGGTCCCTTGGGTCTCCTCTCAGCACGACGAGCGAGGTCCCTCAAATTCAGCAACTCTGTCTAAGTGACTCCCACAGTCCAGTGACTCTTCAGTCCAAGTTTGGTGGAGGTAAGTCCTTGCCTCACTAGACTGCATTGCTGGGAACCGCGACTTTTGCAGCTACTCCGGCCTCCGTGCACTTCCGGCGGAAATCCTTTGTGCACAGTCCAGCCTGGGTCCACGGCACTCTAACCTGCGTTGCACGACCTCCTAAGTTGTTCTCCGGCGACGTGGGACTCCTTTGTGTAACTTCGGGTGAGCACCGTTTCACGCATCCTTGTAGTGCCTGTTGCTGGCACTTCTCTGGATGCTACCTGCTGCTAAGAGAGCTCTCTGTCTTGTTCGATGTCCCCTCTACCCCCTGGTCCAATTTGCGACCTCCTGGTCCCTCCTGGGCCACAGCAGCATCCAAAAACGCTAACCGCCTGATTTGCAGCTAGCAAGGCTTGTTGGTGTTCTTTTGGCGGGAAAACACTTCTGCACGACTTTCAACGGCGAGATAGATCCCTCCACCAAAGGGGAAGTCTCTAGCCCTTTTTGTTCCTGCAGAAACCTCAGCTTCTTCTGTCAAGTAGAAGCTTCTTTGCACCCGCAGCTGGCATTTCCTGGGCATCTGCCCATCTCCCACTTGCTTGTGACTTTTGGACTTGGTCCCCTTGTTCCACAGGTACCCAAGATTGGAAATCCATTGTTGTTGCATTGTTGGTTTGTGTCTTTCCTGCATTATTCCTCTAACACGACTTCTTTGTCCTTAGGGGAACTTTAGTGCACTTTGCACTCACTTTTCAGGGTCTTGGGGAGGGTTATTTTTCTAACTCTCACTATTTTCCAATAGTCCCAGCGACCCTCTACAAGGTCACATAGGTTTGGGGTCCATTCGTGGTTCGCATTCCACTTTTGGAGTATATAGTTTGTGTTGCCCCCATCCCTATGTGTCCCCATTGCATCCTATTGTAACTATACATTGTTTGCACTGTTTTCTAAGACTATACTGCATATTTTTGCTATTGTGTATATATATCTTGTGTATATTTCCTATCCTCTCACTGAGGGTACACTCTGAGATACTTTGGCATATTGTCATAAAAATAAAGTACCTTTATTTTTAGTATAACTGTGTATTGTGTTTTCTTATGATATTGTGCATATGACACTGAGTGGTACTGTAGTAGCTTCACACGTCTCCTAGTTCAGCCTAAGCTGCTCTGCTAAGCTACCATTATCTATCAGCCTAAGCTGCTAGACACCCTATACACTAATAAGGGATAACTGGGCCTGGTGCAAGGTGCAAGTACCCCTTGGTACTCACTACAAGCCAGTCCAGCCTCCTACTGGGACTGGGCTGCCCAGACCTGAGGATGGCAGAACCCTGTCTGTGGGGTGGCAGTAGCAGTAGCTGCAGAGAAAACCCCAGAGAGCTAGTTTAGAAGTACCCGGGGTCCATAGTGGAGCCCCAGGGATGCATGGGATTGTCACCCCAATACCAGATTTGGCATGTGGGGACAATTCTAAGATCTTAGACATGTTACATGGCCACATTCGGAGTTACCATTGTGAAGCTACGTATAGGTATTGACATATATGTAGTGCTCGCATGTAATGGCGTTTCCGCACTCACATAGTCCGTGGAAATGGCACTGAACTATGTGGGGGCACCTTTGCTAGTGCAAGGGTGCCCTCACACTTAGTAACTTTGCACCTAGTCTTCAGCAAGTGAATGTTAGACATATAGGTGACTTATAAGTTACTTAAGTGCAGTGAAAACGGCAGTGAAATAACGTGTACGTTATTTCACTCAGGCTGCAGTTGCAGTCCTGTGTAAGATTTGTCTGAGCTCCCTATGGGTGGCAAAAGCAACGCTGCAGCCCATAGGGACCTCCTGGAACCCCAGTACCCTAGGTACCTCAGTACCATATACTAGGGCACTATAAGGGTGTTCCAGTGTGCCAATTAGAATTGGTAAAAATGATCACTAGCCTATAGTGACAATTTTTAAAGGCAGAGATAGCATAAGTACTGAGGTTCTGGTTAGCAGAGCCTCAGTGACACAGTTAGTCCCTACACAGGTACACAAATTCAGGCCACAAAATATGAGCACTGGGGTCCTGGCTAGCAGGATCCCAGTGGCTAGCAGGATCCCAGTGAGACAGGCAAAAGCAAACTTACATACATGTAAAAATGGGGGTAGCATGTCAGGCAAGATGGTACTTTCCTACACAAAGGAAGCCCATTTATGAGGTTGTTGGACTTATTCTCTCCTGATCTTTAGATGGCAGCACTATGTAGGTCTGACCTCTAATTTATGATTTATTTTATTTCAGGTGAACTGTGATTTTGATCTGCTATTTTATTATTTTCAATTCATTCTGAGCATCATGCTCAACGACCAATCATCTGATTCTAACCATCATTATTTGCCTTCTGTAATAATTTAAATCCTTTACTAAACGTTCATGGTTTAATTTTAATAATTTTCCCGTTTTTTATTGAAAAGCCTAATGTGCTTTACTATTTACCTTGTAATTTGCATTGAAGTTTGTTGATCAGGTCCATTCCATTTGAGAAACAACGCAATCTTTAAGTGATTAACCATACTCCTGGTACATCAGAAGCACTTTAAATTTGACATTACTAGAAAAATCATTATCATTGACATCCTGTTGAGCACTAAATTGCTTTTTCAACACATACACTGAATGACTTTATGTAGCTTTTATCTGAATACATTAATATGCAGCAGACATAAAAATGGCAGAGGAAAGAACAATAATATTTATGACATAAACAGTACCTTACTTGGCAAAAGGCCATGTGGTAATGATGCGTATCCGCATTTCTGATATTATATTGTAGGTAACCTGTAAGCATTTATATTGATTTTTTTTGTTTCAATCTGTTTATGTTTCTACCCATAGGATGGCTCTCTTGGTTTGGAAACAGCACTGTGATCTTTATTCTGTACAAACAGAGAACCTCTTTATTGCCGACTGATTATCTGACACTGAACTTGGCTGCATCAGACGCAAGTATTTCTGTTTTTGGATATTCTCGTGGAATTATTGACATTTTCAATGTTTTTAAGGATGATGGATTTCTTATTACAACAATATGGACATGTCAGGTATGGATGGAACATCAACAACTAATTTGTTTTTGAGTACCTTAATGTAGGAAAGTACCATCTTGCCTGGCATGTTACCCCCATTTTTCACTGTATATATGTTGTTTTAGTGTATGTGTCACTGGGACCCTGTCATCCAGAGCCCCAGTGCTCATAAGTGTGCCTGAATGTGTTACCTGTGTAGTGACTAACTGTCTCACTGAGGCTCTGCTAATCAGAACCTCAGTGGTTATGCTCTCTCATTTCTTTCAAATTGTCACTGACAGGCTAGTGACCAATTTTACCAATCTACATTGGCTTACTGGAACACCCTTAAAATTCCCTAGTATATGGTACTGAGGTACCCAGGGTATTGGGGTTCCAGGAGATCCCTATGGGCTGCAGCATTTCTTTTGCCACCCATAGGGAGCTCTGACAATTCTTACACAGGCCTGCCATTGCAGCCTGAGTGAAATAACGTCCACGTTATTTCACAGCCATTTTACACTGCACTTAAGTAACTTATAAGTCACCTATATGTCTAACCTTTACCTGGTAAAGGTTAGGTGCAAAGTTACTTAGTGTGAGGGCACCCTGGCACTAGCCAAGGTGCCCCCACATTGTTCAGGGCCAATTCCCCGGACTTTGTGAGTGCGGGGACACCATTACACGCGTGCACTACATATAGGTCACTACCTATATGTAGCTTCACAATGGTAACTCCGAATATGGCCATGTAACATGTCTATGATCATGGAATTGCCCCCTCTATGCCATCCTGGCATAGTTGGCACAATCCCATGATCCCAGTGGTCTGTAGCACAGACCCTGATACTGCCAAACTGCCCTTCCTGGGGTTTCACTGCAGCTGCTGCCAACCCCTCAGACAGGCAGCTGCCCTCCTGGGGTCCACCCAGGCCTGGCCCAGGATGGCAGAACAAAGGACTTCCTCTGAGAGAGGGTGTTACACCCTCTCCCTTTGGAAAATGGTGTGAAGGCAGGGGAGGAGTAGCCTCCCCCTGCCTCTGGAAATGCTTTCTTGGGCACAGATGTGCCCAATTCTGCATAAGCCAGTCTACACCGGTTCAGGGGACCCCTTAGCCCTGCTCTGGCGCAAAACTGGACAAAGGAAAGGGGAGTGACCACTCCCCTGACCTGCACCTCCCCTGGGAGGTGTCCAGAGCTCCTCCAGTGTGCTCCAGACCTCTGCCATCTTGGAAACAGAGGTGCTGCTGGCACACTGGACTGCTCTGAGATTCCCAGGAGGGCCTTTGCCACTGCAGGAGCTGTAGTGGTCCTTAGAGGAATTGCTTCAGGATATCTTGTGGCATGGTCCACTACCACCAAGATAAACCTATTGCCTGAAGCAGTAGGAGGGTCAAGGGGGCCAACTATGTCAACCCCTACCCTTTCAAAGGGAACCCCAACCACAGGCAGTGGAATAAGGGGTGCCATTGGAGTGCCACCTGTCTTGCCACTGGCTTGACAGGTTTCACAGGACTTACAAACATCTTTTGTGTCCTCAGACATTCTAGGCCAATGAAACAAGGGAACAAGCCTGTCCCAAGTTTTCATTTGCCCAAATGTCCAGCTAAGGGAATGTCGTGAGCAAGAGTTAGGAGGAACTTTCTGTACTCCTGAGGAATCACCAATCTCCTGGCAGCTCCAGGTTTTGGATCCCTTGCTTCAGTGTACAAGAGGTTGTCCTCCCAGTAAACTCTGTGAGAGTCACTGACATCCCCATTTGCTTGTTTGACAGCTTGCTGCCTTAGACCCTCTAGTGTGGGACAGGTCTGCTGTGCCACACTCAGCTCCTCCCTGGCAGGCCCCCCTTCACTCAGCAGTGTCTGCTTCCAGCTCCTCTGGTGTAGGTTCTGCACAGGGTGGAAATTCTTCTTCCTCAGAAGTAGAATCCACTGTAGAGGGAGGGATAGTAGGTAGTGCTTTACTTCTACTAGCCCTAGCTTTAGGGAGCACTTGGTCCATTCTTCCAGGATCCAAGTCACCCTGTCCTTTTTGCTTTTTGGCCTGAGCCCTGGTCAAAGCAAAAATATGCCCTGGAATGCCCAGCATTGCTGCATGAGCCTCCAACTCCACTTCTGCCCAAGCTGATGTCTCTAAATCATTCCCTAATAGACAGTCTACAGGTAAATCTGAGGCAACCACAACTTTCTTTGGGCCAGTAACCTCCCCCCCCCCCCAGTTGAGATTTACAACAGCCATGGGGTGGCTAAGGGTGTTGTTGTGAGCATCGGTTACTTGGTACTGGTGACCAAGTAGGTGTTGTTCAGGGTGGACCAGTTTCTCTATTACCATTGTAAAACTGGCACCAGTGTCCCTGTAGGCCTGAACCTCAACACCATTTATTAGGGGTAGTTGCTTGTACTTATCCATGTTAAGGGGACAAGCAACTAAGGTGGCTAAATCAATAGCCCCCTCAGAGACTAACACAGTCTCCCTAATTAGACCAACCCCAACTAAGTTACCAAAGGTGAGCCCAGCTACTCCCTTAGATTGGCTATTAGTAGGTTTGCTCCCACCACCACTGCTATTAGTAGGGACACTAGGTGTAGCAGTAGGGGTTGTAGTGGTAGGAGGCTTGGTGCTTTTCTTTGGACAACTGTGATCTGTTGTCCAATGGCCTTTTATTTTACATAAATAGCACCAGGGTTTCTTTTCTTTGTTTTGATTGGAAGAGGATTTGGGCCCACCACCCCCACCAGAGTGTTTTTCTGGGCCTGATGAAGACTCATTTTTAGATTTGTCCCCACCCTTGTCAGAAGACTTACCATCCTTCTTCTTATTGCCATCTTTGTCACCCCCTGTATGAACTTTTCTGTTCACCCTTGTTCTGACCCATTTGTCTGCCTTCTTTCCCAATTCTTGGGGAGAGGTCAGATCAGAGTCCACCGAGTACTGGTGCAACAAATCAGACACACAATTATTAAGAATATGCTCTCTCAGGATCAAGTTATACAGGCTTTCATAATAAGTAACTTTACTGCCATGTAACCACCCCTCCAAAGCCTTCACTGAATGGTCAACAAAATCATCCCAGTCTTGTGAAGACTACTTTTTGGTTTCTCTGAACTTCATCCTGTACTGTTCAGTGGTTAAGCCATAACCATCCAGGAGTGCATTCTTAAGAACTGTAAAATTATTGGCATCACTTTCTTTCACAGTAAGGAGCCTATCCCTACCCTTTCCACTAAATGATAGCCATAGGATAGCAGCCCACTGCCTTTGAGGGACATCCTGTACAACACAGGCCCTCTCAAGTGCAGCAAACCACTTGTTAATGTCATCCCCCTCCTTATAAGGGGGAACTATCTTGTGCAGATGCCTGGAATCATGCTCTTTTGCAGGATGACTATGGGGAATACTGCTGCTGCCACCATGGGTTTCTAAACCCAATTTCTGTCTTTCTCTCTCCACTTCTAAGCACTGTCTATCCAAATCCAGCTGTTGCTTCTTGAGCTTCAGTCTGGTTTGTTCCCCTCTCAATCTATTGAGCTCCCTTTCTAACAATCTGTCATCAGGGTGGGTGGGAGGGACATGCCTTGAAACAGAGGTATGGTGAGAATGAACAGAAGGAGACCCATCCCTCACAGAAGGCATCCTAACAGCTTGGTTAACGGAAACATCACTTCTACTGTGGTGAGAAGGAATACTCTTGCTATGATGTGAGACAGCACTATCAGTATGGTGTGACTCTACATCAGTACCAACTATGCTAGGCTGTCTAGTAATGGGCAGGCTAGGAAGTTTATTTCCTGAACCTTTTTCTAGGGGAGTCCCTGGATCAGATTGGGAACCATTAGCTACTTTTTCAACAGAAGGGGCACCTCTGGCCTTATCCTGTTCTATAAGCATGTTAACCAACAGTTCTCTGGGGGGATTCTTCCCTACACTCAAACCTCTCTCTATGCAGAGACTCCTTGCTCCTTTCCCTTTCCAGCTAAGGTGATCATATGCAAGTTTGGACAGATCAACAGTTTGGCCTGTGCCAGACATTTTAGACAGTGTTTAAGTGACAGAAAAAGAGAGAAAAAGTTTTTCAGAACTTTTAGAAAGACAGAACAAAAAACTTTTAAAACTTTTTAAGAACTTTTAGAAAGTTTAGAGGTACTTTTCAGCACTTAGAAAAGAGTGAAAAGAGGAAATGCAAAACTTTTTGGTTAGGTGTACATACACTGAACTTGTTTTGTATATTTTTCTCTTATGAAAAGTACAATGACAAAAGTGGTAAGTAGTTACAAAGCACTTATCCCACCGCTGCACAACCAATGTAGGAGGCTGGACTGGCTTGTAGTGAGTACCAAGGGGTACTTACACCTTGCACCAGGCCCAGGTATCCCTTATTAGTGTATAGGGTGTCTAGCAGCTTAGGCTGATAGATAATGGTAGCTTAGCAGAGCAGCTTAGGCTGAACTAGGAGACGAGTGAAGCTCCTACAGTACCACTAGTGTCACTTGCACAATATCATAAGAAAACACAATACACAGATATACTAAAAATAAAGGTACTTTATTTTTATGACAATATGCCAAAGTATCTCAGTGAGTACCCTCAGTATGAGGATAGCAAATATACACAAGATATATGTACACAATACCAAAAATATGCAGTATAGTCTTAGAAAACAGTGCAAACAATGTATAGTTGCAATAGGATGCAATGGGGACACATAGGGATAGGGGCAACACAAACCATATACTCCAAAAGTGGAATGCGAACCACGAATGGACCCCAAACCTATGTGACTTTGTAGAGGGTCGCTGGGACTATTAGAAAATAGTAAGGGTTACAAAAATAGCCCACCCCAAGGCCCTGAAAAGTGAGTGCAAAGTGCACTAAAGTTCCCCAAAGGACAATGAGGTCGTGATAGGGGAATTCTGCAGGAAAGACACAAACCAGCGATGCAACAACGATGGATTTCCAGTCGAGGGTACCTGTGGAACAAGGGGACCAAGTCCAAAAGTCACAAGCAAGTCGGAGATGGGCAGATGCCCAGGAAATGCCAGCTGTGGGTGCAAAGAAGCTTCTACTGGACAGAAGAAGCTGAGGTTTCTGCAAGAACGAAAAGGGCTAGAGACTTCCTCTTTGGTGGACGAATCTCTCTCGCCGTGGAGAGTCGTGCAGAAGTATTTTCCCGCCGAAAGAACGCCAACAAGCCTTGCTAGCTGCAAATCGTGCAAACCCTCTTTTCTGGCTATTTAGGGTCTCTGTCTCTGGGGAAACTTTAGATAACGAATGCAAGAGCTCATCAGAGTTCCTCTGCATCTCTCTCTTCACCTTCTGCCAAGGAATCGACTGCTGACCGCGCTGGAAGCCTGCAAAACTGCAACAAAGTAGCGAAGATGACTACTGCAACTCTGTAACGCTGATCCTGCCGCCTTCTCGACTGTTTTCCTGGTGGTGCATGCTGTGGGGGTAGTCTGCCTCCTCTCTGCACTAGAAGCTCTGAAAAAATCTCCCGTGGGTCGACGGAATCTTCCCCCTGCAACCGCAGGCACCAAAGAACTGCATCACCGGTCCCCTGGGTCTCCTCTCAGCACGACGAGCGAGGTCCCTTGAACCCAACAACTGTGTTCAAGTGACTCCCACAGTCCAGTGACTCTTCAGTCCAAGTTTGGTGGAGGTAAGTCCTTGCCTCCCCACGCCAGACTGCATTGCTCGGAACCATGACTTTTGCAGCTGCTCTGGCCTCTGTGCACTTCCGGTGGAAATCCTTTGTGCACAGCCAAGCCTGGGTCCACGGCACTCTAACCTGCATTGCACGACTTTCTAAGTGGCCCTCCGGCGATGTGGGACTCCTTTGTGCAACTTCGGGTGAGCACCATTTCACTCCTCTTCGTAGTGCCTGTTGCGGCACTTCTGCGGGTTCTGCCTGCTTCTGAGAGGGCACCTTGTCTTGCTCGACGCGCCCTCTGTCCTCAGACGCAATTGGCAACATCCTGGTCCCTCCTGGGCCACAGCAGCATCCAAAAACCCTAACCACATGATTTGCAACTAGCAAGGCTAGTTGGTGGTTTTTCGGCAGGAAAACACTTCTGCACGACTCTCCACGGCGTGCCGGATCGATCCTTCAAAGGGGAAGTCTCTAGACCCTGTCGTTCCTGCAGAATCCTCAGCTTCTACTGTCCAGTAGCAGCTTCTTTGCACCCACAGCTGGCATTTCCTGGGCATCTGCCCATCTCCGACTTGCTTGTGACTTTTGGACTTGGTCCCCTTGTTCCACAGGTACCCTCGACTGGAAATCCATCGTTGTTTGATGCTGGTTTGTGTCTTTCCTGCAGAATTCCCCTATCACGACCTCTATGTCCTTTGGGGAACTTTAGTGCACTTTGCACTAACTTTTCAGGGTCTTGGGGTGGGCTATTGTTCTAACCCTTACTATTTTCTAATAGTCCCAGCGACCCTCTACAAAGTCACATAGGTTTGGGGTCCATTCGTGGTTCGCATTCCACTTTTGGAGTATATGGTTTGTGTTGCCCCTATCCCTATGTGTCCCCTTTGCATCCTATTTTAACTATACATTGTTTGCACTGTTTTCTAAGACTATACTGCATATGTTTGGTATTGTGTACATATATCTTGTGTATATTTGCTATCCTCTCACTGAGGGTACACTCTAAGATACTTTGGCATATTGTCATAAAAATAAAGTACCTTTATTTTTAGTATATCTGTGTATTGTGTTTTCTTATGATATTGTGCAAGTGACACTAGTGGTACTGTAGGAGCTTCACTCGTCTCCTAGTTCAGCCTAAGCTGCTCTGCTAAGCTACCATTGTCTATCAGCCTAAGCTGCTAGACACCCTATACACCAATAAGGGATACCTGGGCCTGGTGCAAGGTGTAAGTACCCCTTGGTACTCACTACAAGCCAGTCCAGCCTCCTACAAACACCCTCTCTCTGAGGAAGTCCTTTGTTCTGGCTTCCTGGGCCAAGCCTGGCTGGACCCCAGGAGGGCAGAAACCTGTCTGAGGGGTTGGTAGAAGCAGCAGCTGCAGTGAAACCCCGGGAAAGGTAGTTTGGCAGTACCCGGGTCTGTGCTAGAGACTCGGGGGATCATGGAATTGTCTCCCCAATGCCAGAATGGCATTGGGGTGACAATTCCATGATCTTAGACATGTTACATGGCCATGTTCGGAGTTACCATTGCGACGCTATACATAGGTAGTGACCTATGTATAGTGCACGCGTGTAATGGTGTCCCCGCACTCACAAAGTCCGGGGAATTTGCCCTGAACGATGTGGGAGCACCTTGGCTAGTGCCAGGGTGCCCACATACTAAGTAACTTATCACCCAACCTTTACCAGGTAAAGGTTAGTGATATAGGTGACTTATAAGTTACTTAAGTGCAGTGGTAAATGGATGTGAAATAACGTGGACGTTATTTCACTCAGGCTGCAGTGGCAGGCCTGTGTAAGAATTGTCAGAGCTCCCTATGGGTGGCAGAAGAAATGCTGCAGCCCATAGGGATCTCCTGGAACCCCAATACCCTGGGTACCTCAGTACCATATACTAGGGAATTATAAGGGTGTTCCAGTATGCCAATGTGAATTGGTGAAATTGGTCACTAGCCTGTTAGTGACAATTTGGAATGCAAAGAGAGAGCATAACCACTGAGGTTCTGGTTAGCAGAGCCTCAGTGAGACACTTAGTCATCACACAGGGAACACATACAGGGCACACTTATGAGCACTGGGGCCCTGGCTGGCATGGTCCCAGTGACACATACAACTAAAACAACATATATACAGTGAAATATGGGGGTAACATGCCAGGCAAGATGGTACTTTCCTACAGTGGGCACCCTGGCACTAGCCAAGGTGTCCCCACATCGTTCAGGGCAAATTCCCCGGACTTTGTGAGTGTGGGGACACCATTACATGCCTGTACTGTACATAGGTCACTGCCTATGTACAGCGTCACAATGGTAACTCCGAGCATGGCCATGTAACATGTCTAAGATCATGGAATTGTCACCCCAATGCCATTCTGGCATTGGGGGGACAATTCCATGATCCCCGGGTCTCTAGCACAGAACCCGGGTACTGCCAAACTGCCTTTCCGGGGTCTCCACTGCAGCTGCTGCTGCTGCCAACCCCTCAGACAGGTTTCTGTCCTCCTGGAGTCCAGGCAGCCCTGGCCCAGGAAGGCAGAACAAAGGACTTCCTCTGAGAGAGGGTGTAACACCCTCTCCCTTTGGAAACAGGTGTGAAGGCTGGGGAGGAGTAGCCTCCCCCAGCCTCTGGAAATGCTTTGATGGGCACAAATGGTGCCCATCTCTGCATAAGCCAGTCTACATCGGTTCAGGGATCACCCAGCCCTGCTCTGGTGCGAAACTGGACAAAGGAAAGGGGAGTGACCACTCCCCTGACCTGCACTTCCCAGGGGAGGTGCCCAGAGCTCCTCCAGTGTGTCCCAGACCCCTGCCATCTTGGAAACAGAGGTGTTTGTGGCACACTGGACTGCTCTGAGTGGCCAGTGCCAGCAGGTGACGTCAGAGGCTCCTTCTGATAGGCTCTTACCTCTCTTGGTAGCCAATATTCCTTTCTTGGTAGCCAAACCTCCTTTTCTGGCTGTTTAGGGTCTCTGCTTTGGGGATCTCACCAGATAACGAATGCAAGATCTCACCAGAGTTCCTCTGCATCTCCCTCTTCACCTTCTGCCAAAGATTCGACCGCTGACTGCTCAGGACGCCTGCAAAACCGCAACAAAGTAGCAAGACGACTACTAGCAACCTTCTATCACTTCATCCTGCCGGCTTTCTCGACTGTTTCCAGGTGGTGCATGCTCTGGGGGTAGCCAGCCTCCTCTCTGCAACAGGAGCTCTGAAGAAATCTCCCATGGGTCAACGGAATCTTCCCTCTGCAACCGCAGGCAACAAAAGACTGCATTACCGGTCCTCTGGGTCCCCTTTCAGCACGACGAGCGTGGTCCCTGGAACTTAGCAACTCTGTCCAAGTGACTCCCACAGTCCAGTGACTCTTCAGTCCCAGTTTGGTGGAGGTAAGTCCTTGCCTCCCCACGCTAGACTGCATTGCTGGGTACCGCGTGATTTGGAGCTGCTCCGTCTCCTGTGCACTCTTCCAGGATTTCCTTCGTGCACAGGCAAGCCTGGGTCGCCGACACTCTAACCTGCAGTGCACAACCTTCTGAGTTGTCCTCCGGCGACATGGGACTCCCTTTTGTGACTTTGCGTGGACTCTGGTTCACTCATCTTCCAAGTGCCTGTTCAGGTACTTCTGCGGGTGCTGCCTGCTTCTGTGAGGGCTCCCTGAGTTGCTGGGTGGCCCCTGTGTCTCCTGATCCAAGTGGCGACATCCTGGTCCCTCCTGGGCCACAGCAGCATCCAAAAACCCTCTCAAGTGCAGCAAACCACTTGTTAATGTCATCCCCCTCCTTGTAAGGGGGAACTATCTTATGCAGATTCCTAGAATCATGCTCTTTCACAGGATTACTATCAGGTATTCTGCTGCTGCCACCATGGGGTCCAAACCCCAACCTCTCTCTCTCTTTTTCTAAGTCTAGGGATTCCCTGTCTAGAGCCAGCTGTTGCTGTTTAAGCTCCAGCCTGGACTCTTCCACTCTCAATCTATTGAGTTCCCTTTCTAACATTCTGTCATCAGGGTGGGTGGGTTGGGAATGCTTGGACAGTGAGGATAAATTGGAAACAACAGAGGGAGATCTGTCAGAATATGCTCTCTCAGAATAAGATTATACAGGCTTTCATAGTCAGAAACTTTACTGCCATGTAACCACCCCTCCAAGGCCTTCACTGAACAGTCAACAAAGTCTATCCAGTCTTGTGAGGACTCTTTTCTGGTGTCTCTGAACTTAATCCTGTATTGTTCAGTGGTTAAGCCAAATCCATCCATGAGTGCATCCTTCAAAACTTCAAACTTGTTAGCATCACTTTCTCTATCAGTAAGGAGCTTATCCCTACCCTTTCCATTGAAAGATAGCCACAATATAACAGCCCACTGCCTTTGAGGGACCCCCTGTACCATACAGGCCCTCTCAAGTGCAGAAAACCACTTGTTGATGTCATCCCTCTCCTTGTAAGGGGGAACTATCTTGTGCAGATTCCTGGAATCATGCTCTTTGACAGGATTACTATCAGGAATACTGCTGCTGCCACCATGGGGTCCAAACCCCAATCTATGTCTCTCCTTCTACAGGTCTAGGGATTCCCTGCCTAGAGCCAGCTGTTGCTGTTTAAGCTTCAGTCTGGTCTCTTCCGCTCTCAGCCTTTTGAGTTCCCTTTCTAACATGTTGTCTTCAGGGAGGGTGGGTTGGGAATGCTTGGATGGTGAGGATAAATTGGAAACAACAGAGGGAGATCTGTCCCTAACAGCTTGGACTCTAACAACTTGGCCTCCAGGAATAAAAACATCCCTACTATGATGGGAGCTCCTATTACTACCAGCATTGCTATGTGGTCTGCTGAGGGGCAGATTTGGAATAGAACCCTCCGCACCTCCCTCAAGGGGTTCCTCTGAGTCAGAATGGGAGATATCTATTAACTTCTAATTTTAAGTGCCTGCTAGGTATCATCATTCACAATGAGCATGTTATACAGAAACTCTCTTGTAGGGTTCTTTACTATCACTAAACCTCTATCTAAGCAGAGACTCCTTAAGCTCTTGAAATTTAAATTGTCATAGGTAGTACTGACCATTTTAAGAGCAGACTCTACAGCAGGCATGATAAAAGAAGGTTTAGAGACAGTGAGAAGAAAGAAAAAGGTTCAGAACTTTTTAAAGAACAGAAAAAATAATTTTTCAAACTTTTAGAAACTTTTATAAGTTTTAGAGTACTTTTCAGCACTTAGTATAAAGTGTAAGAGGAGAAGAGCAAAACTTTTTGGTTAAGTGTACATACACTGAACTTGTTTTGTATATTATTCTCTTTTGAAAGGTACACAATCACAAAGTGGTAAGTGTAGGAAAGTACCATCTTGCCTGGCATGTTTCCCCCATATTTCACTGTATATATGTTGTTTTAGTTGTATGTGTCACTGGGACCCTGCCAGCCAGGGCCCCAGTGCTCATAAGTCTGCCCTGTATGTGTTCTCTGTGTGATGACTAATTGTCTCACTGAGGCTCTGCTAACCAGAACCTCAGTGGTTATGCTCTCTCTTTGCTTTCCAAATTGTCACTAACAGGCTAGTGACCAATTTCACCAATTCACATTGGCATACTGGAACACCCTTATAATTCCCTAGTATATGGTACTGAGGCACCCAGGGTATTGGGGTTCCAGGAGAGCCCTATGGGCTGCAGCATTTCTTTTGCCACCCATAGGGAGCTCTGACAATTCTTACACAGGCCTGCCACTGCAGCCTGAGTGAAATAACGTCCACGTTATTTCACAGCCATTTACCACTGCACTTAAGTAACTTATAAGTCACCTATATGTCTAACCTTTACCTGGTAAAGGTTGGGTGCTAAGTTACTTAGTGTGTGGGCACCCTGGCACTAGCCAAGGTGCCCCCACATCGTTCAGGGCAAATTCCCTGGACTTTGTGAGTGCGGGGACACCATTACACACGTGCACTATACATAGGTCACTACCAATGTATAGCGTCACAATGGTAACTCCGAACATGGCCATGTAACATGTCTAAGAACATGGAATTGTCACCCCAATGCCATTCTGGCATTGGGAGACAATTCCATGATCCCCCGAGTCTCTAGCACAGACCCGGGTACTGCCAAACTACCTTTCCCGGGGTTTCACTGCAGCTGCTGCCAACCCCTCAGACAGGTTTCTGCCCTCCTGGGGTCCAGCCAGGCTTGCCCCAGGAAGGCAGAACAAAGGACTTCCTCAGAGAGAGGGTGTTACACCCTCTCCCTTTGGAAAAAGATGTCAGGGCTGGGGAGGAGTATCCTCCCCCAGCCTCTGGAAATGCTTTGATGGGCACAGATGGTGCCCATCTCTGCATAAGCCAGTCTACACCGGTTCAGGGATCCCCCAGCCCTGCTCTGGTGCGAAACTGGACAATGGAAAGGGGAGTGACCACTCCCCTGACCTGCACCTCCCAGTGGAGGTGCCCAGAGCTCCTCCAGTGTGCTCCAGACCTCTGCCATCTTGGAAACAGAGGTGCTGCTGGCACACTGGACTGCTCTGAGTGGCCAGGGCCAGCAGGTGACGTCACAGACCCCTTCTGATAGGCTCTTACCTGTGTTGCTAGCCTATCCTCCTTCCTAAGTAGCCAAACCTCCTTTTCTGGCTATTTAGGGTCTCTGCTTTGGGGAATTCTTTGGATAACGAATGCAAGAGCTCATCAGAGTTCCTCTGCATCTCTCTCTTCATCTTCTGCCAAGGAATCGACCGCTGACTGCTCTGGACGCCTGCAAAACCGCAACAAAGTAGCAAAGACGACTACTGCAACCTTGGATCGCTGATCCGGCCGCCTTCTCGACTGTTTTCCTGGTGGTGCATGCTGTGGGGGTAGTCTGCCTCCTCTCTACACTAGAAGCTCTGAAGAAATCTCCTGTGGGTCGACAGAATCTTCCCCCTGCAGCCGCAGGCAACAAAAGACTGCATCACTGGTCCTCTGGGTCCCCTCTCAGCACGTCGAGCATGGTCCCTGGAACTCAGCAACTCTGTCCAAGTGACTCCCACAGTCCAGTGACTCTTCAGTCCAAGTTTGGTGGAGGTAAGTCCTTGCCTCCCCACGCTAGACTGCATTGCTGGGTACTGCGTGATTTGCAGCTGCTCCGGCTCCTGTGCAATCTTCCAGGATTTCCTTTGTGCACAGCCAAGCCTGGGTCACCGACACTCTAACCTGCAATGCACAACCTCCTGAGTTGTCCTCCGGCGTCGTGGGATCTTCTTTTGTGACTTCAGGTGAGCTCCAGTTCACTCCTCTTCGTAGTGCCTGTTCTGGCACTTCTGCAGGTGCTGCCTGCTACTGTGAGGGCTCCTTGTCTTGCAGTGCGCCCCCTCTGTCTTCTCACACAGTTGGCGACATTCTGGTCCCTCCTGGGCCACAGCAGCATCCAAAAACCCTAACTATGACCCTTGCAGCTAGCAAGGCTTGTTTGCGGTCTTTCTGCGTGGGAACACCTCTGCAAGCTTCGTCACGATGTGGGACATCAATCCTCCAAAGGGGAAGTTCCTAGTTCTCTTCGTTCTTGCAGAATCCACAGCTTCTAACATCCGGTGACAGCTTCTTTGCACCCTCAGCTGGCATTTCCTGGGCATCTGCCCAATCTCAACTTTATCGCGACTCTTGGACTTGGTCCCCTTGTTCCACAGGTACTCTCGTCCGGAAATCCACTTTGGTTGCATTGCTGGTGTTGTTCTTCCTTGCAGAATTCCCCTATCACGACTTCTGTGCTCCCTGGGGAACATAGGTGCACTTTACACCTAGTTTTCAGGGTCTTGGGGTGGGCTATTGTTCTAACCCTCACTGTTTTCTTACAGTCCCAGCGACCCTCTACAAGCTCACATAGGTTTGGGGTCCATTCGTGGTTCACATTCCACTTTTGGAGTATATGGTTTGTGTTGCCCCTATACCTATGTGCTCTCATTGCAATCTATTGTGACTGTACATTGCTAGCATTGCTTTCTATTGCTATTACTGCATATTTTTGGTATTGTGTACATATATCTTGTGTATATTTGGCATCCTCATACTGAGGGTACTCACTGAGATACTTTGGCATATTGTCATAAAAATAAAGTACCTTTATTTTTAGTATATCTGTGTATGGTGTTTTCTTATGATATTGTGCATATGACACCAGTGGTATAGTGGGAGCTTTGCATGTCTCCTAGTTCAGCCTAAGCTGCTCTGCTAAGCTACCTTTTCTATCAGCCTAAGCTGCTAGAACACCTCTTCTACACTAATAAGGGATAACTGGACCTGGTGCAGAGTGTAAGTACCCCTTGGTACCCACTACATACCAGGCCAGCCTCCTACAGTAAGTAGTTACATGTACTTATCCCACCACTGCACAACCAATGTAGGAGGCTGGCCTGGCTTGTAGTGGGTACCAGAGGTACTCACACCTTGTGCCAGGTCCAGTTATCCCTTATTAGTGTAGAAGAGGTGTTTCTAGCAGCTTAAGCTCATAGAAGGTAGCTATAGCAGAGCAGCTTAGGCTGAACTAGGAGACATGCAAAGCTCCTACTATACCACTGGTGACATATGCACAATATCATAAGAAAACACAATACACAGATATACTAAAAATAAAGGTACTTTATTTTTATGACAACATGCCAAAAGTATCTCAGTGAGTACCCTCAGTATGAGGATGAGAAATATACACAAGATATATGTACACAAACCAAAATTATGCAAGTAATAGCAAAAGGAAGTAATGCAAGCAATGTAAAGTTATAGTAGATTGCAATGGGAGCACATAGGTATAGGGGCAACACAAACCATATACTCCAAAAGTGGAATGCGAACCACAAATGGACCCCAAACCTATGTGAGCTTGTATAGGGTCGCTGGGACTGTAAGAAAACAGTGAGGGTTAGAAAAATAGCCCACCCCAAGACCCTGAAAGTTAGGTGTAAAGTGCATCTACAACCCCCAGAGAGCACAGAAGTCGTGATAGGGGGATTCTGCAAGGAAAACAAACACCAGCAATGCAACAACAGTGGATTTCCGGACCTGAGTACTGTAATACAAGGGGACCAAGTCCAAGAGTCACGACTGTCTCGAGAGTGGGCAGTACCCCAGGAAATGCCAGCTGAGGGTGCAAGGAAGCTGCCACTGAGTGGAAGAAGCTTGGTGTTCTGCAAGAACGAAGAGGAATAGAAACTTCCCCTTTGGAAGATGGATGTCACAGAAGACATCTTTGGAAGATGGATGTGAAGGAGCTTTCAGAGGTGTTTGCACACAGAAAGACCGCAACAAGCCTTGCTAGCTGCAAGGGTCGTGGTTAGGGTTTTTGGATGCTGCTGTGGCCCAGAAGGGACCAGGATGTCGCCACCAAGATGAGGAGACAGAGGGGGCGCCCTGGAAGTCAGTGAGCCCTCACAGAAGCAGGCAGCACCCACAGAAGTACCGGAACAGGCACTTAGAAGATGAGTGAACCGGAGTCCACCCGGAGTCAGAAAAGGGAGTCCCACGACGCCGGAGGACAACTCAGAAGGTTGTGCACTGCAGGTTAGAGTGTGGGGAACCCAGGCTTGGCTGTGCACAAAGCAAATCCTGGAAGAGTGCACAGGAGCCGGAGCAGCTGCAAATCACGCAGTACCCAGCAATGCAGTCTAGCGTGGGGAGGCAAGGACTTACCTCCACCAAACTTGGACTGAAGAGTCACTGGACTGTGGGAGTCACTTGGACAGAGTTGCTGAGTTCCAGGGACCACGCTCGTCGTGCTGAGAGGGGACCCAGAGGACCGGTGATGCAGTCTTTTGTTGCCTGCGGTTGCAGGGGGAAGATTCCGTCGACCCACGGGAGATTTCTTCAGAGCTCCCGGTGCAGAAAGGAGGCAGGTTACCCCCAGAGCATGCACCACCAGGAAACAGTCGACAAAGCCGGCAGGATGAAGCGATACAAGGTTGCAGTAGTCGTCTTTGCTACTTTGTTGCAGTTTTGCAGGCATCCTGAGCAGTCAGCGGTCGATCCTTTGGCAGAAGGTGAAGAGGGAGATGCAGAGGAAGTCTGGAGAGCTCTTGCATTCGGTATCTGAAGAATTCCTCAAAGCAGAGACCCTAAATAACCAGAAAAGGAGGTTTGGCAACCTAGGAAGGAGGATAGGCTAGTAAGAAAGGTAAGAGCCTATCAGAAGGAGTCTCTGACGTCACCTGCTGGCCCTGCCCACTCAGAGCAGTCCAGTGTGCCAGCAGCACCTCTGTTTCCAAGATGGCAGAGGTCTGGAGCACACTGGAGGTGCTCTGGGCACCTCCCAGGGGAGGTGCAGGTCAGGGGAGTAGTCACTCCCCTTTCTTTTGTTCAGTTTCGCGCCAGAGCAGGGCTGGGGGATCCCTGAACCAGTGTAGACTGGCTTATGCAGAGATGGGCACCATCTATGCCCATCAAAGCATTTCCAGAGGCGCGGAAAGGCTACTCCTCCCCAGCCTTCACACCGATTTCCAAATGGAGACGGTGTAACACCCTCTCTCTGAGGAAGTCCTTTGTTCTGCCTTCCTGGGCCAGGGCTGGCTGGACCCCAGGGGGGCAGAAACCTGTCTGGGGGGTTGGCAGCTGCTGCAGTGCAAACCCTAAAAGGCAGTTTGGCAGTTCCCGGGTTCTGTGCTAGAGACCCGGTTGATCATGGAATTGTCTCCCCAATGCCAGAATGGCATTGGGGTGACAATTCCATGATCTTAGACATGTTATATGGCTATGTTCGGAGTTACCATAGTGACCTATGTATAGTGCACACGTGTAATGGTGTCCCCGCACTCACATAGTCCAGGGGAACGAAATATCGGGGTAGCCTGCCTCCTCTTGCACCAGGAGCTCTGAAGAAATCTCCTGTGGGTCGACGGAATCCCCTTGCAGAATCCCCCTTTCACGACTTCTGTGCTCTCTGAGGGTTGTAGGTGCACTTTAAACCTACCTTATAGGGTCTTGGGGTGGGCTATTTTTCTAACGTCACTGTTTTCTTACAGTCCCAGCGATCCTCTACAAGCTCACATAGGTTTGAGGTCCATTCGTGGTTCGCATTCTACTTTTGGAGGATATGGTTTGTGTTGCCCCTATACCTATGTGCTCCTATTGCAATCTATTGTAACTTTACACTGCTTGCATTACTTCCTTTTGCTATTACTGCATATTTTTGGTATTGTGTACATATATCTTGTGTATATTTGGCAGCCTTATACGAGGGTACTCACTGAGATACTTTTGGCATATTGTCATAAAAATAAAGTAGCTTTATTTTTAGTATATCTGTGTATTGTGTTTTCTTATGATATTGTGCATATGACACCAGTGGTATAGTAGGAGCTTTGCATGTCTCCTAGTTCAGCCTAAGCTGCTCTGCTATAGCTACCTTCTATGAGCCTAAGCTGCTAGAAACACCTCTTCTACACTACTAAGGGATAACTGTACCTGGCACAAAGTGTAAGTACCTTTGGTACCCACTAAAAGCCAGGCCAGCCTCCTACATTGGTTGTGCAGCGGTGGGATAAGTACTTGTAACTACTTACCACTTTGTCATTTTGTACTTTTCATAAGAGAAAAATATACAAAACAAGTTCAGTGTATGTACACCTAACCAAAAGGTTTTGCTTTTCTTCTCTTACACTATCTGCTAAGTGCTGAAAAGTACTTCTAAACATTCTAAAAGTTTCAAAAAGTGTGAAAAAGTTTTTTTTTTCTGTTCCTTAAAAAGTCCTGAAACTTTTTCTCTCTTCTATCTGTCTCTAAACCTTCTTCTATCATGTCTGATGTAGGAACCTCTCTTAAAATGGTCAATACAACATATGACAATCTTAACTTTAAGAGCCTAAGGAGTCTCTGCATTGATAGAGGTTTAGTGGTAGGAAAAAACCCTTCTAGAGAATTTCTGTCTAACATGCTTATTGAAAATGATAAGGCCCAGGGTGGCACCTCATCTGAAAAGTTAGTAGATAGCTCACACTCTGACTCAGGGGAGCCCCTTCAGGGAGTGGTACAGGGTTCTCTTCCTAATCTGCCCCATAGCAGACCACCTAGCAATTCTGGTAGTAATAGAAGCTCCCATCATAGTAGGGAGTGTTTTGTTCCTGAAGGCCAGGTTGTTAGAGTGCAAGCTGTTAGTGGCAGGTCTCCCTCTGTTGAATCCAATATTTCTTCTGTGTCCAAGCATTCCCAACCCACCCACCCCCAAGACAAATTGTTAGAAAGGGAACTCAATAAGTTGAGAGTGGAAGAGAACAGACTGAAGCTTAAACAGCAACAGCTGGCTCTAGGCAGGGAATCCCTAGATCTGGAGAAGGAGAGACAGAGGTTGGGGTTTGGACCCCATGGTGGCAGCAGCAGTATTCCTGATAGCAATCCTGTGAGAGAGCATGATTCCAGGAATCTGCACAAGATAGTTCCCCCTTACAAGGAGGAGGATGACATTAACAAGTGGTTTGCTGCTCTTGAGAGGGCCTGTATGGTACAGGGGGTCCCTCAAAGGCAGTGGGCTGCTATCCTATGGCTATCTTTCAATGGAAAGGGAAGGGATAGGCTCCTTACTGTTAGAGAAAGTGATGCCAATAATTTTGCAGTTTTGAAGGATGCACTCTTGGATGGATTTGGCTTAACCACTGAACAATACAGGATTAAGTTCAGAGACACCAGAAAAGAGTCCTCACAAGACTGGATAGACTTTGTTGACTGTTCAGTGAAGGCCTTGGAGGGGTGGTTACATGTCAGTAAAGTTTCTGACTATGAAAGCCTGTATAATCTTCTTCTGAGAGAGCATATTCTGAATAACTGTGTGTCTGACTTGTTACACCAATATCTAGTGGACTCAGATCTGACCTCTCCCCAAGAATTGGGAAAGAATGCAGACAAATGGGTCAGAACAAGAGTGAACAGAAAAGTTCATACAAGGGGTGACAAGGATGGCAAGAAGAAAGATGGTGAGAAATCTCAGGATAAGCATGGGGATAAGGGTAAAACCAAAGATCCTTCTTCAAATCCTAAACACTCTTCAGGGGGTGGGGATAAATCAAATTCTTCCTCTTCTTCACAACATACACACATTAAAAAGCCTTGGTGCTTTGTGTGTAAAAATAAAGGCCATAGGCCAGGGGATAAGTCCTGTCCAGGTAAACCCCCTAAGCCACCCACCACTAATACATCAAACTCTAGTGCCCCTAGCAGTACTGGTAATAGTGGTGGGACTGCTGGCAACAGTCAAAGTAAGGGTGTAGTTGGGTTCACTTAAGGGTCCATCATAGAAACTGGGGTAGTCAGTCCCAAGACAGTTTCTGTTACACCTAGTGGCATTGGCCTTGCCACACTGGCTGCTTGTCCCCTTACAATGGATAAGTACAGGCAGACAGTTTCAATAAATGGTGTGGAGGCCCAGGCCTACAGGGACACAGGTGCCAGTATCACTTTGGTGACTGAAAACCTAGTGGTTCCTGAACAACACATCATTGGACAACAGTACAAGATTATTGATGTCCATAACTCCACTAAGTTTCTTCCCTTGGCTATAGTACAGCTTAGTTGGGGTGGAGTTACTGGCCCTAAGCAGGTGGTAGTATCACCTAGCTTACCTGTAGACTGTCTCTTAGGTAATGACCTAGAGATCTCAGGTTGGGCTGAGGTAGAGTTTTATACCCATGCAGCCATGCTGGGTATCCCTGAGGAATTGTTCCCTCTCATTTCTACTGAAATGAAAAAGCAAAGGAGAGAAAAAAGCCTGAAAACTCAGGATCCCTCTCCAACAACAGGTAAAAAGGGTATCACAGTATCCCCTAACCACCCTGCCATTCAGGATACCATTCCTGTGGTGGGAGAAACCTCTCCTGGGGTGGCACCTGTACCAAGGGAATCATCAGCTGGCATAGCTGTACTCCCTGAGGTGGAAGTACCTCTCTGTGGGTAACTAATATTGGTGAGAAAAGGTGAACCATTTTAGTTAACATGGAGCATGCCTCCAACCCTCCCAGAGAAACTTTAGTGCAGAAACCCTGCACTGCCTCACAACATTTAGGACAGCAGCCCTGCCCTAGTGTGGAGCTCATAGGACAGCATCCCTGCCCCGCTCCAACTCAAGAGGAACAGCATCCCTGTTCTCTCTTCCAGCCAAATGGACAAAGTTTTTGCCCAGCTATGGCTCTACTGAGACAGCATCCCTGTCTGGCATTCTCATCACTAGAAATAGGTCCAGTGGACAATTCCCACTGTTCTAAACTAAAACTTACTGATAGAAACTCTGAAAATATATCTTCACATTGTTGGTTAGCTAAACAACTTCAAACAGGGTGGTTTACATCCCTACTGGGAAGTAACCATATAGTGGATGATAAAGGGAGTAACCAGTCTATTGCAGAGCTACTCTCCACTTATCACCACTTAGACAATAAAGTCTCAACTGCCCAAGGTTAGCCTTATTGTCCTTCGGTTGGGGGGGGTTGTGTGAGAAAGTAGCCTCTTTCTAGCCTTGTTACCCCCACTTTTAGCCTGTTTGTGAGTATATGTCAGGGTGTTTTCACTGTCTCACTGGGATCCTGCTAGCCAGGGCCCAGTGATCATAGTGAAAACCCTATGTTGTCAGTATGTTTGTTATGTGTCACTGGGACCCTGCTAGCCAGGACCCCAGTGCTCATAAGTTTGTGGCCTATATGTATGTGTTCCCTGTGTGATGCCTAACTGTCTCACTGAGGCTCTGCTAACCAGAACCTCAGTAGTTATGCTCTCTCTGCTTTACAAATTGTCACTAACAGGCTAGTGACCAATTTTACCAATTCACATTGGCATACTGGAACACCGTTATAATTCCCTGGTATATGGTACTGAGGTACCCAGGGTATTGGGGTTCCAGGAGATCCCTATGGGCTGCAGCATTTCTTTTGCCACACATAGGGAGATCTGACAATTCTTACACAGGCCTGCCAGTGCAGCCTGAGTGAAATGACGTCCATGTTATTTCACAGCCATTTACCACTGCACTTAATTAACTTATAAGTCACCTATATGTCTAACCTTCACCTGGTGAAGGTTGGGTGCAAAGTTACTTAGTGTGTGGGCACCCTGGCACTAGCCAAGGTGCTCCCACATTGTTCAGGGCAAATTCCCCGGACTTTGTGAGTGCGGGGACACCATTACACGTGTGCACTATACATATGTCATGACATATGTATAGCGTCACAATGGTAACTCCGAACATGGCCATGTAACATGTCTAAGATCATGGAATTGTCACCCCAATGCCATTCTGGCATTGGGGAGACAATTCCATGATCCCCCGAGTCTCTAGCACAGACCCGGGTACTGCCAAACTACCTTTCCCGGGGTGTCACTGCAGCTGCTGCTGCTGCCAAACCCTCAGACAGGTTTCTGCCCTCCTGGGGTCCAGCCAGGCCTGGCCCAGGAAGGCAGAACAAAGGACTTCCTCAGAGAGAGAGTGTTACAGCCTCTCCCTTTGGAAAAAGGTGTCAGGGCTGGGGAGGAGTAGCCTCCCCCAGCCTCTGGAAATGCTTTGATGGGCACAGATGGTGCCCATCTCTGCATGAGCCAGTCTGCACCGGTTCAGGGATCCCCCCAGCCCTACTCTGGCGCACAACTGGACAAAGGAAAGGGGAGTGACCACTCCCCTGACCTGCACCTCCCATGGGAGGTGCCCAGAGCTCCTCCAGCGTGCCCCAAACCTCTACCATCTTGGATTCAGAGGTGTGCTGGCACACTGGACTGCTCTGAGTGGCCAGGGCCAGCAGGTAACGTCAGAGACTCCTTCTGATAGGCTCTTACCTGGGTTACTAGCCTATCCTCCTTCCTAGGTAGCCAAACCTCCTTTTCTGGCTATTTAGGGTGTCTGCTTTGGGGAATTCTTCAGATACCGAATGCAAGAGCTCATCAGAGCTCCTCTGTGTCTCCCTCTTCACCTTCTGCCAAAGGATCGACCCCTGACTGCTCAGGACGCCTGCAAAACCGCAACAAAGTAGCAAAGATGACTACTGCAACCCTGTATCGCTTCATCCTGCCGGCTTTGTCGACTGTTTCATGGTGGTGCATGCTCTGGGGGTAGCCTGCCTCCTTCTTGTACCAGGAGCTCTGAAGAAATCTCCTGTGGGTCGACGGAATCTCCCCCCTGCAACCGCAGGCAACAAAAGACTGCATCACCTGTCCTCTGGGTCCCCTCTCAGCATGATGAGCGTGGTCCCTGGAACTCAGCAACTCTGTCCAAGTGACTCCCACAGTCCAGTGACTCTTCAGTCCAAGTTTGGTGGAGGTAAGTCCTTGCCTCCCCACGCTAGACCGCATACTGGGTACCGCGTGATTTGCAGCTGCTCCGGCTCCTGTGCACTCTTCCAGGATTTCCTTCGTGCACAGCCAAGCCTGGGTCCCCGACACTCAAACCTGCAGTGCACAACCTTCTGAGTTGTCCTCCGGCGGCGTGGGACTCCCTTTTCTGACTTCGGGTGGACTCCGGTTCACTCCTCTTCTAAGTGCCTGATCCGGTACTTCTGCAGGGGCTGCCTGCTTCTGTGAGGGCTCCCTGACTCACTGTGCGCCCCCTCTTTCTCCTCATCCAAGTGGCGACATCCTGGTCCCTCTTGGGCCACAGAAGCATCCAAAAACCCTAACTGCGACCCTTGCAGCTAGCAAGGCTCGTTTGCGGTCTTTTCGTGTGGGAACACCGCTGCAGGCTTCTTCACGACGTGGGACATCCATCCTCCAAAGGGGAAGTTCCTAGTCCTCTTCATTCTTGCAAAACTCCAAGCTTGTTCTATCCGGTGGCAGCTCCTTTGCATCCTCAGCTGGCATTTCCTGGGCATCTGCACACTGTCGCGACTCTTGGACTTCGTCCCCTTGTCTTACAGGTACTCAGGTCCAGAAATCCACTGTTGTTTCATTGCTGGTGTAGGTTTTTCTTGCAGAATCCCCCTATCACGACTTCTGTGCTCTCTGGGGGTTGTAGGTGCACTTTACACCTACCTTACAGGGTCTTGGAGTAGGCTATTTTTCTAACCCTCACTGTTTTCTTACAGTCCCAGCGACCCTCTACAAGCTCACATAGGTTTGGGGTCCATTCGTGGTTCGCATTCCACTTTTGGAGTATATGGTTTGTGTTGCCCCTATACCTATGCGCTCCTATTGCAATCTTTTGTAACTTTACACTGCTTGCATTACTTCCTTTTGTTATTACTGCATATTTTTGGTATTGTGTACATATATCTTGTGTATATTTGGCATCCTCATACTGAGGGTACTCACTGAGATACTTTTGGCATATTGTCATAAAAATAAAGTACCTTTATTTTTAGTATATCTGTGTATTGTGTTTTCTTATGATATTGTGCATATGACACCAGTGGTATAGTAGGAGCTTTGCATGTCTCCTAGTTCAGCCTAAGCTGCTCTGCTATAGCTACCTTCTATCAGCCTAAGCTGCTAGAAACACCTCTTCTACACTAATAAGGGATAACTGGACCTGGTACAGAGTGTAAGTACCCCTTGGTGCCCACTACAAGCCAGGCCAGCCTCCTACATTGGTTGTTCAGCGGTGGGATAAGTACTTGTAACTACTTACCACTTTGTCATGTTGTACTTTTCATAAGATAATAATATACAAAACAAGTTCAGTGTATGTACACCTAACCAAAACTTTTGCTTTTCTTCTCTTACACTTTCTGCTAAGTGCTGAAAAGTACTCCTAAATTTTCTAAAAGTTTCAAAAAGTTTGAAAACGTTTTTTTTTCCCTGTTCTTTAAAAAGTCCTGAAACTTTCTCTCTCTTTTATCTGTCTCTAAACCTTCATCTATCATATCTGGTGTAGGAACTCCTCTTAATTTGGTCAATACATCTTATGATCACCTTAACTTTAAGAGCCTAAGGAGTTTCTGCATTGATAGAGGTTTAGTGGTAGGAAAGAACCCAACTAGAGAATTTCTATCAAACATGCTCATTAAAAATGATAAGGCCCAGGGTGGTGCTTCATCAGAGAGGTTAGTAGATAGCTCACACTCTGACCCAGGGTTGCCCCTTGAAGGAGTGGTACAGGGTTCTCTTCCTAATCTGCCCCTTAGCAGAACATCATAGTAGAGAAGGTTTTATTCCTGATGGCCAGGTTGTTAGAGTGCCAACTGTTAGGGACAGGTCTCCCTCTGCTCATTCCAATATTTCTTCTGTGTCAAAACATTCCCAACCCACCCACCCTGATGACAAAATGTTAGAAAGGGAACTCAATAAGTTGAGAGTGGAAGAGACCAGGCTGAAGCTTAAACAGCAACAGCTGGCTCTAGACAGGGAATCCCTAGACTTAGAGAAGGAGAGACAGAGGTTGGGGTTAGGACCCCATGGTGGCAGCAGCAGTATTCCTGATAGTAATCCTGTTAGAGAGCATGATTCCAGGAATCTGCACAAGATAGTTCCCCCTTACAAGGAGGGGGATGACATTAACAAGTGGTTTGCTGCTGCACTTGAGAGGGCCTGTGTTGTATAGGATGTCCCTCAAAGGCAGTGGGCTGCTATCCTATGGCTATCATTTAGTGGAAAGGATAGGGATAGGCTCCTTACTGTGAAAGAAAGTGATGCCAATAATTTTACAGTTTTGAAGAATGCACTCTTGGATGGATTTGGCTTAACCACTGAACAATACAGGATTAAGTTCAGAGAAACCAGAAAAGAGTCCTCACAAGACTGGGTAGACTTTGTTGACTATTCAGTGAAGGCCTTGGAGGGGTGGTTACATGGCAGTAAAGTTTCTGACTATGAAAGCCTGTACAAACTAATCCTGAGAGAGCATATTCTGAATAACTGTGTGTCTGACTTGTTGAGCTAATATCTAGTGGACTCAGATCTGACTTCTCCCCAAGAATTGGGAAAGAAGGCAGACAAATGGGTCAGAACAAGAGTGAACAGAAAAGTTCATACAGGGAGTGACAAGGATGGCAAGAAGAAGGATGGTAAGTCTTCAGACAAGGGTGGGGACAAATCTAAAAATGAGTCTTCATCAGGCCCACAAAAACACTCTGGTGGGGGTGGTGGGTCCAAATCCTCTTCTAATCAAGTAAAAAAGCCTTGGTGCTATTTATGTAAAGTAAAAGGCCATTGGACAACTGATGCCAGTTTTCCAAAGAAAAGCACCAAACCTCCCGCTACCACAACCCCTACTGCAACCTCTAGTGCCCCTAGTAATAGCAGTGGTGGTGGGAGCAAACCTACTAATAGCCCATCCAAGGGAGTAGCTGGGCTCACTTTTAGTAACTTAGTTGGGGTTGGTCTTGTTAGGGAGACCACAGAGGCTGTGCTAGTCTCTGAAGGTGCCATTGATTTGGCCACCTTGGTTGCTTGTCCCCTTAATATGGATAAGTACAAGCAACTTCCCCTAATAAACGGTGTTGAGGTTCAGGCCTACAGGGACACAGGTGCCAGTGTTACCATGGTAATAGAGAAACTGGTACACCCTGAACAACACCTACTTGGTCACCAGTACCAAGTGACAGACGCTCATAACAACAGTCGTAGCCACCCCATTGCTGTTGTGAATCTCAACTGGGGGGGGGGTGGGGGGGTTACTGGTCCAAAGAAAGTTGTGGTTTGCCTCAGATTTACCTGTAGACTGTCTACTAGGGAATTATTTAGAGACATCAGCTTGGTCAGAAGTGGAGTTTGAGGCTCATGCAGCAATGCTGGGCATTCCTGGGCATATTTTTGCTTTAACCAGGGCTCGGGCCAAAAAGCAAAAAGGACAGGGTGACTTGGATCCTGGAACAATGGACCAACTGCTCCCTAAAGCTAGGGGTAGCAAGGGTAAATGGCTACCCATTATCCCTCCCTCTACAGATAATTCAACTTCTGAGGAAGAAGAATTTCCACCCTGTGCAGAACCTTCACCAGAGGAGCCGGCAGCTGACACTGCTGAGCTTTTGGCTGGAGGGTGGCCTGCCAAGGAGGAGCTGAGCGTGGCACAGCAATCCTGTCTCAAATTAGAGGGTCTCAGACAGCAAGCTGTCATACAGCAAAATGGGGATGTCAGTGACTCACATAGAGTTTACTGGGAGGACAACCTCTTGTACACAGAGGCAAGGGATCCAAAACCTGGAGCAGCCAGGAGATTGGTAATTCCCCTGCAGTACAGAGAGTTCCTCCTAACTCTGGCACACAACATTCCCTTGGCTGGACATTTGGGTCAGATTAAAACATGGAAAAGGCTTGTCCCCCTTTTTCACTGACCTAGGATGTCAGAGGACAAAAAAGATTTTTGTAAGTCTTACATGACCTGCCAAGCCAGTGGCAAGACTGGTGACACTCCAAAGACTCCCCTTATTCCACTACCTTTGGTTGGGGATCCCTTTGAAAGGGTAGGGGTTGACATAGTTGGCCCCCTTGACCCTCATACTTCTTCAGGCAATAGGTTCATCTTGGTGGTAGTGGACCATGCCACAAGATATCCTGAACCTATTCCTCTAAGGACCACTACAGCTTCTGCAGTGGCAAAAGCCCTCCTGCGAATCTTTTCCAGGGTGGGTTTCCCAAAAGAGGTTGTATCAGACAGGGGTAGCAACTTTATGTCTGCATAGTTGAAGGCCATGTGGAAGGAATGTGGTGTAACATACAAATTCACCACACCTTATCATCCACAAAGAAATGGACTGGTAGAGAGGTTTAATAAAACTCTCAAAGGAATGATAATGGGACTCCCTGAAAAACTCAGGAGGAGATGGGATGTCCTGTTACCTTGCCTCCTTTTTGCTTACAGGGAGGTACCCCAGAAAGGAGTGGGCTTTAGCCCCTTTGAACTCCTCTTTAGAAACCCTGTAAGAGGTCCTCTAACACTTGTAAAGGAGGGTTGGGAACAACCTTTAAAAGCTCCTAAGCAAGATATAGTGGACTATGTACTTTGCCTAAGATCCAGAATGGCAGAGTTCATGAAAAGGCCAGTAAAAACCCGCAGGCCAGCCAAGACCTCCAAAAGCAATGGCATGACCAGAAGGCTGTTCTGAATCAGTACCAACCAGGACAGAAGGTGTGGGTATTGGAGCCTGTGGCCCCAAGAGCACTCCAAGACAAATGGAGTGGACCCCATCTCATTGTTAAAAAGAAGGGCGAGGTCACCTACTTGGTTGACCTGGGCACTGCCAGGAGTCCCCTTAGGGTGCTCCTTTTCAATCGCCTAAAACCCTACTATGACAGGGCTGATCTCACCCTGCTCATGGCAACAGATGAAGGACAGGAAGAAGAGAGTGACCCTCTCCCTGATCTCTTCTCTTCCACAGAAGACGATGCTCTAGTGGAAGGTGTAGTTTTGGCAGACTGTCTTACCGCTGAGCAGAAAGACAACTGCATAAATCTCCTAGGTCAGTTTTCTGAACTCTTTTCAACTGTGCCAGGCACCACATCTTGGTGTGAACACACACTAGGTACTGGAGACAGCATGCCTGTCAAAAGTAAAATCTATAGGCAGCCTGACCATGTCAGGGACTGCATAAAACAAGAAGTTCAGAAAATGCTTTAACTAGGAGTGGTTGAACATTCTGAAAGCCCATGGGCCTCTCCTGTGGTGCTTGTACCAAATCCTCACTCAAAAGATGGAAAAAGGGAGATGAGGTTTTGTGAAGATTACAGAGGTCTCAATCAGGTAACCAAAACTGATGCTCACCCTATAAACAGGGCAGATGAGCTCATAGATACACTGGCATCTGCCAAGTATCTAAGCACCTTTGATTTGACTGGAGGGTGTTGGCAGATCAAGTTATCAGAGGATGCTAGAGCAAAAACTGCATTTTAAACTATTGCAGGGCACTACCAATTCACAGTAATGCCCTTTGGATTGAAAAATGCACCTGCCACTTTTCAGAGGTTGGTGAATACAGTCCTGCAAGGGTTGGAGGCTTTCAGTGCAGCATATCTGGACGATATAGCTCTCTTTAGCTCCACCTGGGATGATCACCTGGTCTACCTGTGGAAAGTTTTGGAGGCCCTGCAAAAGGCAGGCCTCACTATCAATTCTTCAAAGTGCCAGATAGGGCAGGGGAAAGTGGTTTATCTGGGACACCTGGTAGGTGGAGAACAGATTGCACCGCTTCAGGGGAAAATCCAAACAATCATGGATTGGGTTCCCCCCACAACTCAGACCCAGGTGAGAGACTTCTTAGGCCTCACTGGGTATTACAAGAGATTCAGTCAAAACTATGGCTCCATTGCAGCCCCAGTTAATGATCTCACTTCCAAGAAGATGCCTAAAAAGGTATTATGGACAGCTAGCTGTCAGAAAGCTTTTGAGGAGCTCAAACAGGCCATATGCACTGCAGCTGTCCTAAAAAAGCCTATGTTACTCCAAGAAATTCATTGTTCAAACTGATGCATCTGAATTAGGGGTAGGGGCAGTCTTATCACAACTCAATTCTGAGGGCCAGGATCAACCTGTTGCTTTTATCAGCAGGAGGTTGACCCCTAGACAAAAGCGTTGGTCTGCCATAGAGAGGGAGGCCTTTGCTGTGGTCTGGGCACTGAAGAAGTTGAGGCCATACTGTAGGAAAGTACCATCTTGCCTGGCATGTTACCCCCATTTTTCACTGTATATATGTTGTTTTAGTTGTATGTGTCACTGGGACTCTGCCAACCAGGGCCCCAGTGCTCATAAGTGTGCCTGAATGTGTTACCTGTGTTATGACTAACTGTCTCACTGAGGCTCTGCTATCCAGAACCTCAGTGGTTATGCTCTCTCATTTCTTTCCAAATTGTCACTAACAGGCTAGTGACCAATTTCACCAATTCACATTGGCATACTGGAACACCCTTATAATTCCCTAGTATATGGTACTAAGGTACCCAGGGTATTGGGGTTCCAGGAGATCCCTATGGGCTGCAGCATTTCTTTTGCCACCCATAGGGAGCTCTGACAATTCTTACACAGGCCTGCCACTGCAGCCTGAGTGAAATAACGTCCACGTTATTTCACAGCCATTTACCACTGCACTTAAGTAACCTAGAAGTCACCTATATGTCTAACCTTTACTTGGTAAAGGTTAGGTGCAAAGTTACTTAGTGTGAGGGCACCCTGGCACTAGCCAAGGTGCCCCCACATTGTTCAGGGCAAATTCCCTGGACTTTGTGAGTGCGGGGACACCATTACACGCGTGCACTACACATAGGTCACTACCTATATGTGGCTTCACAATGGTAACTCCGAATATGGCCATGTAACATGTCTATGATCATGGAATTGCCCCCTCTATGCCATCCTGGCATAGTCGGCACAATCCCATGATCCCAGTGGTCTGTAGCACAGACCCTGGTACTGCCAAACTGCCTATTCAGGAGTTTCACTGCAGCTGCTGCTGCTGACAACCCCTCAGACAGGTTTCTGCCCTCCTGGGGTCCAGCCAGGCTTGACCCAGAATGGCAGAACAAAGGACTTCCTCTGAGAGAGGGTGTTACACCCTCTCCCTTTGGAAAATGGTGTGAAGGCAGGGGAGGAGTAGCCTCCCACAGCCTCTGGAAATGCTTTCATGGGCACACATGGTGCCCATTTCTGCATAAGCCAGTCTACACCTGTTCAGGGACCCCTCAGCCCTGCTCTGGCGCGAAACTGGACAAAGGAAAGGGGAGTGACCACTCCCCTGACCTGCACCTCCCCTGGGAGGTGCCCAGAGCTCCTACAGTGTGCTCCAGACCTCTGCCATCTTGGAAACAGAGGTGCTGCTGGCACACTGGACTTCTCTGAGTGGCCAGGGCCAGCAGGTGACGTCAGAGACTCCTTCTGGTAGGCTCCTTCAGGTGTTGCTAGCCTATCCTCTCTCCTAAGTAGCCAAACCCTCTTTTCTGGCTATTTAGGGTCTCTGCTTTGGGGAATTCCTTAGATAATGAATGCAAGAGCTCATCAGAGTTCCTCTGCATCTCTCTCTTCACCTTCTGCCAAGGAATCGACTGCTGACCGCACTGGAAGCCTGCAAAACTGCAACAAAGAAGCAAAGACGACTACTGCAACTCTGTAACGCTGATCCTGCCGCCTTCTCGACTGTTTTCCTGGTGGTGCATGCTGTGGGGGTAGTCTGCCTCCTCTCTGCACTAGAAGCTCCGAAGAAATCTCCTGTGGGTCGACGGAATCGTCCCCCTGCTACCACAGGCACCAAAGAACTGCATCACCAGTCCCCTGGGTCTCCTCTCAGCACGACGAGCGAGGTCCCTTGAATCCAGCAACTTTGTCCAAGTGACTCCCACAGTCCAGTGACTCTTCAGTCCAAGTTTGGTGGAGGTAAGTCCTTGCCTCCCCACGCCAGACTGCATTGCTGGGAACCGCGACTTTTGCAGCTACTCCGGCCTCTGTGCACGTCCGGGGGAAATCCTTTGTGCACAGCCAAGCCTGGGTCCACGGCACTCTAACCTGCATTGCACGACTTTCTAAGTTGGTCTCCGGCGGCGTGGGACTCCTTTGTGCAACTTCGTGTGAGCACCGTTTCACTCTTCTTCATAGTGCCTGTTCCGGCACTTCTGCGGATGCTGCCTGGTTCTGAGAGGGCTCCTTGTCTTGCTCGACGCCCCCTCTGTCCCCAGACGCAATTGGCAATATCCTGGTCCCTCCTGGGCCACAGCAGCATCCAAAAACCCTAACCACACAATTTGCAGCTAGCAAGGCTTGTTGGCGGTCTTTCGGCGGGAAAACACATCTGCCCGACTCTCCACGACGTGGCGGATCCATTCTCTAAAAGGGAAGTCTCTAGCCCTTGTCGTTCCTGCAGAATCCTCAGCTTCTACTGTCCAGTAGCAGCTTCTTTGCACCCACAGCTGGCATTTCCTGGGCATCTGCCCATCTCCGACTTGCTTGTGACTTTTGGACTTGGTCCCCTTGTTCCACAGGTACCCTCGACTGGAAATCCATCGTTGTTGCATTGCTGGTTTGTGTCTTTCCTGCAGAATTCCCCTATCACAACTTCTTTGTCCTTTGGGGAACTTTAGTGCACTTTGCACTCACTTTTCAGGGTCTTGGGGTGGGCTATTTTTCTAACCCTAACTATTTTCTAATAGTCCCAGCGACCCTCTACAAGGTCACATAGGTTTGGGGTCCATTCGTGGTTCGCATTCCACTTTTGGAGTATATGGTTTGTGTTGCCCCTATCCCTATGTGTCCCCATTGCATCCTATTGTAACTATACATTGTTTGCACTGTTTTCTAAGACTATACTGCATATTTTCGGTATTGTCTACATATATCTTGTGTATATTTGCTATCCTCATACTGAGGGTACACTCTGAGATACTTTGGCATATTGTCATAAAAATAAAGTACCTTTATTTTTAGTATATCTGTGTATTGTGTTTTCTTATGATATTGTGCAAGTGACACTAGTGGTACTGTAGGAGCTTCACTCGTCTACTAGTGAAGCCTAAGCTGCTCTGCTAAGCTACCATTATCTATCAGCATAAGCTGCTAGACACCCTATACACTAATAAGGGATACCTGGGCCTGATGCAAGGTGTAAGTACCCCTTGGTACTCACTACAAGCCAGTCCAGCCTCCTACACATACCTGTTTGGCACTCACTTCATTGTTCAGACAGACCACAAACCTCTACTTTGGCTAAAACAAATGAAAGGTGAAAACCCTAAATTGTTGAGGTGGTCAATATCTCTACAGGGAATGGACTATACAGTGGAACATAGACCTGGGAGTACCCACTCCAATGCAGATGGACTCTCCAGATATTTCCACTTAGACAATGAAGACTCATCAGGTCATGGCTAGTCTTATTGTCCTTTGTTTGGGGGGGGGGGTGTAGGAAAGTACCATCTTGCCTGGCATGTTACCCCCATATTTCACTGTATATATGTTGTTTTAGTGTATGTGTCACTGGGACCCTGCCAGCCAGGGTCCCAGTGCTCATAAGTGTGCCCTGTGTGTGTTCCCTGTGTGATGACTAACTGTCTCACTGAGGCTCTGCTAACCAGAACCTCAGTGGTTATGCTGTCTCTGCTTTCCAAATTGTCACTAACAGGCTAGTGACCAATTTCACCAATTCACATTGGCATACTGGAACACCCTTATATTTCCCTAGTATATGGTACTGAGGTACCCAGAGTATTGGGGTTCCAGGAGATCCCTATGGGCTGCAGCATTTCTTTTGCCACCCATAGGGAGATCTGACAACTTATAAGTCACCTATATGTCTAACCCTCACCTGGTGAAGGTTGGGTGCAAAGTTACTTAGTGTGTGAGCACCCTGGCACTAGCCACGGTGCCCCCACATCATTCAGGGCAAATTCCCCGGACTTTGTGAGTGCGGGGACACCATTTCACGCGTGCAGTATACATAGGTCACTACCTATGTATAGTGTCACAATGGTAACTCTGAACATGGCCATGTAATATGTCTAGGATCATGGAATTGTCACCCCAATGCCATTCTGGCATTGGGGGGACAATTCCATGATCCCCCGGGTCTCTAGCACAGAACCAGGGTACTGCCAAACTGCCTTTCCCGGGGTTTCACTGCAGCTGCTGCTGCTGCCAACCCCTTAGACAGGTTTCTGCCCTCCTGGGGTCCAGCCAGGCCTGGCCCAGGAAGGCAGAACAAAGGACTTCCTCAGAGAGAGGGTGTTACACCCTCTCCCTTTGGAAATAGGTGTCAGGGCTGGGGAGGAGTAGCCTCCCACAGCCTCTGGAAATGCTTTGATGGGCACAGATGGTGCCCATCTCTGCATAAGCCAGTCTACACCAGTTCAGGGATCCCCCAGCCCTGCTCTGGTGCGAAACTGGACAAAGGAAAGGGGAGTGACCACTCCCCTGACCTACACCTTATTAGTGTAGAAGAGTTGTGTAGGAGGCTGGCCTGGCTTGTAGTGGGTACCAAGGGGAACTTACACTCTGTACCAGGACCAGTTATCCCTTATTAGTGTAGAAGAGGTGTTTCTAGCAGCTTAGGCTAAACTAGGAGACATGCAAACCTCCTACTATACCACTGGTGTCATATGCACAATATCATAAGAAAACAAAATACACAGATATACTAAAAATAAAGGCACTTTATTTTTATGACAATATGCCAAAAGTATCTCAGTGAGTACCCTCAGTATGAGGATAAGTTATATACACAAGATATATGTACACAAACCAAACTTAGGTAAGTAATAGCAAGAAAAGTAATGCAAACAGTGTAGAACTACAATAGATTGCAATAGGAGCACATAGGTATAGGGGCAACACAAACCATAGTCTCCAAAAGTGGAATGCGAACCACGAATGGACCCCAAACCTATGTGAGCTTGTAGGGGGTCGCTGGGACTGTAAGAAAACAGTGAGGGTTTCAAAAATAGCCAACCCTAAGACCCTGAAAAGTAGGTGTAAAGTGCACCTATGTTCCCCAGAGAGCACAGAAGTCGTGATAGGGGAATTCTGCAAGGAAGACCAACACCAGCAATGCAACAAAGGTGGATTTCCGGACGAGAGTACCTGTGGAACAAGGGGACCAAGTCCAAAAGTCACGACAAAGTCGAGATTGGGCAGATGCCCAGGAAATGCCAGCTGAGGATGCAAAGAAGCTGCCACCGGGTGGTAGAAGCTGTGGATTCTACAAGAACGAAGAGGGCTAGAAACTTCCCCTATGGAGGATGGATGTCCCACGTCGTGAAGAAGCTTGCAGAGGTGTTCCCACGCAGAAAGACAGCAAAGAAGCCTTGCTAGCTGCAAGGGTCGCGGTTATGGTTTTTGGATGCTGCTGTGGCCCAGGAGGGACCAGGATGTCGCCAATTGCGTGAGGAGACAGAGGGGGTGCCCAGCAAGATAGGGAGCCCTCACAGAAGCAGGCAGCATCCGCAGAAGTGCCAAAATTGGCACTACGAAGAAGAGTGAACCGGAGCTTACCCGAAGTCACAAAAGGAGATCCCACAACGCCGGAGGACAACTCAGGAGGTTGTGCACTGCAGGTTTGAATGTCGGGGACCCAGGCTTGGCTGTTCACAAAGGAAATCCTGGAGGAGTGCACAGAAGCCGGAGCAGCAAATCACATGGTACCCAGCAATGCAGTCTAGCGTGGGGAGGCAAGGACTTACATCCACCAAACTTGGACTGAAGAGTGTAGGAAAGTACCATCTTGCCTGGCATGTTACCCCCATTTTTCACTGTATATATGTTGTTTTAGTTGTATGTGTCACTGGGACCCTGGTAACCCAGGGCCCCAGTGCTCATAAGTGTGCCTGAATGTGTTACCTGTGTAGTGACTAACTGTCTCACTGAGGCTCTGCTAATCAGAACCTCAGTGGTTATGCTCTCTCATTTCTTTCCAAATTGTCACTAACAGGCTAGTGACCATTTTTTCCAATTTACATTGGCTTACTGGAACACCCTTATAATTCCCTAGTATATGGTACTGAGGTACCCAGGGTATTGGGGTTCCAGGAGATCCCTATGGGCTGCAGCATTTCTTTTGCCACCCATGGGGAGCTCTGACAATTCTTACACAGGCCTGCCACTGCAGCCTGAGTGAAATAACGTCCACGTTATTTCACAGCCATTTTACACTGCACTTAAGTAACTTATAAGTCACCTATATGTCTAACCTTTACCTGGTAAAGGTTAGGTGCAAAGTTACTTAGTGTGAGGGCACCCTGGCACTAGCCAAGGTGCCCCCACATTGTTCAGAGCCAATTCACTGAACTTTGTGAGTGCGGGGACACCATTACACGCGTGCACTACATATAGGTCACTACCTATATGTAGCTTCACCATGGTAACTCCGAATATGGCCATGTAACATGTGAGAAGGTAGCCTCTTTCTAGCCTTGTTACCCCCACTTTTGGCCTGTTTGTGAGTGTATGTCAGGGTGTTTGTCACTGTTTTCACTGTCTCACTGGGATCCTGATAGCCAGGCCTCAGTGCTCATAGTGAAAACACTATGTTTTCAGTATGGTTGTTATGTGTCACTGGGATCCTGCTGGTCAGGACCCCAGTGCTCATAGGTTTGTGGCCTATATGTATGTGTCACTGGGACCCTGTCACACAGGGCCCCAGTGCTCATAGGTGTGCATGTATATGTTCCCTGTGTGGTGCCTAACTGTCTCACTGAGGCTCTGCTAACCAGAACCTCAGTGGTTATGCTCTCTCGTTACTTTCAAATTGTCACTAACAGGCTAGTGACCAATTTTACCAATTTACATTGGCTTACTGGAACACCCTTATAATTCCCTAGTATATGGTACTGAGGTACCCAGGGTATTGGGGTTCCAGGAGATCCCTATGGGCTGCAGCAATTCTTTTGCCACCCATAGGGAGCTCTGACAATTCTTACACAGGCCTGCCACTGCAGCCTGAGTGAAATAACGTCCACGTTATTTCACAGCCATTTTACACTGCACTTAAGTAACTTATAAGTCACCTATATGTCTAACCTTTACCTGGTAAAGGTTAGGTGCAAAGTTACTTAGTGTGAGGGCACCCTGGCACTAGCCAAGGTGCCCCCACATTGTTCAGAGCCAATTCACTGAACTTTGTGAGTGCGGGGACACCATTACACGTGTGCACTACATATAGGTCACTACCTATATGTAGCTTCACCATGGTAACTCCGAATATGGCCATGTAACATGTCTATGATCATGGAATTGCCCCCTCTATGCCATCCTGGCATTGTTGGTACAATTCCATGATCCCAGTGGTCTGTAGCACAGACCCTGGTACTGCCAGACTGCCCTTCCTGGGGTTTCACTGCAGCTGCTGCTGCTGCCAACCCCTCAGACAGGCAGCTGCCCTCCTGGGGTCCAGCCAGGCCTGGCCCAGGATGGCAGAACAAAGAACTTCCTCTGAGAGAGGGTGTGACACCCTCTCCCTTTGGAAAATGGTGTGAAGGCAGGGGAGGAGTAGCCTCCCCCAGCCTCTGGAAATGCTTTGTTGGGCACAGATGTGCCCAATTCTGCATAAGCCAGTCTACACCGGTTCAGGGACCCCTTAGCCCCTGCTCTGGCGCGAAACTGGACAAAGGAAAGGGGAGTGACCACTCCCCTGACCTGCACCTCCCCTGGGAGGTGTCCAGAGCTCCTCCAGTGTGCTCCAGACCTCTGCCATCTTGGAAACAGAGGTGCTGCTGGCACACTGGACTGCTCTGAGTGGCCAGTGCCACCAGGTGACGTCAGAGACTCCTTGTGATAGGCTCCTTCAGGTGTTAGTAGCCTTTCCTCTCTCCTAGGTAGCCAAACCCTCTTTTCTGGCTATTTAGGGTCTCTGTCTCTGGGGAAACTTTAGATAACGAATGCATGAGCTCAGCCGAGTTCCTCTGCATCTCCCTCTTCACCTTCTGATAAGGAATCGACCGCTGACCGCGCTGGAAGCCTGCAAACCTGCAACATAGTAGCAAAGACGACTACTGCAACTCTGTAACGCTGATCCTGCCGCCTTCTCGACTGTTTTCCTGCTTGTGCATGCTGTGGGGGTAGTCTGCCTCCTCTCTGCACCAGAAGATCCGAAGAAATCTCCCGTGGGTCGACGGAATCTTCCCCCTGCAACCGCAGGCACCAAAAAGCTGCATCTCCGGTCCCTTGGGTCTCCTCTCAGCACGACGAGCGAGGTCCCTCGAATCCAGCGACACCGTCCAAGTGACCCCCACGGTCCAGTGACTCTTCAGCCCAAGTTTGGTGGAGGTAAGTCCTTGCCTCACCTCGCTGGGCTGCATTACTGGGAACCGCGACTTTGCAAGCTTCTCCGGCCCCTGTGCACTTCCGGCGGAAATCCTTCGTGCACAGCCAAGCCTGGGTCCACGGCACTCTAACCTGCATTGCACGACTTTCTAAGTTGGTCTCCGGCGACGTGGGACTCCTTTGTGCAACTTCGGCGAGCACCGTTTCACGCATCCTCGTAGTGCCTGTTTCTGGCACTTCTCCGGGTGCTACCTGCTTCAGTGAGGGCTCTTTGTCTTGCTCGACGTCCCCTCTCTCTGCAGGTCCAATTTGCGACCTTCTGGTCCCTCCTGGGCCCCAGCAGCGTCCAAAAACGCCAAACGCACGATTTGCGTGTAGCAAGGCTTGTTGGCGTCCATCCGGCGGGAAAGCACTTCTGCACGACTCTCCAAGGCGTGGGGGATCCATCCTCCAAAGGGGAAGTCTCTAGCCCTTGTCGTTCCTGCAGTATTCACAGTTCTTCAGCCTAGTAAGAGCTTCTTTGCACCAACCGCTGGCATTTCTTGGGCATCTGCCCATCTCCGAGCTGCTTGTGACTTTTGGACTTGGTCCCCTTGTTCCACAGGTACCTTCAGACAGGAATCCATCGTTGTTGCATTGCTGATTTGTGTTTTCCTTGCATTCTCCCTCTAACACGACTATTTTGTCCTTGGGGGAACTTTGGTGCACTTTGCACTCACTTTTCAGGGTCTTGGGGAGGGTTATTTTTCTAACTCTCACTATTTTCTAATAGTCCCAGCGACCCTCTACAAGGTCACATAGGTTTGGGGTCCATTCGTGGTTCACATTCCACTTCTGGAGTATATGGTTTGTGCTGCCCCTATCCCTATGTTTCCCCATTGCATCCTATTGTAACTATACATTGTTTGCACTGTTTTCTAAGACTATACTGCATATTTTTGCTATTGTGTATATATATCTTGTGTATATTTCCTATCCTCTCACTGAGGGTACACTCTAAGATACTTTGGCATATTGTCATAAAAATAAAGTACCTTTATTTTTAGTATAACTGTGTATTGTGTTTTCTTATGATATTGTGCATATGACACTAAGTGGTACTGTAGTAGCTTCACACGTCTCCTAGTTCAGCCTAGGCTGCTCTGCTAAGCTACCATTATCTATCAGCCTAAGCTGCTAGACACCCTATACACTAATAAGGGATAACTGGGCCTGGTGCAAGGTGCAAGTACCCCTTGGTACTCACTACAAGCCAGTCCAGCCTCCTACATTGGTTGTGCAGCGGTGGGATAAGTGCTTGAGACTACTTACCACTCTTGTCATTGTACTTTTCATAAGAGAAAAATATACAAAACAAGGTCAGTGTATATACACATAGCCAAAAAGTTTTGCATTTCCTCTTTTCACTCTTTTCTAAGTGCTGAAAAGTACTTCTAAACTTTCAAAAAGTTCTTAAAAGTTTAAAAAGTTTTTTTCTGTCTTTCCAAAAAGTTCTGGAAACTTTTTTCTCTTTTTCTATCACTTTAACTCTCTCAAAAAAATGTCTGGCACAGGAAAAAATGTTGAACTGTCCAAACTTGCATATGATCACCTTAGCTGGAAAGGAGCAAGGAGTCTCTGCATAGAGAGAGGTTTGAGTGTAGGGAAGAATCCTTCCTTAGAACTGTTAATTAATATGCTTAGAGTACAGGATAAGGCCATAAGTGCCCAATCTGTAGAAAAAGTAGCTAATGGTTCTCAATCTGATCCAGGGACTCCCCCAGGAAAAGGTTCAGGAAAGAAACTTCTCAGCCTGCCCATTACTAGACAGTCTAGCATAGTTGGTACAGAGGTTGAATCACACCATACTAATGGTGTGCTCTCACATTATACTGGTAGCCAAGCTGTTAGGGTGCCCTCTGTAAGGGACAGGTCTCCTTCTGTTCATTCCCATCATACCTCTGTATCTAGAAATGTCCCTCCCACCCACCCTGATGACAGATTGTTAGAAAGGGAGCTCAATAGATTGAGAGTGGAACAAACCAGACTGAAGCTCAAGAAGCAACAGCTGGATTTGGATAGACAGTCTTTAGAAGTAGAGAGGGAAAGACAGAAGTTGGGTTTAGATACCCATGGTGGCAGCAGCAGTATTCCCCATAGTCATCCTGCAAAAGAGCATGATTCCAGGAATCTGCACAAGATAGTTCCCCCTTATAAGGAGGGGGATGACATTAACAAGTGGTTTGCTGCACTTGAGAGGGCCTGTGTTGTACAGGATGTCCCTCAAAGGCAGTGGGCTGCTATCCTATGGCTATCATTTAGTGGAAAAGGTAGGGATAGGCTCCTTACTGTGAAAGAAAATGATGCCAATAATTTTACAGTTCTTAAGAATGCACTCCTGGATGGTTATGGCTTAACCACTGAACAGTACAGGATAAAGTTCAGAGAGACCAAAAAGGAGTCTTCACAAGACTGGGTTGATTTCATTGACCATTCAGTGAAGGCCTTGGAGGGGTGGTTACATGGCAGTAAAGTTACTGATTATGAAAGCCTGTATAACACAATCCTGAGAGAGCATATACTTAATAATTGTGTGTCTGATTTGTTGCACCAGTACCTGGTAGACTCTGATCTGACCTCTCCCCAAGAATTGGGAAAGAAGGCAGACAAATGGGTCAGAACAAGGGTGAACAGAAAAGTTCATACAGGGGGTGACAAAGATGGCAATAAGAAGAAAGATGGTGAAAAATCTCAAGATAAGCATGGGGATAAGGGTAAAACCAAAGATCCCACTTCAAATCTTAAACACTCTTCAGAGGGTGGGGATAAAACAAATTCTTCCTCTTCTTCCCAACCTGCACACATTAAAAAGCCTTGGTGCTTTGTGTGTAAAAACAGAGGCCATAGGCCAGGGGATAAGTCCTGTCCAGGTAAACCCCCTGAGCCTACCACCACTAATACATCAAGCTCTAGTGCCCCTAGCAGTAGTGGTACTAGTGGTGGGACTGCTGGCAACAGTCAAGCAAAGGGTGTAGTTGGGTTCACTTATGGGTCCATAGTGGAAACTGATGTAATCAGTCCCAAGATAGTTTCTGTCACACCTAGTGGCATTGGCCTTGCCACACTGGCTGCTTGTCCCCTTACAATGGATAAGTACAGGCAGACAGTTTCAATAAATGGTGTTGAGGCCTTGGCCTACAGGGACACAGGTGCCAGTTTCACTTTGGTGACTGAAAACCTAGTGCCTCCTGAACAACACATCATTGGACAACAGTATAAGATTATTGATGTCCATAACTCCACTAAGTTTCTTCCCTTAGCTATAATTCAGTTTAGTTGGGGTGGAGTTACTGGCCCTAAGCAGGTGGTGGTATCACCTAGCTTACCTGTAGACTGTCTCTTAGGTAATGACCTAGAGGCCTCAGGTTGGGCTGATGTAGAGTTTTATGCCCATGCAGCCATGCTGGGCATCCCTGAGGAATTGTTCCCTCTCATTTCAAGTGAAATGAAAAAGCAAAGGAGAGAAGGCCTGAAAACTCAGGATCCCTCTCCATCAACAGGTAAAAAGGGTATCACAGTATCCCCTAACCACCCTACCATTCAGGATACTATTCCTGTGGTGGGAGAAACCTCTCCTGGGGTGGCACCTGTTCCAAGGGAATCATCAGCTGGCAAAGCTGGACTCCCTGAGGTGGAAGTACCTCTCTGTGGGATAACTAACATTGGTGAGAAAAACAGCACCATTTTAGTTAACATGGAGTATCCCTCCAGCCCTCCCAGAGAAACTTTAGGGCAGAAACCCTGCACTACCTCACAACACTTAGGACAGCATCCCTGCCCTAGTGTGGAGCTCATAGGACAGCATCCCTGCCCTGCTCCAACTCAAGAGAAACAGCATCCCTGTTCTCTCTTCCAGCCAGATGGACAAAGTTTTTGCCCAGCTATGGCTTTTCTGAGACAGCATCCCTGTCTGGCATTTCCATCACTACAAATAGGTTCAGTGGACAATTCCCACTGCTCTAAACTAAAACTTACTGATAGAAACTCTGAAAATACATCTTCACATTGTTGCTTAGCTAAAAAACTTCAAACAGGGTGGTTTACATCCCCACAGGGAAGTAACCATATAGTGGATGATAAAGGGAGTAACCAGTCTATTGCAGAGCTACTCTCTACTTATCACCACTTAGACAATAAAGTCTCAACTGGCCAAGGTTAGCCTTATTGTCCTTCGTTTGGGGGGGGGTTGTGTGAGAAGGTAGCCTCTTTCTAGCCTTGTTACCCCCACTTTTGGCCTGTTTGTGAGTGTATGTCAGGGTGTTTGTCACTGTTTTCACTGTCTCACTGGGATCCTGATAGCCAGGCCTCAGTGCTCATAGTGAAAACACTATGTTTTCAGTATGTTTGTTATGTGTCACTGGGATCCTGCTGGTCAGGACCCCAGTGCTCATAGGTTTGTGGCCTATATGTATGTGTCACTGGGACCCTGTCACACAGGGCCCCAGTGCTCATAGGTGTGCATGTATATGTTCCCTGTGTGGTGCCTAACTGTCTCACTGAGGCTCTGCTAACCAGAACCTCAGTGGTTATGCTCTCTCGTTACTTTCAAATTGTCACTAACAGGCTAGTGACCAATTTTACCAATTTACATTGGCTTACTGGAACACCCTTATAATTCCCTAGTATATGGTACTGAGGTACCCAGGGTATTGGGGTTCCAGGAGATCCCTATGGGCTGCAGCAATTCTTTTGCCACCCATAGGGAGCTCTGACAATTCTTACACAGGCCTGCCACTGCAGCCTGAGTGAAATAACGTCCACGTTATTTCACAGCCATTTTACACTGCACTTAAGTAACTTATAAGTCACCTATATGTCTAACCTTTACCTGGTAAAGGTTAGGTGCAAAGTTACTTAGTGTGAGGGCACCCTGGCACTAGCCAAGGTGCCCCCACATTGTTCAGAGCCAATTCACTGAACTTTGTGAATGCGGGGACACCATTACACGTGTGCACTACATATAGGTCACTACCTATATGTAGCTTCACCATGGTAACTCCGAATATGGCCATGTAACATGTCTATGATCATGGAATTGCCCCCTCTATGCCATCCTGGCATTGTTGGTACAATTCCATGATCCCAGTGGTCTGTAGCACAGACCCTGGTACTGCCAGACTGCCCTTCCTGGGGTTTCACTGCAGCTGCTGCTGCTGCCAACCCCTCAGACAGGCAGCTGCCCTCCTGGGGTCCAGCCAGGCCTGGCCCAGGATGGCAGAACAAAGAACTTCCTCTGAGAGAGGGTGTGACACCCTCTCCCTTTGGAAAATGGTGTGAAGGCAGGGGAGGAGTAGCCTCCCCCAGCCTCTGGAAATGCTTTGTTGGGCACAGATGTGCCCAATTCTGCATAAGCCAGTCTACACCGGTTCAGGGACCCCTTAGCCCCTGCTCTGGCGCGAAACTGGACAAAGGAAAGGGGAGTGACCACTCCCCTGACCTGCACCTCCCCTGGGAGGTGTCCAGAGCTCCTCCAGTGTGCTCCAGACCTCTGCCATCTTGGAAACAGAGGTGCTGCTGGCACACTGGACTGCTCTGAGTGGCCAGTGCCACCAGGTGACGTCAGAGACTCCTTGTGATAGGCTCCTTCAGGTGTTAGTAGCCTTTCCTCTCTCCTAGGTAGCCAAACCCTCTTTTCTGGCTATTTAGGGTCTCTGTCTCTGGGGAAACTTTAGATAACGAATGCATGAGCTCAGCCGAGTTCCTCTGCATCTCCCTCTTCACCTTCTGATAAGGAATCGACCGCTGACCGCGCTGGAAGCCTGCAAACCTGCAACATAGTAGCAAAGACGACTACTGCAACTCTGTAACGCTGATCCTGCCGCCTTCTCGACTGTTTTCCTGCTTGTGCATGCTGTGGGGGTAGTCTGCCTCCTCTCTGCACCAGAAGATCCGAAGAAATCTCCCGTGGGTCGACGGAATCTTCCCCCTGCAACCGCAGGCACCAAAAAGCTGCATCTCCGGTCCCTTGGGTCTCCTCTCAGCACGACGAGCGAGGTCCCTCGAATCCAGCGACACCGTCCAAGTGACCCCCACGGTCCAGTGACTCTTCAGCCCAAGTTTGGTGGAGGTAAGTCCTTGCCTCACCTCGCTGGGCTGCATTGCTGGGAACCGCGACTTTGCAAGCTTCTCCGGCCCCTGTGCACTTCCGGCGGAAATCCTTCGTGCACAGCCAAGCCTGGGTCCACGGCACTCTAACCTGCATTGCACGACTTTCTAAGTTGGTCTCCGGCGACGTGGGACTCCTTTGTGCAACTTCGGCGAGCACCGTTTCACGCATCCTCGTAGTGCCTGTTTCTGGCACTTCTCCGGGTGCTACCTGCTTCAGTGAGGGCTCTTTGTCTTGCTCGACGTCCCCTCTCTCTGCAGGTCCAATTTGCGACCTTCTGGTCCCTCCTGGGCCCCAGCAGCGTCCAAAAACGCCAAACACACGATTTGCGTGTAGCAAGGCTTGTTGGCGTCCATCCGGCGGGAAAACACTTCTGCACGACTCTCCAAGGCGTGGGGGATCCATCCTCCAAAGGGGAAGTCTCTAGCCCTTGTCGTTCCTGCAGTATTCACAGTTCTTCAGCCTAGTAAGAGCTTCTTTGCACCAACCGCTGGCATTTCTTGGGCATCTGCCCATCTCCGAGCTGCTTGTGACTTTTGGACTTGGTCCCCTTGTTCCACAGGTACCTTCAGACAGGAATCCATCGTTGTTGCATTGCTGATTTGTGTTTTCCTTGCATTCTCCCTCTAACACGACTATTTTGTCCTTGGGGGAACTTTGGTGCACTTTGCACTCACTTTTCAGGGTCTTGGGGAGGGTTATTTTTCTAACTCTCACTATTTTCTAATAGTCCCAGCGACCCTCTACAAGGTCACATAGGTTTGGGGTCCATTCGTGGTTCACATTCCACTTCTGGAGTATATGGTTTGTGCTGCCCCTATCCCTATGTTTCCCCATTGCATCCTATTGTAACTATACATTGTTTGCACTGTTTTCTAAGACTATACTGCATATTTTTGCTATTGTGTATATATATCTTGTGTATATTTCCTATCCTCTCACTGAGGGTACACTCTAAGATACTTTGGCATATTGTCATAAAAATAAAGTACCTTTATTTTTAGTATAACTGTGTATTGTGTTTTCTTATGATATTGTGCATATGACACTAAGTGGTACTGTAGTAGCTTCACACGTCTCCTAGTTCAGCCTAGGCTGCTCTGCTAAGCTACCATTATCTATCAGCCTAAGCTGCTAGACACCCTATACACTAATAAGGGATAACTGGGCCTGGTGCAAGGTGCAAGTACCCCTTGGTACTCACTACAAGCCAGTCCAGCCTCCTACATAACATGTCTATGGTCATGGAATTGCCCCCTCTATGCCAACCTGGCATTGTTGGTACAATTCCATGATCCCAGTGGTCTGTAGCACAGACCCTGGTACTGCCAGACTGCCCTTCCTGGGGTTTCACTGCAGCTGCTGCTGCTGCCAACCCCTCAGACAGGCAGCTGCCCTCCTGGGGTCCAGCCAGGCCTGGCCCAGGATGGCAGAACAAAGAACTTCCTCTGAGAGAGGGTGTGACACCCTCTCCCTTTGGAAAATGGTGTGAAGGCAGGGGAGGAGTAGCCTCCCCCAGCCTCTGGAAATGCTTTGTTGGGCACAGATGTGCCCAATTCTGCATAAGCCAGTCTACACCGGTTCAGGGACCCCTTAGCCCCTGCTCTGGCGCGAAACTGGACAAAGGAAAGGGGAGTGACCACTCCCCTGACCTGCACCTCCCCTGGGAGGTGTCCAGAGCTCCTCCAGTGTGCTCCAGACCTCTGCCATCTTGGAAACAGAGGTGCTGCTGGCACACTGGACTGCTCTGAGTGCCCAGTGCCACCAGGTGACGTCAGAGACTCCTGCTGATAGGCTCCTTCAGGTGTTAGTAGCCTTTCATCTCTCCTAGGTAGCCAAACCCTCTTTTCTGGCTATTTAGGGTCTCTGTCTCTGGGGAAACTTTAGATAACGAATGCATGAGCTCAGCCGAGTTCCTCTGCATCTCTCTCTTCACCTTCTGATAAGGAATCGACCGCTGACCGCGCTGGAAGCCTGCAAACCTGCAACATAGTAGCAAAGACGACTACTGCAACTCTGTAACGCTGATCCTGCCGCCTTCTCGACTGTTTTCCTGCTTGTGCATGCTGTGGGGGTAGCCTGCCTCCTTTCTGCACCAGAAGCTCCGAAGAAATCTCCCGTGGGTCGACGGAATCTTCCCCCTGCAACCGCAGGCACCAAAAAGCTGCATTACCGGTCCCTTGGGTCTCCTCTCAGCACGACGAGCGAGGTCCCTCGAATCCAGCGATGCTGTCCAAGTGACCCCCACAGTCCAGTGACTCTTCAGCCCAAGTTTGGTGGAGGTAAGTCCTTGCCTCACCTCGCTGGGCTGCATTGCTGGGAACCGCGACTTTGCAGCTACTCCGGCCCCTGTGCACTTCCGGCGGAAATCCTTCGTGCACTGCCAAGCCTGGGTCCACGGCACTCTAACCTGCATTGCACGACTTTCTAAGTTGGTCTCCGGCGACGTGGGACTCCTTAGTGTAACTTCGGCGAGCACCGTTTCACGCATCCTATTAGTGCCTGTTTCTGGCACTTCTCCGGGAGCTACCTGCTTCAGTGAGGGCTCTTTGTCTTGCTCGACGTCCCCTATCTCTACAGGTCTAATTTGCGACCTTCTGGTCCCTCCTGGGCCCCAGCAGCGTCCAAAAATGCCAAACGCACGATTTGCGTGTAGCAAGGCTTGTTGGCGACCTTCCGGCAGGAAAACACTTCTGCACGACTTTCCAAGGCGAGTGGGATCCGTCCACCAAAGGGGAAATCTCTAGCCCTTTTCGTTCCAGCAGAAACCTCAGCTTCTTCTGTCCAGTCGAAGCTTCTTTGCACCCGCAGCTGGCATTTCCTGGGCATCTGCCCATCTCCGACTTGCTTGTGACTTTTGGACTTGGTCCCCTTGTTCCACAGGTACCCTAGATTGGAAATCCACAGTTGTTGCATTGCTGGTTTGTGTCTTTCCTGCATTATTCCTCTAACACGACTATTTTGTCCTTAGGGGAACTTTAGTGCACTTTGCACTCACTTTTCAGGGTCTTGGGGAGGGTTATTTTTCTAACTCTCACTATTTTCTAATAGTCCCAGCGACCCTCTACAAGGTCACATAGGTTTGGGGTCCATTCGTGGTTCCCATTCCACTTTTGGAGTATATGGTTTGTGTTGCCCCTATCCCTATGTTTCCCCATTGCATCCTATTGTAACTATACATTGTTTGCACTGTTTTCTAAGACTATACTGCATATTTTTGCTATTGTGTATATATATCTTGTGTATATTTCCTATCCTCTCACTGAGGGTACACTCTAAGATACTTTGGCATATTGTCATAAAAATAAAGTACCTTTATTTTTAGTATAACTGTGTATTGTGTTTTCTTATGATATTGTGCATATGACACTAAGTGGTACTGTAGTAGCTTCACACGTCTCCTAGTTCAGCCTGAGCTGCTCTGCTAAGCTACCATTATCTATCAGCCTAAGCTGCTAGACACCCTATACACTAATAAGGGATAACTGGGCCTGGTGCAAGGTGCAAGTACCCCTTGGTACTCACTACAAGCCAGTCCAGCCTCCTACATTGGTTGTGCAGTGGTGGGATAAGTGCTTGAGACTACTTACCACTCTTGTCATTGTACTTTTCATAAGAGAAAAATATACAAAACAAGGTCAGTGTATATACACATAGCCAAAAAGTTTTGCATTTCCTCTTTTCACTCTTTTCTAAGTGCTGAAAAGTACTTCTAAAACTTTCAAAAAGTTCTTAAAAGTTTAAAAAGTTTTTTCGGTCTTTCCAAAAAGTTCTGAAAACTTTTTTCTCTTTTTCTATCACTTTAACTCTCTCTAAAAAATGTCTGGCACAGGCAAAAATGTTGAACTGTCCAAACTTGCATATGATCACCTTAGCTGGAAAGGAGCAAGGAGTCTCTGCATAGAGAGAGGTTTGAGTGTAGGGAAGAATCCTTCCTTAGAACTGTTAATTAATATGCTTAGAGTACAGGATAAGGCCATAAGTGCCCAATCTGGTGAAAAAGTAGCTAATGGTTCTCAATCTGATCCAGGGACTCCCCCAGGAAAAGGTTCAGGAAAGAAACTTCTCAGCCTGCCCATTACTAGACAGTCTAGCATAGTTGGTACAGAGGTTGAATCACACCATACTGATGGTGTGCTCTCACATTATGCTGGTAGCCAAGCTGTTAGGGTGCCCTCTGTAAGGGACAGGTCTCCTTCTGTTCATTCCCATCATACCTCTGTATCTAGAAATGTCCCTCCCACCCACCCTGATGACAGATTGTTAGAAAGGGAGCTCAATAGATTGAGAGTGGAACAAACCAGACTGAAGCTCAAGAAGCAACAGCTGGATTTGGATAGACAGTCTTTAGAATTAGAGAAGGAAAGACAGAAGTTGGGTTTAGATACCCATGGTGGCAGCAGCAGTATTCCCCATAGTCATCCTGCAAAAGAGCATGATTCCAGGAATCTGCACAAGATAGTTCCCCCTTATAAGGAGGGGGATGACATTAACAAGTGGTTTGCTGCACTTGAGAGGGCCTGTGCTGTACAGGATGTCCCTCAAAAGCAGTGGGCTGCTATCCTATGGCTATCATTTAGTGGAAAAGGTAGGGATAGGCTCCTTACTGTAAAAGAAAATGATGCTAATAATTTCCAAGTTCTTAAGAATGCACTCCTGGATGGTTATGGCTTAACCACTGAACAGTACAGGATAAAGTTCAGAGAGACCAAAAAGGAGTCTTCACAAGACTGGGTTGATTTCATTGACCAGGCAGTGAAGGCCTTGGAGGGGTGGTTACATGGCAGTAAAGTTACTGATTATGACAGCCTGTATAACTTGATCCTGAGAGAGCATATTCTTAATAATTGTGTGTCTGATTTGTTGCACCAGTACTTGGTGGACTCTGATCTGACCTCTCCCCAAGAATTGGGAAAGAAGGCAGACAAATGGGTCAGAACAAGAGTGAACAGAAAAGTTCATACAGGGGGTGACAAAGATGGCAACAAAAAGAAGGATGGTAAGTCTTCTGACAAGGGTGGGGACAAATCTAAAAATGAGTCTTCATCAGGCCCACAAAAACACTCTGGTGGGGGTGGTGGGCCCAAATCCTCCTCTAATCAAAACAAAGAAAAGAAACCATGGTGCTATTTATGTAAAATAAAAGGCCATTGGACAACAGATCCCAGTTGTCCAAAGAAAGGCACCACAGCTCCTACCACTACAACCCCTACTGCTACACCTAGTGTCCCTACTAATAGCAGTGGTGGTGGGAGCAAACCTACTAATAGCCAATCCAAGGGAGTAGCTGGGCTCACTTTTGGTAATTTAGTTGGGGTTGGTCTGATTAGGGAGACCACAGAGGCTACTTTAGTCTCTGAAGGGGCTATTGATTTAGCCACTTTGGTTGCTTGCCCCCATAACTTGGAGAAGTACAAGCAACTAACCCTAATAAATGGTGTTGAGGTCCAGGCCTACAGGGACACAGGTGCCAGTGTCACAATGGTGATTGAGAAACTGGTGCACCCTGAACAACACATACTTGGACACCAGTACCAAGTAACCGATGCTCACAACATAACACAAAGCCACCCCATGGCTGTTGTAAATCTCAACTGGGGGGGGGGTAACTGGTCCAAAGAAAGTTGTGGTAGCTTCAGATTTACCTGTAGACTGTCTATTAGGGAATGATTTGGAGACATCAGCTTGGTCAGATGTGGAGTTGGAGGCCCATGCAGCAATGCTGGGCATCCCAGGGCATATTTTTGCTTTAACAAGGGCTCAGACCAAAAAGCAAAAAGGACAGGGAAGCTTGGATCCTGGAACAATGGACCAAGTGCTCCCTAAAGCTAGGGCTAGTAGAAGCAAACCACTTCCTACTATCCCTCCCTCTACAGTGGATTCGACTTCTGAGGAAGAAGAATTCCCTCCCTGTGCAGAACCTACACCAGAGGAGCTGGAAGCAGAAACTGCTGAGCTTTTGGGTGAAGGGGGGCCTGCCAGAGAGGAGCTGAGTGTGGCACAGCAAACCTGTCCCACATTAGAGGGTCTCAGACAGCAAGCTGTCAAACAGGCTAATGGGGATGTCAGTGACTCTCACAGAGTTTACTGGGAGGACAACCTCTTGTACACTGAGCATAGGGATCCTAAACCTGGAGCTGCCAGGAGATTAGTGATTCCTCAGGAGTACAGAAAGTTCCTCCTAACACTGGCACATGACATTCCCTTAGCTGGGCATCTAGGACAAATGAAAACTTGGGACAGGCTTGTTCCCCTGTTTCATTGGCCTAGGATGTCTGAGGACACAAAAGAATTTTGCAAGTCCTGTGAAACCTGTCAAGCCAGTGGCAAGACAGGTGGCACTCCAAAGGCACCCCTTATCCCACTGCCTGTGGTTGGGGTTCCCTTTGAAAGGGTAGGGGTTGACATAGTTGGCCCCCTTGACCCTCCTACTGCTTCAGGCAATAGGTTTATCTTAGTGGTAGTGGACCATGCCACAAGATATCCTGAAGCAATTCCTTTAAGGACCACTACAGCTCCTGCAGTGGCAAAGGCCCTCCTGGGAATATTTTCCAGGGTGGGCTTCCCAAAGGAAGTAGTATCAGACAGGGGAAGCAATTTCATGTCTGCATACTTAAAGGCCATGTGGAAGGAGTGTGGTGTAACATACAAGTTCACAACACCCTATCATCCACAAACAAATGGACTGGTGGAGAGATTTAATAAAACTCTCAAAGGCATGATTATGGGTCTCCCTGAAAAACTCTGCAGGAGATGGGATATCCTTCTACCATGCCTCCTTTTTGCCTACAGGGAGGTACCCCAGAAAGGAGTGGGCTTCAGCCCCTTTGAACTTCTTTTTGGACACCATGTTAGGGGTCCACTCACACTTGTAAAGGAGGGTTGGGAACAACCTTTAAAAGCTCCTAAGCAGGATATTGTGGATTATGTACTTGGCCTCAGATCAAGGATGGCTGAGTACATGAAAAAGGCCAGTAAAAACCTTCAGGCCAGCCAAGAGCTCCAGAAGCAATGGCATGATCAGAAGGCTGTTTTGGTTCAGTACCAACCAGGGCAGAAAGTGTGGGTCTTGGAGCCTGTGGCCCCAAGAGCACTCCAAGATAAATGGAGTGGTCCCCACACAATTGTTGAAAAGAAGGGTGAAGTCACCTACTTGGTTGACTTAGGCACTGCCAGGAGTCCCCTTAGGGTGCTCCATGTCAACCGCCTGAAACCCTACTATGACAGGGCTGATCTCACCCTGCTCATGGCAACAGATGAGGGACAGGAAGAAGACAGTGATCCTCTACCTGATCTCTTCTCTTCCACAGAACAAGATGCTCTTGTGGAAGGTGTAGTTTTGGCTGATTGTCTTACTGCTGAGCAGAAAGATAATTGCATAAATCTCCTAGGACAATTTTCAGAACTCTTCTCTACTGTGCCAGGCACCACTTCTTGGTGTGAGCACACTATAGATACTGGAGACAGTTTACCTGTCAAAAGTAAGATCTATAGGCAGCCTGACCATGTCAGGGACTGCATAAAGCAAGAAGTTCAGAAAATGTTGGAACTAGGAGTGGTTGAGCACTCTGACAGTCCATGGGCTTCTCCTGTGGTACTGGTACCAAAACCCAATTCTAAAGATGGAAAGAAGGAAATGAGGTTTTGTGTAGACTATAGAGGTCTCAACTTGGTAACCAAAACTGATGCTCACCCTATACCCAGGGCAGATGAGCTTATAGATACACTGGCATCTGCCAAGTATCTAAGCACTTTTGATTTGACTGCAGGGTATTGGCAGATCAAATTGTCAGAAGATGCTAAACCTAAGACTGCATTTTCTACCATTGGAGGACTTTACCAGTTTACTGTAATGCCTTTTGGTTTGAAAAATGCACCTGCCACTTTTCAGAGGTTGGTGAACACAGTCCTGCAAGGGCTGGAAGCTTTCAGTGCAGCATATTTGTATGATATAGCTGTCTTTAGCTCCAGCTGGGATGATCACCTGGTCCACCTATGGAAAGTTTTGGAGGCTCTGCAAAAGGCAGGCCTCACTATCAAGGCTTCAAAGTGCCAGATAGGGCAGGGTAAGGTGGTTTATCTGGGACACCTTGTTGGTGGGGAACAGATTGCACCACTTCAGGGGAAAATCCAAACTATTATTGATTGGGTTCCCCCTACCACTCAGACTCAGGTGAGAGCCTTCCTAGGCCTCACTGGGTATTACAGGAGGTTCATTAAGAACTATGGCTCCATTGCAGCCCCTCTTAATGACCTCACATCCAAGAAAATGCCTAAAAAGGTATTATGGACAGCAAGCTGTCAGAAAGCTTTTGAGGAGCTGAAGCAGGCCATGTGCTCTGCACCTGTCCTGAAAAGCCCTTGTTACTCTAAAAAATTCTATGTCCAAACTGATGCATCTGAATTAGGAGTAGGGGCAGTCCTATCACAACTTAATTCTGAGGGCCAGGATCAACCTGTTGCTTTTATTAGTAGAAGGTTGACCCCTAGAGAAAAGCGTTGGTCTGCCATTGAGAGGGAGGCCTTTGCTGTGGTCTGGGCTCTGAAGAAGTTGAGGCCATACCTGTTTGGCACTCACTTCATTGTTCAGACAGACCACAAACCTCTACTTTGGCTAAAACAAATGAAAGGTGAAAATCCTAAATTGTTGAGGTGGTCCATATCCCTACAGGGAATGGACTATACAGTGGAACATAGACCTGGGAGTAGCCACTCCAATGCAGATGGACTCTCCAGATATTTCCACTTAGACAATGAAGACTCATCAGGTAATGGCTAGTCTTATTGTCCTTCGTTTGGGGGGGGGTTGTGTAGGAAAGTACCATCTTGCCTGGCATGTTACCCCCATTTTTCACTGTATATATGTTGTTTTAGTTGTATGTGTCACTGGGACCCTGGTAACCCAGGGCCCCAGTGCTCATAAGTGTGCCTGAATGTGTTACCTGTGTAGTGACTAACTGTCTCACTGAGGCTCTGCTAATCAGAACCTCAGTGGTTATGCTCTCTCATTTCTTTCCAAATTGTCACTAACAGGCTAGTGACCATTTTTTCCAATTTACATTGGCTTACTGGAACACCCTTATAATTCCCTAGTATATGGTACTGAGGTACCCAGGGTATTGGGGTTCCAGGAGATCCCTATGGGCTGCAGCATTTCTTTTGCCACCCATGGGGAGCTCTGACAATTCTTACACAGGCCTGCCACTGCAGCCTGAGTGAAATAATGTCCACGTTATTTCACAGCCATTTTACACTGCACTTAAGTAACTTATAAGTCACCTATATGTCTAACCTTTACCTGGTAAAGGTTAGGTGCAAAGTTACTTAGTGTGAGGGCACCCTGGCACTAGCCAAGGTGCCCCCACATTGTTCAGAGCCAATTCACTGAACTTTGTGAGTGCGGGGACACCATTACACGCGTGCACTACATATAGGTCACTACCTATATGTAGCTTCACCATGGTAACTCCGAATATGGCCATGTAACATGTCTATGATCATGGAATTGCCCCCTCTATGCCATCCTGGCATTGTTGGTACAATTCCATGATCCCAGTGGTCTGTAGCACAGACCCTGGTACTGCCAGACTGCCCTTCCTGGGGTTTCACTGCAGCTGCTGCTGCTGCCAACCCCTCAGACAGGCAGCTGCCCTCCTGGGGTCCAGCCAGGCCTGGCCCAGGATGGCAGAACAAAGAACTTCCTCTGAGAGAGGGTGTGACACCCTCTCCCTTTGGAAAATGGTGTGAAGGCAGGGGAGGAGTAGCCTCCCCCAGCCTCTGGAAATGCTTTGTTGGGATCAGATGTGCCCAATTCTGCATAAGCCAGTCTACACCGGTTCAGGGACCCCTTAGCCCCTGCTCTGGCGCGAAACTGGACAAAGGAAAGGGGAGTGACCACTCCCCTGACCTGCACCTCCCCTGGGAGGTGTCCAGAGCTCCTCCAGTGTGCTCCAGACCTCTGCCATCTTGGAAACAGAGGTGCTGCTGGCACACTGGACTGCTCTGAGTGGCCAGTGCCACCAGGTGACGTCAGAGACTCCTTGTGATAGGCTCCTTCAGGTGTTAGTAGCCTTTCCTCTCTCCTAGGTAGCCAAACCCTCTTTTCTGGCTATTTAGGGTCTCTGTCTCTGGGGAAACTTTAGATAACGAATGCATGAGCTCAGCCGAGTTCCTCTGCATCTCTCTCTTCACCTTCTGATAAGGAATCGACCGCTGACCGCGCTGGAAGCCTGCAAACCTGCAACATAGTAGCAAAGACGACTACTGCAACTCTGTAACGCTGATCCTGCCGCCTTCTCAACTGTTTTCCTGCTTGTGCATGCTGTGGGGGTAGCCTGCCTCCTCTCTGCACCAGAAGCTCCGAAGAAATCTCCCGTGGGTCGACGGAATCTTCCCCCTGCAACCGCAGGCACCAAAAAGCTGCATTACCGGTCCCTTGGGTCTCCTCTCAGCACGACGAGCGAGGTCCCTCGAATCCAGCGACGCTGTCCAAGTGACCCCCACAGTCCAGTGACTCTTCAGCCCAAGTTTGGTGGAGGTAAGTCCTTGCCTCACCTCGCTGGGCTGCATTGCTGGGAACCGCGACTTTGAAGCTACTCCGGCCCCTGTGCACTTCCGGCGGAAATCCTTCGTGCACATCCAAGCCTGGGTCCACGGCACTCTAACCTGCATTCCACGACTTTCTAAGTTGGTCTCCGGCGACGTGGGACTCCTTAGTGTAACTTCAGCGAGCACCGTTTCACGCATCCTCGTCGTGCCTGTTTCTGGCACTTCTCCGGGTGCTACCTGCTTCAGTGAGGGCTCTTTGTCTTGCTCGACGTCCCCTCTCTCTGCAGGTCCAATTTGCGACCTCCTGGTCCCTCCTGAGCCCCAGCAGCGTCCAAAAACGCCAAACGCACGATTTGCGTGTAGCAAGGCTTGTTGGCGTCCTTCCGGCGGGAAAATACTTTTGCACGACTCTCCAAGGCGAGAGGGATCCGTCTACCAAAGGGGAAGTCTCTAGCCCTTTTCGTTCCTGCAGAAACCTCAGCTTCTTCTGTCCAGTCGAAGCTTCTTTGCACCCGCAGCTGGCATTTCCTGGGCATCTGCCCATCTCCGACTTGCTTGTGACTTTTGGACTTGGTCCCCTTGTTCCACAGGTACCCTAGATTGGAAATCCACAGTTGTTGCATTGCTGGTTTGTGTCTTTCCTGCATTATTCCTCTAACAAGACTATTTTGTCCTTAGGGGAACTTTAGTGCACTTTGCACTCACTTTTCAGGGTCTTGGGGAGGGTTATTTTTCTAACTCTCACTATTTTCTAATAGTCCCAGCGACCCTCTACAAGGTCACATAGGTTTGGGGTCCATTCGTGGTTCGCATTCCACTTTTGGAGTATATGGTTTGAGTTGCCCCTATCCCTATGTTTCCCCATTGCATCCTATTGTAACTATACATTGTTTGCACTGTTTTCTAAGACTATACTGCATATTTTTGCTATTGTGTATTTATATCTTGTGTATATTTCCTATCCTCTCACTGAGGGTACACTCTAAGATACTTTGGCATATTGTCATAAAAATAAAGTACCTTTATTTTTAGTATAACTGTGTATTGTGTTTTCTTATGATATTGTGCATATGACACTAAGTGGTACTGTAGTAGCTTCACACGTCTCCTAGTTCAGCCTGAGCTGCTCTGCTAAGCTACCATTATCTATCAGCCTAAGCTGCTAGACACCCTATACACTAATAAGGGATAACTGGGCCTGGTGCAAGGTGCAAGTACCCCTTGGTACTCACTACAAGCCAGTCCAGCCTCCTACAAAGAGTCACTGGACTGTGGGAGTCACTTGGACAGAGTTGCTGAGTTCCAGGGACCACGCTCGTCATGCTGAGAGGGGACCCAGAGGACCGGTGATGCAGTTCTTTTGGTGCCTGCGGTTGCAGGGGGAAGATTCCGTCGTCCCACAGGAGATTTCTTTGGAGCTTTTAGTGCAGAGAGGAGGCAGACTACCCCCACAGCATGCACGACCAGGGAAACAGTTGAGAAGGCGGCAGAATCAGCGATACAAGGTCGTCTTTGCTACTTTTTTGCGGTTTTGGAGGCGTCCTGAGCAGTCAGCGGTCGATTCCTTGGCAGAAGGTGAAGAGAGAGATGCAGAGGAACTCTGATGAGCTCTTGCATTCGTTATCTAAAGAATTCCCCAAAGCAGAGACCCTAAATAGCCAGAAAAGGAGGTTTGGCTACTTAGGAAGGAGGATAGGCTAGCAACAGAGGTAAGAGCCTATCAGAAGGAGTCTCTGACGTCACCTGCTGGCACTGGCCACTCAGAGCAGTCCAGTGTGCCAGCAGCACCTCTGTTTCCAAGATGGCAGAGGTCTGGAGCACACTGGAGGAGCTCTGGGCACCTCCCAGGGGAGGTGCAGGTCAGGGGAGTGGTCACTCCCCTTTCCTTTGTCCAGTTTCGCGCCAGAGCAGGGCTGGGGGATCCCTGAACCGGTGCAGACTGGCTTATGCAGAGGTGGGCACCATTTGTGCCCATCAAAGCATTTCCAGAGGGTGGGGGAGGCTACTCCTCCCCAGCCCTGACACCTTTTCCCAAACGGAGAGGGTGTAACACCCTCTCTCTGAGGAAGTCCTTTGTTCTGCCTTCCTGGGCCAAGCCTGGCTTGACCCCAGGAGGGCAGAAACCTGTCTGAGGGGTTGGCAGCTGCAGCAGCTGCAGTGAAACCCCGGGAAAGGTAGTTTGGCAGTACCCGGGTCTGAGCTAGAGACTTGGGGGATCATGGAATTGTCTCCCCAATGCCAGAATAGCATTGGGGTGACAATTCCATGATCTTAGACATGTTACATGGCCATGTTCGGAGTTACCATTGTGACGCTATACATATGTCGTGACATATGTATAGTGCACGCGTGTAATGGTGTCCCCGCACTCACAAAGTCCGGGGAATTTGCCCTGAACAATGTGGGGGCACCTTGGCTATTGCCAGGGTGCCCACACACTAAGTAACTTAGCACCCAACCTTTACCAGGTAAAGGTTAGACATATAGGTGACTTATAAGTTACTTAAGTGCAGTGGTAAATGGCTGTGAAATAACATGGACGTTATTTCACTCAGGCTGCAGTGGCAGGCCTGTGTAAGAATTGTCAGAGCTCCCTATGGGTGGCAAAAGAAATGCTGCAGCCCATAGGGATCTCCTGGAACCCCAATACCCTGGGTACCTCAGTACCATATACTAGGGAATTATAAGGGTGTTCCAGTATGCCAATGTAAATTGGTGAAATTGGTCACTAGCCTGTTAGTGACAATTTGGAAAGAAATGAGAGAGCATAACCACTGAGGTTCTGGATAGCAGAGCCTCAGTGAGACAGTTAGTCATAACACAGGTAACACATACAGGGCACACTTATGAGCACTGGGGCCCTGGCTGGCAGGGTCCCAGTGACACATACAACTAAAACAACATATATACAGTGAAATATGGGGGTAACATGCCATGCAAGATGGTACTTTCCTACAGACTGGTTCCAGCAGTCCCATCACTAGTACCACTACTACTAGGTGCACTAGAGCTTGATGTATTAGTGGTGGTAGGCTCAGGGGGTTTACCTGGACAGGACTTATCCCCTGGCATACGGCCTCTATTTTTACACACAAAGCACCAAGGCTTTTTAATTTGTGCAGGTTGTGAAGAAGAGGAAGAATTTGTTTTATCCCCACCCCCTGAAGAGTGTTTAAGATTTGAAGAAGGATCTTTGGTTTTACCCTTATCCCCATGCTTATCCTGAGATTTCTCACCATCTTTCTTCTTGCCATCCTTGTCACCACCTGAATGAACTTTTCTGTTCACTCTTGTTCTGACCCATTTGTCTGCCTTCTTTCCCAATTCTTGGGGAGTAGTCAGATCTGAGTCCACTAGATATTGGTGTAACAAATCAGACACACAGTTATTCAGAATATGCTCTCTTAGGATCAGATTATATAGGCTTTCCTAGTCAGAAACTTTACTGCCATGTAACCACCCCTCCAATGCCTTCACTGAATGGTCAACAAAGTCTACCCAGTCTTGTGAAGACTCTTTTTTGGTTTCTTTGAACTTAATCCTGTACTGTTCAGTGGTTAAGCCATATCCATCCAAGAGTGCATTCTTTAAAACTGTAAAATTATTGGTTTCACTTTCCTTCACAGTAAGGAGCCTATCCCTACCCTTTCCACTGAAAGATAGCCATAGGATAGCAGCCCACTGCCTTTGAGGGACCCCCTGTACAACACAGGCCCTCTTTAGTGCAGCAAACCACTTGTTAATGTCATCCCCCTCCTTGTAAGGGGGAAGTATCTTATGCATATTCCTGGAATCATGGCCTTTCACAGGATTACTATCTGTAATACTGCTGCTGCCACCATGGGGTCCTAACCCCAACCTCTGTCTTTCTTTTTCTAAGTCTAAAGTTTCCCTGTCTAGAGCCAGCTGTTGCTGTTTAAGCTTCAGCCTGGACTCTTCCACTCTCAATCTATTGAGCTCCCTTTCTAACATTCTGTCATCAGGGTGGGTGGGATGGGCATGCTTTGACACAGAAGAATGGTGTGAATGAAGAGAGGGAGAAATGTCCCAACAGTTGGCACTCTAACAACTTGACCTGCAGGAATGACATTCCTACTGTGACGAGAACTCACATTAGTACCAGTTATGCTATGTGGTCTGCTAAGGGGCAAGTTGGAAAGAATACCATCTAACATTCTTGCTGGGGCTGCCCCAGAATCAGAGTGTGAACCATCTCCTAACTTCTCAACAGATGTGCCAGCTAAGGCCTTATCATTTTCAATGAGCATGTTAATCAAAAATTCTCTACAGGGATTCTTCCCTACCCCTAAACCTCTATCAATGCAGAGACTCCTTACACCTTTCCAGATAAGGTGGTCATAAGCAGAGCTGACCAGATCAAGAGTAGGACCTGTACCAGACATGATAGTAAAGGTTTAAGGGACAGAAAAAGAAAGAAAAAGTTTTAGGACTTTTTAAGGAAACAGAAAAAAAACTTTTTCAACTTTTTAGAACTTTTTGAAAGTTTTTAGAGGTACTTTTCAGCACTTAGCAATAGAGTAAGAGAAGAAAAGCAAAACTTTTTGGTTAGGTGTACATACACTGTAGGAAAGTACCATCTTGCCTGGCATGTTACCCCCATTTTTCACTGTATATATGTTGTTTTAGTTGTATGTGTCACTGGGACCCTGCCAGCCAGGGCCCCAGTGCTCATAAGTGTGCCTGAATGTGTTACCTGTGTAGTGACTAACTGTCTCACTGAGGCTCTGCTGATCAGAACCTCAGTGGTTATGCTCTCTCATTTCTTTCAAATTGTCACTAACAGGCTAGTGACCAATTTTACCAATTTACATTGGCTTACTGGAACACCCTTATAATTCCCTAGTATATGGTACTGAGGTACCCAGGGTATTGGGGTTCCAGGAGATCCATATGGGCTGCAGCATTTCTTTTGCCACCATAGGGAGCTCTGACAATTCTTACACAGGCCTGCCACTGCAGCCTGAGTGAAATAACGTCCACGTTATTTCACAGCCATTTTACACTGCACTTAAGTAACTTATAAGTCACCTATATGTCTAACCTTTACCTGGTAAAGGTTAGGTGCAAAGTTACTTAGTGTGAGGGCACCCTGGCACTAGCCAAGGTGCCCCCACATTGTTCAGGGCCAATTCCCCGGACTTTGTGAGTGCGGGGACACCATTACACGCGTGCACTACATATAGGTCACTACCTATATGTAGCTTCACAATGGTAACTTCGAATATGGCCATGTAACATGTCTATGATCATGGAATTGCTCCCTCTATGCCATCCTGGCATAGTTGGCACAATCCCATGATCCCAATGGTCTGTAGCACAGACCCTGGTACTGCCAAACTGCCTTTCCTGGGGTTTCACTGCAGCTGCTGTTGCTGCCAACCCCTCAGACAGGTTTCTGCCCTCCTGGGGTCCAGCCAGGCTTGGCCCAGGATGGCAGAACAAAGGACTTCCTCTGAGAGAGGGTGTTACACCCTCTCCCTTTGGAAAATAGTATAAAGGCAGGGGAGGAGTAGCCTCCCCCAGCCTCTGGAAATGCTTTGTTGGGCACAGATGTGCCCAATTCTGCATGAGCCAGTCTACACCGGTTCAGGGGACCCCTTAGCCCTGCTCTGGCGCGAAACTGGACAAAGGAAAGGGGAGTGACCACTCCCCTGACCTGCACCTCCCCTGGGAGGTGTCCAGAGCTCCTCCAGTGTGCTCCAGACCTCTGCCATCTTGGAAACAGAGGTGCTGCTGGCACACTGGACTACTCTGAGTGGCCAGTGCCACCAGGTGCCGTCAGAGACTCCTTCTGATAGGCTCCTTCAGGTGTTGCTAGCCTATCCTCTCTCCTAGGTAGCCAAACCCTCTTTTCTGGCTATTTAGGGTCTCTGTCTCTGGGGAAACTTTAGATAACGAATGCAAGAGCTCAGCCGAGTTCCTCTGCATCTCTCTCTTCACCTTCTGATAAGGAATTGACTGCTGACCGCGCTGGAAGCCTGCAAAACTGCAACAAAGTAGCTAAGACGACTACTGCAACTCTGTAACGCTGATCCTGCTGCCTTCTCGACTGTTTTCCTGCTTGTGCATGCTGTGGGGGTAGTCTGCCTCCTCTCTGCACCAGAAGCTCCGAAGAAATCTCCCGTGGGTCAACGGAATCTTCCCCCTGCAACCGCAGGCACCAAAAAGCTGCATTACGGGTCCCTTGGGTCTCCTCCCAGCACGACGAGCGACGTCCCTCGAATCCAGCAACTCTGAACAAGTGGCCCCCACAGTCCAGTGACTCTTCAGTCCAAGTTTGGTGGAGGTAAGTCCTTGCCTCACCTCGCTAGACTGCATTGCTGGGAACCGCGACTTTTGCAGCTACTCCGGCCTTCGTGCACTTCCGGTGGAAATCCTTTGTGCACAGTCCAGCCTGGGTCCACGGCACTCTAACCTGCATTGCACGACCTCCTAAGTTGTTCTCCGGCGACGTGGGACTTCTTTGTGCGACTTCGGGTGAGCACCGTTTCATGCATCCTCGTAGTGCCTGTTTCTGGCACGTCTCCGGGTGCTACCTGCTGCTGAGAGAGCTCCTTGTCTTGCTCGACGTCCCCTCTCTCTCCTGGTCCAATTTGCGACCTTCTGGTCCCTCCAGGGCCACAGCAGCGTCCAAAAACGCTAACTGCACGATTTGCAGCTAGCAAGGCCTGTTGGCGTTCTTTCGGCGGGAAACCCCTTCTGCACGACTCTCCACGGCGAGAGGGATCCGTCCACCAAAGGGGAAGTCTCTAGCCCTTTTTGTTCCTGCAGAAACCGCAGCTTCTTCTGTCCAGTAGAAGCTTCTTTGCACCCGCAGCTGGCATTTCCTGGGCATCTGCCCATCTCCGACTTGCTTGTGACTTTTGGACTTGGTCCCCTTGTTCCACAGGTACCCTAGATTGTAAATCCACAGTTGTTGCATTGTTGGTTTGTGTCTTTCCTGCATTATTCCTCTAACACGACTTCTTTGTCCTTAGGGGAACTTTAGTGCACTTTGCACTCACTTTTCAGGGTCTTGGGGAGGGTTATTTTTCTAACTCTCACTATTTTCTAATAGTCCCAGCGACCCTCTACAAGGTCACATAGGTTTGGGGTCCATTCGTGGTTCGCATTCCACTTTTGGAGTATATGGTTTGTGTTGCCCCTATCCCTATGTTTCCCCATTGCATCCTATTGTAACTATACATTGTTTGCACTGTTTTCTAAGACTATACTGCATATTTTTGCTATTGTGTATATATATCTTGTGTATATTTCCTATCCTCTCACTGAGGGGACACTCTAAGATACTTTGGCATATTGTCATAAAAATAAAGTACCTTTATTTTTAGTATAACTGTGTATTGTGTTTTCTTATGATATTGTGCATATGACACTAAGTGGTACTGTAGTAGCTTCACACGTCTCCTAGTTCAGCCTAAGCTGCTATGCTAAGCTACCATTATCTATCAGCCTAAGCTGCTAGACACCGTATACACTAATAAGGGATAACTGGGCCTGGTGCAAGGTGCAAGTACCCCTTGGTACTCACTACAAGCCAGTCCAGCTTCCTACATTGGTTGTGCAGCGGTGGGATAAGTGCTTTGAGACTACTTACCACTCTTGTCATTGTACTTTTCATAAGAGAAAAATATACAAAACAAGGTCAGTGTATATACACATAGCCAAAAAGTTTTGCATTTCCTCTTTTCACTCTTTTCTAAGTGCTGAAAAGTACTTCTAAACTTTCAAAAAGTTCTTAAAAGTTTAAAAAGTTTTTTTTCTGTCTTTCTAAAAAGTTCTGAAAACTTTTTTCTCTTTTTCTATCACTTTAACTCTCTCTAAAAATGTCTGGCACAGGCCAAAATGTTGATCTGTCCAAATTTGCATATGATCACCTTAGCTGGAAAGGAGCAAGGAGTCTCTGCATAGAGAGAGGTTTGAGTGTAGGGAAGAATCCTTCCTTGGAACTGTTACTTAACATGCTTAGAGAACAAGATAAGGCTATAGGTGCCCCATCTGTTGAAAAAGTACCTAATAGTTCCCAATCTGATTCAGGGACTCCCCCAGGAAAAGATTCAGGAAAGAAACTTCCTAGCCTGCCCATTACTAGACAGTCTAGCATAGTTGGTAATGATGATGAGCCACACCATACAAATAGTGTTGTCTCACATCATAGCAAAAGCATTTATTCTCACCATACAGGTAGTAATGTTTCTGTTAGCCAAGCTGTTAGGGTGACTTCTGTAAGGGACAGGTCTCCTTCTGTTCATTCCCATCATACCTCTGTATCTAGGAATGTCCCTCCCACCAACCCTGATGACAGAATGTTAGAGAGGGAACTCAATAAGTTGAGGGTGGAACAAACCAGACTGAAGCTTAAAAAGGAACAGCTGGATTTGGATAGACAGTCTTTTGAACTAGAGAAGGAAAGACAGAAGTTGGGTTTAGAAACCCATGGTGGCAGCAGCAGTATTCCCCATAGTCATCCTGCAAAAGAGCATGATTCCAGGAATCTGCACAAGATAGTTCCCCCTTATAAGGAGGGGGATTACATTAACAAGTGGTTTGCTGCACTTGAAAGGGCCTGTGTTGTACAGGATGTCCCTCAAAGGCAGTGGGCTGCTATCCTATGGCTATCATTTAGTGGAAAAGGTAGGGATAGGCTCCTTACTGTGAAAGAAAATGATGCTAATAATTTCCAAGTCCTTAAGAATGCACTCCTGGATGGTTATGGCTTAACCACTGAACAATACAGGATAAAGTTCAGAGAGACCAAAAAGGAGTCTTCACAAGACTGGGTTGATTTCATTGACCATTCAGTGAAGGCCTTGGAGGGGTGGTTACATGGCAGTAAAGTTACTGATTATGACAGCCTGTATAACTTTATCCTGAGAGAGCATATTCTTAATAATTGTGTGTCTGATTTGTTGCACCAGTACTTGGTGGACTCTGATCTGACCTCTCCCAAAGAATTGGGAAAGAAGGCAGAGAAATGGGTCAGAACAAGGGTGAACAGAAAAGTTCATACAGGGGGTGACAAAGATGGCAACAAAAAGAAGGATGGTAAGTCTTCTGACAAGGGTGGGGACAAATCTAAAAATTAGTCTTCATCAGGCCCACAAAAACACTCTGGTGGGGGTGGTGGGCCCAAATCCTCTTTTAATCAGAACAAGGAAAAGAAACCATGGTGCTATTTATGTAAAATAAAAGGCCATTGGACAACAGATCCCAGTTGTCCAAAGAAAAGCACCAATGCTCCTACCACTACAACCCCTACTGCTACCCCTAGTGTCCCTACTAATAGCAGTGGTGGTGGGAGCAAACCTACTAATAGCCAATCCAAGGGAGTAGCTGGGCTCACTATTGGTAACTTAGTTGGGGTTGGCCTTGTTAGGGAGGCCACAGAGGCTGTGTTAGTCTCTGAGGGGGCTATTGATTTAGCCACCTTAGTTGCTTGTCCCCTTAATATGGATAAGTACAAGCAGCTACCCCTAATAAATGGTGTTGAGGTTCAGGCCTACAGGGACACTGGTGCCAGTGTGACTATGGTCATAGAGAAACTGGTCCACCCTGAACAACACCTACTTGGTCACCAGTATCAAGTAACTGATGCTCACAACAACACACTTAGCCACCCCATGGCTGTTGTTAATCTCAAGTGGGGGGGGGGTTACTGGTCCAAAGAAAGTTGTGGTAGCTTCAGATTTACCTGTAGACTGTCTATTAGGGAATTATTTGGAGACATCAGCTTGGTCAGATGTGGAGTTGGAGGCCCATGCAGCAATGCTGGGCATCCCAGGGCATATTTTTGCTTTGACAAGGGCTCAGGCCAAAAAGCAAAAAGGACAGGGAAGCTTGGATCCTGGAACAATGGACCAAGTGCTCCCTAAAGCTAGGGCTAATAGAAGCAAATCACTTCCTACTATCCCTCCCTCTACAGTGGATTCAACTTCTGAGGAAGAAGAATTCCCTCCCTGTGCAGAACCTACACCAGAGGAGCTGGAAGCAGACACTGCTGAGCTTTTGGGTGAAGGGGGGCCTGCCAGGGAGGAGCTGAGTGTGGCACAGCAAACCTGTCCCACATTAGAGGGTCTCAGACAGCAAGCTGTCAAACAGGCTAATGGGGATGTCAGTGACTCTCACAGAGTTTACTGGGAGGACAACCTCTTGTACACTGAGCATAGGGATCCTAAACCTGGAGCTGCCAGGAGATTAGTGATTCCTCAGGAGTACAGAAAGTTCCTCCTAACCCTGGCACATGACATTCCCCTAGCTGGGCATCTAGGACAAATGAAAACTTGGGACAGGCTTGTTCCCCTGTTTCATTGGCCTAGAATGTCTGAGGACGCAAAGGAATTTTGTAAGTCCTGTGATACCTGTCAAGCCAGTGGCAAGACAGGTGGCACCCCAAAGGCACCCCTTATCCCACTGCCTGTGGTTGGGGTTCCCTTTGAAAGGGTAGGGGTTGACATAGTTGGCCCCCTTGACCCTCCTACTGCTTCAGGCAATAGGTTTATCTTGGTGGTAGTGGACCATGCCACAAGATATCCTGAAGCTATTCCTTTAAGGACCGCTACAGCACCTGCAGTGGCAAAGGCCCTCCTGGGAATATTTTCCAGGGTGGGCTTCCCAAAGGAAGTAGTATCAGACAGGGGAAGCAATTTCATGTCTGCATACTTAAAGGCCATGTGGAAGGAGTGTGGTGTAACTTACAAGTTCACAACACCCTATCATCCACAAACAAATGGACTGGTGGAGAGATTTAATAAAACTCTCAAAGGCATGATTATGGGTCTCCCTGAAAAACTCTGCAGGAGATGGGATATCCTTCTACCATGCCTCCTTTTTGCCTACAGGGAGGTACCCCAGAAAGGAGTGGGCTTCAGCCCCTTTGAACTTCTTTTTGGACACCCTGTTAGGGGTCCACTCACACTTGTAAAGGAGGGTTGGGAACAACCTTTAAAAGCTCCTAAGCAGGATATTGTGGATTATGTACTTGGCCTCAGATCAAGGATGGCTGAGTACATGAAAAAGGCCAGCAAAAACCTTCAGGCCAGCCAAGAGCTCCAGAAGCAATGGCATGATCAGAAGGCTGTTTTGGTTCAGTACCAACCAGGGCAGAAAGTGTGGGTCTTGGAGCCTGTGGCCCCAAGAGCACTCCAAGATAAATGGAGTGGACCCCACACAATTGTTGAAAAGAAGGGAGAAGTCACCTATTTATTTGACTTAGGCACTGCCAGGAGTCCCCTTAGGGTGCTCCATGTCAACCACCTGAAACCCTACTATGACAGGGCTGATCTCACCCTGCTCATGGCAACTGATGAGGGACAGGAAGAAGACAGTGATCCTCTACCTGATCTCTTCTCTTCCACAGAACAAGATGCTCTTGTGGAAGGTGTAGTTTTGGCTGATTGTCTTACTGCTGAGCAGAAAGACCATTGCATAAATCTCCTAGATCAATTCTCTGAACTCTTCTCTACTGTGCCAGGTACCACTTCTTGGTGTGAGCACACTATAGATACTGGAGACAGTTTACCTGTCAAAAGTAAGATCTATAGGCAGCCTGACCATGTCAGGGACTGCATAAAGCAAGAGGTCCAGAAAATGTTAGAACTAGGAGTGGTTGAGCACTCTGAAAGTCCATGGGCTTCTCCTGTGGTACTTGTACCAAAACCCCATTCCACCGGCACGCGGGGGAACATGGCGGCCGGTTGAAGCGCTGACCGCGAACTCCCATCGGACGAGAGACGCGGACGAGAGACGCGACCTGCGACCCCTGACCTGGAAACGACGCGCTGAGAGCCGGAGCAGTCCCGCAGTTGGATCGACGCGCGAGAGGATCACCGCGGCCGTAGAGGGCCCCCTTGTTGTGACGAGGAAGAGGTTTGGAGGAGAGACGCCGGGGAAGAGACTAGGGGAGAGACTGGGATTGTGCAGGGCTCCTAGACCGGCGCCCCGGGTGAGTCGTTCCTCTTGCCGGGAAGAGCTGTTGATGGCGTTTTTTTTTTTTTTTTTCTTTCTCTCGGTGTTGAGGTTGACAGAGCTCCCTGCGTGAGAGATACACACTGATAAATCCAGATTGGTAGGAATACCATAAATCGTTAATTAACCTGAACATCGGATCTTTAAAAAACAATCGCAGGTTGAATCTGCATAGGATTTTTTTTTTTTTTGTGAGCCTTTCTTTTTTTTTTTTTTTTTTTTTTTTGAGACTTCTTCTGTCACCCACAGAGGTTTGATGTTAAACTCTCTTATCATTAACTTTGAGCATTGTCTCTTTGCTTTAAGAGTTATTCCAACGTTGTTTCTACTCCTTGAATTAGACCGAGTTGGGCATCACTGGGCATCATTTGCCTATCGGGCTTGGAGTAGCTATTTGAAGGACTCGGAAGGATCCTAGAAAATCCAGTCTCGGAATACGTTACTATTGGAGTGTACTTGTCTATATTGATCTCCCCGCCCCAGGTCGGGAGATTTAATTAAAAATCACGGCGAACAAGGAGGGGGGCGAAATTGCTTCGGCGAGAGGTGGTCAGGGGGTCCCCTGGAATCAAGCTTTAAATTCCAGTATTTGGGCTGAAGCAGTGAGGGGTGTGCGACGAGGGAGATCTTATACCTCTCGCTGTTCTCTTCGTGGGAGTTTACCGGAGACTCCGGGGCTTTCCACTAGGAGTAATTTGAACAGGAATAAGGTGGGAGGAGAACGTGATACCAGCAGAGCCTCTCGGTGCATGTCTCCAATCAAACGCCGCCCCAGGGTTGCACGGGCAGAGGTTAAAAACCTGGTTGGTGCAAGGACTTGTAAGCCCGGCCCCCTGGGTGTGAGTGATAAGCCCCAGGTTTATTCATCAGAGACTGTAGCAGTTACAAATCCTGGATATAAGACTCACGGCGAAGTCTCTTTAAAGGGGACTGATCAAATTTTGTCATCTGTGGGCCCTCCTATCCCTCTCTTGGGGGAAGGCCAACCTGAACTTCTGGGGAGGAGTGAATCACTGATCACAAGATATTTTCGGACTACTACCTTTCCATCGCAGGATATGGCAAATAGTCAACTAACCTCAGATGATTTAGAAATGTCAAATTTAGCTATGCGTTTGGCTAGGCGGTCGCCCCTAAATCCATTAGACAAGGATCTAGATGGACAGGGAGAGGATTCCTCTAAATTATCGGCTTTGTTAGAAGTGGAGAGCAACCCTCTCAGAGGTACAATGTCTTATGGTATGGACGTACAGGCCCTGCTAATCTCTCTTACTAAAGAGATTAGGGAAAAATTTGAGACATCAGAAAATAACCAAACAAGGATTCGGGAAGTATGTGAGGCTTTGGAAAATAAAATCACTTTGTTAACAGATCGGATGGGTAAACTCGAGACTGTGGTGGCGGCCCATGAGGAGCGGGTGGCAGCTCAATCTGAGGATATTTCACAATTAAAACGTGGAGAAAAGTTGTTACAGGACAAACTAGAGATTTTGGAAAATAACATGCGGAGAAATAATATCAGGCTTTTGGGTGTTCCTGAGGGATTGGAAGGGGAAGATATTAAGGGCTATGTGATTGCTTTGATAAAAGAGGTTATCCCAAATACAGCAGGGTTTAACCTGGAAGAGGATATTCAAAGAGTCCATCGTGACCCGTTCAAGAAAAATCCCGGGAGGAAGAATCCCAGGAGGATTCTGATAAATTTCAATATGTACTCTATCAAGGAAAAAATTCTGTCTGAAGCCCTTAAAGTTGGTGTTTTTTCCAAGGGGGATTGGGCCTTCAGGATAAGATCGGACTTGTCTAAAGCAACGTTAGATAGACAGTGGGAATTGGGAAGTTTTATGCGTGAGCTTCGTTCTCTTGGGGCTACCGTACAGCTAAGGTTTCCGGCAGCACTCCGGATCATGTGGAAGAACAAAATGTATAACATGAGAGATCCGGGGGAGGTTAGCGCATTTATAGACCAGATTAAGGCGTCACAATAAGATCTAGTGGAAGTATCTCGTCCGATGGGGAGTTCGAATTTAGGATAACAGGATGGTTATCCTAGTAGAATCAGGGAGGGTTCCCCAGGGTAGGGGGGTTGGGTTTGGGTGGGAGTTGGGGTTGGTGTTGGTGGAGGGGGTGGAAGGCACTGGGTGTGGGGGTTTGGGTTGGGTTAGGTGGGTTAGGTGGGTTGAAAGGATAAAAATAAGAAAGTCCTCATATGTTGTTTACCTAGGAGGGGGGTGCGCTGTGCTTATGACGTTTTCCTTTTCTCCTGACAGATATGTCTAAGTATGGGAATTTAAGATTGAAATTTCTTTCTTGGAATGTGAATGGTTTAAGAGTGGTAAGCAGGAGGAGGAAGATTTTTGAATATTTAAGATTGGCGGAAGAGGAGATTATCATATTGCAAGAAACTCATCTCCAACAAACAGAGTGGGAGACCTGGGTTAAACGGTTGAATTGGGTTTCTCTTAGCGTATGCTCCTCCCAAACTAGTGTGATAAAAGGCGTGGCAGTTCTCATCAAAAAATCCATAAAGCTTAGGATAGGATCGGTGCAAGTTGACCCTAGAGGGAGATGGGTAGTGGTAGAACTGTGCGTATGTGGTTATTGGGTCACGGTGGCAGGCTATTATGGACCTAACCTAGATGATCCCACACCACTTCAAGAGTTATTCAATATTTTACTTCTAGCTAGATATCCAGTGGTACTAGGCGGAGACTTCAACATTTTGTTAGACCCTGTACACGATAAGTCAACCCCTCGAGGTACGGATAACTCTCCTAAAATGAGGGCACAGGTGAAACAAGCCATGCAAGATTTAGGATTGGTAGACATATGGCACTGCAGAGGAGGCGAAGGAGACAGATATACATTTTACAATAAAAAATATGGGCATAGATCTAGAATAGATTTTTTTTTAATACATAAAAGTTTATGCCCAGAGGTCAGAAAGGTAGCCCACAATCCAGCTCACCTCTCAGATCATTCAGCTGTAAAATTACACTTGGATATCAGGGTCGTAAATAAAGGTATTAGATGTATATTTAATCGCGCTATACTATTAGACGACTCTATAGTAGAAGCATTAAAAAAAGACACAAGAGATTTCTTTCTTTTGAACCAAGGTACGGCAAGTTTATGGTGTGTTTGGGACGCCTTTAAGGCTTATATTAGAGGGAGGCTTATGAGCCTGGCAATATACAAACATCGTGAAGAAAAAGAGAAATTGGGAGATATGGAATTATCTCTAAAAACCTTGCAAGCTGCAATCCATAAAGCACGAGCAGAAGAGAAGGTCAATTTATTAGAGGACTTGATATGTCAAGAGGTTAATGTTCGGACTAAGCTAGAGGCTTTTTTGGAAAATCGCAGTAAGTTAAAATGGGAAGCTAGCCGATATGCTCACCATGAATATGGAGAAGGTTGCAGTAAGCTACTAGCATGGAAGGTTAAGTCAGACCTCTCTAAAAGATATATTTCAGCAGTCAAATCGGACAATACGATTTGTGTGGAGCAAGAAGAGATTGAGGGGGCATTTGTATCTTTTTTCCAAGACGTATACTCAGAAAGCCTGGTTAATTCAGACGAGTCGATTAGTGATTTTCTAGAAAAACTACACCTTCCAGCTCTAGAAGATTCTGAAAAGACCCTATTAAATTGTAAAATAAATGAGGCTGAGCTTATTGAAGGCATAAAAGCGTTAAAAAAAGGAAAGGCCGCTGGTCCAGACAATCTACCTAATGAATTGTACAAGGTCTTGGCGGAAGTTATTAGTCCTTTTTTATTAGAATTATTTAATTCTATGCTGGTTGAGGGGGCTCAGACGCCTAAATCCTGGAGAGAGGCTATAATTTGTCTAGTTTTAAAGCCAGGTAAGGATCCAATGTCTTGTGCATCTTACAGACCCATCTCCCTGTTGAATGCCGACTACAAACTTTATACAGGGATTTTAGCCAGGAGATTAGGGAGTGCCATAGGCAATCTGATTCATACGGATCAAAAGGGTTTTATGAAAGGGAGGTATCTCCAGGATGTAACACATGAGTTATTTGCTGCAATAGATCTGGCGGAACAAGAAAAGACCCCTCTGGCGATCCTGACTTTTGACGCAGCAAAGGCCTTCGATCGGGTCAATTGGTCTTTTTTGAGGTTAGTGCTGGAAAAAGGAGGCTTGGGATTTCCTTTTGTTAGGACAGTCAGGGAATTGTATAGATGCCCCTCAGCGAGAATTCTGGTCAACGGCCAGTTATCACAAGAATTTAGGATTTGGCGGGGTACGCGACAGGGATGTCCATTGTCTCCCTTGCTTTTTAACTTATATATTGAGCCTCTGGCAATTTCTCTTAGGTTAAGTAAGGAAATTACTCCATTTCAAAGTGGGGACTGGGAAAAAAAAGTAGCATTATATGCGGATGATCTTATGCTATATACCAAGGATGTTAGTTCTACCCTACTAGCGTTCAATACTTTGATGGAGCAATTTGGTAAACTTTCTGGTTACAGCGTAAACACAGAAAAGACAGAAATAATGTGTTGGAATTTGACTTATGCTTCTCCTTTAGTCAAACAAGAGATCAGATATTTGGGTATACGATTAACAAATGATCTAAATGAGGTACCTAAACTAAATTTTAACATAACATACAGAGAAACCAAAAAATTGCTAAAGACGTGGGCCGCTCTCCCTCTTTCCATAATTGGAAGATCCAACATTTTGAAGATGTGTATTCTCCCAAAATTCACCTTTTTATTCAACACTATTCCACTAGAGTTTAAGAACTGCTGGTTTAAAAAACTACAGGGGGATTTATCCTCGTTTGTATGGGCCTCTAAAGGAGTAAGGATCTCGTGGAAAAAGATGAGTAAAAAAAAAGAGTGGGGGGGCATTGCGTCTCCAGATTTCTTCAAGTATTATCTGGCATTTCAATTAAAAAACATTAGAAACCTATTGAATAAGAAGTCAGAATATGATCCGGCGTGGAAAGCCTTAACGGCACACCTCGAGGAAAAAGCAGATCATTTTCTATATAAATTCGGCCATCCTAAGTACTTCAAGAAGGTACGCTTGAAGACACTCAGACATGCATGCAACATTTGGATGCACTTTCGGAAGGTGCTAGAGATACCCTATTTTTGCAGCTCTTCCCCCATTTGGGATTCACCTGGCACTCCTGAATGCCTCACTGATAAATTATCAATTCCTTTGAGAGTGAGTGGGATTGTAAGATGGGGCCAGATAATGGAAGGACCAGAACTGTTAAGCTGGTCGACACTTTATGAAGGGACTGGAGGGACAGTCTCCAAATTCAAGTATCTTCAGATAGCTAGTTGGGCTAAATCGCAACAAATAGGAGAAATAGGAAGGAATATATGGGAAGGGAAATTAAACCAGAAAATCATTAATAAGGAAGTTGCTCTGTGGTACCATGCTCTGTTGGAAGCAACAAGGGATGGGACATCCCTTCCCTTGTTGAAGTGGGGGGGGATCTTTCCAACTCTAGATGTGAAATCTTTATGGAATAGGTCCTGCTCAGAATTGTGGTTCACGACCAGCCCGGCAGAGTTGAAGAAAAACCATTTGTTCACACTTCATAGGGTTTACTGGACGCCGGCCAGATTAACCGCTATCGGGAAAACTCAGAAAAACTGTCCGAGGTGTGGTGACGATAAGGCAAACGATATACACATGTTTTGGCAATGTTCAAATTTGTGGGAATATTGGGAGGAGATAGGAAACACTTTAAAGATAATATTTAATGTGAACGTAAAATTGGATCTTTCTATGGTGGTGTTTGGGGTCAGTGAACAGGGTATGAATTATCAAAAATTGTCAGCACATCAGGAGCACCTGTTGTTTGTATTAATACTTTTGGCTAGACGAGAAATTTGTCGTAAATGGGTTGACCCCTTTCCCCCCCGTTCTAAGGATTGGCAAATATCTGTAAATCGAATGTGCATAATGGAACAACGAGGTCCCCTTTCTAGAAGGGATAACTTCTGGATGAACTGGGAAAATGTCTACCAATAGTATATTACTGTTTTGCTGTCTGGTCTCCTCCTCGTGCAACTTAAGTCCAATGATTAGTACTCCCCTTACCCAATACTGGGCGATGCTTTGGTTATGACTAGGTTTCATAGAAAATAGTATATCCTGGTTGATGGCATACGATTGGGAGAATAATAAAACGTAGACCAAACGGGACGACCCAAGGGTTACGTTTCCCCCGTCCGGTACCATTTTTCCTCTACCAAAGCATGGGTGATAATTATGAGGACGAAAAAAAAACCAAAAAAAAAAAACCATTCCAAAGATGGAAAGAAGGAAATGCGGTTTTGTGTAGACTATAGAGGTCTCAACTTGGTAACCAAAACTGATGCTCACCCTATACCCAGGGCAGATGAGCTCATAGATACACTGGCATCTGCCAAGTATCTAAGCACTTTTGATTTGACTGCAGGGTATTGGCAGATCAAATTGTCAGAAGATGCTAAACCTAAGACTGCATTTTCTAGCATTGGAGGACATTACCAGTTTACTGTAATGCCTTTTGGTTTGAAAAATGCACCTGCCGCTTTTCAAAGGTTGGTGAACACAGTCCTGCAAGGGCTGGAAGCTTTCAGTGCAGCATATTTGGACGATATAGCTGTCTTTAGCTCCAGCTGGGATGATCACCTGGTCCACCTATGGAAAGTTTTGGAGGCCCTGCAAAAGGCAGGCCTCACTATCAAGGCTTCAAAGTGCCAGATAGGGCAGAGTAAGGTGGTTTATCTAGGACACCTTGTTGGTGGGGAACAGATTGCACCACTTCAGGGGAAAATCCAAACAATTATTGATTGGGTTCCCCCTACCACTCAGACTCAGGTGAGAGCCTTCCTAGGCCTCACTGGGTATTACAGGAGGTTCATTAAGAACTATGGCTCCATTGCAGCCCCTCTTAATGACCTCACTTCCAAGAAAATGCCTAAAAAGGTATTATGGACAGCAAACTGTCAGAAAGCTTTTGAGGAGCTGAAGCAGGCCATGTGCTCTGCAACTGTCCTGAAAAGCCCTTGTTACTCTAAAAAATTCTATGTCCAGACTGATGCATCTGAATTAGGAGTAGGGGCAGTCCTATCACAACTTAATTCTGAGGGCCAGGATCAACCTGTTGCTTTTATTAGTAGGAGGTTGACCCCTAGAGAAAAGCGTTGGTCTGCCATTGAGAGGGAGGCCTTTACTGTGGTCGGGGCTCTGAAGAAGTTGAGGCCATACCTGTTTGGCACTCACTTCATTGTTCAGACAGACCACAAACCTCTACTTTGGCTAAAACAAATGAAAGGTGAAAATCCTAAATTGTTGAGGTGGTCCATATCCCTACAGGGAATGGACTATACAGTGGAACATAGACCTGGGAGTAGCCACTCCAATGCAGATGGACTCTCCAGATATTTCCACTTAGACAATGAAGACTCATCAGGTCATGGCTAGTCTTATTGTCCTTCGTTTGGGGGGGGGGGTTGTGTAGGAAAGTACCATCTTGCCTGGCATGTTACCCCCATTTTTCACTGTATATATGTTGTTTTAGTTGTATGTGTCACTGGGACCCTGGTAACCCAGGGCCCCAGTGCTCATAAGTGTGCCTGAATGTGTTACCTGTGTAGTGACTAACTGTCTCACTGAGGCTCTGCTAATCAGAACCTCAGTGGTTATGCTCTCTCATTTCTTTCCAAATTGTCACTAACAGGCTAGTGACCATTTTTACCAATTTACATTGGCTTACTGGAACACCCTTATAATTCCCTAGTATATGGTACTGAGGTACCCAGGGTATTGGGGTTCCAGGAGATCCCTATGGGCTGCAGCATTTATTTTGCCACCCATAGGGAGCTCTGACAAGTCTTACACAGGCCTGCCACTGCAGCCTGAGTGAAATAACGTCCACGTTATTTCACAGCCATTTTACACTGCACTTAAGTAACTTATAAGTCACCTATATGTCTAACCTTTACCTGGTAAGGGTTAGGTGCAAAGTTACTTAGTGTGAGGGCACCCTGGCACTAGCCAAGGTGCCCCCACATTGTTCAGAGCCAATTCCCTGAACTTTGTGAGTGCGGGGACACCATTACACGCGTGCACTACATATAGGTCACTACCTATATGTAGCTTCACAATGGTAACTCCGAATATGGCCATGTAACATGTCTATGATCATGGAATTTCCCCCTCTATGCCATCCTGGCATAGTTGGCACAATCCCATGATCCCAGTGGTCTGTAGCACAGACACTGGTACTGCCAAACTGCCCTTCCTGGGGTTTCACTGCAGCTGCTGCTGCTGCCAACCCCTCAAACAGGCATCTGCCCTCCTGGGGTCCAGCCAGGCCTGGCCCAGGATGGCAGAACAAAGAACTTCCTCTGAGAGAGGGTGTGACACCCTCTCCCTTTGGAAAATAGTGTGAAGGCAGGGGAGGAGTAGCCTCCCCCAGCCTCTGGAAATGCTTTGTTGGGCACAGATGTGCCCAATTCTGCATAAGCCAGTCTACACCGGTTCAGGGGACCCCTTAGCCCTGCTCTGGCGCGAAACTGGACAAAGGAAAGGGGAGTGACCACTCCCCTGACCTGCACCTCCCCTGGGAGGTGTCCAGAGCTCCTCCAGTGTGCTCCAGACCTCTGCCATCTTGGAAACAGAGGTGCTGCTGGCACACTGGACTGCTCTGAGTGGCCAGTGCCACCAGGTGACGTCAGAGACTCCTTGTGATAGGCTCCTTCAGGTGTTGCTAGCCTATCCTCTCTCCTAGGTAGCCAAACCCTCTTTTCTGGCTATTTAGGGTCTCTGTCTCTGGGGAAACTTTAGATAACGAATGCAAGAGCTCAGCCGAGTTCCTCTGCATCTCTCTCTTCACCTTCTGCCAAGGAATCGACTGCTGACCGCGCTGGAAGCCTACAAAACTGCAACATAGTAGCAAAGACGACTACTGCAACTCTGTAACGCTGATCCTGCTGCCTTCTCGACTGTTTTCCTGGTGGTGCATGCTGTGGGGGTAGTCTGCCTCCTCTCTGCACTAGAAGCTCTGAAGAAATCTCCTGTGGGTCGACGGAATTGTCCCCCTGCAACCGCAGGGACCAAAGAACTGCATCACCGTTCCCCTGGGTCTCCTCTCAGAACGACGAGCGAGGTCCCTTGAATCCAGCAACTCTGTCCAAGTGACTCGCACAGTCCAGTGACTCTTCAGTCCAAGTTTGGTGGAGGTAAGTCCTTGCCTCCCCACGCCAGACTGCATTGCTGGGAACCGCGACTTTTGCAGCTACTCCGGCCTCCGTGCCCTTCCGGCGGAAATCCTTTGTGCACAGTCCAGCCTGGGTCCACGGCACTCTAACGTGCATTGCACGACCTCCTAAGTTGTTCTCCGGCGACGTGGGACTCCTTTGTGCGACTTCGGGTGAGCACCGTTTCATGCATCCTTGTAGTGCCTGTTTCTGGCACTTCTGTGGGTGCTGCCTGCTGCTGAGAGGCCTCCTTGTCTTGCTCGACGCCCCCTCTGTCCCCTGACGCAATTGGCGACATCCTGGTCCCTCGTGGGCCACAGCAGCATCCAAAAACCCTTACCGCACGATTTGCAGCTAGCAAGGCTTGTTGGCGGTTTTTCAGCGGGAAAACACTTCTGCACGACTCTCCACGGCGTGTGGGATCTGTCCTCCAAAGGGGAAGTCTCTAGCCTTTGTTGTTTCAGCAGAAACCTAAGCTTCTACTGTCCAGTAGCAGCTTCTTTGCACCCACCGCTGGCATTTCCTGGGCATCTGCCCATCTCCGACTTGCTTGTGACTTTTGGACTTGGTTCCCTTGTTTCACAGGTACCCTCGACTGGAAATCCATCGTTGTTGCATTCTGGGTTTGTGTCTTTCCTGCAGAATTCCCCTATCACGACTTCTATGTCCTTTGGGGAACTTTAGTGCACTTTGCACTCACTTTTCAGGGTCTTGGGGTGGGCTATTTTTCTAACCCTTACTATTTTCTAATAGTCCCAGCGACCCTCTACAAGGTCACATAGGTTTGGGGTCCATTCGTGGTTCGCATTCCACTTTTGGAGTATATGGTTTGTGTTGCCCCTATCCCTATGTGTCCCCATTGCATCCTATACTAACTATACATTGTTTGCACTGTTTTCTAATACTATTACTGCATATTTTGGTATTGTGTACATATATCTTGTGTATATTTGCTATCCTCATACTGAGGGTACACTCTGAGATACTTTGGCATATTGTCATAAAAATAAAGGTCCTTTATTTTTAGTATATCTGTGTATTGTGTTTTCTTATGATATAGTGCATATGACACTAGTGGTACTGTAGGAGCTTCACTCGTCTCCTAGTTCAGCCTATGCTGCTCTGCTAAGCTACCATTATCTATCAGCCTATGCTGCTAGACACCCTATACACTAATAAGGGATAACTGGGCCTGGTGCAAGGTACAAGTACCCCTTGGTACTCACTACAAGCCAGTCCAGCCTCCTACATTGGTTGTGCAGCGGTGGGATAAGTGCTTTGAGACTACTTACCACTCTTGTCATTGTACTTTTCATAAGAGAAAAATATACAAAAGAAGTTCAGTGTATGTACACCTAACCAAAAAGTTTTGCATTTCCTCTTTTCACTCTTTTCTAAGTGCTGAAAAGTACTTCTAAACTTTCTAAAAAGTTCTAAAAAGTTAAAAAAGTTTTTTTTTCTGTCTTTCTAAAAGTTCTGACAAACTTTTTATCCTTTTTCTATCACTTTAACTCTTTCGAAAATGTCTGGCACAGGCCAAAATGTTGATCTGTCCAAACTTGCATATGACCACCTTAGCTGGAAAGGAGCAAGGAGTCTCTGTGTAGAAAGAGGTTTGAGTGTAGGGAAGAATCCTTCCTTGGAATTATTGCTTAACATGCTTAGAGAACAAGATAAGGCCAAAAGGGCCCCATCTGTTGAAAAAGTAGCTAATGGTTCCCAATCTGATCCAGGGACACCCCTAGGAAAAGATTCAGGAAAGAAACTTCAGAGCCTGCCGATTACTAGACAGTCTAGCATAGTTGGTACTGATGTAGAGTCACACCATACAGATAGTGTTGTCTCACATCATAGCAAGAGCATTCATTCTCACTACAGTAGAAGTGATGTTTCTGTTAACCAAGCTGTTAGGGTGTCCTCTGTAAGGGACAGGTTTCCTTCTGTCCATTCTCATCATACTTCTGTTTCAAGACATGTCCCTTCCACCCACCCTGATGACAGATTGTTAGAAAGGGAGCTCAATAGATTGAGAGTGGAACAAACCAGACTGAAGCTCAAGAAGCAACAGCTGGATTTGGAGAGACAGACTTTAGAAATAGAGAAGGAGAGACAGAAAGTGGGTTTAGAAACCCATGGTGGCAGCAGCAGTATTCCCCATAGTCATCCTTCAAAAGAGCATGATTCCAGGAATCTGCACAAGATAGTTCCCCCTTATAAGGAGGGGAATGACATTAACAAGTGGTTTGCTGCACTTGAAAGGGCCTGTGCTGTACAGGATGTCCCTCAAAGGCAGTGGGCTGCTATCCTATGGCTATCATTTAGTGGAAAAGGTAGGGATAGGCTCCTTACTGTGAAAGAAAGTGAAGCCAATGATTACAAAGTTCTTAAGAATGCACTCCTGGATGGTTATGGCTTAACCACTGAACAATACCGGATAAAGTTCAGAGAGACCAAAAAGGAGTCTTCACAAGACTGGGTTGATTTCATTGACCATTCAGTGAAGGCCTTGGAGGGGTGGTTACATGGCAGTAAAGTTACTGATTATGACAGCCTGTATAACTTGATCCTGAGAGAGCATATTCTTAATAATTGTGTGTCTGATTTGTTGCACAGTACTTGGTGGACTCTGATCTGACCTCTCCCCAAGAATTGGGAAAGAAGGCAGACAAATGGGTCAGAACAAGGGTGAACAGAAAAGTTCATACAGGGGGTGACAAAGATGGCAACAAGAAGGAGGATGGTAAGTCTTCTGACAAGGGTGGGGACAAATCTAAAAATGAGTCTTCATCAGGCCCACAAAAACACTCTGGTGGGGGTGGTGGGCCCAAATCCTCCTCTAATCAAAACAAAGAAAAGAAACCATGGTGCTATTTATGTAAAATAAAAGGCCATTGGACAACAGATCCCAGTTGTCCAAAGAAAAGCACCAAGCCTCCTACCACTACAACCCCTACTGCTACACCTAGTTGTAGGAGGCTGGACTGGCTTGTAGTGAGTACCAAATGGTACTTGAACCTTGCACCAGGCCCAGTTATCCCTTATTAGTGTATAGGGTGTCTAGCAGCTTAGGCTGATAGATAATGGTAGCTTAGCAGAGCAGCTTAGGCTGAACTAGGAGACGTGTGAAGCTACTACAGTACCAGTTAGTGTCATATGCACAATATCATAAGAAAACACAATACACAGTTATACTAAAAATAAAGGTACTTTATTTTTATGACAATATGCCAAAGTATCTTAGAGTGTACCCTCAGTGAGAGGATAGGAAATATACACAAGATATATATACACAATAGCAAAAATATGCAGTATAGTCTTAGAAAACAGTGCAAACAATGTATAGTTACAATAGGATGCAATGGGGAAACATAGGGATAGGGGCAACACAAACCATATACTCCAAAAGTGGAATGCGAACCACGAATGGACCCCAAACCTATGTGACCTTGTAGAGGGTCGCTGGGACTATTAGAAAATAGTGAGAGTTAGAAAAATAACCCTCCCCAAGACCCTGAAAAGTGAGTGCAAAGTGCACTAAAGTTTCCCTAAGGTGTCACGACTCACGTGCTGCTGGCGCCTGGAATTTGCAGATCTGGTGGCGTGGATCTTCAATGTTCGACTTTGGCCCAAAAAGGGGCGACTCTTTCTGGTAGCCACGGTGCTGTAGGCAATGGAGACCCCAAGAACAGACCGTGCCCTTCAGAAAATAGCGCCAGAGGGAAAAAAACCCTTAGAAAAAGGGGAAAAACCTCCAAACAGGAAGATTCCTGGAAAAAACAAGAACAAACAAACAGGAATCCAAAAGGAGCAAAAGTCAGGAAACACAGAATGCTGAAATCCAGAGCCAAAAGGTGAGGAAATCAGGAGCGAAGACACTAACTGAGCAGAAAGTGTTGCAGCGCAAAGAAAGAAGAAAACACAGCCCTTATATACTAAAAAACAGGAAGTGACCCACAGGAAGTAAAAGGACACCATCTTAGACAGGGAAACAACACATAGAACAGAATAGAACAGGAACCATAGAGAATAGGAAACAAGGAATGCTGGGAAAGAACAGGAATCTGGGAAGGGGGAAAAGACATAAAGAAAGGCACAACAAAAGACTGCAGAAAAGAAGAAAAGAAGAAAAAAGGGAAAGAAACGAAAAAACAGGTAAGAGGGGTCATAGACCCCTAGTATAGTGGAAAGCAGAAGGTAGAACGAGGCCCCATGCAAGTCTGGGGCCTCGAAATGCGCAGGAGAGGCTGGGGGCGCGCCGCGTCCTAGCAACGCGGTGCGTGGCCCGAGCCGAACGCCCAGCTTGAGTCGAGCTCTCGGCTCGCGCCGCACCGCGCGGCGCGACAGTAGGTCCCCCTCCCGAAGGTCCAGGTTTGAGAGGAAATAAACAGTGAAAGCGTTGAATCAGGAGAGGTGCGTGAACGGAAGATGCATCTTCCCAAGAGCATTCACTGAGAGGATAACCCTTCCAATGAATCAGATACTGAAGGCGTTTGTGAAAAAGACGAGAGTCACAAATTTCCTGTACTTCATATTCAGGAACATCATCCACGAGTACAGGAGGTGGACAAGGAAACTGACGTGAGTAAGGGTCAGGCACATAAGGTTTAAGCTGAGAAACATGAAAGACCGGATGAATCTTCCATGTATGAGGTAAGTGAAGACGGACAGTGACAGGATTGACCAACTGAAGAATACGGAAAGGCCCATAGTAACGAGGTGTGAACTTATTTTGAGAAAGACGTGAGGGTAAGAATTTGGAGGAGAGCCAGACTTTATCTTGCGGATGATAGTCTGGATTGGTTGCACGTCTCTTGTCTGCAGCCTTCTTCATATATCTCTTGGCATGTAACAAATTAGATCGAATTAGTCTATGGATTTGGAGAAGGCGTTTGGAGAAATAGGTAATAGCGGGTAAAGGAGAGTTGGATTGTGGAGAAGTAGGAAAAGAGGTAGGATGAAAACCATAAGAACAGAAAAAGGGAGTGACCTTGGAGGCACTATGGACTGAGTTATTGTAGGAAAATTCAGCTATAGAGAGGTAAGTGTTCCAGTTACTTTGGGTAGAATTGCAAAAGCATCGAAGATATTGCTCTAGTCCTTGGTTCAGACGCTCGGTCTGGCCGTTGGTCTGAGGATGGAACCCTGAAGACAGGGCTCTATTAATATTTAGTGTTTTACAAAAATGCCTCCAAAATCGGGAAATGTACTGAGGTCCTCTATCAGATATTATGGTATGTGGAAGTCCATGGAGACGGAAGATATGATCAATGAATATTTGACTTAGTTCTTGAGAAGTAGGTAGCCTTTTCAGGGCAGTGAAATGAGCCATCTTCGTGAAAGAATCCACAGTGACCATGATGACCCGGTTTCCTGCTGATGGTGGGAGTGAACACATAAAATCCGTAGAGATGGTATGCCATGGGGCCGGTGGAACAGGCAAAGGCTGTAGTAATCCTGCCGGTCTGGTATGGGGTATCTTGATTTGGGCACATATGGGACAGGCTTGAACGTATCTTTCCACATCCAGCTTCCAGGTAGGCCACCAGAAAAATCGTGAAAGAAGTTCTTGTGTGGCCTTGATGCCTCTATGACCAGCTACAGGTGAATCATGGCACATTTGTACAGTAATGCCTTTTCTTGCACCTTGTTAGTAGGGAGGAATATCAGGTTTTGATAATAAAAATATCCTTGTTTCTTATGTAATAATGGTCTTAGTTCTTCTATGTCGTGGTCCGATAGGTTGGCTTATTCCAGTTGTACTTCTTCCAGGAAAGACTGAGCCACTCCAACGATCTTACTGGGTTCCAGAAGATACTGAGATGAGGAAGGAGTACACTCTGGATATCGGCGAGACAGAGCATCAGCCAGAATGTTTTGAGATCCAGGGATATATGTGATGAAAAAATCGTACTCACTGAAGAAAAAGGCCCAGCGGGCCTGACGACTATTCTGGCATACAAAATTTCGTAAACATTGTAGGTTACGGTGGTCTGTCCTCACCTCAAATGGTTCCTTGGAACCCATCAGAAACTGTCTCCACTCAAGGCAGGCTGTTTTCAGAGCCAATAATTCCCTTTCCAGTACAGAATAGTGTTGTTCAGCTGTGGAAAGGATATGAGACAAGTAGAAAACAGGATGTTCAAGACCATCATCCTCTTGTCGTTGGAGTGAGACAGCTCCGATGGCTCTCTCAGAAGCATCAGTTACGACTATAAATTGTTTGGTGGTATCTGGATGTCTCAAGATGGGGGCTTGGGTGAAGGCTCTCTTTAATTCTTGAAAGGCTGCTTCAGCCGCTTCAGTCCAGACAAACCCTTTCTTTAAATTTTCCTTTTTTAAGGTGTGAGTTATGTGGCTAGTCAGTCTGGCAAAATCTAGAATGAATTGTCGATAGAAGTTTGCTAACCCTAGGAAACATTGTGTTTCTTTTATGGAAGAAGGAGAAGGCCACTCTAGGATAGCTTGTACCTTTTCTTGATCCATAGTTATGCCGGTGGGACTTAAATGATAGCCCAGATATTTGACTTCCGTCATGTCGAACTCACATTTTTCTGGTTTGCAAAATAGTTGATGAGCACGAAGTCTTTGAAGAACTTGTTTCACATGGGAAGAATGGAGTTCAGGATTTCTAGAATAAATAAGAATATCATCTAGGTAGATCACGACTGTCTGATTCAGAAGGTCTGAAAACACTGAGTCCATAAATCTCTGGAAGATTGCGGGGGCGTTAGTGAGACCAAACGGCATAACCCTATATTCAAAATGGCCAAATGGAGTTCTGAAAGCTGTCTTCCATTCGTCGCCTTCTTTTATGTGTAAAAGGTGGTAAGCTCCTCGTAAATCTAATTTAGTAAAACGTTGAGCCCCTCTGATAGCTTCTAGTATGTCCCTGATGAGAGGCAAAGGATAACGATCTTTAATTGTTATTTTATTCAGACCTCGAAAATCCAGGCAAGGACGAAGATCCTTTGTCTTCTTGGGCACAAAAAAGAGAGGAGCCCCAGCCGGAGACGACGATGGAACAATAAGACCACTCTGTATATTTTCGTCCAGATACTCTTTTAGAACTTCCCTTTCGGGTTCCGTGAGAGAGTACATCCTCCCAAAAGGAACAATTGTGCCGGGTTCCAATGGAATAGCACAATCATATTCTCGATGTGGAGGTAGCACAGGTTTCGACGGTTTTTGGAAAACATCCTGAAACTCCAAATAGTGGTCTGGGACCCCTTGGACCGTATTAATGGACATACCAGTGGCACCTTCAGTATCTAAGAATCTTTTCGGAGACCAATACTTGTCGGAAGTAAAACAGTTCTCATGACAAAATTGCGAAGACAAAGAAACTGTCCGGGTTACCCAATTTATATACGGGTTATGTCTGATGAACCACGGAATTCCAAGAATGATGGTATGGTTGGGGGACGTGATAAGATCGAAGGAAATGTGTTCTTGATGGTTTCCCACCTGTAGACTTAACATCAGGGTAGTAGTGTCTACAGGACCCGAAGATATCAAGGATCCATCCACGGTGTGTACCTGTTCGGGTACTTCTTTTGCTTGTGTAGGAACTTGGTGAGCAGCAGCCCATGTCTTGTCCATGTATATACCACTAGCACCACAGTCTAGTAATGCCATAGTCTTTTCTTGACGACCGTCAGGAAGTTGTAACAGGACAGGAAAAATGAACAAGGCGGTTGTATTGTCATTAAAGGAGCTGATGGAAGGTATAGCTGTAGATCCCGTCCCCTCCCTTCTTACAGAGGACGGGAAGTGGCGTTTCCCGAAGGCCTGGGCGGACGTACAGGACAGGTACGAAGCATGTGACCAGCAGAACCACAGTACAGGCACAACCCTCTCTTGCGTCTGTCTTCTCGTTCACTAGCAGAGAGCGGACCTCGGGTAGCATCCACCTGCATGGGTTCCCCTTCGATGTCTCTAGCAGGAGTACGAGGTTCCTCGGAACGCTGCAGGCAAGCTCGTGAGCTACTTGGCTGGGAAAACCCTCTACTCCTTTTCTTTTCCGATCTCCGTTCCTGAAGACGATATTCGATGGACAGTGCTTGATCCATCAGGCCACGAAGATCTTCCGCTCTGGTAGAATGTACTAGTTCATCCTTTATTTCTTCTTTGAGTCCTCTACGAAATAAAGTTACCAGAGTACGTTCCACCCAAGTGGTCTCTGCCGCCAGCTGACGAAAACGGGTTAAATATTGCAGGACGTCTTGAGAGCCTTGTTGGATGTCACATAGGGCTTCTTCAGCAGAGGCTTCCAATCCAGGACGGCTAAACATCTGTTTGAAGCGACTCACAAAGGTGGAATAGTCCGACAATACAGGGTCGTTGGAGGACACCATCGGGGTTGCCCAGGCCAAGGCTGGACCGGTTAAGGCACTGATAAGATAACCCACCTTGGTCCTGTCGTGGGAGAATTGGGTAGGTCGGAAGGCGAAGTACACTGTTAATGCATCCAGGAACTCGCGAAGCCTGGTTGGTTCACCAGAGAAACAAGGGGTAGAAGCGGAGATAGTTGGAACATCACTGGTGCGGAGAGCCAAAGCCTGTCGTAACGCAGCATTTTCATTGCGTAGTTGTTGCAATTCCTGAGCTTGTTGCTGAATCGTGGTCAAAAGAGATTGTTCCGGATCTGCAGCAGCCGCCACTGTGTCATCCATGGTGTTTGAGGACGTCGGAATGGTTAGGCGCTGCAATCTGTCACGACTCACGTGCTGCTGGCGCCTGGAATTTGCAGATCTGGTGGCGTGGATCTTCAATGTTCGACTTTGGCCCAAAAAGGGGCGACTCTTTCTGGTAGCCACGGTGCTGTAGGCAATGGAGACGCCAAGAACAGACCGTGCCCTTCAGAAAATAGCGCCAGAGGGAAAAAAACCCTTAGAAAAAGGGGAAAAACCTCCAAACAGGAAGATTCCTGGAAAAAACAAGAACAAACAAACAGGAATCCAAAAGGAGCAAAAGTCAGGAAACACAGAATGCTGAAATCCAGAGCCAAAAGGTGAGGAAATCAGGAGCGAAGACACTAACTGAGCAGAAAGTGTTGCAGCGCAAAGAAAGAAGAAAACACAGCCCTTATATACTAAAAAACAGGAAGTGACCCACAGGAAGTAAAAGGACACCATCTTAGACAGGGAAACAACACATAGAACAGAATAGAACAGGAACCATAGAGAATAGGAAACAAGGAATGCTGGGAAAGAACAGGAATCTGGGAAGGGGGAAAAGACATAAAGAAAGGCACAACAAAAGACTGCAGAAAAGAAGAAAAGAAGAAAAAAGGGAAAGAAACGAAAAAACAGGTAAGAGGGGTCATAGACCCCTAGTATAGTGGAAAGCAGAAGGTAGAACGAGGCCCCATGCAAGTCTGGGGCCTCGAAATGCGCAGGAGAGGCTGGGGGCGCGCCGTGTCCTAGCAACGCGGTGCGCGGCCCGAGCTGAACGCCCGGCTTGAGTCGAGCTCTCGGCTCGCGCCGCGCGGCGCGACATAAGGACAAAGAAGTCGTGTTAGAGGAATAATGCAGGAAAGACACAAACCAACAATGCAACAACTGTGGATTTCCAATCTAGGGTACCTGTGGAACAAGGGGACCAAGTCCAAAAGTCACAAGCAAGTCGGAGATGGGCAGATGCCCAGGAAATGCCAGCTGCGGGTGCAAAGAAGCTTCTACTGGACAGAAGAAGCTGAGGTTTCTGCAGGAACGAAAAGGGCTATAGACTTCCCCTTTGGTGGACGAATCCCTCTCGCCGTGGAGAGTCGTGCAGAAGTGTTTTCCCGCCGAAAGAATGCCAACAAGCCTTGCTAGCTGCAAATCGTGAGGTTAGCGTTTTTGGACACTGCTGTGGCCCTGGAGAGACCAGGAGGTCGCAAATTGGACCAGGAGAGAGAGGGGATGTCGAGCAAGACAAGGAGCCCTCTCAGCAGCAGGTAGCACCCGGAGAAGTGCCAGAAACAGGCACTACGAGGATGCGTGAAACGGTGCTCACCCGAAGTCGCACAAAGAAGTCCCACGTCGCCGGAGAACAACTTAGGAGGTCGTGCAATGCAGGTTAGAGTGCCGTGGACCCAGGCTGGACTGTGCAAAAAGGATTTCCGCCGGAAGTGCACGGAGGCCGGAGTAGCTGCAAGAGTCGTGGTTCCCAGCAATGCAGTCTAGCGAGGTGAGGCAAGGACTTACCTCCACCAAACTTGGACTGAAGAGTCACTGGACTGTGGGGGCCACTTGGACAGAGTTGCTGGATTCGAGGGACCTCGCTCGTCGTGCTGAGAGGAGACCCAAGGGACCGGTAATGCAGCTTTTTGGTGCCTGCGGTTGCAGGGGGAAGATTCCGTCGACCCACGGGAGATTTCTTCGGAGCTTCTGGTGCAGAGAGGAGGCAGACTACCCCAACAGCATGCACAAACAGGAAAACAGTCGAGAAGGCGGCAGGATCAGCGTTACAGAGTTGCAGTAGTCGTCTTAGCTACTTTGTTGCAGTTTTGCAGGCTTCCAGCGCGGTCAGCAGTCGATTCCTTATCAGAAGGTGAAGAGAGAGATGCAGAGGAACTCGGCTGAGCTCTTGCATTCGTTATCTAAAGTTTCCCCAGAGACAGAGACCCTAAATAGCCAGAAAAGAGGGTTTGGCTACTTAGGAGAGAGGATAGGCTAGCAACACCTGAAGGAGCCTATCACAAGGAGTCTCTGACGTCACCTGGTGGCACTGGCCACTCAGAGCAGTCCAGTGTGCCAGCAGCACCTCTGTTTCCAAGATGGCAGAGGTCTGGAGCACACTGGAGGAGCTCTGGACACCTCCCAGGGGAGGTGCAGGTCAGGGGAGTGGTCACTCCCCTTTCCTTTGTCCAGTTTCGCGCCAGATCAGGGCTAAGGGGTCCCCTGAACCGGTGTAGACTGGCTTATGCAGAATTGGGCACATCTGTGCCCAAGAAAGCATTTCCAGAGGCTGGGGGAGGCTACTCCTCCCCTGCCTTCACACCATTTTCCAAAGGGAGAGGGTGTCACACCCTCTCTCAGAGGAAGTTCTTTGTTCTGCCGTCCTGGGCCAGGCCTGGCTGGACCCCAGGAGGGCAGATGCCTGTCTGAGGGGTTGGCAGCAGCAGCAGCTGCAGTGAAACCCCAGGAAGGGCAGTTTGGCAGTACCAGGGTCTGTGCTACAGACCACTGGGATCATGGGATTGTGCCAACTATGCCAGGATGGCATAGAGGGGGCAATTCCATGATCATAGACATGTAACATGGCCATATTCGGAGTTACCATTGTGAAGCTACATATAGGTAGTGGCCTATATGTAGTGCACGCGTGTAATGGTGTCCCCGCACTCACAAAGTTCAGGGAATTGGCTCTGAACAATGTGGGGGCACCTTGGCTAGTGCCAGGGTGCCCTCACACTAAGTAACTTTGCACCTAACCTTTACCAGGTAAAGGTTAGACATATAGGTGACTTATAAGTTACTTAAGTGCAGTGTAAAATGGCTGTGAAATAACGTGGACGTTATTTCACTCAGGCTGCAGTGGCAGGCCTGTGTAAGAATTGTCAGAGCGCCCTATGGTGGCAAAAGAAATGCTGCAGCCCATAGGGATCTCCTGGAACCCCAATACCCTGGGTACCTCAGTACCATATACTAGGGAATTATAAGGGTGTTCCAGTAAGCCAATGTAAATTGGTAAAATTGGTCACTAGCCTGTTAGTGACAATTTGAAAGAAATGAGAGAGCATAACCACTGAGGTTCTGGTTAGCAGAGCCTCAGTGAGACAGTTAGGCACTACACAGGGAACACATACATATAGGCCACAAACTTATGAGCACTGGGGTCCTGACTAGCAGGGTCCCAGTGACACATAACAAACATACTGAAAACATAGGGTTTTCACTATGAGCACTGGGCCCTGGCTAGCAGGATCCCAGTGAGACAGTGAAAACACCCTGACATACACTCACAAATAGGCCAAAAGTGGGGGTAACAAGGCTAGAAAGAGGCTACTTTCTCACACAACCCCCCCCCCCAAACGAAGGACAATAAGGCTAACCTTGGCCAGTTGAGACTTTATTGTCTAAGTGGTGATAAGTAGAGAGTAGCTCTGCAATAGACTGGTTACTCCCTTTATCATCCACTATATGGTTACTTCCCTGTGGGGATGTAAACCACCCTGTTTGAAGTTTTTTAGCTAAGCAACAATGTGAAGATGTATTTTCAGAGTTTCTATCAGTAAGGTTTAGTTTAGAGCAGTGGGAATTGTCCACTGAACCTATTTGTAGTGATGGAAATGCCAGACAGGGATGCTGTCTCAGAAAAGCCATAGCTGGGCAAAAACTTTGTCCATATGGCTGGAAGAGAGAACAGGGATGCTGTTTCTCTTGGGTTGGAGCAGGGCAGGGATGCTGTCCTATCAGCTCCACACTAGGGCAGGGATGCTGTCCTAAGTGTTGTGAGGCAGTGCAGAGTTTCTGCACTAAAGTTTCTCTGGGAGGGTTGGAGGGATGCTCCAGGTTAACTAAAATGGTGCTCTTTTTCTCACCAATGTTAGTTATCCCACAGAGAGGTACTTCTACCTCAGGGAGTACAGCTTTGCCAGCTGATGCTTCCCTTGGAACAGGTGCCACCCCAGGAGAGGTTTCTCCCACCACAGGAAAGGTATCCTGAATGGCAGGGTGGTTAGGGGATACTGTGATACCCTTTTTACCTGTTGATGGAGAGGGATCCTGAGTTTTCAGGCCTTCTCTCCTTTCCTTTTTCATTTCAGTAGAAATGAGAGGGAACAATTCCTCTGGGATGCCCAGCATGGATGCATGGGCATAAAACTCTACATCAGCCCAACCTGAGGCCTCTAGGTCATTACCTAAGAGACAGTCTACAGGTAAGCTAGGTGATACCACCACCTGCTTAGGGCCAGTAACTCCACCCCAACTAAACTGAATTATAGCTAAGGGAAGAAACTTAGTGGAGTTATGGACATCAATAATCTTATGCTGTTGTCCAATGATGTGTTGTTCAGGAGGCACTAGGTTTTCAGTCACCAAAGTGATACTGGCACCTGTGTCCCTGTAGGCCAAGGCCTCAACACCATTTATTGAAACTGTCTGCCTGTACTTATCCATTGTAAGGGGACAAGCAGCCAGTGTGGCAAGGCCAATGTCACCAGGTGTGACAGAAACTGTCTTGGGACTGACTACCCCAGTTTCTATGATGGACCCATAAGTGAACCCAACTACACCCTTTGCTTGACTGTTGCCAGCAGTCCCACCACTAGTACCACTACTGCTAGGGGCACTAGAGCTTGATGTATTAGTGGTGGTAGGCTCAGGGGGTTTACCTGGACAGGACTTATCCCCTGGCCTATGGCCTCTGTTTTTACACACAAAGCACCAAGGCTTTTTAATGTGTGCAGGTTGAGAAGAAGAGGAAGAATTAGTTTTATCCCCACCCTCTGAAGAGTGTTTAAGATTTGAAGTAGGATCTTTGGTTTTACCCTTGTCCCCATGCTTATCTTGAGATTTTTCACCATCTTTCTTCTTAGTGTTCTCTTTGTCACCCCCTGTATGAACTTTTCTGTTCACCCTTGTTCTGACCCATTTGTCTGCCTTCTTTCCCAATTCTTGGGGAGAGGTCAGATCAGAGTCCACCAAGTACTGGTGCAACAAATCAGACACACAATTCTTAAGAATATGCTCTCTCAGGATCAAGTTATACAGGCTGTCATAATCAGTAACTTTACTGCCATGTAACCACCCCTCCAAGGCCTTCACTGAATGGTCAATGAAATCAACCCAGTCTTGTGAAGACTCCTTTTTGGTCTCTCTGAACTTTATCCTGTACTGTTCAGTGGTTAAGCCATAACCATCCAGGAGTGCATTCTTAAGTACTGTAAAATTATTGGCATCACTTTCTTTCACAGTAAGGAGCCTATCCCTACCTTTTCCACTAAATGATAGCCATAGGATAGCAGCCCACTGCCTTTGAGGGACATCCTGTACAACACAGGCCCTCTCAAGTGCAGCAAACCACTTGTTAATGTCATCCCCCTCCTTATAAGGGGGAACTATCTTATGCAGATTCCTGGAATCATGCTCTTTTGCAGGATGACTATGGGGAATACTGCTGCTGCCACCATGGGTTTCTAAACCCAGTTTCTGTCTCTCCTTCTCTACTTCTAAAGTCTGTCTATCCAAATCCAGCTGTTGCTTCTTGAGCTTCAGTCTGGTTTGTTCCACTCTCAATCTATTGAGCTCCCTTTCTAACAATCTGTCATCAGGGTGGGTGGGAGGGACATGCCTTGAAACAGAAGTATGGTGAGAATGGACAGAAGGAGACCTGTCCCTTACAGAAGCCACCCTAACAGCTTGGCTAACAGAAACATCACTACCAGTATGGTGAGAATAAATGCTTTTGCTATGATGTGAGACAACACTATTTATATGGTGTGGCTCATCATCATTACCAACTATGCTAGACTGTCTAGTAATGGGCAGGCTAGGAAGCTTCTTTCCTGAATCTTTTCCTGGGGGAGTCCCTGGATCAGATTGAGAACCATTAGCTACTTTTTCAACAGATTGGGCACTTATGGCCTTATCCTGTACTCTAAGCATGTTAATTAACAGTTCTAAGGAAGGATTCTTCCCTACACTCAAACCTCTCTCTATGCAGAGATTCCTTGCTCCTTTCCAGCTAAGGTGATCATATGCAAGTTTGGACAGATCAACATTTTGGCCTGTGCCAGACATTTTTTAGAGAGAGTTAAAGTGATAGTAAAAGATAAAAAGTTTGTCAGAGCTTTTAGAAAGACAGAGAAAAAAAACTTTTTAAACTTTTTAGAACTTTTTAGAAAGTTAGAAGTACTTTTCAGCACTTAGAAAAGAGTGAAAAGAGGAAATGCAAAACTTTTTGGCTATGTGTATATACACTGACCTTGTTTTGTATATTTTTCTCTTATGAAAAGTACAATGACAAGAGTGGTAAGTAGTCTCAAAGCACTTATCCCACCGCTGCACAACCAATGTAGGAGGCTGGACTGGCTTGTAGTGAGTACCAAGGGGTACTTGCACCTTGCACCAGGCCCAGTTATCCCTTATTAGTGTATAGGGTGTCTAGCAGCTTAGGCTGATAGATAATGGTAGCTTAGCAGAGCAGCTTAGGCTGAACTAGGAGACGTGTGAAGCTACTACAGTACCACTTAGTGTCATATGCACAATATCATAAGAAAACACAATACACAGTTATACTAAAAATAAAGGTACTTTATTTTTATGACAATATGCCAAAGTATCTTAGAGTGTACCCTCAGTGAGAGGATAGGAAATATACACAAGATATATATACACAATAGCAAAAATATGCAGCATAGTCTTAGAAAACAGTGCAAACAATGTATAGTTACAATAGGATGCAATGGGGAAACATAGGGATAGGGGCAACACAAACCATATACTCCAAAAGTGGAATGCGAACCACGAATGGACCCCAAACCTATGTGACCTTGTAGAGGGTCGATGGGACTATTAGAAAATAGTGAGAGTTAGAAAAATAACCCTCCCCAAGACCCTGAAAAGTGAGTGCAAAGTGCACTAAAGTTCCCCTAAGGACAAAGAAGTCGTGTTAGAGGAATAATGCAGGAAAGACACAAACCAGCAATGCAACAACTGTGGATTTCCAATCTAGGGTACCTGTGGAACAAGGGGACCAAGTCCAAAAGTCACAAGCAAGTCGGAGATGGGCAAATGCCCAGGAAATGCCAGCTGCGGGTGCAAAGAAGCTTCTACTGGACAGAAGAAGCTGAGGTTTCTGCAGGAACGAAAAGGGGTAGAGACTTCCCCTTTGGTGGACGGATCCCTCTCGCCGTGGAGAGTCGTGCAGAAGGGTTTTCCTGCCGAAAGAACGCCAACAAGCCTTGCTAGCTGCAAATCGTGCAGTTAGCGTTTTTGGACGCTGCTGTGGCCCTGGAGGGACCAGGAGGTCGCAAATTGGACCAACAGAGAGAAGGGATGTGGAGCAAGACAAGAAGCCCTCTCTGAAGCCGGTAGCACTCGGAGAAGTGCCAGAAACAGGCACTACAAGGATGCGTGAAACGGTGCTCGCCGAAGTTGCACAAAGGAGTTCCACGTCGCCGGAGACCAACTTAGAAAGTCGTGCAATGCAGGTTAGAGTGCCGTGGACCCAGGCGTGGCTGTGCACAAAGGATTTCTGCCGGAAGTGCACAGGGGCCGGAGTAGCTGCAAAAGTTGCGGTTCCCAGCAATGCAGCCCAGCGAGGTGAGGCAAGGACTTACCTCCACCAAACTTGGACTGAAGAGTCACTGGACTGTGGGGGTCACTTGGACAGAGTTGCTGGATTCGAGGGACCTCGCTCGTTGTGCTGAGAGGAGACCCAAGGGACCGGTAATGCAGCTTTTTGGTGCCTGCGGTTGCAGGGGGAAGATTCCGTCGACCCACGGGAGATTTCTTCGGAGCTTCTGGTGCAGAGAGGAGGCAGACTACCCCCACAGCATGCACAAGCAGGAAAACAGTCGAGAAGACGTCAGGATCAGCGTTACAGAGTTGCAGTAGTCGTCTTTGCTACTATGTTGCAGGTTTGCAGGCTTCCAGCGCGGTCAGCAGTCGATTCCTTGGCAGAAGGTGAAGAGAGAGATGCAGAGGAACTCGGATGAGCTCTTGCATTCGTTATCTAAAGTTTCCCCAGAGACAGAGACCCTAAATAGCCAGAAAAGAGGGTTTGGCTACCTAGGAGAGAGGATAGGCTAGCAACACCTGAAGGAGCCTATCACAAGGAGTCTCTGACGTCACCTGGTGGCACTGGCCACTCAGAGCAGTCCAGTGTGCCAGCAGCACCTCTGTTTCCAAGATGGCAGAGGTCTGGAGCACACTGGAGGAGCTCTGGACACCTCCCAGGGGAGGTGCAGGTCAGGGGAGTGGTCACTCCCCTTTCCTTTGTCCAGTTTCGCGCCAGAGCAGGGCTAAGGTGTCCCCTGAACCGGTGTAGACTGGCTCATGCAGAATTGGGCACCTCTGTGCCCAACAAAGCATTTCCAGAGGCTGGGGGAGGCTACTCCTCCCCTGCCTTCACACCATTTTCCAAAGGGAGAGGGTGTAACACCCTCTCTCAGAGGAAGTTCTTTGTTCTGCCATCCTGGGCCAGGCCTGGCTGGACCCCAGGAGGGCAGATGCCTGTCTGAGGGGTTGGCAGCAGCAGCAGCTGCAGTGAAACCCCAGGAAGGGCAGTTTGGCAGTACCAGGGTCTGTGCTACAGACCACTGGGATCATGGGATTGTGCCAACTATGCCAGGATGGCATAGAGGGGGCAATTCCATGATCATAGACATGTTACATGGCCATATTCGGAGTTACCATTGTGAAGCTACATATAGGTAGTGACCTATATGTAGTGCACGCGTGTAATGGTGTCCCCGCACTCACAAAGTTCAGGGAATTGGCTCTGAACAATGTGGGGGCACCTTGGCTAGTGCCAGGGTGCCCTCACACTAAGTAACTTTGCACCTAACCTTTACCAGGTAAAGGTTAGACATATAGGTGACTTATAAGTTACTTAAGTGCAGTGTAAAATGGCTGTGAAATAACGTGGACGTTATTTCACTCAGGCTGCAGTGGCAGGCCTGTGTAAGAATTGTCAGAGCTCCCTATGGGTGGCAAAAGAAATGCTGCAGCCCATAGGGATCTCCTGGAACCCCAATACCCTGGGTACCTCAGTACCATATACTAGGGAATTATAAGGGTGTTCCAGTAAGCCAATGTAAATTGGTAAAAATGGTCACTAGCCTGTCAGTGACAATTTGGAAAGAAATGAGAGAGCATAACCACTGAGGTTCTGATTAGCAGAGCCTCAGTGAGACAGTTAGTCACTGCACAGGTAACACATTCAGGCACACTTATGAGCACTGGGGCCCTGGGTTACCAGGGTCCCAGTGACACATACAACTAAAACAACATATATACAGTGAAAATTGGGGGTAACATGCCAGGCAAGATGGTACTTTCCTACAACGACATTCCCCTAGCTGGACATCTAGGACAAATGAAAACTTGGGACAGGCTTGTTCCCTTGTTTCATTGGCCTAGAATGTCTGAGGACACAAAGGAATTTTGTAAGTCCTGTGAAACCTGTCAAGCCAGTGGCAAGACAGGTGGAACTCCAAAGGCACCCCTTATTCCACTGCCTGTGGTTGGGGTTCCCTTTGAAAGGGTAGGGGTTGACATAGTTGGCCCCCTTGACCCTCCTACTGCTTCAGGCAATAGGTTTATCTTAGTGGTAGTGGACCATGCCACAAGATATCCTGAAGCAATTCCTTTAAGGACCACTACAGCACCTGCAGTGGCAAAGGCCCTCCTGGGAATATTTTCTAGGGTGGGCTTCCCAAAGGAAGTAGTATCAGACAGAGGAAGCAATTTCATGTCTGCTTACTTAAAGGCCATGTGGAAGGAGTGTGGTGTGACTTACAAGTTCACTACACCCTATCATCCACAAACAAATGGACTGGTGGAGAGATTTAACAAAACTTTCAAAGGCATGATTATAGGTCTCCCTGAAAAACTCCGCAGGAGATGGGATATCCTGTTACCATGTCTCCTTTTTTCCTACAGGGAGGTACACCAGAAAGGAGTGGGCTTCAGCCCCTTTGAACTCCTCTTTGGACACCCTGTTAGGTGTCCACTAACACTTGTCAAGGAGGGTTGGGAACAACCTTTAAAAGCTCCAAAACAAGATATTGTGGAATATGTGCTTGGCCTCAGATCAAGGATGGCTGAGTATATGAAAAAGGCCAGTAAAAACCTTCAGGCCAGCCAAGAGCTCCAAAAGCAATGGCATGACCAGAAGGCTGTTTTGGTTCAGTACAAACCAGGGCAGAAAGTGTGGGTCTTGGAGCCTGTGGCCCCAAGAGCACTCCAAGATAAATGGAGTGGACCTCACACAATTGTTGAGAAAAAGGGTGAAGTCACCTACTTAGTTGACTTAGGCACTCCCAGGAGTCCCCTTAGGGTGCTCCATGTCAACCGCCTGAAACCCTACTATGACAGGGCTGATCTCACCCTGCTCATGGCAACTGATGAGGGACAGGAAGAAGACAGTGATCCTCTACCTGATCTCTTCTCTTCCACAGAACAAGATGCTCTTGTGGAAGGGGTAGTTTTGGCTGATTGTCTTACTGCTGAGCAGAAAGACCATTGCATAAATCTCCTGGGTCAGTTTTCTGAACTCTTCTCTACTGTGCCAGGTACCACTTCTTGGTGTGAGCACACTATAGACACTGGAGACAGCTTGTCTGTCAAAAGTAAGATCTATAGGCAGCCTGACCATGTCAGGGATTGCATAAAGCAAGAAGTGCAGAAAATGTTAGAACTAGGAGTGCTTGAGCACTCTGAAAGTCCATGGGCTTCTCCTGTGGTACTTGTACCAAAACCTCATTCCAAGGATGGAAAGAAAGAAATGCGGTTTTTGTGTAGACTACAGAGGTCTCAACCAGGTAACCAAAACTGATGCTCACCCTATACCCAGGGCAGATGAGCTCACAGATACACTGGCATCTGCCAAGTATCTAAGCACTTTTGATTTGACTGCAGGGTATTGGCAGATCAAATTATCAGAAGATGCTAAACCTAAAACTGCATTTTCAACCATTGGAGGACATTACCAGTTCACAGTAATGCCTTTTGGATTGAAAAATGCACCTGCCACTTTTCAGAGGTTGGTGAACACAGTCCTGCAAGGGCTGGAAGCTTTCAGTGCAGCATATTTGGACGATATAGCTGTCTTTAGCTCCAACTGGGATGATCACCTGGTCCACCTATGGAAAGTTTTGGAGGCCCTGCAAAAGGCAGGCCTCACTACCAAGGCTTCAAAGTGCCAGATAGGGCAGGGGAAGGTGGTTTATCTGGGACACCTTGTTGGTGGGGAACAGATTGCACCACTTCAGGGGAAAATCCAAACTATTATAGATTGGGTTCCCCCTACTACTCAGACTCAGGTGAGAGCCTTCCTAGGCCTCACTGGGTATTACAGGAGGTTTATTAAGAACTATGGCTCCATTGCAGCCCCTCTTAATGACCTCACATCCAAAAAGATGCCTAAAAAGGTATTATGGACAGCAAACTGTCAGAAAGCTTTTGAGGAGCTGAAGCAGGCCATGTGCTCTGCACCTGTCCTGAAAAGCCCTTGTTACTCTAAAAAATTCTATGTCCAAACTGATGCATCTGAATTAGGAGTAGGGGCAGTCCTATCACAACTTAATTCTGAGGGCCAGGATCAACCTGTTGCTTTTATTAGCAGGAGGTTGACCCCTAGAGAAAAGCGTTGGTCTGCCATTGAGAGGGAGGCCTTTGCTGTGGTCTGGGCACTGAAGAAGTTGAAGCCATACCTGTTTGGCACTCACTTCATTGTTCAGACAGACCAAAAACCTCTACTTTGGCTAAACAAATGAAAGGTGAAAATCCTCAATTATTGAGGTGGTCCATATGCCTACAGGGAATGGACTATACAGTGGAACATAGACCTGGGAGTAGCCACTCCAATGCAGATGGACTCTCCAGATATTTCCACTTAGACAATGAAGACTCATCAGGTCATGGCTAGTCTTATTGTCCTTCGTTTGGGGGGGGGGTTGTGTAGGAAAGTACCATCTTGCCTGGCATGTTACCCCCATTTTTCACTGTATATATGTTGTTTTAGTTGTATTTGTCACTGGGACCCTGCCAGCCAGGGCCCCAGTGCTCATAAGTGTGCCTGAATGTGTTACCTGTGTAGTGACTAACTGTCTCACTGAGGCTCTGCTGATCAGAACCTCAGTGGTTATGCTCTCTCATTTCTTTCAAATTGTCACTAACAGGCTAGTGACCAATTTTACCAATTTACATTGGCTTACTGGAACACCCTTATAAGTCCCTAGTATATGGTACCTAGATACCCAGTGCATTGGGGTTCCAGGAGATCCATATGGGCTGCAGCATTTCTTTTGCCACCCATAGGGAGCTCTGACAATTCTTACACAGGCCTGCCACTGTAGCCTGAGTGAAATAACGTCCACGTTATTTCACAGCCATTTTACACTGCACTTAAGTAACTGATAAGTCACCTATATGTCTAACCTTTACCTGGTAAAGGTTAGGTGCAAAGTTACTTAGTGTGAGGGCACCCTGGCACTAGCCAAGGTGCCCCCACATTGTTCAGGGCCAATTCCCCGGACTTTGTGAGTGCGGGGACACCATTACACGCGTGCACTACATATAGGTCACTACCTATATGTAGCTTCACAATGGTAACTCCGAATATGGCCATGTAACATGTCTATGATCATGGAATTGCCCCCTCTATGCCATCCTGGCATAGTTGGCACAATCCCATGATCCCAATGGTCTGTAGCACAGACCCTGGTACTGCCAAACTGCCTTTCCTGGGGTTTCACTGCAGCTGCTGCTGCTGCCAACCCCTCAGGCAGGTTTCTGCCCTCCTGGGGTCCAGCCAGGCTTGGCCCAGGATGGCAGAACAAAGGACTTCCTCTGAGAGAGGGTGTTACACCCTCTCCCTTTGGAAAATGGTGTGAAGGCAGGGGAGGAGTAGCCTCCCCCAGCCTCTGGAAATGCTTTCATGGGCACACATGGTGCCCATTTCTGCATAAGCCAGTCTACACCGGTTCCGGGACCCCTTAGCCCTGCTCTGGCGCGAAACTGGACAAAGGAAAGAGGAGTGACCACTCCCCTGACCTGTACCTCCCCTGGGAGGTGCCCAGAGCTCCTCCAGTGTGCTCCAGACCTCTGCCATCTTGGAAACAGAGGTGCTGCTGGCACACTGGACTGCTCTGAGTGGCCAGTGCCATCAGGTGACGTCAGAGACTCCTTCTGATAGGCTCCTTCAGGTGTTGCTAGCCTATCCTCTCTCCTAGGTAGCCAAACCCTCTTTTCTGGCTATTTAGTGTAGGAAAGTACCATCTTGCCTGGCATGTTACCCCCATTTTTCACTGTATATATGTTGTTTTAGTTGTATGTGTCACTGGGACCCTGGTAACCCAGGGCCCCAGTGCTCATAAGTGTGCCTGTATGTGTTACCTGTGTAGTGACTAACTGTCTCACTGAGGCTCTGCTAATCAGAACCTCAGTGGTTATGCTCTCTCATTTCTTTCCAAATTGTCACTGACAGGCTAGTGACCATTTTTACCAATTTACATTGGCTTACTGGAACACCCTTATAATCCCCTAGTATATGGTACTGAGGTACCCAGGGTATTGGGGTTCCAGGAGATCCCTATGGGCTGCAGCATTTCTTTTGCCACCCATAGGGAGCTCTGACAATTCTTACACAGGCCTGCCACTGCAGCCTGAGTGAAATAACGTCCACGTTATTTCACAGCCATTTTACACTGCACTTAAGTAACTTATAAGTCACCTATATGTCTAACCTTTACCTGGTAAAGGTTAGGTGCAAAGTTACTTAGTGTGAGGGCACCCTGGCACTAGCCAAGGTGCCCCCACATTGTTCAGAGCCAATTCACTGAACTTTGTGAGTGCGGGGACACCATTACACGCGTGCACTACATATAGGTCACTACCTATATGTAGCTTCACCATGGTAACTCCGAATATGGCCATGTAACATGTCTATGATCATGGAATTGCCCCCTCTATGCCATCCTGGCATTGTTGGTACAATTCCATAATCCCAGTGGTCTGTAGCACAGACCCTGGTACTGCCACACTGCCCTTCCTGGGGTTTCTCTGCAGCTGCTGCTGCTGCCAACCCCTCAGACAGGCATCTGCCCTCCTGGGGTCCAGCCAGGCCTGGCCCAGGATGGCAGAACAAAGAACTTCCTCTGAGAGAGGGTGTGACACCCTCTCCCTTTGGAAAATGGTGTGAAGGCAGGGGAGGAGTAGCCTCCCCCAGCCTCTGGAAATGCTTTGTTGGGCACAGAGGTGCCCAATTCTGCATAAGCCAGTCTACACCGGTTCAGGGACCCCTTAGCCCCTGCTCTGGCGCGAAACTGGACAAAGGAAAGGGGAGTGACCACTCCCCTGACCTGCACCTCCCCTGGGAGGTGTCCAGAGCTCCTCCAGTGTGCTCCAGACCTCTGCCATCTTGGAAACAGAGGTGCTGCTGGCACACTGGACTGCTCTGAGTGGCCAGTGCCACCAGGTGACGTCAGAGACTCCTTGTGATAGGCTCCTTCAGGTGTTAGTAGCCTTTCCTCTCTCCTAGGTAGCCAAACCCTCTTTTCTGGCTATTTAGGGTCTCTGTCTCTGGGGAAACTTCAGATAACGAATGCATGAGCTCAGCCGAGTTCCTCTGCATCTCCCTCTTCACCTTCTGATAAGGAATCGACCGCTGACCGCGCTGGAAGCCTGCAAACCTGCAACATAGTAGCAAAGACGACTACTGCAACTCTGTAACGCTGATCCTGCCGCCTTCTCGACTGTTTTCCTGCTTGTGCATGCTGTGGGGGTAGTCTGCCTCCTCTCTGCACCAGAAGCTCCGAAGAAATCTCCCGTGGGTCGACGGAATCTTCCCCCTGCAACCGCAGGCACCAAAAAGCTGCATCTCCGGTCCCTTGGGTCTCCTCTCAGCACGACGAGCGAGGTCCCTCGAATCCAGCGACACCGTCCAAGTGACCCCCACAGTCCAGTGACTCTTCAGCCCAAGTTTGGTGGAGGTAAGTCCTTGCCTCACCTCGCTGGGCTGCATTGCTGGGAACCGCGACTTTGCAAGCTTCTCCGGCCCCTGTGCACTTCCGGCGGAAATCCTGTGTGCACAGCCAAGCCTGGGTCCACGGCACTCTAACCTGCATTGCACGACTTTCTAAGTTGGTCTCCGGCGACGTGGGACTCCTTTGTGCAACTTCGGCGAGCACCGTTTCACGCATCCTCGTAGTGCCTGTTTCTGGCACTTCTCCGGGTGCTACCTGCTTCAGTGAGGGCTCTTTGTCTTGCTCGACGTCCCCTCTCTCTGCAGGTCCAATTTGCGACCTCCTGGTCCCTCCTGGGCCCCAGTAGCGTCCAAAAACGCCAAACGCACGATTTGCGTGTAGCAAGGCTTGTTGGCGTCCATCCGGCGGGAAAACACTTCTGCACGACTCTCCAAGGCGTGGGGGATCCATCCTCCAAAGGGGAAGTCTCTAGCCCTTGTCGTTCCTGCAGTATTCACAGTTCTTCAGCCTAGTAAGAGCTTCTTTGCACCAACCGCTGGCATTTCTTGGGCATCTGCCCATTTCCGAGCTGCTTGTGACTTTTGGACTTGGTCCCCTTGTTCCACAGGTACCTTCAGACAGGAATCCATCGTTGTTGCATTGCTGATTTGTGTTTTCCTTGCATTCTCCCTCTAACACGACTATTTTGTCCTTAGGGGAACTTTGGTGCACTTTGCACTCACTTTTCAGGGTCTTGGGGAGGGTTATTTTTCTAACTCTCACTATTTTCTAATAGTCCCAGCGACCCTCTACAAGGTCACATAGGTTTGGGGTCCATTCGTGGTTCACATTCCACTTTTGGAGTATATGGTTTGTGTTGCCCCTATCCCTATGTTTCCCCATTGCATCCTATTGTAATTATACATTGTTTGCACTGTTTTCTAAGACTATACTGCATATTTTTGCTATTGTGTATATATATCTTGTGTATATTTCCTATCCTCTTACTGAGGGTACACTCTAAGATACTTTGGCATATTGTCATAAAAATAAAGTACCTTTATTTTTAGTATAACTGTGTATTGTGTTTTCTTATGATATTGTGCATATGACACTAGGTGGTACTGTAGTAGCTTCACACGTCTCCTAGTTCAGCCTAAGCTGCTCTGCTAAGCTACCATTATCTATCAGCCTAAGCTGCTAGACACCCTATACACTAATAAGGGATAACTGGGCCTGGTGCAAGGTGCAAGTACCCCTTGGTACTCACTACAAGCCAGTCCAGCCTCCTACATTGGTTGTGCAGTGGTGGGATAAGTGCTTTGAGACTACTTACCACTCTTGTCATTGTACTTTTCATAAGAGAAAAATATACAAAACAAGGTCAGTGTATATACACATAGCCAAAAAGTTTTGCATTTCCTCTTTTCACTCTTTTCTAAGTGCTGAAAAGTACTTCTAAACTTTCAAAAAGTTCTTAAAAGTTTAAAAAGTTTTTTTTTCTGTCTTTGCAAAAAGTTCTGAAAACTTTTTTCTCTTTGTCTATCACTTTTACTCTCTCTAAAAAATGTCTGGCACAGGCCAAAAAGTTGAACTGTCCAAACTTGCATATGATCACCTTAGCTGGAAAGGAGCAAGGAGTCTCTGCATAGAGAGAGGTTTGAGTGTAGGGAAGAATCCTTCTTTAGAACTGTTAATTAATATGCTTAGAGTACAAGATAAGGCCATAAGTGCCCAATCTGTAGAAAAAGTAGCTAATGGTTCTCAATCTGATCCAGGGACTCCCCCAGGAAAAGGTTCAGGAAAGAAACTTCTCAGCCTGCCCATTACTAGACAGTCTAGCATAGTTGGTACAGAGGTTGAATCACATCATACTGATGATGTGCTCTCACATTATACTGGTAGCCAAGCTGTTAGGGTGCCCTCTGTAAGGGACAGGTCTCCTTCTGTTCATTCCCATCATACCTCTGTATCTAGAAATGTCCCTCCCACCCACCCTGATGACAGATTGCTAGAAAGGGAGCTCAATAGATTGAGAGTGGAGCAAACCAGACTGAAGCTCAAGAAGCAACAGCTGGATTTGGATAGACAGTCTTTAGAAATAGAGAGGGAAAGACAGAAGATGGGTTTAGATACCCATGGTGGCAGCAGCAGTATTCCCCATAGTCATCCTGCAAAAGAGCATGATTCCAGGAATCTGCATAAGATAGTTCCCCCTTACAAGGAGGGGGATGACATTAACAAGTGGTTTGCTGCACTTGAGAGGGCCTGTGCTGTACAGGATGTCCCTCAAAGGCAGTGGGCTGCTATCCTATGGCTATCATTTACTGGAAAAGGTAGGGATAGGCTCCTTACTGTAAAAGAAAATGATGCTAACAATTTCCAAGTTCTTAAGAATGCACTCCTGGATGGTTATGGCTTAACCACTGAACAGTACAGGATCAAGTTCAGAGATACCAAAAAGGAGTCTTCACAAGACTGGGTTGATTTCATTGACCAGGCAGTGAAGGCCTTGGAGGGGTGGTTACATGGCAGTAAAGTTACTGATTATGACAGCCTGTATAACTTAATCCTGAGAGAGCATATTCTTAATAATTGTGTGTCTGATTTGTTGCACCAGTACTTGGTGGACTCTGATCTGACCTCTCCCCAAGAATTGGGAAAGAAGGCAGACAAATGGGTCAGAACAAGAGTGAACAGAAAAGTTCATACAGGGGGTGACAAAGATGGCAACAAAAAGAAGGATGGTAAGTCTTCTGACAAGGGTGGGGACAAATCTAAAAATGAGTCTTCATCAGGCCCACAAAAACACTCTGGTGGGGGTGGTGGGCCCAAACCTTCCTCTAATCAGAACAAGGAAAGGAAACCATGGTGCTATTTATGTAAGATAAAAGGCCATTGGACAACAGATCCCAGTTGTCCAAAGAAAGGCACCACAGCTCCTACCACTACAACCCCTACTGCTACACCTAGTGTCCCTACTAATAGCAGTGGTGGTGGGAGCAAACCTACTAATAGCCAATCCAAGGGAGTAGCTGGGCTCACTTTTGGTAATTTAGTTGGGGTTGGTCTGATTAGGGAGACCACAGAGGCTACTTTAGTCTCTGAAGGGGCTATTGACTTAGCCACTTTGGTTGCTTGCCCCCATAACTTGGAGAAGTACAAGCAACTAACCCTAATAAATGGTGTTGAGGTCCAGGCCTACAGGGACACAGGTGCCAGTGTCACAATGGTGATTGAGAAACTGGTGCACCCTGAACAACACATACTTGGACACCAGTACCAAGTAACCGATGCTCACAACATAACACAAAGCCACCCCATGGCTGTTGTAAATCTCAACTGGGGGGGGGTATCTGGTCCAAAGAAAGTTGTGGTAGCTTCAGATTTACCTGTAGACTGTCTATTAGGGAACGATTTGGAGACATCAGCTTGGTCAGATGTGGAGTTGGAGGCCCATGCAGCAATGCTGGGCATCCCAGGGCATATTTTTGCTTTGACAAGGGCTCAGGCCAAAAAGCAAAAAGGACAGGGAAGCTTGGATCCTGGAACAATGGACCAAGTGCTCCCTAAAGCTAGGGCTAGTAGAAGCAAACCACTTCCTACTATCCCTCCCTCTACAGTGGATTCTACTTCTGAGGAAGAAGAATTCCCTCCCTGTGCAGAACCTACACCAGAGGAGCTGGAAGCAGACACTGCTGAGCTTTTGGGTGAAGGGGGGCCTGCCAGAGAGGAGCTGAGTGTGGCACAGCAAACCTGTCCCACATTAGAGGGTCTCAGACAGCAAGCTGTCAAACAGGCTAATGGGGATGTCAGTGACTCACACAGAGTTTACTGGGAGGACAACCTCTTGTACACTGAGCAAAGGGATCCTAAACCTGGAGCTGCCAGGAGATTAGTGATTCCTCAGGAGTACAGAAAGTTCCTCCTAACACTGGCACATGACATTCCCTTAGCTGGGCACCTGGGTCAAATGAAAACTTGGGACAGATTGGTACCACTGTTTCATTGGCCTAGGATGTCTGAGGACACAAAAGATTTTTGTAAGTCCTGTGAAACCTGTCAAGCCAGTGGCAAGACAGGTGGCACTCCAAAGGCACCCCTTATCCCACTGCCTGTGGTTGGGGTTCCCTTTGAAAGGGTAGGGGTTGACATAGTTGGCCCCCTTGACCCTCCTACTGCTTCAGGCAATAGGTTTATCTTGGTGGTAGTGGACCATGCCACAAGATATCCTGAAGCTATTCCTTTAAGGACCACTACAGCTCCTGCAGTGGCAAAGGCCCTCCTGGGAATATTTTCCAGGGTGGGCTTCCCAAAGGAAGTAGTATCAGACAGAGGAAGCAATTTCATGTCTGCATACTTAAAGGCCATGTGGAAGGAGTGTGGTGTAACTTACAAGTTCACAACACCCTATCATCCACAAACAAATGGACTGGTGGAGAGATTTAATAAAACTCTCAAAGGCATGATTATGGGACTCCCTGAAAAACTCCGCAGGAGATGGGATATCCTTCTACCATGCCTCCTTTTTGCCTACAGGGAGGTACCCCAGAAAGGAGTGGGCTTCAGCCCCTTTGAACTTCTTTTTGGACACCCTGTTAGGGGTCCACTCACACTTGTAAAGGAGGGTTGGGAACAACCTTTAAAAGCTCCTAAGCAGGATATTGTGGACTATGTACTTGGCCTCAGATCAAGGATGGCTGAGTACATGAAAAAGGCCAGTAAAAACCTTCAGGCCAGCCAAGAGCTCCAGAAGCAATGGCATGATCAGAAGGCTGTTTTGGTTCAGTACCAACCAGGGCAGAAAGTGTGGGTCTTGGAGCCTGTGGCCCCAAGAGCACTCCAAGATAAATGGAGTGGTCCACACACAATTGTTGAAAAGAAGGGTGAAGTCACCTACTTGGTTGACTTAGGCACTGCCAGGAGTCCCCTTAGGGTGCTCCATGTCAACCGCCTGAAACCCTACTATGACAGGGCTGATCTCACCCTGCTCATGGCAACAGATGAGGGACAGGAAGAAGACAGTGATCCTCTACCTGATCTCTTCTCTTCCACAGAACAAGATGCTCTTGTGGAAGGGGTAGTTTTGGCTGATTGTCTTACTGCTGAGCAGAAAGATAATTGCATAAATCTCCTAGGACAATTTTCAGAACTCTTCTCCATTGTGCCAGGCACCACTTCTTGGTGTGAGCACACTATAGATACTGGAGACAGTTTACCTGTCAAAAGTAAGATCTATAGACAGCCTGACCATGTCAGGGACTGCATAAAGCAAGAAGTTCAGAAGATGTTGGAACTAGGAGTGGTTGAGCACTCTGACAGTCCATGGGCTTCTCCTGTGGTACTGGTACCAAAACCCAATTCTAAAGATGGAAAGAAGGAAATGAGGTTTTGTGTAGACTATAGAGGTCTCAACTTGGTAACCAAAACAGATGCTCACCCTATACCCAGGGCAGATGAGCTAATAGATACACTGGCATCTGCCAAGTATCTAAGCACTTTTGATTTGACTGCAGGGTATTGGCAGATCAAAATGTCAGAAGATGCTAAACCTAAGACTGCATTTTCTACCATTGGAGGACATTACCAGTTTACTGTAATGCCTTTTGGTTTGAAAAATGCACCTGCCACTTTTCAGAGGTTGGTGAACACAGTCCTGCAAGGGCTGGAAGCTTTCAGTGCAGCATATTTGGATGATATAGCTGTCTTTAGCTCCAGCTGGGATGATCACCTGGTCCACCTTTGGAAAGTTTTGGAGGCCCTGCAAAAGGCAGGCCTCACTATCAAGGCTTCAAAGTGCCAGATAGGGCAGGGTAAAGTGGTTTATCTGGGACACCTTGTTGGTGGGGAACAGATTGCACCACTTCAGGGGAAAATCCAAACTATTATTGATTGGATTCCCCCTACCACTCAGACTCAGGTGAGAGCCTTCCTAGGCCTCACTGGGTATTACAGGAGGTTCATTAAGAACTATGGCTCCATTGCAGCCCCTCTTAATGACCTCACATCCAAGAAAATGCCTAAAAAGGTATTATGGACAGCAAACTGTCAGAAAGCTTTTGAGGAGCTGAAGCAGGCCATGTGCTCTGCACCTGTCCTGAAAAGCCCTTGTTACTCTAAAAAATTCTATGTCCAAACTGATGCATCTGAATTAGGAGTAGGGGCAGTCCTATCACAACTTAATTCTGAGGGCCAGGATCAACCTGTTGCTTTTATTAGTAGAAGGTTGACCCCTAGAGAAAAGCGTTGGTCTGCCATTGAGAGGGAGGCCTTTGCTGTGGTCTGGGCTCTGAAGAAGTTGAGGCCATACCTGTTTGGCACTCACTTCATTGTTCAGACAGACCACAAACCTCTACTTTGGCTAAAACAAATGAAAGGTGAAAATCCTAAATTGTTGAGGTGGTCCATATCCCTACAGGGAATGGACTATACAGTGGAACATAGACCTGGGAGTAGCCACTCCAATGCAGATGGACTCTCCAGATATTTCCACTTAGACAATGAAGACTCATCAGGTAATGGCTAGTCTTATTGTCCTTCGTTTGGGGGGGGGTTGTGTAGGAAAGTACCATCTTGCCTGGCATGTTACCCCCATTTTTCACTGTATATATGTTGTTTTAGTTGTATGTGTCACTGGGACCCTGGTAACCCAGGGCCCCAGTGCTCATAAGTGTGCCTGTATGTGTTACCTGTGTAGTGACTAACTGTCTCACTGAGGCTCTGCTAATCAGAACCTCAGTGGTTATGCTCTCTCATTTCTTTCCAAATTGTCACTGACAGGCTAGTGACCATTTTTACCAATTTACATTGGCTTCCTGGAACACCCTTATAATCCCCTAGTATATGGTACTGAGGTACCCAGGGTATTGGGGTTCCAGGAGATCCCTATGGGCTGCAGCATTTCTTTTGCCACCCATAGGGAGCTCTGACAATTCTTACACAGGCCTGCCACTGCAGCCTGAGTGAAATAACGTCCACGTTATTTCACAGCCATTTTACACTGCACTTAAGTAACTTATAAGTCACCTATATGTCTAACCTTTACCTGGTAAAGGTTAGGTGCAAAGTTACTTAGTGTGAGGGCACCCTGGCACTAGCCAAGGTGCCCCCACATTGTTCAGAGCCAATTCACTGAACTTTGTGAGTGCGGGGACACCATTACACGCGTGCACTACATATAGGTCACTACCTATATGTAGCTTCACCATGGTAACTCCGAATATGGCCATGTAACATGTCTATGATCATGGAATTGCCCCCTCTATGCCATCCTGGCATTGTTGGTACAATTCCATAATCCCAGTGGTCTGTAGCACAGACCCTGGTACTGCCACACTGCCCTTCCTGGGGTTTCTCTGCAGCTGCTGCTGCTGCCAACCCCTCAGACAGGCATCTGCCCTCCTGGGGTCCAGCCAGGCCTGGCCCAGGATGGCAGAACAAAGAACTTCCTCTGAGAGAGGGTGTGACACCCTCTCCCTTTGGAAAATGGTGTGAAGGCAGGGGAGGAGTAGCCTCCCCCAGCCTCTGGAAATGCTTTGTTGGGCACAGAGGTGCCCAATTCTGCATAAGCCAGTCTACACCGGTTCAGGGACCCCTTAGCCCCTGCTCTGGCGCGAAACTGGACAAAGGAAAGGGGAGTGACCACTCCCCTGACCTGCACCTCCCCTGGGAGGTGTCCAGAGCTCCTCCAGTGTGCTCCAGACCTCTGCCATCTTGGAAACAGAGGTGCTGCTGGCACACTGGACTGCTCTGAGTGGCCAGTGCCACCAGGTGACGTCAGAGACTCCTTGTGATAGGCTCCTTCAGGTGTTAGTAGCCTTTCCTCTCTCATAGGTAGCCAAACCCTCTTTTCTGGCTATTTAGGGTCTCTGTCTCTGGGGAAACTTCAGATAACGAATGCATGAGCTCAGCCGAGTTCCTCTGCATCTCCCTCTTCACCTTCTGATAAGGAATCGACCGCTGACCGCGCTGGAAGCCTGCAAACCTGCAACATAGTAGCAAAGACGACTACTGCAACTCTGTAACGCTGATCCTGCCGCCTTCTCGACTGTTTTCCTGCTTGTGCATGCTGTGGGGGTAGTCTGCCTCCTCTCTGCACCAGAAGCTCCGAAGAAATCTCCCGTGGGTCGACGGAATCTTCCCCCTGCAACCGCAGGCACCAAAAAGCTGCATCTCCGGTCCCTTGGGTCTCCTCTCAGCACGACGAGCGAGGTCCCTCGAATCCAGCGACACCGTCCAAGTGACCCCCACAGTCCAGTGACTCTTCAGCCCAAGTTTGGTGGAGGTAAGTCCTTGCCTCACCTCGCTGGGCTGCATTGCTGGGAACCGCGACTTTGCAAGCTTCTCCGGCCCCTGTGCACTTCCGGCGGAAATCCTGTGTGCACAGCCAAGCCTGGGTCCACGGCACTCTAACCTGCATTGCACGACTTTCTAAGTTGGTCTCCGGCGACGTGGGACTCCTTTGTGCAACTTCGGCGAGCACCGTTTCACGCATCCTCGTAGTGCCTGTTTCTGGCACTTCTCCGGGTGCTACCTGCTTCAGTGAGGGCTCTTTGTCTTGCTCGACGTCCCCTCTCTCTGCAGGTCCAATTTGCGACCTCCTGGTCCCTCCTGGGCCCCAGTAGCGTCCAAAAACGCCAAACGCACGATTTGCGTGTAGCAAGGCTTGTTGGCGTCCATCCGGCGGTAAAACACTTCTGCACGACTCTCCAAGGCGTGGGGGATCCATCCTCCAAAGGGGAAGTCTCTAGCCCTTGTCGTTCCTGCAGTATTCACAGTTCTTCAGCCTAGTAAGAGCTTCTTTGCACCAACCGCTGGCATTTCTTGGGCATCTGCCCATTTCCGAGCTGCTTGTGACTTTTGGACTTGGTCCCCTTGTTCCACAGGTACCTTCAGACAGGAATCCATCGTTGTTGCATTGCTGATTTGTGTTTTCCTTGCATTCTCCCTCTAACACGACTATTTTGTCCTTAGGGGAACTTTGGTGCACTTTGCACTCACTTTTCAGGGTCTTGGGGAGGGTTATTTTTCTAACTCTCACTATTTTCTAATAGTCCCAGCGACCCTCTACAAGGTCACATAGGTTTGGGGTCCATTCGTGGTTCACATTCCACTTTTGGAGTATATGGTTTGTGTTGCCCCTATCCCTATGTTTCCCCATTGCATCCTATTGTAATTATACATTGTTTGCACTGTTTTCTAAGACTATACTGCATATTTTTGCTATTGTGTATATATATCTTGTGTATATTTCCTATCCTCTTACTGAGGGTACACTCTAAGATACTTTGGCATATTGTCATAAAAATAAAGTACCTTTATTTTTAGTATAACTGTGTATTGTGTTTTCTTATGATATTGTGCATATGACACTAGGTGGTACTGTAGTAGCTTCACACGTCTCCTAGTTCAGCCTAAGCTGCTCTGCTAAGCTACCATTATCTATCAGCCTAAGCTGCTAGACACCCTATACACTAATAAGGGATAACTGGGCCTGGTGCAAGGTGCAAGTACCCCTTGGTACTCACTACAAGCCAGTCCAGCCTCCTACATTTAGGGTCTCTGTCTCTTGGGATTCCTTAGATAACGAATGTAAGAGCTCATCCGAGTTCCTCTGCATCTCTCTCTTCACCTTCTGCCAAGGAATCGACTGCTGACCGCGCTGGAAGCCTGCAAAACTGCAACATAGTAGCAAAGACGACTTCTGCAACTCTGTAACGCTGATCCTGCCGCCTTCTCGACTGTTTTCCTGGTGGTGCATGCTGTGGGGGTAGTCTGCCTCCTCTCTGCACTAGAAGCTCAGAAGAAATCTCCTGTGGGTCGACGGAATCGTCCCCCTGCAACCGCAGGCACCAAAGAACTGCATCACCGGTCCCCTGGGTCTCCTCTCAGCACGACGAGCGAGGTCCCTTGAATTCAGCAACTCTGTCCAAGTGACTCCCACAGTCCAGTGACTCTTCAGTCCAAGTTTGGTGGAGGTAAGTCCTTGCCTCCCCACGCCAGACTGCATTGCTGGGAACTGTGACTTTTGCAGCTACTCCGGCCTCCGTGCACTTCCGGCAGAAATCCTTTATGCACAGTCCAGCCTGGGTCCATGGCACTCTAATCTGCATTGCACGACCTCCTAAGTTGTTCTCCGGCGACGTGGGACTCCTTTGTGCGACTTCGGGTGAGCACTGTTTCACGCATCCTTGTAGTGCCTGTTTCTGGCACTTCTGTGGGTGCTGCCTGCTGCTGAGAGGGCTCATTGTCTTGCTCGACGCCCCCTCTGTCCCCTGACACAATTGGCGACATCCTGGTCCCTCCTGGGCCACAGCAGCATCCAAAAACCCTAACCGCACGATTTGCAGCTAGCAAGGCTTGTTGGCGGTCTTTCGGCGGGAAAACACTTCTGCACGACTCTCCACAGCGTGAGGGATCTGTCCTCCAAAGGGGAAGTTTCTAGCCCTTGTCATTCCAGCAGAAACCTAAGCTTCTACTGTCCAGTAGCAGCTTCTTTGCACCCACAACTGGCATTTCCTGGGCATCTGCCCATCTCCGACTTGCTTGTGACTTTTGGACTTGGTCATCTTGTTCCACAGGTACCCTCGACTGGAAATCCATCGTTGTTGCATTGTTGGTTTGTGTCTTTCCTGCAGAATTCCCCTATCACGACTTCTATGTCCTTTGGGGAACTTTAGTGCACTTTGCACTCACTTTTCAGGGTCTTGGGGTGGGCTATTTTTCTAACCCTTACTATTTTCTAATAGTCCCAGCGACCCTCTACAAGGTCACATAGGTTTGGGGTCCATTTGTGGTTCGCATTCCACTTTTGGAGTATATGGTTTGTGTTGCACCTATCCCTATGTGTCTCCATTGCATCCTATTGTAACTATACATTGTTTGCACTGTTTTCTAATACTATTACTGCATATTTTGGTATTTTGTACAAATATCTTGTGCATATTTGCTATCCTCATACTGAGGGTACACTCTGAGATACTTTGGCATATTGTCATAAAAATAAAGTACCTTTATTTTTAGTATATCTGTGTATTGTGTTTTCTTATGATATGGTGCATATGACACTAAGTGGTACTGTAGGAGCTTCACTCGTCTCCTAGTTCAGCCTAAGCTGCTCTGCTAAGCTACCATTATCTATCAGCCTATGCTGCTAGACACCCTATACACTAATAAGGGATAACTGGGCCTGGTGCAAGGTGCAAGTACCCCTTGGTACTCACTACAAGCCAGTCCAGCCTCCTACGTACACTGAACTTGTTTTGTATATTTTTCTGTTATGAAAGGTACAAAATGACAAAGTGGTAAGTAGTTGCAAGTACTTATCCCACCGCTGCACAACCAATGTAGGAGGCTGGCCTGGCTTGTAGTGGGTACCAAGGGGTACTTACACTCTGCACCCGGTCCAGTTCTCCCTTATTGGTGTAGAAGAGGTGTTTCTAGCAGCTTAGGCTGATAGAAGGTAGCTATGGAGAGCAGCTTAGGCTGAACTAGGAGACATGCAAAGCTCCCACTCTACCACTGGTGTCATATGCACAATATCATAAGAAAACACAATACACTGATATACTAAAAATAAAGGTACTTTATTTTTATGACAATATGCCAAAAGTATCTCAGTGAGTACCCTCAGTATGAGGATAGCAAATATACACAAGATATATGTACACAATACCAAAAATATGCAGTAATAGCAAAAGGAAGTAATGCAAGCAATGTATAGTCACAATAGATTGCAATGAGAGCACATAGGTATAGGGGCAACACAAACCATATACTCCAAAGTGGAATGCGAACCACAAATGGACCCCTAACCTATATGAGCTTGTAGAGGGTTGCTGGGACTGTAAGAAAACAGTGAGGGTTAGAAAAATAGCCCACCCCAAGACCCTGAAAAGTAGGTGTAAAATGCACCTATGTTCCCCAGAGAGCACAGAAGTTGTGATAGGGGAATTCTGCAAGGAATGCCAAAACCAGCAATGCAACAAAGGTGGATTTCCGGACGAGAGTACCTGTGGAACAAGGGGACCAAGTCCAAGAGTCGCGACAAAGTCGAGATTGGGCAGATGCCCAGGAAATGCCAGCTGAGGATGCAAAGAAGCTGCCACTGGGTGGTTGAAGCTGTGGATTCTGCAAGAACGAAGAGGGCTAGAAACTTCCCCTTTGGAGGATGGATGTCCCACGTCGTGAAGAAGCTTGCAGAGGTGTTCCCACGCAGAAAGACCGCAAACGAGCCTTGCTAGCTGCAAGGGTCGCGTTTAGGGTTTTTGGATGCTGCTGTGGCCCAGGAGGGACCAGGATGTCGCCAATTGCGTGAGGAGACAGAGGGGGCGCCCAGCAAGATAGGGAGCCCTCACAGAAGCAGGCAGCACCCGCAGAAGTGCCAAAGCAGGCACTACGAAGAAGAGTAAACCGGAGCTCACCCGAAGTCACAAAAGGAGATCCCACGACGCCGGAGGACAACTCAGGAGGTTGTGCACTGCAGGTTAGAGTGTCAGGGACCCAGGCTTGGCTGTGCACAAAGGAAATCCTGGAAGAGTGCACAGGAGCCGGAGCAGCTGCAAATCACGCAGTACCCAGCAATGCAGTCTAGCGTGGGGAGGCAAGGACTTTCCTCCACCAAACTTGGACTGAAGAGTCACTGGACTGTGGGAGTCACTTGGACAGAGTTGCTGAGTTCCAGGGACCACGCTCGTCGTGCTGAAAGGAGACCCAGAGGACCGGTGATGCAGTTCTTTTGGTGCCTGCGGTTGCAGGGAGAGGATTCCGTCGTCCCATGGGAGAATTCTTCGGCGCTTCTAGTGCAGAGAGGAGGCAGACTACCCCCACAGCATGCACCAACAGAAAAACAGTCGAGAAGGCGGCAGGATCAGCGATACAAGGTTGCAGTAGTCGTCTTTGCTACTTTGTTGCGGTTTCGCAGGCGTCCTGAGCAGTCAGCGGTCGATTCCTTGGCAGAAGGTGAAGTGAGAGATGCAGAGGAACTCTGATAAGCTCTTGCATTCGTTATCTAATAATTCCCCAAAGCAGAGACCCTAAATAGCCAGAAAAGGAGGTTTGGCTACCTAGGAAGGAGGATAGGCTAGCAACACAGGTAAGAGCCTATCAGAAGGAGTCTCTGACGTCACCTGCTGGCCCTGGCCACTCAGAGCAGTCCAGTGTGCCAGCAGCACCTCTGTTTCCAAGATGGCAGAGGTCTGGATCACACTGGAGGAGCTCTGGGCACCTCCCATGGGATGTGCAGGTCAGAAGAGTGGTCACTCCCCTTTCCTTTGTCCAGTTTTGCGCCAGAGCAGGGCTGTGGGATCCCTGAACTGGTGTAGACTGGCAATATGCAGAGATGGGCACCATCTGTGCCCATCAAAGCATTTCCAGAGGCTGGGGGAGGCTTCTCCTCCCCAGCCCTGACACCTTTTTCCAAAGGGAGAGGGTGGAACACCCTCTCTCTGAGGAAGTCCTTTGTTCTGCCTTCCTGGGCCAAGCCTGGCTGGACCCCAGGAGGGCAGAAACCTGTCTGAGCGGTTGGCAGCAGCAGCAGCTGCAGTGAAACCCCGGGAAAGGTAGTTTGGCAGTACCTGGGTCTGTGCTAGAGACTCGGGGGATTATGGAATTGTCTCCCCAATGCCAGAATGGCATTGGGGTGACAATTCCATGATCTTAGACATGTTACATGGCCATGTTCGGAGTTACCATTGTGACGCTGTACATAGGTAGTGACCTATTTCCAGTGCACACGTGTAATGGTGTCCCCGCACTCACAAAGTCCGGGGAATTTGCCCTGAACGATGTGGGGGCACCTTGGATAGTGCCAGGGTGTAGGAAAGTACCATCTTGCCTGACATGTTACCCCCATATTTCACTGTATATATGTTGTTTTAGTTGTATGTGTCACTGGGACCCTGCCAGCCAGGGCCCCAGTGCTCATAAGTGTGCCCTGTATGTGTTCCCTGTGTGATGACTAACTGTCTCACTGAGGCTCTGCTAACCAGAACCTCAGTGGTTATGCTCTCTCTTTGCTTTCCAAATTGTCACTAACAGGCTAGTGACCAATTTCACCAATTCACATTGGCATACTGGAACACCCTTATAATTCCCAAGTATATGGTACTGAGGTACCCAGGGTATTGGGGTTCCAGGAGATCCCTATGGGCTGCAGCATTTCTTTTGCCACCCATAGGGAGCTCTGACAATTCTTACACAGGCCTGCCACTGCAGCCTGAGTGAAATAACGTCCACGTTACTTCACAGCCATTTACCACTGCACTTAAGTAACTTATAAGTCACCTATATGTCTAACCTTCACCTGGTGAAGGTTGGGTGCTAAGTTACTTAGTGTGTGGGCACCCTGGCACTAGCCAAGGTGCCCCCACATTGTTCAGGGCAAATTACCCGCACCTTGTGAGTGCGAGGACACCATTACATGTGTGCACTATACATAGGACACTACCTATGTACAGCGTCACAATGGTAACTCTGAACATGGCCATGTAACATGTCTAAGATCATGGAATTGTCACCCCAATGCCATTCTGGCATTGGGGAGACAATTCCATGATCCCCGAGTCTCTAGCACAGACCTGGGTACTGCCAAACTGCCTTTCCTGGGGTTTCACTGCAGCTGCCAACCCCTCAGACAGGTTTCTGCCCTCCTGGAGTCCAGCCAGGCTTGGCCCAGGAAGGCAGAACAAAGGACTTCCTCAGAGAGAGGGTGTTACACCCTCTCCCTTTGGAAAAAGGTGTCAGGGCTGGGGAGGAGTAGCCTCCCCCAGCCTCTGGAAATGCTTTGATGGGCACAGATGGTGCCCATCTCTGCATAAGCCAGTCTGCACCGGTTCAGGGATCCCTCAGCCTTGCTCTGGCACAAACTGGACAAAGGAAAGCGGAGTGACCACTCCCCTGACCTGCACCTCCCCTGGGAGGTGCCCAGAGCTCCTCCAGTGTGATCCAGACCTCTGCCATCTTGGAAACAGAGGTGCTGCTGGCACACTGGACTGCTCTGAGTGGCCAGTGCCAGCAGGTGACGTCAGAGACTCCTTCTGATAGGCTCCTTCAGGTGTTGCTAGCCTATCCTCTCTCCTAAGTAGCCAAACCTCCTTTTCTGGCCATTTAGGGTCTCTGCTTTGGGGAATTCTTTAGATAACGAATCCAAGAGCTCATCACAGTTCCTCTGCATCTCTCTCTTCACCTTCTGCCAAGGAATCGACTGCTGACCGCAGTGGAAGCCTGCAAAACTGCAACAAAGTAGCAAAGACGACTAATGCGACCTTGTAACGCTGATCCTGCCGACTTCTCGACTGTTTTCCTGGTGGTGCATGCTGTGGGGGTAGTCTGCCTCCTCTCTGCACTAGAAGCTCCGAAGAAATCTCCTGTGGGTCGACGGAATCTTCCCCCTGCAACCGCAGGCACCAAAGAACTGCATCACCAGTCCTCTGGGTCTCCTCTCAGCACGACGAGCGAGGTCCCTTGAACTCAGCAACTCTGTCCAAGTGACTCCCACAGTCCAGTGACTCTTCAGTCCAAGTTTGGTGGAGGTAAGTCCTTGCCTCCCCACGCTAGACTGCATTGCTGGGAACCGTGTGTTTTGCAGCTACTCCGGCTCCTGTGCACTCTTCCAGGATTTCCTTTATGCACAGCCAAGCCTGGGTCCCCGACACTGTAACCTGCAGTGCACAACCTCCTGAGTTGTCCTCCGGCGTCGTGGGACTCTCATTTGTGACTTCGTGTGAGCTCTGGTTCACTCCACTTCGTAGTGCCTGTTCTGGCACTTCTGCGGGTGCTGCTTGCTTCTGAGTGGGCTCTTTGTCTTGCTGGACGCCCCCTCTGTCTCCTCACTCAATTGGCGACATCCTGGTCCCTCCTGGGCCACAGCAGCATCCAAAAACCCTAACCGCAACCTTTGCAGCTAGCAAGGCTTGTTGGCGGTCTTTCTGCACGAAAACACGTCTGCACGACTCTTCATGATGTGGGACATACATCCTCCAAAGGGAAAGTTTCTAGCCCTTGTCGTTCTTGCAGAATGCACAGCTTCTACCATCCGGTGGCAGCTTCTTTGCACCCACAGCTGGCATTTCCTGGGCATCTGCCCACTCCCGACTTGATCGTGACTTTTGGACTTCGTCCCCTTGTTCCACAGGTACTCTCGTCTGGAAATCCATCGTTGTTGCATTCCTGGTGTTGGTCTTTCCTGCAGAATTCCCCTATCACGACTTCTATGCTCTTTGGGGAACTTAGGTGCACTTTGCACCCACTTTTCAGGGTCTTGGGGTGGGCTATTTTTCTAACCCTCACTGTTTCCTTACAGTCCCAGCGACCCTCTACAAGGTCACATAGGTTTGGGGTCCATTCGTGGTTCGCATTCCACTTCTAGAGTATATGGTTTGTGTTGCCCCTATCCCTATGTGCCCCCATTGCATTCTATTGTGACTATACATTGTTTGCACTGTTTTCTATTGCTATTACTGCATATTTTGGTATTGTGTACATATATCTTGTGTATATTTGCTATCCTCATACTGAGGGTACTCACTGAGATACTTTTGGCATATTGTCATAAAAATAAAGTACCTTTATTTTTAGTATATCTGTGTATTGTGTTTTCTTATGATATTGTGCATATGACACTAGTGGTACTGTAGGAGCTTCACTCGTCTCCTAGTTCAGCCTAAGCTGCTCTGCTAAGCTACCTTTTCTATCAGCCTAAGCTGCTAGACACCCCTCTACACTAATAAGGGATACCTGGGCCTGGTGCAAGGTGTAAGTACCCCTTGGTACTCACTACAAGCCAGTCCAGCCTCCTACAGCTGGCCTTGTGTGTAGTGGGTACCAAGGGGTACTTACACTCTGTACCAGGTCCAGTTATCCCTTATTAGTGTAGAAGAGGTGTTTCTAGCAGCTTAGGCTGATAGATGGTAGCTATAGCAGAGCAGTTTATGCTGAAATTTGAGACATGCAAAGCTCCTACTATACCACTAGTGTCATATGCACAATATCATAAGAAAACACAATACACAGATATACTAAAAATAAAGGTATTTATTTTTATGACAAAATGCCAAAAGTATCTCAGTGAGTACCCTCAGTATGAGGATGCCAAATATACACAAGATATATGTACACAATACCAAAAATATGCAGTAATAGCAAAAGGAAGTAATGCAAGCAATGTATAGTCACAGTAGATTGCAATAGGAGCACATAGGTATAGGGGCAACACAAACCATATACTCCAAAAGTGGAATGCGAACCACGAATGGACCCCAAACCTATGTGAGATTGTAGAGGGTCGCTGGGACTGTAAGAAAACAGGGAGGGTTAGAAAAATAGCCCACCCCAAGACCCTGAAAAGTAGGTGTAAAGTGCACCTATATTCCCCAGAGAGCACAGAAGTCGTGATAGGGGAATTCAGCAAGGAAGCCCAACACCAGCAATGCAACCAAAGTGGATTTTTCGGATGAGAGTACCTGTGGAACAAGGGGACCAAGTCCAAGAGTCGCGACAAAGTTGAGATTGGGCAGATGCCCAGGAAATGCCATTTGAGGGTGCAAAGAAGCTGCCACCGGATGGTAGAAGCTGTGGATTCTGCAAGAACGAAGAGGGCTAGAAACTTCCCCTTTGGAGGATGGATGTCCCACGTCGTGAAGAGGTTTGCAGAGGTTTTCCCACGCAGAAAGACCGCAAACAAGCCTTGCTAGCTGCAAGGGTCGCGGTTACGGTTTTTGGATGCTGCTGTGGCCCAGGAGGGACCAGGATGTCGCCACTTGGATTAGGAGACAGAGGGGGCACCCAGCGAGTCAGGGAGCCCTCACAGAAGCAGGCAGCACCCGCAGAAGTGCCGGAACAGGCACTACGAAGAGGAGTGAACTGGAGCTCACCCGAAGACACAAAAGGGAGTCCCACCACGCCGGAGGACAACTCAGGAGGTTGTGCACTGCAGGTTTGAGTGTCGGGGACCCAGGCTTGGCTGTGCACGAAGGAAGTCCTGGAAGAGTGCACAGGAGCCGGAGCAGCTGCAAATAACGCAGTACCCAGCAATGCAGTCTAGCGTGGGGAGGCAAGGACTTACCTCCACCAAACTTGGACTGAAGAGTCACTGGACTGTGGGAGTCACTTGGACAGAGTTGCTGAGTTCCAGGGACCACGCTCGTCGTGCTGAGAGGGGACCCAGGGACCGGTGATGCAGTCTTTTGGTGCCTGCGGTTGCAGGGGGAAGATTCCGTCGAAACACTGGAGATTTCTTCAGAACTTCTAGTGCAGGGAGGAGGCATTCAACCCCCAGAGCATGCACCACCAGAAAAACAGTCAAGAAGGCGGCAGGATCAGCGATACAAGGTTGCAGTAGTCGTCTTTGCTACTTTGTTGCGGTTTTGCAGGCGTCCTGAGCAGTCAGCGGTCGATCCTTTGGCAGAAGGTGAAGAGAGAGATGCAGAGGAACTCGGATGAGCACTTGCATTCGTTATCTAAAGAATTCCCCAAAGCAGAGACCCTAAATAGCCAGAAAAGGAGGTTTGGCTACCTAGGAAGGTGGATAGGCTAGCAACACAGGTAAGAGCCTGTCAGGAGGAGTCTCTGACGTCACCTGCTGGCACTGGCCACTCAGAGCAGTCCAGTGTGCCAACAGCACCTCTGTTTCCAAGATGGCAGAGGTCTGGAGCACACTGGAGGAGCTCTGGGCTCCTCCCCTGGGAGGTGCAAGTCAGGGGAGTGGTCACACCCCTTTCCTTTGTCCAGTTTCGCGGCAGAGCAGGGCTGGGGGATCCCTGAACCGGTTTAGACTGGCTTAGACTGGCTTATCAAAGCATTTCCAGAGGCTGGGGGAGGCTACTCCTCCCCAGCCCTGACACCTTTTTCCAAAGGGAGAGGGTGTAACACCCTCTCTCTGAGGAAGTCCTTTGTTCTGCCTTCCTGGGCCATGCCTGGCTGGACCCCAGGAGGGCAGAAACCTGTCTGAGGGGTTGGCAGCAGCAGCAGCTGCAGTGAAACCCCGGGAAAGGCAGTTTGGCAGTACCCGAGTCTGTGCTAGAGACTCAGGGGATCATGGAATTGTCTCCCCAATGCCAGGATGGCATTGGGGTGGCAATTCCATGATCTTAGACATGTTACATGGCCATGTTCGGAGTTACCATTGTGACGCTGTACATAGGTAGTGACCTATGTCCAGTGCACGCGTGTAATGGTGTCCCCGCACTCACAAAGTCCGGGGAATTTGCCCTGAACGATGTGGGGGCACCTTGGCTAGTGCCAGGTTGCCCACACACTAAGTAACTTAGCACCCAACCTTTACCAGGTAAAGGTTAGACATATAGGTGACTTATAAGTTACTTAAGTGCAGTGGTAAATGGCTGTGAAATAACGTGGACGTTATTTCACTCAGGCTGCAGTGGGAGGCCTGTGTAAGAATTGTCAGAGCTCCCTATGGGTGGCAAAAGAAATGCTGCAGCCCATAGGAATCTCCTGGAACCCCAATTCCCTGGGTACCTCAGTACCATGTACTAGGGAATTATAAGGGTGTTCCAGTGTGCCAATGTGAATTGGAGAAATTGGTCACTAGCCTGTTAGTGACAATTTAGAAAGCAGAGAGATCATAACCACTGAGGTTCTGGTTTGCAGAGCCTCAGTGAGACAGTTAGTCATCACACAGGGAACACATACAGGGCACACTTATGAGCACTGGGGCCCTGGCTGGTAGGGTCCCAGTGACACATACACTAAAACAACATATATACAGTGAAATATGGGGGTAACATGCCCGGCAAGATGGTACTTTCCTACAGTGACTAAAATAAAATACCTTTATTTTTGTAACACTGAGTATTGTCTTTCATGTGTGTAAGTACTGTGTGACTAAAGTGGTATTGCAAGAGCTTTGTATGTCTCATAGTTCAGCCTTGGCTGCTCTGCCTACAGCTTCCTCTAGACAGCCTGGCCTCTAGACACTGATTACATTTCACTAATAACTAATAAGGGATAACTGGACCTGGTATAAGGTGTAAGTACCTTAGGTAACCACTACAAACCAGGCCAGCCTCCTACATTGTTGGTGCAACAGTGGGATAAGTACTTGGGATTGCCTTATCAGTCTGTCACGAGTGCCTTCCACAGGAAAGTATACTCTGCACTTGAGGCTATACAAAAGTATACCTAGTAATTGCACCTGCATTCTAAAATTCTAAAAGTTAGATTAAGTAGGTATTTTCTTTCCTTTCACTTTACTGTAACTTTTCTATCACTATGTCTCCCTCTGAGGCCACCCTAGGGTTATCAAAAACACTTATGAGAACCTAAACTTTAAAAGTTTGAGGGGGCTTTGCTAAGAGAGAAGCCTAGGGATTGGGAAGAACCCTAACAAAGATTTGCTTTTAAATCTCCTTCTTCAGGATGGCCAAGAACAGTCTGATCACCAGGTAGAGGATGTACAGGGGGATTCTAATCAAGTAGAATCAGGAGAGGGTCCTGAGGATGCAGGAGAGGGTACTTCCCAAGATCTTCCATCTGGTAAATGTAGGAGGCTGGCCAGGTTTATAGTGGGTACCTTGTGGTACTTACACCCTGTGCCAGGTCCAGTTATCCCTTATTAGTAGAATAGAGGTGTTTCTAGCAGCTTAGGCTGATAGAAGGTAGCTATGGCAAAGCAGCTTAGGCTGAACTAGGAGACATGCAAAGTTCCTACTATACCACATATATCATAAAGCACAATATCATAAGAAAACACAATACTCAGAGTTACTAAAAATAAAGGTACTTTATTTTAGTGACAATATGCCAAAAGTATCTCAGAGACTACCCTCACTTAGGAGGTAAGTAATATACACAAGTTATATGTACACAAACCCAAAACAGCTAAGTAATAGTAAGAAAAGTAGTGCAAACAATGTAGAATCACAATAGGATGCAATAGGTAAACAATAGGGGCAACACAAACCATATACTCCAAAAGTGGAATGCGAATCACAAATGGACCCCAGACCTATGGGAGATTGTAGAGGGTTGCTGAGGCTGTAAAAAAACAGTAAGGGTGTCTAAAATACCCCACCCCAAGACCCTAGAAAGTAGGAGTAAAGTTACCCGTAGATCCCAGAAAGACACACTAGACGTGATAGGGGGATTCTGCAAGAACCACAAGCACCAGCAAGACACTGAAGATGGATTCCTGGACGTGAGGACCTGCAAGGCAACAGGACCAAGTCCAAGAGTTGCGATAGTGTCCAGGCAGGGCAGGAGCCCAGGAAACCCCAGATGAAGGTGCAAAAGGGCTGCCTCCGGGTGGAAGAAGCCAAAGATTCTGCAACAACGAAAAGGGCTAGGAACTTCTCCTTCGGATGGAAGGTGTCCCACGGTGTGCAGGATGTTGCAGAGGTATTTCCACGCAGAAATACAGCAAACAAGCCTTGCTAGCTGCAAGGGTCACAGTAGAGGTTTTTGGGTGCTGCTGGGGACCAGGAAGGACCAGGATATCGCCCCTTGGAGGAGGAGACAGAGGGGGCTCTCAGCAACTCACAGAGCCCCCGCAGAAGCAGGCAGCACCCGCAGAAGTACCGGAGCAGGCACTTAGAAGATTTGTGAAACCGGAGTCACAAAAGGAGGGTCCCACGACTTCGAATCCAACTCAGAGGGTTGAGCACTGCAGGACGGAGTGCTGGTCACCCAGGCTAGGCTGTACACAAAGGAATCCTTGGAGAAGGGCACAGAAGCTGGAGCAGCTGCAAATCACTCAGTACACAGGTTTGCTGTCTGGTGTGGAGAGGCAAGTACTTACCTCCACCAAACTTGAACTGAAGGATCACTGGACTGTGTGGGTCACTTGGATCCATCTCCTGTGTTCTATGGACCTCGCTCGTCAGGATGAGAGGGGACCCAGAGGACCAGTGATGCAGTCTTTCGGTGCCTTCATTAGCAGGGGGAATATTCCGTTGACCCACGGGAGATTTCTCCTTGGCTTCCAGTGCAGGGTGAAGGCAGACAGCCCTCAGAGCATGCACCAAGAGGAAACAGTCGAGAAAGCCGTCAGGATGAGGCGCTACAATGTTGCTGCTAGTCGTCTTGCTACTTTGTTGCGGTTTTGCAGGTGTCCTGGAGCAGTCAGTGGTCGATCTTGGCAGAAGTCGAAGAGGGAAGTGCAGAGGAACTCTGGTGAGCTCTTGCATTAGTTATCTGAAGAATACCCCAGAGGAGAGACCCTAAATAGCCAGAAAAGGAGGTTTGGCTACCAAGAAAGGAGGTGTGGCTACCAAGAGAGATAAGAACCTATCAGAAGGGGTCTCATACGTCACCTGCTGGCACTGGCCACTCAGAGCAGTCCAGTGTGCCAGCAACACCTCTGTTTCCAAGATGGCAGAGGTCTGGAGCACACTGGAGGAGCTCTGGGTCGAGTTTCACACCAGAGCAGGGCTGGGGATCATTGAACCGGTGTAGACTGGCTTATGCAGAGATGGGAACCATCTGTGCCCATCAAAGCATTTCCAGAGGCTGGGAGAGGCTACTCTTCCCCAGCCCTTCACACCTATTTCTAAAGGGAGAGGGTGTAACACCCTCTCTCAGAGGAAATCCTTTGTTCTGCCTTCCTGGGCCGGGGCTGCCCAAACTACAGGAGGGCAGAATCCTGTCTGAGGGGTTGGCAGCAGCTACAGTGGAAACCCCGGAAAGGCAGTTTGGCAGCACCAGGGTTCTGTGCTAGAGACCCGGGGGATCATGGAATTGTCCCCCCCAATACCAGAATGGTATTGGGGTGACAATTCCATGACCTTAGACATGTTACATGGCCAGGTTCGGAGTTACCATTGTGACGCTACACATAGGTAGTGACCTATGTGCAGTGCACACGTGTAATGGTGTCCCCACACTCACAAAGTTCGGGGATTTTGCCCTGAATAATGTGGGGGCACCTTGGCTAGTGCCAGGGTGCCCACACACTAAGGTGGTCATTACAACATTGGTGGTAAAAGGCGCTTACCGCGTGCAGAAGACCGTCAACAGACCGCCGGGGCCGTGGAATTCCGTCACGCTATTATGACCCACATCTCGGAATCCGACAAAATTCAGACACCCACACAAGTCCGCCACACTAAAGGTCAGTGATAAACTGGCGAAAACAAAACCTCCACCGTCACGCCAACAGAAATACGCCCACACTATCTCGACACACGAATCCACGCGGCGGTCTTTCAACCGCGGTATTCCATTGGCGGTACACACCGCCACGCTCAAAATACACACACACATACAAAACACCGCCACATTGGACAATTCGAAAGACACACACCTGATACATATACACACACCCCTCCCACACACCCATTACAATATAAAACACACACCCACATCACCCACAAACCCCTACCACCAAACATTTTCCGAAAGAAGGCCAGAGAGAGACACCACCATCCACAAACTAGCAGCCACAGGCAGTCAACACCATCACCCACACAACTTCCACGCACAAAACACCACACATCACGACATATCACCACACTTATCACCACACACACCACCCCACACATAACCTACTCCACCCCATGGCACGGCAAAGACACCCCAGGTTCTCGGAGGAGGAGCTCAGGGTCATGGTGGAGGAAATAGTCCGGGTAGAGCCACAGCTATTCGGATCACAGGTGCAGCACACCTCCATAGCTAGGAAAATGGAGCTATGGCCAAGAATAGTCGACAGGGTCAACGCAGTGGGACAGCACCCAAGAAATCGGGAAGACATCAGGAAGAGGTGGAACGACCTACGGGGGAAGGTGCGTTCCGTGGTCTCCAGATACCACCTGGCGGTACACCTGACTGGCGGCGGACCCCCACCTCCTCCCCCACAACTCACAACATGGGAGGAGCAGGTCTTGGCGATTCTGCATTCGGATGGCCTCGCAGGAGTCGGTGGAGGAATGGACTCTGGGAAGTCAAACCTTTATCTATCATATCCCCCACCCTACCTGCATGCTATCACAGACCCACACCCTCGCCCCCTCCCCTATCACTCCAACTCCTCACAAATGTACTAATAACACAAACCACACATCCCAACACCAAGCCCTGCATGACACAACAAAGCATGGACAGCCATCACTAAAGCATGCCCACTGCACATACCCCTAACACCCCCCTCAACCATCATCACACAAGCCCCCCAAACAGGAATGCTAGCACTGGGGTACACGCTCACCCACCCATTGCACACCATGACACACACAGATGCAATAATCATGCTTTTACAACCCTGCAGGACCACTACCCAATGTCACCAGACAGGAGGGTCCAGACATCTCCACCCCACCCACAGAAGAGGCCCACAGTGATGACAGCAGCTCTGTCCAACTGGATCCAGATGACCAGCCCGGACCATCATGGGCCTCGGGACAGTCGGTTCCCCACACACAGGCACAGCCCACCACAGACCTTCCACCCTCTGGTAACACCAGCACAGCACCCACCCAGCGGGCCCATACCTCCGTCCCCAGGACACGTCAATCAGCTGTGTGTCCACCACTACAGGGAACCCAGGATAACCCACCACCCCAACAACAACAGGGACCTGGGGGCAGTGGCAGTGGGCACACGGTCCAGGGGACGGAGGCACAAGAACACAGGGGAACTGGGAGGGCTGCTGTGCGACAGGGGGCAGACAGGCCAAGGGAACCCACTCTCAACGAGGCCCTCTCCTCCATCATGGGAGCATACCACCACTCCCAGGAGAAGATGGCAACGGTTCTGGCCAAGTTTCAGGAGACCCAGCGCATGCAGGAGGAACAGTATTTGGGGTTCAGGGAGGAACTCAGAACCATCAGCTCCGCCCTGGGCACCATCGTAGGGGTACTGAAAGAAATACTTAACACCAGGAGGGACACTGTGGCACTACAAGGGGCCCCTGACACTAGCATGGACGATGAACTTCCCACCACCTCCGCCGGCACTAGTGGACAGGAGGCACCGCCACAGGACCACCACACCAGCAACCCACCCCCTGCAGATGGAGAACCACCCCGCAAGCAGTCCCTGAGATCCAGGAACAAGACAGAGAACGATGAAAAGACCCCCGCCAAGAAATGAGACCACCCTGATTGTCAACCCACTGTCCCACTTTGTAACCCTGTCCATATTGGAACTGCCCCAGCTCCACTTCCTATGCCCAGATGGGCAATGCACCTGTGAGACAAATAGACTGGACTCTGCCATGGACATTCCTCCACCATCACCCCTCAATATTTTACAACCCCCTCCAATATTGAGCACTTCAATAAACACCCTTGAAGCACAAAACAATCTGGAGTCAGTCTGTGATTTCGATATTGTGTATTAGCAATAATAGTGACAAATTGCTTTTTCAAATGTAATGTCAACATACCTATGTCACACAGCTCAAGTCCATGAGAAATCTAAGCAGATGACACACGTTGGAAACCACACCTGTGAAACCGTAAGGGAAATGTACTACTTAGTGACCATATAGTGGTTGAAATCGACAGACAGGATAGAGGTAGAAGTGTTAAAGTACTTGTAGTAGGCAGGAATGTTTTCTCACCTGTGTGTCACTGGAAATATTGCTGGATAACTGAGTCCCTGTTGTCAATGTCTTCTTACTCTGCTTCCTCCTCATCACTGTCCACAGGCTCCACAGCTGCCACAACACCGCCATCTGGGCCATCCTCCTGCAGGAAGGACACCTGTTGTTGCAAAGCCAAGTTGTGAAGTATACAGCAGGCCACGATGATCTGGCACACCTTCTTTGGGGAGTAGAATAGGGAACCACCTGTCATATGGAGGCACCTGAACCTGGCCTTCAGGAGGCCGAAGGTCCGCTCGATCACCCTCCTAGTCCGCCCATGGGCCTCATTGTAGCGTTTCTCTGCCCTGGTCCTGGGATTCCTCACTGGGGTCAGTAGCCATGACAGGTTGGGGTAACCAGAGTCCCCTAATAGCCACACCCGGTGCCTCTGGAGTTGACCCATCACATAAGGGATGCTGCTATTCCGCAGGATGTAGGTGTCATGCACAGAGCCAGGGAACATGGCATTTACCTGGGAGATGTACTGGTCTGCCAAACATACCATCTGTACATTCATGGAATGATAACTCTTTCGGTTCCTGTACACCTGTTCACTCCTGTGGGGAGGGACAGAGCTACATATGTCCCATCAATGGCACCTATGATGTTGGGGATATGTCCCATGGCATAAAAGTCACCTTTCACTTTAGGCAAGTCCTCCACCTGAGGGAAAACGATATAGCTCTGCATGTGTTTCAGAAAGGCAGACAACACTCTGGACAACACGTTGAAAAACATAGGCTGGGACATCCCTGATGCCATGGCCACTGTTGTTTGAAATGACCCACTTGCCAGGAAATGGAGCACTGATAGCACCTTGAGGGGGGATTCCTGTGGGATGGCGGATTGCTGACATCAGGTCAGGCTCCAACAGGGTACACAGTTCCTGGATTGAGGCACGGTCAGACCTGTAGGTGATGATCAAACTTCTTTCCTCCATTGTCGACAGGTCCACCAGCGGTCGGTACACCGGAGGATTCCGCCATCTCCTCACATGTCCCAGCGGACGGTGCCTAGGAAGGACAACAGCGACCACAGAGTCAAACTACTCAGAGGTATGTACCCACAGTCTACACAAAATGTGGCCTGTATTTGTGTTGTGAGACAAGGCCTAGGTATGTGTGACGCAGTTGGTAATTAGGCCATGTGGGCCCCTGAAATGGCGGCTGCCTGACCTCTAAACTGGGACAATGGGATGTGAGGTAACTGCTTAGGCGTTGTACACCGTCGCGGTAGGCGGTCGAAGACCGCAGCGCAATGTTGCATTGGTTAACATAGGACCCTATGGGTCCCAGGAGCCAATGACGATGTACACCGGCGGTGATGGTACGCACCGCCGCGGACGTGACCGCCGCGGACTTGACCGGCATTTTCTAACTGTTTAATCACTCAATACCTGATCTTCGACAAGAGAGGACCTACACTGCAAGTGCTGCTGTGACCTCGGTCTGGAAGAGACAATGGCTCGTGCGTCTGGGGAAAGGGCCCCTGCCTTCACTGCAGAGGAGTTGGAGAAGCTCGTCGACGGGGTCCTCCCCCAGTACATGCTACTCTATGGTCCTCCAGACCAACAGGTAAGTACACAGGGAGCATGTTGTACGGGCTATGCCTGTGTGGAGAGGGCTGGTTGTAAGAAGGAAGGGGGCACAGTTCTGCGTGCATGAAGGACTGTGAATGCATGTGCCACATGGCAAGGGTAGGGATGTGGGCCACTCACTTAGACGGTGAACTTGGTAATTACTTCTCTTCTTCCCCTGTACATGTCATGTAGGTCAGCGCCCACCAGAAGAAGGATATTTGGCGTGCCATCGCCAAGGACGTCCGGACCCTGGGGGTCCACCACAGACGGAGCACCCACTGCCGGAAAAGATGGGAGGACATTCGCCGCTGGAGCAAGAAGACGGCGGAGGCTCAGCTGGGGATGGCATCCCAACGTGGGAAGGTGCCCGTCGAACCATGACCCCCCTGATGTTCAGGATCCTGGTGGTGGCCTACCCGGAGTTGGATGGGCGATTGAGGGCATCACAGCAGACACAAGGGGGTGAGTACAACATCATTCAGCGGACTTTGCGCGCAGTGAAGGTGTCTGGGTTGGGGAGGAGGGATGTGGGTTTCCCTAGGCCAGGGTGAGTTCCATAGGCTAGGCCCCTCCGTAATGCAGGCCATGTGGCACCCCACCCCACCTCTGTAGAGTGCCAAGTACAGGTATTAATGCCCCTGGGTCATACATGTGTGCAGATGTCGTCCATAGCCATGTAGCCCATATCCCAGGAATTGCATCTGTAGAGCCCAACAGCGTGACGTAGTGCAGGGGGCTGCTGTGTCTGTATTGTCCGCCAACAGTGGCGGTAAGCCATGCACTGAACCTGTCTTTCTTCTGTCGTCGTCCCCCTTTTTGTGGTCTCCCTGTTCTTGTGTGCATTAGCATCATCAGGCGGAGGTACAGTGGCACCGGAGCACGAGGGAGCTGCATCCCACATGGCCATGGAGGGCCACACCACGGACTCAGAATACACCAGTGGGACGGAGGGTGAGGGGAGCACCACGGTGGTCACAGGATCTGCAACCAGCGACACAGACTCGTCCTCCGATGGGAGCTCCCTTGTAGTGGCGGCAACATCTGTGCCCCCCACTTCTACAGGTACAGCCGCCACCCCCCCTACCAGCACCGCCCTCCCAGCAGCCCCTCAGCCTTCGCTCCGTGCCCGCTCACCCAGGAGGGTGGGCATCACCTTCGCCCCAGGCACCTCAGCCCCTGCCCCGTCACCTCTTCTGCCCTCAGTGATGAGGCCATTGACCTCCTCAGGTCCCTCACTGTTGGGCAGTCTACCATTTTGAATGCCATCGAGGGTGTAGAAAGGGAATTGCAACACACAAATGCATTCCTGGAGGGCATTCATTCTGGTCAGGCTGCCCTTCATCGAACCCTGCAAACTCTGGCCTCAGCACTGATGGCAGCCATTGTCCCTGTGTCTAGCCTCCCCCCTCCAACTTCCTAAACCCAGACCCAATCCCCTGTCCCCCAGCCTATCCCAAGCACACCATCAGACCAGCCTGCACACACCTCACCACACAAGGGAAGCTCAGGCAAACATAAGCACCACACATCCCACAGGCACTCACGCAAGCATCACACACATACAGACACACCAACATCCACTGCCTCCACTGTTTCCCCCTCCTCCTCGTCTCCCTCCTCCCTCCCAGTCTCGTCTACACTCACACCTGCAGGCACTGCCACTACAGCCACTACGTCCCGCACCAGCACACCCACCACCACACCCCGCTCACGTGCAGTCACCACCCCACTACCGTTCACACGTCTCCTGTGTCCTCTCCCAGTGTGTCTGTGACGCCCCCTACAAAGATACACAAACGCAGGCACACACCCACCCAACAGCCATCCATCTCACGACCGCCTCCGGCCCATGCACCTGCACCCAAATCCACAAAACGTACACCTCCTACAACCTCTACCTCTTCCTCCACTCCCAAACCCCCTCCAGCTACCCGTCCCAGTGTCTCCCAAAAACTTTTCCTGTCCAGCCTTAACCTATTCCCCCCACCCCTCCCTCCAACTCATAGGTCCCGTACCAGCACCTCAGCCAAAAAATCTCCGGGACCAGTGGTGCCTGTTGTTACAGGTATGTGGAGTGCACCGGCCACCAGGCCAGCCAGTGTGGCACGGAGCCACAGCACAGCCAGTCCCCCCCCTGTGAAGCACCAGAAGTTGGACAGTGCCCGGCGGGAGAGGGGGAAGACTACAGCCAGCAAAGCCGCTCACAGGGGTCCCGGGGGGAGTGTCGACTCAGCTGTGACTCCTCCCAAGGTGGGGAAGGGGCAGAGGAAATCTCCAAAGTCTGGGAGGAGCAGCACGGCGGAGAAGACCGCCATCATCCCTGCTGCCCAGGAGGCCACTGCCAGAGTCACTGCCCAGGAGGCCACCGCCAGCCCCAGAGCCACTGCCCAGGAGGCCACCGCCAGCCCCATCGTCACTGGCCAGGAGGCCACCGCCAGAGTCACTGCCCAGGAAGCCACCGCCAGCCACAGAGTCACTGCCCAGGAGGCCCCCGCCAGCCCCATCGTCACTGGCCAGGAGGCCACTGCCAGAGTCACTGCCCAGGAGGCCACCGCCAGCCCCAGAGTCACTGCCCAGGAGGCCCCCGCCAGCCCCATCATCACTGGCCAGGAGGCCACCGCCAGAGTCACTGCGCAAGAGGCCGCCGCCAGCCCCAGAGTCACTGCCCAGGAGGACCCCGTCAGCCCCATCGTCACTGGCCAGGAGGCCACCGTCAGAGTCACTGCCCAGGAGGCCACTGCCAGCCACAGCCCAGCTGGCCAGGAGGGCACCGCAAGCCACAGCCCAGCTGACCCATGAAGGACCGCCAGCCACAGCCCTGCTGGGCAATAAAGGACCGCCTTGCCAAGGACCGCTGAACAGGGCAAAGACCGCCATGGAATGCACCGCTGAACAGGTCTGACACTGGCAACTCAAGCACCGCTGAACAGGGCAAAGACCTCCATGGAATGCACCGCTGAACAGGTCTGACACTGGCAACTCAAACACCGTTGAACAGGCCAAGGACCGCTGAACAGGGCAAAGACTGCCATGGAATGCACCGCTGAACAGGTCTGACACTGGCAACTCAAGCACCGCTGAACAGGCCAAGGACCGCTGAACAGGGCAAAGACCGCCATGGAATGCACCGCTAGCCCATTTGCAGCAGTGGCAGTGTCACAACTGGGACCGTCACGGGGTGTGTGCTGCACTCTGGGCACCAGTCCCCCTCCAGAACCAGTCGAGAACAGCATCCACTCCATCTGTCCTTGGCAGGATGAAGCACTCTGGGCACCAGTCCCCCTCCAGAACCAGTGGAGAACAGCATCCACTCCGTCTGTCCTTGGCAGGATGAAGCACTCTGGGCACCAGTCCCCCTCCAGAACCAGTGGAGAACAGCATCCATTCCGTCTGTCCTTGGCAGGATGAAGCACTCTGGGCACCAGTCCCCCTCCAGAACCAGTGGAGAATAGCATCCACTCCGTCTGTCCTTGGCAGGATGAAGCACTCTGGGCACCAGTCCCCCTCCAGAACCAGTGGAGAACAGCATCCACTCCGTCTGTCCTTGGCAGGATGAAGCACTCTGGGAACCATGCCAACTCCAGAACCAGTGGAGACTGTTATCCACTTGAGAGAATGTGGCTTTGCACTCCCCAGGATTGAACAGTGGGCAAACCACCCACTGTAGAGACTTGAGAGACTGTGGCTTTGCACTCCCCAGGATTGAACAGTGGGCAAACCACCCACTGTAGAGACTTAAGAGACTGTGGCTTTGCACTCCCCAGGATACATCAATGGGCATGGAGCCCCCTCGTGGATCTGGCGTGGTGCACTCATCCGGCTGATGTGCCCCCTCTTCCCTTCCCACCTGAGGTGCCTGTTGTATTTCGATCTGATGCCCCTGCAGTGTTCTCTCCATTTTGATCAGGTGTTGAGTGTGGGCCTCGCCCATGCATTTTGGGCCCAGTGGTCCACGGACTATGAATGGTGCAATACCTGCACTACTAATCGTGGTGTATATTTTGTTTATTGTGTATATATATATATATATATATATATATATATATATATATATGTATATATTTGCTTCCTGTATTTTGATATATTACAATGGTTCAACTCATTTCCTTTTGTCTTTGCATTCTTCTGGGGGGAGTGGGGGGTGTTACTGTAATGTAGAGATATGCATTGGTGTGTGTGTTGTAGTAGGTGAGGGTCGGGTGGGGGTTGGGATGTTGGTTGTGTGTGTCCCTGTGTTTTTGCCTCCCCCCTCCCCTATGTCGTAGGTGCAGTACTCACAGTGGTCTTCGCCGCCAGCGTTGATGCTCCTCGTAGATGAGCAGGAAGACTAGCGCTGGCAGGATTTGGAGTTCCGGCTCCATGGTGTCGTCGTTCCTCGTGGAGTGTGTAGAGGTGAGCGTTTTTCCTTTGAAATTCCTGTTTCCGCCGTGTTGGAAAAGGTGGCGGATTGGCCTGTTGTGATACTGTGGGCGGTACATTGTCTCCCGCCTGTCTGTTGGCGGTGACCGTCGCGCTGTTTGTCTGTACCGCCGTGGCGGTCGGAGTGTTAAAGTGGCTGTCTTTGTTGGCGGTTTCCGCCATGGTGACAATTCCAATTTTTTTACTGCCGTCCTGTTGGCGATCTTACCGCCGCTTTAACACCGTCCGCCAGGGTTGTAATGACTGTCGGAAAGTACCATCTTGCCTGGCATGTTACCCCCATATTTCACTGTATATATGTTGTTTTAGTTGTATGTGTCACTGGGACCCTGCCAGCCAGGGCCCCAGTGCTCATAAGTGTGCCCTGTATGTGTTACCTTTGTTATGACTGTAGGAAAGTACCATCTTGCCTGGCATGTTACCCCCATTTTTCACTGTATATATGTTGTTTTAGTTGTATGTGTCACTGGGACCCTGTTCACCAGGGCCCCAGTGCTCATAAGTGTGCCTGAATGTGTTACCTGTGTAGTGACTAACTGTCTCACTGAGGCTCTGCTAATCAGAACCTCAGTGGTTATGCTCTCTCATTTCTTTCCAAATTGTCACTAACAGGCTAGTGACTATTTTTACCAATTTACATTGGCTTACTGGAACACCCTTATAATTCCCTAGTAATGGTACTGAGGTACCCAGGGTATTGGGGTTCCAGGAGATCCCTATGGGCTGCAGCATTTCTTTTGCCACCCATAGGGAGCTCTGACAATTCTTACACAGGCCTGCCACTGCAGCCTGAGTGAAATAACGTCCACGTTATTTCACAGCCATTTTACACTGCACTTAAGTAACTTATAAGTCACCTATATGTCTAACCTTTACCTGGTAAAGGTTAGGTGCAAAGTTACTTAGTGTGAGGGCACCCTGGCACTAGCCAAGGTGCCCCCACATTGTTCAGGGCCAATTCCCCGGACTTTGTGAGTGCGGGGACACCATTACACGCTTGCACTACATATAGGTCACTACCTATATGTAGCTTCACAATGGTAACTCCGAATATGGCCATGTAACATGTCAATGATCATGGAATTGCCCCCTCTATACCATCCTGGCATAGTTGGCACAATCCCATGATCCCAGTGGTCTGTAGCACAGACCCTGGTACTGCCAAACTGCCCTTCCTGGGGTTTCACTGCAGCTGCTGCCAACCCCTCAGACAGGCATCTGCCCTCCTGGGGTCCAGCCAGGCCTGGCCCAGGATGGCAGAACAAAGGACTTCCTCTGAGAGAGGGTGTTACACCCTCTCCCTTTGGAAAATGGTGTGAAGGCAGGGGAGGAGTAGCCTCCCCCAGCCTCTGGAAATGCTTTCTTGGGCACAGATGTGCCCAATTCTGCATAAGCCAGTCTACACCGGTTCAGGGGACCCCTTAGCCCTGCTCTGGCGCGAAACTGGACAAAGGAAAGGGGAGTGACCACTCCCCTGACCTGCACCTCCCCTGGGAGGTGTCCAAAGCTCCTCCAGTGTGCTCCAGACCTCTGCCATCTTGGAAACAGAGGTGCTGCTGGCACACTGGACTGCTCTGAGTGGCCAGTGCCACCAGGTGACGTCAGAGACTCCTTCTGATAGGCTCCTTCAGGTGTTGCTAGCCTATCCTCTCTCCTAGGTAGCCAAACCCTTTTTTCTGGCTATTTAGGGTCTCTGTCTCTGGGGAAACTTTAGATAACGAATGCAAGAGCTCAGCCAAGTTCCTCTGCATCTCTCTCTTCACCTTCTACCAAGGAATCGACTGCTGACCGCGCTGGAAGCCTGCAAAACTGCAACATAGTAGCAAAGACGACTACTGCAACTCTGTAACGCTGATCCTGCCGCCTTCTCGACCGTTTTCCTGGTGGTGCATGCTGTGGGGGTAGTCTGCCTCCTCTCTGCACTAGAAGCTCCGAAGAAATCTCCCGTGGGTCGACGGAATCTTCCCCCTGCAACCGCAGGCACCAAAAAGCTGCATTACCGGTCCCTTGGGTCTCCTCTCAGCACGACGAGCGAGGTCCCTCGAATCCAGCAACTCTGTCCAAGTGGCCCCCATAGTCCAGTGACTCTTCAGTCCAAGTTTGGTGGAGGTAAGTACTTGCCTCACCTCGCTAGACTGCATTGCTGGGAACCGCGACTTTTGCAGCTACTCCGGCCTCCGTGCACTTCCGGCGGAAATCCTTTGTGCACAGTCCAGACTGGGTCCACGGCACTCTCACCTGCATTGCACGACCTCCTAAGTTGTTCTCCGGTGACGTGGGACTCCTTTGTGTAACTTCGGGTGAGCACCATTTCACGCATCCTTGTAGTGCCTGTTTCTGGCACTTCTCCGGGAGCTACCTGCTGCTAAGAGGGCTCCTTGTCTTGCCTGACGTCCCCTCTACCTCCTGGTTCAATTTGCGACCTCCTGGTCCCTCCTGGGCCACAGCAGCATCCAAAAACGCTAACCACACAAATTGCAGCTAGCAAGGCTTGTTGGCATTCTTTCGGCGGGAAAACACTTCTGCACGACTTTACAAGGCGAGAGGGATCCGTCCTCCAAAGGGGAAGTCTCTAGCCCTTTGCGTTTTTGCAGAAACTGCAGCTTCTTCTGTCCAGTGGAAGCTTCTTTGCACCCGCAGCTGGCATTTCCTGGGCATCTGCCCATCTCCGACTTGCTTGTGACTTTTGGACTTGGTCCCCTTGTTCCACAGGTACCCTAGATTGGAAATCCACAGTTGTTGCATTGTTGGTTTGTGTCTTTCCTGCATTATTCCTCTAACATGACTTCTTTGTCCTTAGGGGAACTTTAGTGCACTTTGCACTCACTTTTCAGGGTCTTGGGGAGGGTTATTTTTCTAACTCTCACTATTTTCTAATAGTCCCAGCGACCCTCTACAAGGTCACATAGGTTTGGGGTCCATTCGTGGTTCGCATTCCACTTTTGGAGTATATGGTTTGTGTTGCCCCTATCCCTATGTTTCCCCATTGCATCCTATTGTAACTATACATTGTTTGCACTGTTTTCTAAGACTATACTGCATATTTTTGCTATTGTGTATATATATCTTGTGTATATTTCCTATCCTCTCACTGAGGGTATACTCTAAGATACTTTGGCATATTGTCATAAAAATAAAGTACCTTTATTTTTAGTATAACTGTGTATTGTGTTTTCTTATGATATTGTGCGTATGACACGAAGTGGTACTGTAGTAGCTTCACACGTCTCCTAGTTCAGCCTAAGCTGCTCTGCTAAGCTACCATTATCTATCAGCCTAAGCTGCTAGACACCCTATACACTAATAAGGGATAACTGGGCCTGGTGCAAGCTGCAAGTACCCCTTGGTACTCACTACAAGCCAGTCCAGCCTCCTACAATGACTAACTGTCTCACTGAGGCTCTGCTAACCAGAACCTCAGTGGTTATGCTCTCTCTTTGCTTTCCAAATTGTCACTAACAGGCTAGTGACCAATTTCACCAATTTACATTGGCATACTGGAACACCCTTATAATTCCCTAGTATATGGTACTGAGGTACCCAGGGTATTGGGGTTCCAGGAGACCCCTACGGGCTGCAGCATTTCTTTTGAAACCCATATGGAGCTCTGACAATTCTTACACAGGCCTGCCATTGCAACCTGAGTGAAATAGCGTCCACGTTATTTCACAGCCATTTACCACTGCACTTAAGTAACTTATAAGTCACCTATATGTCTAACCTTTACCTGGTAAAGGTTGGGTGCTAAGTTACTTAGTGTGTGGGCACCCTGGCACTAGCCAAGGTGCCCCCACATTGTTCAAGGCAAATTCCCCAGACTTTGTGAGTGCAGGGACACCATTATACGTGTGCACTATACATATGTCACGACATATGTATAGCGTCACAATGGTAACTCCGAACATGGCCATGTAACATGTCTAAGATCATGGAATTGTCACCCCAATGCCATTCTGGCACTGGGGAGACAATTCCATGATCCCCCGAGTCTCTAGCACAGACCCGGGTACTGCCAAACTACCTTTCCCGGGGTTTCACTGTAGCTGCTGCTGCTGCCAACCCCTCAGACAGGTTTCTGCCCTCCTGGGGTCCAGCCAGGCATTGCCCAGGAAGGCAGAACAAAGGACTTCCTCAGAGAGAGGGTGTTACACCCTCTCCCTTTGGAAAAAGGTGTCAGGGCTGGGGAGCAGTAGCCTCCCCCAGCCTCTGGAAATGCTTTGATGGGCACAGATGGTGCCCATCTCTGCATGAGCCAGTCTGCACCGGTTCAGGGATCCCTCAGCCCTGCTCTGGCGTGAAACTGGACAAAGGAAAGGGGAGTGACCACTCCCCTGACCTGCACCTCCCCTGTGAGGTGCCCAGAGCTCCTTCAGTGTGCGCCAGACCTCTGCCATCTTGGAAACAGAGGTGCTGCTGGCACACTGGACTGCTCTGAGTGGCCAGTGCCAGCAGGTGACGTCAGAGACTCCTTCTGATAGGCTCTTACCTCTCTTAGTAGCCAATCCTCCTTCCTAGGTAGCCAAACCTCCTTTTCTGGCTAGTTAGGGTCTCTGCTTTGGGGAATTCTTCAGATACCGAATGCAAGAGCTCACCAGAGTTCCTCTGCATCTCTCTCTTTACCTTCTGCCAAGGAATCGACCTCTGACTGCTCTGGAAGCCTGCAAAACTGCAACAAAGTAGCAAAGATGACTACTGCGACCTTGTAACGCTGATCCGGCCGCCTTCTCGACTGTTTTCCTGGTGGTGCATGCTGTGGGGGTAGGCAGCCTCTTCTCTGCACTAGAAGCTCCGAAGAAATCTCCTGTGGGTCGACTGAATCTTCCCCCTGCAACCGCAGGCACCAAAAGACTGCATCACCGGTCCTCTGGGTCTCCTCTCAGCACAACGAGCGAGGTCCCTTGAACTCAGCAACCCTGTCCAAGTGACTCCCACAGTTCAGTGACTCTTCAGTCCAAGTTTGGTGGAGGTAAGTCCTTGCCTCCCCACGCTAGACTGCATTGCTGGGAACCGCGTGTTTTGCAGCTGCTCCGGCTCTTGTGCACTCTTCCAGGATTTCCTTTGTGCACAGTCAAGGCTGTGTCCCCGGCACTCTAACCTGCAGTGCACGACCTCCTGAGTTGTCCTCCGGCGTCGTGGGACCTTCCTTTGTGACTTCGTGTGAGCTCCGGTTCACTCTTCTTTGTAGTGCCTGTTCCGGCACTTCTGCGGGTGCTGCTTGCTTCTGAGTGGGCTCTTTGTCTTGCTGGATGCCCCCTCTATCTCCTCACGCAATTGGCGACATCCTGGTCTCTCCTGGGCCACAGCAGCATCCAAAAACCCTAACTACATCCCTTGCAGCTAGCAAGGCTTATTTGGGGTGTTTCTGCACGGAAACACCTCTGCAAGCTACTTCACGACGTGGGACATCCATCCTCCAAAGGGGAAGTTTCTAGCCCTTGTCGTTCTTGCAGAATCTACAGCTTCTACCATCCGGTGGCAGCTTCTTTGCACCCACAGCTGGCATTTCCTGGGCATCTGCCCACTCCCGACTTGATCGTGACTCTTGGACTTGGTCCCCTTGTTCGACAGGTACTCTCGTCAGGAAATCCATCGTTGTTGCATTGCTGGTGTTGGTCTTCCTTGCAGAATTCCCCTATCACGACTTCTGTGCTCTCTGGGGAACTTAGGTGCACTTTGTACCCACTTTTCCGGGTCTTGGGGTGGGCTATTTTTCTAACCCTCACTGTTTTCTTACAGTCCTAGCGACCCTCTACGAGCTCACATAGGTTTGGGGTCCATTCGTGGTTCGCATTCCACTTCTAGAGTATATGGTTTGTGTTGCCCCTATACCTATGTGCTCCCATTGCATTCTATTGTGACTATACATTGTTTGCACTGTTTTCTATTGCTATTACTGCATATTTTGGTATTGGGTACATATATCTTGTGTATATTTGCTATCCTCATACTGAGGGTACTCACTGAGATACTTTGGCATATTGTCATAAAAATAAAGTACCTTTATTTTTAGTATATCTGTGTATTGTGTTTTCTTATGATATTGTGCATATGACACTAGAGGTACTGTAGGAGCTTCACTCGTCTCCTAGTTCAGCCTAAGCTGCTCTGCTAAGCTACCTTTTCTGTCAGCCTAAGCTGCTAGACACCCCTCTACACTAATAAGGGATACCTGGACCTGGTGCAAGGTGTAAGTACCCCTCGGTACCCACTACAAGCCAGTCCAGCCTCCTACACTTATAAGTTACTTATGTGCAGTGAAAAATGGCTGTGAAATAATGTGGACATTATTTCACTCAGGCTGCAGTGGCAGGCATGTGTAAGAATTGTCTGAGCTCCCTATGGGTGGCAAAAGAAATGCTGCAGCCCATAGGGATCTTCTGGAACCCCAATACCCTGGGTACCTAAGTACCATATACAAGGGGATTATATGGGTGTACCAGTGTGCCAATGAGAATTGGTGAAATTAGTCACTAGCCTGCAGTGACAAATTTAGAAAGCAGAGAGAGCATAAACACTGAGGTTCTGGTTAGCAGAGCCTCAGTGATACAGTTAGGCACCACACAGGGAACACATACAGGGGAACACTGGGGTCCTGCCTAGCAGGATCCCACTGACACAAGGGCAAAAACAAACATACATACAGTGAAAATGGGGGTAACATGCCAGGCAAGATGGTACTTTCCTACAGTAAACCATCTAGTGTAGCTGTCAGTGGGAGGGGGGGATCACACATAAGTAGAGCTTCCTTCACATCTAGAGGCCAGGTTACTAGGGCTACACAAGCCAGGGAAAGATCTGCCTCTGCTCACTACCATGTCACTTCAGTCTCAGAAGTGTCCCACACATCCAACCCTGAGGACAACTACATAGATAGGGAACTCTGATAGCTAAGGTTGGAGTAGGTGTAGGAGGCTGGCCTGGTTTGTAGTGGTACCAAGGGGTACTTACACTCTGCACCAGGTCCAGTTATCCCTTATTAGTGTAGAAGAGGTGTCTAGCAGCTTAGGCTGATAGAAAAGGGTAGCTTAGCAGAGCAGCTTCGGCTGAACTAGGAGACATGCAAAGCTCCCACTATAACACTGGTGTCATATGCACAATATCATAAGAAAACACAATACACAGATATACTAAAAATAAAGGTACTTTATTTTTATGACAATATGCCAAAAGTATCTCAGTGAGTACCCTCAGTATGAGGATAGCAAATATACACAAGATATATGTACACAATACCAAAAATATGCAGCAATAGCAATAGAAAGCAATGCAAGCAATGTCCAGTCACAATAGATTGCAATGAGAGCACATAGGTATAGGGGCAACACAAACCATGTACTCTAGAAGTGGAATGCGAACCACAAATGGACCCCAAACCTATGTGAGCTTGTAGAGGGTCGCTGGGACTGTAAGAAAACAGTGAGGGTTAGAAAAATAGTTCACCCCAAGACCCTGAAAAGTAGGTGTAAAATGCACCTAAGTTCCCCAGAAAGCACAGAAGTCGTTATAGGGGAATTCTGCAAGGAAGACCAACACCAGCAATGCAACAACGATGGATTTCCGGACGAGAGTACCTGTGGAACAAGGGGACCAAGTCCAAGAGTCGCGACAAAGTCGAGATTGGGCAGATACCCAGGAAATGCCAGCTGAGGATGCAAAGAAGCTGCAACTGAATGGTAGAAGCTGTGGATTCTGCAAGAACGAAGAGGACTAGGAACTTCCCCTTTGGAGGATGGATGTCCCACATCGTGAAGAAGCTTGCAGAGGTGTTCCCACGCAGAAAGAACGCAAACAAGCCTTGCTAGCTGCAAGAGTCGCGGTTCGGGTTTTTGGATGCTGCTGTGGCCCAGGAGGGACCAGGATGTCACCAATTGCGTGAGGAGACAGAGGGGGCGCCCAGCAAGACAAGGAGCCCACTCAGGAGCAGGCTGCACCCGCAGAAGAGCCGGAACAGGCACTACGAAAAAGAGTGAACCGAAGCTCACCCGAAGTCACAAAAGAAGATCCCACGACGCCGGAGGACAACTCAGGAGGTTGTGCACTGCAGGTTAGAGTGTCGGGGACGCAGTCTTGGCTGTGCACAAAGGAAATCCTGGAAGAGTGCACAGGAGCCGGAGCAGCTGCAAATCACGCGGTACCCAGCAATGCAGTCTAGCGTGGGGAGGCAAGGACTTACCTCCACCAAACTTGGACTGAAGAGTCACTGGACTGTGGGAGTCACTTGGACAGAGTTGCTGAGTTCCAGGGACCATGCTAGTCGTGCTGAGAGGGGACCCAGAGGACCGGTGATGCAGTCTTTTGGTGCCTGCGGTTGCAGGGGGAAGATTCCGCCGACCCACTGAAGATTTCTTCGGAGATTTTAGTGGAGAGAGGAGGCAGACTACCCCCACAGCATGCACCACCGGGAAAACAGTCGAGAAGGCGGCCGGATCAGCGATACAAGGTTGCAGTAGTCGTCTTTGCTACTTTGTTGCGGTTTTGCCAGCGTCCAGAGTAGTCAGCGGTCGATTCCTTGGCAGAAGGTGAAGAGAGAGATGCTGAGGAACTCTGATGAGCTCTTGCATTCGTTATCTAAAGAATTCCCCAAAGCAGAGACCCTAAATAGCCAGAAAAGGAGATTTGGCTACCTAGGAAGGAGGATAGGCTAGCAACACAGGTAAGAGCCTATCAGAAGGAGTCTCTGACGTCACCTGCTGGCCCTGGCCACTCAGAGCAGTCCAGTGTGCCAGCAGCAACTCTGTTTCCAAGATGGCAGAGGTCTGGAGCACACTGGAGGAGCTCTGGGCACCTCCCCTGGGAGGTTCAGGTCAGGGGAGTGGTCAGTCCCCTTTCCTTTGTCCAGTTTAGCGCCAGAGCAGGGCTGGGGGATCCCTGAACCGGTGTAGAATGGCTTATGCAGAGATGGGCACCATCTGTGCCCATCAAAGCATTTCCAGAGGCAGGGGGAGGCTACTCCTCCCAGCCCTGACACCTTTTTCCAAAGGGAGAGGGTGTAACACCCTCTCTTTGAGGAAGTCCTTTGTTCTGCCTTCCTGTGCCAAGACTGGCTGGACCCCAGGAGGGCAGAAACCTGTCTGAGGGGTTGGCAGCAGCAGCTGCTGCAGTGAAACCCCGGGAAAGGCAGATTGGCAGTACCCGGGTCTGTGCTAGAGACTCGGGGGATCATGGAATTGTCTTACCAATGCCAGAATGGCATTGGGTTGACAAATCCATGATCTTAGACATGTTACATGGCCATGTTCGGAGTTACCATTGTGACGCTATACATAGGTAGTGACCTATGTATAGTGCACACGTGTAATGGTGTCCCCGCACTCACAAAGTCCGGGGAATTTGCCCTGAACAATGTGGGGGCACCTTGGCTAGTGCCAGGGTGCCCACACACTAAGTAACTTAGCACCCAACCTTTACCAGGTAAAGGTTAGACATATAGGTGACTTATAAGTTACTTAAGTGCAGTGATAAATGGCTGTGAAGTAACGTGGACGTTATTTCACTCAGGCTGCAGTGGCAGGCCTGTGTAAGAATTGTCAGAGCTCCCTATGGGTGGCAAAAGAAATGCTGCAGCCCATAGGGATCTCCTGGAACCCCAATACCCTGGGTACCTCAGTACCATATACTAGGGAATTATAAGGGTGTTCCAGTATGCCAATGTGAATTGGTGAAATTGGTCACCAAATATACAAAACAAGGTCAGTGTATATACACATAGCCAAAAAGTTTTGCATTTCCTCTTTTCACTCTTTTCTAAGTGCTGAAAAGTACTTCTAAACTTTCAAAAAGTTCTTAAAAGTTTAAAAAGTTTTTTTTCTGTCTTTCCAAAAAGTTCTGAAAACTTTTTTCTCTTTTTCTATCACTTTAACTCTCTCAAAAAAATGTCTGGCACAGGAAAAAATGTTGAACTGTCCAAACTTGCATATGATCACCTTAGCTGGAAAGGAGCAAGGAGTCTCTGCATAGAGAGAGGTTTGAGTGTAGGGAAGAATCCTTCCTTAGAACTGTTAATTAACATGCTTAGAGTACAGGATAAGGCCATAAGTGCCCAATCTGGTGAAAAAGTAGCTAATGGTTCTCAATCTGATCCAGGGACTCCCCCAGGAAAAGGTTCAGGAAAGAAACTTCTCAGCCTGCCCATTACTAGACAGTCTAGCATAGTTGGTACAGAGGTTGAATCACACCATACTAATGGTGTGCTCTCACATTATACTGGTAGCCAAGCTGTTAGGGTGCCCTCTGTAAGGGACAGGTCTCCTTCTGTTCATTCCCATCATACCTCTGTATCTAGAAATGTCCCTCCCACCCACCCTGATGACAGATTGTTAGAAAGGGAGCTCAATAGATTGAGAGTGGAACAAACCAGACTGAAGCTCAAGAAGCAACAGCTGGATTTGGATAGACAGTCTTTAGAAGTAGAGAGGGAAAGACAGAAGTTGGGTTTAGAAACCCATGGTGGCAGCAGCAGTATTCCCCATAGTCATCCTGCAAAAGAGCATGATTCCAGGAATCTGCACAAGATAGTTCCCCCTTATAAGGAGGGGGATGACATTAACAAGTGGTTTGCTGCACTTGAGAGGGCCTGTGCTGTACAGGATGTCCCTCAAAGGCAGTGGGCTGCTATCCTATGGCTATCATTTAGTGGAAAGGGTAGGGATAGACTCCTTACTGTGAAAGAAAGTGATGCCAATAATTTTACAGTTCTTAAGAATGCACTCCTGTATGGTTATGGCTTAACCACTGAACAGTACAGGATAAAGTTCAGAGAGACCAAAAAGGAGTCTTCACAAGACTGGGTTGATTTCATTGACCATTCAGTGAAGGCCTTGGAGGGGTGGTTACATGGCAGTAAAGTTACTGATTATGAAAGCCTGTATAACACAATCCTGAGAGAGCATATACTTAATAATTGGTTGTCTGATTTGTTGCACCAGTACCTGGTAGACTCTGATCTGACCTCTCCCCAAGAATTGGGAAAGAAGGCAGACAAATGGGTCAGAACAAGGGTGAACAGAAAAGTTCATACAGGGGGTGACAAAGATGGCAATAAGAAGAAAGATGGTGAAAAATCTCAAGATAAGCATGGGGATAAGGGTAAAACCAAGGATCCCACTTCAAATCTTAAACACTCTTCAGAGGGTGGGGATAAAACAAATTCTTCCTCTTCTTCCCAACCTGCACACATTAAAAAGCCTTGGTGCTTTGTGTGTAAAAACAGAGGCCATAGGCCAGGGGATAAGTCCTGTCCAGGTAAACCCCCTGAGCCTACCACCACTAATACATCAAGCTCTAGTGCCCCTAGCAGTAGTGGTACTAGTGGTGGGACTGCTGGCAACAGTCAAGCAAAGGGTGTAGTTGGGTTCACTTATGGGTCCATAGTGAAAACTGATGTCATCAGTCCCAAGACAGTTTCTGTCACACCTAGTGGCATTGGCCTTGCCACACTGGCTGCTTGTCCCCTTACAATGGATAAGTACAGGCAGACAGTTTCAATAAATGGTGTTGAGGCCTTGGCCTACAGGGACACAGGTGCCAGTTTCACTTTGGTGACTGAAAACCTAGTGCCTCCTGAACAACACATCATTGGACAACAGTATAAGATTATTGATGTCCATAACTCCACTAAGTTTCTTCCCTTAGCTATAATTCAGTTTAGTTGGGGTGGAGTTACTGGCCCTAAGCAGGTGGTGGTATCACCTAGCTTACCTGTAGACTGTCTCTTAGGTAATGACCTAGAGGCCTCAGGTTGGGCTGATGTAGAGTTTTATGCCCATGCAGCCATGCTGGGCATCCCTGAGGAATTGTTCCCTCTCATTTCAAGCGAAATGAAAAAGCAAAGGAGAGAAGGCCTGAAAACTCAGGATCCCTCTCCATCAACAGGTAAAAAGGGTATCACAGTATCCCCTAACCACCCTACCATTCAGGATACTATTCCTGTGGTGGGAGAAACCTCTCCTGGGGTGGCACCTGTTCCAAGGGAATCATCAGCTGGCAAAGCTGGACTCCCTGAGGTGGAAGTACCTCTCTGTGGGATAACTAACATTGGTGAGAAAAAGAGCACCATTTTAGTTAACATGGAGCATCCCTCCAACCCTCCCAGAGAAACTTTAGTGCAGAAACTCTGCACTGCCTCACAACACTTAGGACAGCATCCCTGCCCTAGTGTGGAGCTGATAGGACAGCATCCCTGCCCTGCTCCAACCCAAGAGAAACAGCATCCCTGTTCTCTCTTCCAGCCATATGGACAAAGTTTTTGCCCAGCTATGGCTTTTCTGAGACAGCATCCCTGTCTGGCATTTCCATCACTACAAATAGGTTCAGTGGACAATTCCCACTGCTCTAAACTAAAACTTACTGATAGAAACTCTGAAAATACATCTTCACATTGTTGCTTAGCTAAAAAACTTCAAACAGGGTGGTTTACATCCACCAGTCTATTGCAGAGCTACTCTCTACTTATCACCACTTAGACAATAAAGTCTCAACTGGCCAAGGTTAGCCTTATTGTCTTTCGTTTGGGGGGGCGTTGTGTGAGAAGGTAGCCTCTTTCTAGCCTTGTTACCCCCACTTTTGGCCTGTTTGTGAGTGTATGTCAGGGTGTTTGTCACTGTTTTCACTGTCTCACTGGGATCCTGATAGCCAGGCCTCAGTGCTCATAGTGAAAACACTATGGTTTCAGTATGTTTGTTATGTGTCACTGGGATCCTGCTGGTCAGGACCCCAGTGCTCATAGGTTTGTGGCCTATATGTATGTGTCACTGGGACCCTGTCACACAGGGCCCCAGTGCTCATAGGTGTGCATGTATATGTTCCCTGTGTGGTGCCTAACTGTCTCACTGAGGCTCTGCTAACCAGAACCTCAGTGGTTATGCTCTCTCATTACTTTCAAATTGTCACTAACAGGCTAGTGACCATTTTTACCAATTTACATTGGCTTACTGGAACACCCTTATAATTCCCTAGTATATGGTACTGAGGTACCCAGGGTATTGGGGTTCCAGGAGATCCCTATGGGCTGCAGCATTTCTTTTGCCACCCATAGGGAGCTCTGACAATTCTTACACAGGCCTGCCACTGCAGCCTGAGTGAAATAACGTCCACGTTATTTCACAGCCATTTTACACTGCACTTAAGTAACTTATAAGTCACCTATATGTCTAACCTTTACCTGGTAAAGGTTAGGTGCAAAGTTACTTAGTGTGAGGGCACCCTGGCACTAGCCAAGGTGCCCCCACATTGTTCAGAGCCAATTCACTGAACTTTGTGAAGTGCGGGGACACCATTACACGCGTGCACTACATATAGGTCACTACCTATATGTAGCTTCACCATGGTAACTCCGAATATGGCCATGTAACATGTCTATGATCATGGAATTGCCCCCTCTATGCCATCCTGGCATTGTTGGTACAATTCCATGATCCCAGTGGTCTGTAGCACAGACCCTGGTACTGCCAGACTGCCCTTCCTGGGGTTTCACTGCAGCTGCTGCTGCTGCCAACCCCTCAGACAGGCAGCTGCCCTCCTGGGGTCCAGCCAGGCCTGGCCCAGGATGGCAGAACAAAGAACTTCCTCTGAGAGAGGGTGTGACACCCTCTCCCTTTGGAAAATGGTGTGAAGGCAGGGGAGGAGTAGCCTCCCCCAGCCTCTGGAAATGCTTTGTTGGGCACAGATGTGCCCAATTCTGCATAAGCCAGTCTACACCGGTTCAGGGACCCCTTAGCCCCTGCTCTGGCGCGAAACTGGACAAAGGAAAGGGGAGTGACCACTCCCCTGACGTGCACCTCCCCTGGGAGGTGTCCAGAGCTCCTCCAGTGTGCTCCAGACCTCTGCCATCTTGGAAACAGAGGTGCTGCTGGCACACTGGACTGCTCTGAGTGGCCAGTGCCACCAGGTGACGTCAGAGACTCCTTGTGATAGGCTCCTTCAGGTGTTAGTAGCCTTTCCTCTCTCCTAGGTAGCCAAACCCTCTTTTCTGGCTATTTAGGGTCTCTGTCTCTGGGGAAACTTTAGATAACGAATGCATGAGCTCAGCCGAGTTCCTCTGCATCTCCCTCTTCACCTTCTGATAAGGAATCGACCGCTGACCGCGCTGGAAGCCTGCAAACCTGCAACATAGTAGCAAAGACGACTACTGCAACTCTGTAACGCTGATCCTGCCGCCTTCTCGACTGTTTTCCTGCTTGTGCATGCTGTGGGGGTAGTCTGCCTCCTCTCTGCACCAGAAGCTCCGAAGAAATCTCCCGTGGGTCGACGGAATCTTCCCCCTGCAACCGCAGGCACCAAAAAGCTGCATTACCGGTCCCTTGGGTCTCCTCTCAGCACGACGAGCGAGGTCCCTCGAATCCAGCGACACCGTCCAAGTGACCCCCACAGTCCAGTGACTCTTCAGCCCAAGTTTGGTGGAGGTAAGTCCTTGCCTCACCTCGCTGGGCTGCATTGCTGGGAACCGCGACTTTGCAAGCTACTCCGGCCCCTGTGCACTTCCGGCGGAAATCCTTCGTGCACAGCCAAGCCTGGGTCCACGGCACTCTAACCTGCATTGCACGACTTTCTAAGTTGGTCTCCGGCGACGTGGGACTCCTTTGTGCAACTTCGGCGAGCACCGTTTCACGCATCCTCGTAGTGCCTGTTTCTGGCACTTCTCCGGGTGCTACCTGCTTCAGTGAGGGCTCTTTGTCTTGCTCGACGTTCCCTCTCTTTGCAGGTCCAATTTGCGACCTCCTGGTCCCTCCTGGGCCCCAGCAGCGTCCAAAAACGCCAAACGCACGATTTGCGTGTAGCAAGGCTTGTTGGCGTACATCTGGCGGGAAAACACTTCTGCACGACTCTCCAAGGCGTGGGGGATCCATCCTCCAAAGGGGAAGTCTCTAGCCCTTGTTGTTCCTGCAGTATTCACAGTTCTTTAGCCTAGTAAGAGCTTCTTTGCACCAACCGCTGGCATTTCTTGGGCATCTGCCCATCTCCGAGTTGCTTGTGACTTCTGGACTTGGTTCCCTTGTTCCACAGGTACCCTCAGTCAGGAATCCATCGTTGTTGCATTGCTGATTTGTGTTTTCCTTGCATTTTCCCTCTAACACGACTATTTTGTCCTTAGGGAAACTTTAGTGCACTTTGCACTCACTTTTCAGGGTCTTGGGGAGGGTTATTTTTCTAACTCTCACTATTTTCTAATAGTCCCAGCGACCCTCTACAAGGTCACATAGGTTTGGGGTCCATTCGTGGTTCACATTCCACTTTTGGAGTATATGGTTTGTGTTGCCCCTATCCCTATGTTTCCCCATTGCATCCTATTGTAACTATACATTGTTTGCACTGTTTTCTAAGACTATACTGCATATTTTTGCTATTGTGTATATATATCTTGTGTATATTTCCTATCCTCTCACTGAGGGTACACTCTAAGATACTTTGGCATATTGTCATAAAAATAAAGTACCTTTATTTTTAGTATAACTGTGTATTGTGTTTTCTTATGATATTGTGCATATGACACTAAGTGGTACTGTAGTAGCTTCACACGTCTCCTAGTTCAGCCTGAGCTGCTCTGCTAAGCTACCATTATCTATCAGCCTAAGCTGCTAGACACCCTATACACTAATAAGGGATAACTGGGCCTGGTGCAAGGTGCAAGTACCCCTTGGTACTCACTACAAGCCAGTCCAGCCTCCTACATTCACTATGAGCACTGGGCCCTGGCTGGCAGGATCCCAGTGAGACAGTGAAAACACCCTGACATACACTCACAAACAGGCCAAAAGTGGGGGTAACAAGGCTAGAAAGAGGCTACTTTCTCACAGTAGGTCAGACTGAGGTTACAACAGCAACAGTTGGCCTTAGGTAGGGAAGCCCTAGCTGTGGAAAGGGAAAGACAGGGTTTGGGGTTAGTTCCTTTAGGAAAGTACCATCTTGCCTGGCATGTTACCCCCATATTTCAATGTACGTATGTCGTTTTAGTCCTTGTGCAGGCAGCCAGGCAGGCAGGGCCCCAGTTCTCATAGTATGTGCCCTGTATGTGTTCCCTGTGTGGTGCCTAACTGTCTTACTGAGGCTCTGCTAACCAGAACCTCAGTGGTTATGCTCTCTCTGCTTTCCAAATTGTCACTAACAGGCTAGTGACCAATTTCACCAATTCACTTTAGCATACTGGTACAACCATATAATTCCCTCGTATATGGTACTGAGGTACCCAGGGTAATGGGGTTCCAGGAGCTCCCTATGGGTTGCAGCATTTCTTTTGCCACTGTAGAAGGCTGGACTGGCTTGTAGTGAGTACCAAGGGGTACTTGCACCTTGCACCAGGCCCAGTTATCCCTTATTAGTGTATAGGGTGTCTAGCAGCTTAGGCTGATAGATAATGCTAGCTTAGCAGAGCAGCTTAGGCTGAACTAGGAGACGTGTGAAGCTACTACAGTACCACTTAGTGTCATATGCACAATATCATAAGAAAACACAATACACAGTTATACTAAAAATAAAGGTACTTTATTTTTATGACAATATGCCAAAGTATCTTAGAGGGTACCCTCAGTGAGAGGATAGGAAATATACACAAGATATATATACACAATAGCAAAAATATGCAGTATAGTCTTAGAAAACAGTGCAAACAATGTATAGTTACAATAGGATGCAATGGGGAAACATAGGGATAGGGGCAACACAAACCATATACTCCAAAAGTGGAATGTGAACCACGAATGGACCCCAAACCTATGTGACCTTGTAGAGGGTCGCTGGGACTATTAGAAAATAGGGAGAGTTAGAAAAATAACCCTCCCCAAGACCCTGAAAAGTGAGTGCAAAGTGCACTAAAGTTCCCCTAAGGACAAAATAGTCGTGTTAGAGGAATAATGCAGGAAAGACACAAACCAGCAATGCAACAACTGTGGATTTCCAATCTAGGGTACCTGTGGAACAAGGGGACCAAGTCCAAAAGTCACAAGCAAGTCGTAGATGGGCAGATGCCCAGGAAATGCCAGCTGCGGGTGCAAAGAAGCTTCGACTGGACAGAAGAAGCTGAGGTTTCTGCAGGAACGAAAAGGGCTGGAGACTTCACCTTTGGTGGACGGATCCCTCTCGCCTTGTAAAGTCGTGCAGAAGTGTTTTCCCACCGGAAGGACGCCAACAAGCCTTGCTACACGCAAATCGAGCGTTTGGCGTTTTTGGACGCTGCTGGGGCCCAGGAGGGACCAGGAGGTCGTAAATTGGACCTGAAGAGAGAAGGGACGTCGAACAAGACAAAGAGCCCTCACTGAAGCAGGTAGCACCCGGAAAAGTGCCAGAAACAGGCACTACGAGGATGCGTGAAACGGTGCTCGCCGAAGTTGCACAAAGGAGGCCCACGTCGCCGGAGACCAACTTAGAAAGTCGTGCAATGCAGGTTAGAGTGCCGTGGATCCAGGCTTGGCTGTGCACAAAGGATTTCCGCCGGAAGTGCACAGGGGCCGGAGTAGCTGCAAAGTCGCGGTTCCCAGCAATGCAGCCCAGCGAGGTGAGGCAAGGACTTACCTCCACCAAACTTGGGCTAAAGAGTCACTGGACTGTGGGGGTCACTTGGACAGCGTCGCTGGATTCGAGGGACCTCGCTCGTCGTGCTGAGAGGAGACCCAAGGGACCGGTAATGCAGCTTTTTGGTGCCTGCGGTTGCAGGGGGAAGATTCCGTCGACCCACGGGAGATTTCTTCGGAGCTTCTGGTGCAGAGAGGAGGCAGGCTACCCCCACAGCATGCACAAGCAGGAAAACAGTCGAGAAGGCGGCAGGATCAGCGTTACAGAGTTGCAGTAGTCGTCTTTGCTACTATGTTGCAGGTTTGCAGGCTTCCAGCGCGGTCAGCGGTCGTTTCCTTATCAGAAGGTGAAGAGGGAGATGCAGAGGAACTCGGCTGAGCTCATGCATTCGTTATCTAAAGTTTCCCCAGAGACAGAGACCCTAAATAGCCAGAAAAGAGGGTTTGGCTACCTAGGAGAGAGGATAGGCTACTAACACCTGAAGGAGCCTATCAGCAGGAGTCTCTGACGTCACCTGGTGGCACTGGCCACTCAGAGCAGTCCAGTGTGCCAGCAGCACCTCTGTTTCCAAGATGGCAGAGGTCTGGAGCACACTGGAGGAGCTCTGGACACCTCCCAGGGGAGGTGCAGGTCAGGGGAGTGGTCACTCCCCTTTCCTTTGTCCAGTTTCGCGCCAGAGCAGGGGCTAAGGGGTCCCTGAACCGGTGTAGACTGGCTTATGCAGAATTGGGCACATCTGTGCCCAACAAAGCATTTCCAGAGGCTGGGGGAGGCTACTCCTCCCCTGCCTTCACACCATTTTCCAAAGGGAGAGGGTGTCACACCCTCTCTCAGAGGAAGTTCTTTGTTCTGCCATCCTGGGCCAGGCCTGGCTGGACCCCAGGAGGGCAGCTGCCTGTCTGAGGGGTTGGCAGCAGCAGCAGCTGCAGTGAAACCCCAGGAAGGGCAGTTTGGCAGTACCAGGGTCTGTGCTACAGACCACTGGGATCATGGGATTGTGCCAACTATGCCAGGATGGTATAGAGGGGGCAATTCCATGATCATAGACATGTTACATGGCCATATTCGGAGTTACCATGGTGAAGCTACATATAGGTAGTGACCTATATGTAGTGCACGCGTGTAATGGTGTCCCCGCACTCACAAAGTTCAGGGAATTGGCTCTGAACAATGTGGGGGCACCTTGGCTAGTGCCAGGGTGCCCTCACACTAAGTAACTTTGCACCTAACCTTTACCAGGTAAAGGTTAGACATATAGGTGACTTATAAGTTACTTAAGTGCAGTGTAAAATGGCTGTGAAATAACGTGGACGTTATTTCACTCAGGCTGCAGTGGCAGGCCTGTGTAAGAATTGTCAGAGCTCCCTATGGGTGGCAAAAGAAATGCTGCAGCCCATAGGGATCTCCTGGAACCCCAATACCCTGGGTACCTCAGTACCATATACTAGGGAATTATAAGGGTGTTCCAGTAAGCCAATGTAAATTGGTAAAATTGGTCACTAGCCTGTTAGTGACAATTTGGAAAGAAATGAGAGAGCATAACCACTGAGGTTCTGATTAGCAGAGCCTCAGTGAGACAGTTATTCACTACACAGGTAACACATTCAGGCACACTTATGAGCACTGGGGCCCTGGGTTACCAGGGTCCCAGTGACACATACAACTAAAACAACATATATACAGTGAAAAATGGGGGTAACATGCCAGGCAAGATGGTACTTTCCTACAATAGGGATTTCCTGGAACCCCAATACCCTGGGTACCTCAGTACCATATACTAGGGAATTATAAGGGTGTTCCAGTAAGCCAATGTAAATTGGTAAAAATGGTCACTAGCCTGTTAGTGACAATTTGGAAAGAAATGAGAGAGCATAACCACTGAGGTTCTGATTAGCAGAGCCTCAGTGAGACAGTTAGTCACTACACAGGTAACACATTCAGGCACACCTATGAGCACTGGGGCCCTGGGTTACCAGGGTCCCAGTGACACATACAACTAAAACAACATATATACAGTGAAAAATGGGGGTAACATGCCAGGCAAGATGGTACTTTCCTACACAACCCCCCCCCAAACGAAGGACAATAAGACTAGCCATGGCCTGATGAGTCTTCATTGTCTAAGTGGAAATATCTGGAGAGTCCATCTGCATTGGAGTGGCTACTCCCAGGTCTATGTTCCACTGTATAGTCCATTCCCTGTAGGGATATGGACCACCTCAACAATTTAGGATTTTCACCTTTCATTTGTTTTAGCCAAAGTAGAGGTTTGTGGTCTGTCTGAACAATGAAGTGAGTGCCAAACAGGTATGGCCTCAACTTCTTCAGAGCCCAGACCACAGCAAAGGCCTCCCTCTCAATGGCAGACCAACGCTTTTCTCTAGGGGTCAACCTCCTACTAATAAAAGCAACAGGTTGATCCTGGCCCTCAGAATTAAGTTGTGATAGGACTGCCCCTACTCCTAATTCAGATGCATCAGTTTGGACATACACTTTTTTAGAGTAACAAGGGCTTTTCAGGACAGGTGCAGAGCACATGGCCTGCTTCAGCTCCTCAAAAGCTTTCTGACAGTTTGCTGTCCTTAATACCTTTTTAGGCATTTTCTTGGATGTGAGGTCATTAAGAGGGGCTGCAATGGAGCCATAGTTCTTAATGAACCTCCTGTAATACCCAGTGAGGCCTAGGAAGGCTCTCACCTGAGTCTGAGTGGTAGGGGGAACCCAATCAATAATTGTTTGGATTTTCCCCTGAAGTGGTGCAATCTGTTCCCCACCAACAAGGTGTCCCAGATAAACCACCTTACCCTGCCCTATCTGGCACTTTGAAGCCTTGATAGTGAGGCCTGCCTTTTGCAGGGCCTCCAAAACTTTCCATAGGTGGACCAGGTGATCATCCCAGCTGGAGCTAAAGACAGCTATATCGTCCAAATATGCTGCACTGAAAGCTTCCAGCCCTTGCAGCACTGTGTTCACCAACCTCTGAAAAGTGGCAGGTGCATTTTTCAAACCAAAAGGCATTACAGTAAACTGGTAATGTCCTCCAATGGTAGAAAATGCAGTCTTAGGTTTAGCATCTTCTGACAATTTGATCTGCCAATACCCTGCAGTCAAATCAAAAGTGCTTAGATACTTGGCAGATGCCAGTGTATCTATGAGCTCATCTGCCCTGGGTATAGGGTGAGCATCAGTTTTGGTTACCAAGTTGAGACCTCTATAGTCTACACAAAACCGCATTTCCTTCTTTCCATCTTTGGAATGGGGTTTTGGTACCAGTACCACAGGAGAAGCCCATGGACTGTCAGAGTGCTCAACCACTCCTAGTTCTAACATTTTCTGGACCTCTTGCTTTATGCAGTCCCTGACATGGTCAGGCTGCCTATAGATCTTACTTTTTACAGGTAAACTGTCTCCAGTATCTATAGTGTGCTCACACCAAGAAGTGGTACCTGGCACAGTAGAGAAGAGTTCAGAGAATTGATCTAGGAGATTTATGCAATTGTCTTTCTGCTCAGTAGTAAGACAATCAGCCAAAACTACACCTTCCACAAGAGCATCTTGATCTGTGGAAGAGAAGAGATCAGGTAGAGGATCACTGTCTTCTTCCTGTCCCTCATCAGTTGCCATGAGCAGGGTGAGATCAGCCCTGTCATAGTAGGGTTTCAGGCGGTTGACATGGAGCACCCTAAGGGGACTCCTGGCAGTGCCTAAGTCAACTAAATAGGTGACTTCTCCCTTCTTTTCAACAATTGTGTGGGGACCACTCCATTTATCTTGGAGTGCTCTTGGGGCCACAGGCTCAAAGACCCACACTTTCTGCCCTGGTTGGTACTGAACCAAAACAGCGTTCTGATCATGCCATTGCTTCTGGAGCTCTTGGCTGGCCTGAAGGTTTTTACTGGCCTTTTTCATGTACTCAGCCATCCTTGATCTGAGGCCAAGTACATAATCCACAATATCCTGCTTAGGAGCTTTTAAAGGTTGTTCCCAACCCTCCTTTACAAGTGTGAGTGGACCCCTAACAGGGTGTCCAAAAAGAAGTTCAAAGGGGTTGAAGCCCACTCCTTTCTGGGGTACCTCCCTGTAGGCAAAAAGGAGGCATGGTAGAAGGATATCCCATCTCCTGCGGAGTTTTTGAGGGAGACCCATAATCATGCCTTTGAGAGTTTTATTAAATCTCTCCACCAGTCCATTTGTTTGTGGATGATAGGGTGTTGTGAACTTGTACGTTACACCACACTCCTTCCACATGGCCTTTAAGTATGCAGACATGAAATTGCTTCCCCTGTCTGATACCACTTCCTTTGGGAAGCCCACCCTGGAAAATATTCCCAGGAGGGCCTTTGCCACTGCAGGTGCTGTAGTGGTCCTTAAAGGAATAGCTTCAGGATATCTTGTGGCATGGTCCACTACCACTAAGATAAATCTATTGCCTGAAGCAGTAGGAGGGTCAAGGGGGCCAACTATGTCAACCCCTACCCTTTCAAAGGGAACCCCAACCACAGGCAGTGGAATAAGGGGTGCCTTTGGGGTGCCACCTGTCTTGCCACTGGCTTGACAGGTTTCACAGGACTTACAAAATTCCTTTGTGTCCTCAGACATCCTAGGCCAATGAAACAGGGGAACAAGCCTGTCCCAAGTTTTCATTTGTCCTAGGTGCCCAGCTAAGGGAATGTCATGTGCCAGTGTTAGGAGGAACTTTCTGTACTCCTGAGGAATCACTAATCTCCTGGCAGCTCCAGGTTTAGGATCCCTATGCTCAGTGTACAAGAGGTTGTCCTCCCAGTAAACTCTGTGAGAGTCACTGACATCCCCATTAGCCAGTTTGACAGCTTGCTGTCTGAGACCCTCTAATGTGGGACAGGTTTGCTGTGCCACACTCAGCTCCTCTCTGGCAGTCCCCCCTTCACCCAAAAGCTCAGCAGTGTCTGCTTCCAGCTCCTCTGGTGTAGGTTCTGCACAGGGAGGGAATTCTTCTTCCTCAGAAGTAGAATCCACTGTAGAGGGAGGGATAGTAGGAAGTGGTTTGCTTCTACTAGCCCTAGCTTTAGTGAGCACTTGGTCCATTGTTCCAGGATCCAAGCTTCCCTGTCCTTTTTGCTTTTTGGCCTGAGCCCTTGTCAAAGCAAAAATATGCCCTGGGATGCCCAGCATTGCTGCATGGGCCTCCAACTCCACATCTGACCAAGCTGATGTCTCCAAATCATTCCCTAATAGACAGTCTACAGGTAAATCTGAAGCTACCACAACTTTCTTTGGACCAGTAACCCCCCCCCCAGTTGAGATTAACAACAGCCATGGGGTGGCTAAGTGTGTTGTTGTGAGCATCGGTTACTTGGTACTGGTGACCAAGTAGGTGTTGTTCAGGGTGGACCAGTTTCTCTATGACTATAGTCACACTGGCACCAGTGTCCCTGTAGGCCTGAACCTCAACACCATTTATTAGGGGTAGCTGCTTGTACTTATCCATATTAAGGGGACAAGCAACTAAGGTGGCTAAATCAATAGCCCCCTCAGAGACTAACACAGCCTCTGTGGCCTCCCTAACAAGGCCAACCCCAACTAAATTACCAAAAGTGAGCCCAGCTACTCCCTTGGATTGGCTATTAGTAGGTTTGCTCCCACCACCACTGCTATTAGTAGGGACACTAGGTGTAGCAGTAGGGGTTGTAGTGGTAGGAGCAGTGGTGCCTTTCTTTGGACAACTGGGATCTGTTGTACAATGGCCTTTTATTTTACATAAATAGCACCATGGTTTCTTTTCCTTGTTCTGATTAAAGGAGGATTTGGACCCACCACCCCCACCAGAGTGTTTTTGTGGGCCTGATGAAGACTCATTTTTAGATTTGTCCCCACCCTTGTCTGAAGACTTACCATCCTTCTTTTTGTTGCCATCTTTGTCACCCCCTGTATGAACTTTTCTGTTCACTATTGTTCTGACCCATTTGTCTGCCTTCTTTCCCAATTCTTGGGGAGAGGTCAGATCAGAGTCCACCAACTACTGGTGCAACAAATCAGACACACAATTATTAAGAATATGCTCTCTCAGGATTAAGTTATACAGGCTGTCATAATCAGTAACTTTACTGCCATGTAACCACCCCTCCAAGGCCTTCACTGAATGGTCAATGAAATCAACCCAGTCTTGTGAAGACTCCTTTTTGGTCTCTCTGAACTTTATCCTGTACTGTTCAGTGGTTAAGCCATAACCACCCAGGAGTGCATTCTTAAGAACTTGGAAATTATTAGCATCATTTTCTTTCACAGTAAGGAGCCTATCCCTACCTTTTCCACTAAATGATAGCCATAGGATAGCAGCCCACTGCCTTTGAGGGACATCCTGTACAACACAGGCCCTCTCAAGTGCAGCAAACCACTTGTTAATGTCATCCCCCTCCTTATAAGGGGGAACTATCTTGTGCAGATTCCTGGAATCATGCTCTTTTGCAGGATGACTATGGGGAATACTGCTGCTGCCACCATGGGTTTCTAAACCCAACTTCTGTCTTTCCTTCTCTAGTTCAAAAGACTGTCTATCCAAATCCAGCTGTTGCTTTTTAAGCTTCAGTCTGGTTTGTTCCACCCTCAACTTATTGAGTTCCCTCTCTAACATTCTGTCATCAGGGTTGGTGGGAGGGACATTCCTAGATACAGAGGTATGATGGGAATGAACAGAAGGAGACCTGTCCCTTACAGAAGCCACCCTAACAGCTTGGCTAACAGAAACATTACTACCAGTATGGTGAGAATAAATGCTTTTGCTATGATGTGAGACAACACTATTTGTATGGTGTGGCTCATCATCATTACCAACTATGCTAGACTGTCTAGTAGTGGGCAGGCTAGGAAGTTTCTTTCCTGAATCTTTTCCTGGGGGAGTCCCTGAATCAGATTGGGAACTATTAGGTACTTTTTCAACAGATGAGGCACCTATGGCCTTATCCTGTTCTCTAAGCATGTTAAGTAACAGTTCCAAGGAAGGATTCTTCCCTACACTCAAACCTCTCTCTATACAGAGACTCCTTGCTCTTTTCCAGCTAAGGTTGTCATATGCAAGTTTGGACAGATCAACATTTTGGCCTGTGCCAGACATATTTAGAGAGAGTTAAAGTGATAGTAAAAGATAAAAAGTTTGTCAGAGCTTTTAGAAAGACAGAGAAAAAAAAACTTTTTAAACTTTTTAGAAAGTTAGAAGTACTTTTCAGCACTTAGAAAAGAGTGAAAAGAGGAAATGCAAAACTTTTTGGCTATGTGTATATACACTGACCTTGTTTTGTATATTTTTCTCTTATGAAAAGTACAATGACAAGAGTGGTAAGTAGTCTCAAAGCACTTATCCCACCACTGCACAACCAATGTAGGAGGCTGGACTGGCTTGTAGTGAGTACCAAGGGGTACTTGCACCTTGCACCAGGCCCAGTTATCCCTTATTAGTGTATAGGGTGTCTAGCAGCTTAGGCTGATAGATAATGGTAGCTTAGCAGAGCAGCTTAGGCTGAACTAGGAGACGTGTGAAGCTACTACAGTACCACTTAGTGTCATATGCACAATATCATAAGAAAACACAATACACAGTTATACTAAAAATAAAGGTACTTTATTTTTATGACAATATGCCAAAGTATCTTAGAGTGTACCCTCAGTGAGAGGATAGGAAATATACACAAGATATATATACACAATAGCAAAAATATGCAGTATAGTCTTAGAAAACAGTGCAAACAATGTATAGTTACAATAGGGTGCAATGGGGAAACATAGGGATAGGGGCAACACAAACCATATACTCCAAAAGTGGAATGCGAACCACGAATGGACCCCAAACCTATGTGACCTTGTATACGATCGCTGGGACTATTAGAAAATAGTGAGAGTTAGAAAAATAACCCTCCCCAAGACCCTGAAAAGTGAGTGCAAAGTGCACTAAAGTTCCCCTAAGGACAAAGAAGTAGTGTTAGAGGAATAATGCAGGAAAGACACAAACCAGCAATGCAACAAATGTGGATTTCCAATCTAGGGTACCTGTGGAACAAGGGGACCAAGTCCAAAAGTCACAAGCAAGTCGGAGATGGGCAGATGCCCAGGAAATGCCAGCTGCGGGTGCAAAGAAGCTTCTACTGGACAGAAGAAGCTGAGGTTTCTGCAGGAACGAAAAGGGCTAGAGACTTCCCCTTTGGTGGACAAATCCCCCTCGCCTTGGAGAGTTGTGCAGATGTGTTTTCCCGCCGAAAGAACGCCAACAAGCCTTGCTAGCTACAAATCGTGCGGTTAGCGTTTTTGGACGCTGCTGAGGCGCAGGAGGGACCAGGAGGTCGCAAATTGGACCAGCAGAGAGAGGGGACGTCAAGCAAGACAAGGAGCCCTCTCTGAAGCCGGTAGCACCCGGAGAAGTGCCAGAAACAGGCACTACGAGGATGCGTGAAACGGTGCTCGCCAAAGTTGCACAAAGGAGTCCCACGTCGCCGGAGACCAACTTAGAAAGTCGTGCAATGCAGGTTAGAGTGCCGTGGAACCAGGCTTGGCTGTGCACAAAGGATTTCCGCCGGAAGTGCACAGGGGCCGGAGTAGCTGCAAAAGTCGCGGTTCCCAGCAATGCAGCCCAGCGAGGTGAGGCAAGGACTTACCTCCACCAAACTTGGACTGAAGAGTCACTGGACTGTGGGGGTCACTTGGACAGAGTCGCTGGATTCGAGGGACCTCGCTCGTTGTGCTGAGAGGAGACCCAAGGGACCGGTAATGCAGCTTTTTGGTGCCTGCGGTTGCAGGGGGAAGATTCCGTCGACCCACGGGAGATTTCTTCGGAGCTTCTGGTGCAGAGAGGAGGCAGGCTACCCCCACAGCATGCACAAGCAGGAAAACAGTCGAGAAGGCGGCAGGATCAGCGTTACAGAGTTGCAGTAGTCGTCTTTGCTACTATGTTGCAGGTTTGCAGGCTTCCAGCGCGGTCAGCAGTCGATTCCTTATCAGAAGGTGAAGAGAGAGATGCAGAGGAACTCGGAGGAGCTCTTGCATTCGTTATCTGAAGTTTCCCCAGAGACAGAGACCCTAAATAGCCAGAAAAGAGGGTTTGGCTACCTAGGAGAGAGGATAGGCTACTAACACCTGAAGGAGCCTATCAGCAGGAGTCTCTGACGTCACCTGGTGGCACTGGCCACTCAGAGCAGTCCAGTGTGCCAGCAGCACCTCTGTTTCCAAGATGGCAGAGGTCTGGAGCACACTGGAGGAGCTCTGGACACCTCCCAGGGGAGGTGCAGGTCAGGGGAGTGGTCACTCCCCTTTCCTTTGTCCAGTTTCGCGCCAGAGCAGGGGCTAAGGGGTCCCTGAACCGGTGTAGACTGGCTTATGCAGAATTGGGCACCTCTGTGCCCAACAAAGCATTTCCAGAGGCTGGGGGAGGCTACTCCTCCCCTGCCTTCACACCATTTTCCAAAGGGAGAGGGTGTCACACCCTCTCTCAGAGGAAGTTCTTTGTTCTGCCATCCTGGGCCAGGCCTGGCTGGACCCCAGGAGGGCAGATGCCTGTCTGAGGGGTTGGCAGCAGCAGCAGCTGCAGTGAAACCCCAGGAAGGGCAGTTTGGCAGTACCAGGGTCTGTGCTACAGACCACTGGGATCATGGGATTGTGCCAACTATGCCAGGATGGCATAGAGGGGGCAATTCCATTATCATAGACATGTTACATGGCCATTTTCGGAGTTACCATTGTGAAGCTACATATAGGTAGTGACCTATATGTAGTGCACGCGTGTAATGGTGTCCACGCACTCACAAAGTTCAGGGAATTGGCTCTGAACAATGTGGGGGCACCTTGGCTAGTGCCAGGGTGCCCACACACTAAGTAACTTTGCACCTAACCTTTACCAGGTAAAGTTTAGACATATAGGTGACTTATAAGTTACTTAAGTGCAGTGTAAAATGGCTGTGAAATAACGTGGACGTTATTTCACTAAGGCTGCAGTGGCAGGCCTGTGTAAGAATTGTCAGAGCTCCCTATGGGTGGCAAAAGAAATGCTGCAGCCCATAGGGATCTCCTGGAACCCCAATACCCTGGGTACCTCAGTACCATATACTAGGGAATTATAAGGGTGTTCCAGTAAGCCAATGTAAATTGGTAAAAATGGTCACTAGCCTGTTAGTGACAATTTGGAAAGAAATGAGAGAGCATAACCACTGAGGTTCTGATTAGCAGAGCCTCAGTGAGACAGTTAGTCACTACACAGGTAACACATTCAGGCACACTTATGAGCACTGGGGCCCTGGGTTACCAGGGTCCCAGTGACACATACAACTAAAACAACATATATACAGTGAAAAATGGGGGTAACATGCCAGGCAAGATGGTACTTTCCTACAGCCACCCATAGGGAGATCTGACAATCCTTACACAGGCCTGCCAGTGCAGCCTGAGTGAAATAACGTCCACGTTATTTCCCAGCCATTTACCACTGCACTTAAGTAACTTATAAGTCACCTATATGTCTAACCTTCACCTGGTGAAGGTTGGGTGCAAAGTTACTTAGTGTGTGGGCACCCTGGCACTAGCCAAGGTGCCCCCACATCGTTCAGGGCAAATTCCCCAGACTTTGTGAGTGCGGGGACACCATTACACGCGTGCACTATACATAGGTCACTATCTATGTATAGCGTCACAATGGTAACTCCGAACATGGCCATGTAACATATCTAAGATCAGGGAATTGTCACCCCAATGCCATTCTGGCATTGGGGAGATGATTCCATGATCCCCCGGGTCTCTAGCACAGAACCCGGGCACTGCCAAACTGCCTTTCCGGGGTTTCCAATGCAGCTGCTGCTGCTGCCAACCCCTCAGACAGGTTTCTGCCCTCCTGGGGTCCAGGCAGCCCTGGCCCAGGAAGGCAGAACAAAGGACTTCCCCTGAGAGAGTGTAACACCCTCTCCCTTTGGAAATAGGTTTGAAGGCTGGGGAGGAGTAGCCTCCCCCAGCCTCTGGAAATGCTTTGATGGGCACAGATGGTGCCCATCTCTGCATAAGCCAGTCTACGCCGGTTCAGGGATCCCCAGCCCTGCTCTGGCGCGAAACTGGACAAAGGAAAGGGGAGTGACCACTCCCCTGACCTGCACCTCCCAAGGGAGGTGCCCAGAGCTCCTCCAGTGTGTCCCAGACCTCTGCCATCTTGGATTCAGAGGTGTTGCTGGCACACTGGACTGCTCTGAGTGGCCAGTGCCAGCATGTGACGTCAGAGACTCCTTCTGATAGGCTCTTACCTCTCTTAGTAGCCAATCCTCCTTCCTAGATAGCCAAACCTCCTTTTCTGGCTAGTTAGGGTCTCTGCTTTGGGGAATTCTTCAGATACCGAATGCAAGAGCTCACCAGAGTTCCTCTGCATCTCCCTCTTCACCTTCTGCCAAAGGATCGACCTCTGACTGCTCAGGATGCCTGCAAAACCGCAACAAAGTAGCAAAGACGACTACTAGCAACCTTGTATCGCTCATCCTGCCGGCTTTCTCAACTGTTTCCAGGTGGTGCATGCTCTGGGGGTAGCCTGCCTCCTTCTTGCACCAGGAGCTCTGAAGAAATCTCCCGTGGGTCGACGGAATCTTCCCCCTGCAACGGCAGGCAGCAAAAGACTGTATCACTGGTCCTCTGGGTCCCCTCTCAGCACGACGAGCGTGGTCCCTGGAACCCAGCAACTCTGTCCAAGTGACTCCCACAGTCCAGTGACTCTTCAGTCTAAGTTTGGTGGAGGTAAGTCCTTGCCTCCCCACGCTAGACTGCATTGCTGGGTACCGCGTGATTTGCAGTTGCTCCGGCTCCTGTGCACTCTTCCAGGATTTCCTTTGTGCACAGCCAAGCCTGGGTCCCCGACACTCTAACCTGCAGTGCACAACCTTCTGAGTTGTCCTCCGGCGTCGTGGGACTCCCTTTTCTGACTTAGGGTGGACTACGGTTCACTCCTCTTCTAAATGCCTGATCCAGTACTTCTGCGGGTGCTGCCTGCTTCTGTGAGGGCTCCCTGAGTTGCTGGGTGCCCCCTCTGTCTCCTCATCCAAGTGGCGATATCCTGGTCCCTCCTGAGCCACAGCAGCATCCAAAAACCCTAAACACGACCCTTGCAGCTAGCAAGCCTTGTTTGTCGTCTTTCTGCGTGGGAACACCTCTGCAAGCTTCTTCACGACGTGGGACATCCATCCTTCAAAGGGGAAGTTCCCAGTCCTCTTCGTTCTTGCAAAACACCAAGCTTCTTCCATCCGGTGGCAGCTTCCTTGCACCCTCAGCTGGCATTTCCTGGGCTCCTGCTCCCCTGGACACTGTGGCGACTATTGGACTTGGTCCCCTTGCCTTGCAGGTCCTCAGGTCCTGAAAAACATTGTCAGTGCACTGCTGGTGTTTGTTGTTCTTGCAGAATCCTGCTATCACAACTATTGGGCTCTTTTGGGGTAGTAGGTTTACTTTACCCGAACTTTTCAGGTTCTTGGGAGTGGGGTTTCTTGGACACCCTGACTGTTTTCTTACAGTCCCAGCGACCCTCTACAATTTCACATAGGTCTGGGGTCCATTCGTGATTCGCATTCCACTTTTGGAGTATATGGTTTGTGTTGCCCCTATACCTATGTTCTCCTATTGCAACCTATTGCAATTCTACACTTTTCCATTACTTTTCTGACTTTTACTTACCTGAATTGGGTTCGTGTGCATATAACTTGTGTATATTACTTACCTTCTTACTGTGGCTACTCACTGAGATACTTGTGGCATATTGTCAAAAAAATAAAGTACCTTTATTTTTAGTAACTTTGTGGATTGTGTTTTCTTATGATATTGTGCTTTTGATATAAGTGGTATAGTAGGAGCTTTGCATGTCTCCTAGTTCAGCCTAAGCTGCTTTGCCATAGCTACCTTCTATCGTTCTAAGCTGCTAGAAAGACCTCTATTCTACTAATAAGGGGTAACTGGACCTGGGATAAGGTGTAAGTACCTTTGGTACCCACTACAAGCCAGGCCAGCCTCCTACAGTTCCCCATGGTGGGAGCAGCAATAGCAGTTTCAGGAGCTATAGTGTTAGGGATAACACATTTGACCCTAGAAACTTGCACAAGATTGTTCCCCCTTACATGTAGGGCAATGACATCTACAAATGGTTTGCTACACTTGAGGGGGCCTGTAAAGTTCAGAGGGTCTCTCAGATGCAGTGGGACGCTATTCTGTGGCTGTCCTTCTTTTGCAAGGTGAGAGATAGACTCCTTAATCTCAGAGAAGATGATTCAGATAATTACAATGTTTTTAAGACAGCACTCTTGGATGGATTTGGCTTAACCATTGAACAATATAGGATTAAGGTTGGAGAAACCAGAAAAGAGTCTTCACAAGAGTGGATAGACTTTGTGGACTGCTCAGTGAAGGCTTTAGAAGGTTGGTTACATGGCAGCAAAGTTTCTGATTACGAGGGTCTATATAATCTAATTCTGAAATAGAATATTCTTAACAATTGTGAGTTTGATTTGTTGCACCAGTACTTGGTAGACTCAGATCTTACCTCTCCCCAAGAATTGGGAAAGAAGGCAGACAAATGGGTCAGAACAAGGGTGAGCAGTAAAGCCCATAGAGGGGATGACAAAGACAAGAAGAAGGATGATAAGTCCCATGAGAAGGGTGGGGACAAAGTTAAAAAGTCAGAGTCTTCATCAGGTCCCCAAAAATCATCTGGGGTGGGCCCAAATCCTCTTCAAACCAACAGAAAAAGTCATGGTGTTACCTATGTAAAATCAAAGACCACTTGGCAAGTGATCCCATTTGTCCCAAGAGGAATACCAAACCTCACACCACCACAAGCCCCACTTCTTCCACCAGTGCCCCTAGTAATAGCAGTGGTGTTGGGAAAAACTCTACTAATAGCAAATCTAAGGGTTTAGCTGGGCTCACTTTTTGTAATGTAGTAGGGGTTGGTCTGGTTAGGGAGACCACTGAGGCTGTTTTAGTCTCTGATGGTGGCATTGACCTTGCCACCTTGGTTGCTTGTCCCCTTAATATGGATAAGTACAGGCAACTACCCCTCATAAATGGTGTTCAGATTGAGGCCTACAGGGACACGGGTGCCAGTGTCACTATGGTGATGGAAAAACTGGTAGCCCCTGAGCAACACCTACTTGGTCACCAGTTATTATTTAACTTTAACTTTATTTACGTCAGCAACACTGTTAGCCACCCCATGGCTGTTGTGAATGTCAACTGGGGTGGGGTCACTGGTCCAAAGAAAGTTGTGGTATTCTCTAACCTACCTGTAGAATGACTACTGGGCAATGATTTGGAGACTTTAGCTTGGGCGGAAGTGAAATTGGAGGCTCATGCAGCAATGCTGGTCATTCCTTGGCACATCTTTGCTCTCACCAGGCCTCTGACCAAGAGACAAAGAGGACAGGTAAACTTGGATCCTGGAACAATGGACCAAGTGCTCCTAAAACTAGGGGTAGAAATGGCAAACCCTTGTCCACCATCCCTCCCTTTCCAGACGATTTCCCTTTTGATGCGGAAGAGTCAACTCCTTGTGCAGAGCTTACACCAGAGGAGCTTCAGACTGACACAGCTGAACTCTTGGGTGCAGGGGTGGCTGGCATGGAGGAACTGAGTGTGGCACAGCAGACCTGTCCCACACTAGAGGGTTTAAGACAGCAAGCTATCAAACAAGAAGCAGGGGATGTCAGTGCCTTACACAGAGGTTACTTGGAGAATAATCTCCTTTATACTGAGGCAAGGGACCTAAAACCTGGTGCTACCAGGAGACTCCCTTGCAGTATAGGGAATTCCTCCTAACACTGGCACATGACATTCCCCTTGCTGGACATCTGGGGCAAAGTAAGACTTGGGACAAACTGGTCCCTCACTTTCACTAGCCTCACATGTCAGAGGACACAAAAGGGTTTTGTCGCTCTTGTGTCACTTGCCTAGCCAGTGGCAATACTGGTGGCTCTCCAAAGGTCCCCTTAATCCCACTGCCTGTAGTTGGGCTGCCCTTTGAAAGGGTAGGGGTTGACATTGTTGGCCCCCTTGACCCTCCAACTGCTTCTGGAAACATATTCATTTTAGTGGTAGTGGACCATACCACAACATATCCAGAAGCCATCTGTGAGAAAGTAGCCTCTTTCTAGCCTTGTTACCCCCACTTTTGGCCTGTTTGTGAGTGTATGTCAGGGTGTTTTCACTGTCTCACTGGGATCCTGCCAGCCAGGGCCCAGTGCTCATAGTGAAAACCCTATGTTTTCAGTATGTTGTTATGTGTCACTGGGACCCTGCTAGTCAGGACCCCAGTGCTCATAAGTTTGTGGCCTATATGTGTGTGTTCCCTGTGTAGTGCCTAACTGCCTCACTGAGGCTCTGCTAACCAGAACCTCAGTGGTTATGCTCTCTCATTTCTTTCCAAATTGTCACTAACAGGCTAGTGACCATTTTTACCAATTTACATTGGCTTACTGGAACACCCTTATAATTCCCTAGTATATGGTACTGAGGTACCCAGGGTATTGGGGTTCCAGGTGATCCCTATGGGCTGCAGCATTTCTTTTGCCGTCCATAGGGAGCTCTGACAATTCTTACACAGGCCTGCCACTGCAGCCTGAGTGAAATAACGTCCACGTTATTTCACAGCCATTTTACACTGCACTTAAGTAACTTATAAGTCACCTATATGTCTAACCTTTACCTGGTAAAGGTTAGGTGCAAAGTTACTTAGTGTGAGGGCACCCTGGCACTAGCCAAGGTGCCCCCACATTGTTCAGAGCCAATTCCCTGAACTTTGTGAGTGCGGGGACACCATTACACGCGTGCACTACATATAGGTCACTACCTATATGTAGCTTCACAATGGTAACTCCGAATATGGCCATGTAACATGTCTATGATCATGGAATTGCCCCCTCTATGCCATCCTGGCATAGTTGGCACAATCCCATGATCCCAGTGGTCTGTAGCACAGACCCTGGTACTGCCAAACTGCCCTTCCTGGGGTTTCACTGCAGCTGCTGCTGCTGCCAACCCCTCAGACAGGCATCTGCCCTCCTGGGGTCCAGCCAGGCCTGGCCCAGGATGGCAGAACAAAGAACTTCCTCTGAGAGAGGGTGTGACACCCTCTCCCTTTGGAAAATGGTGTGAAGGCAGGGGAGGAGCAGCCTCCCCCAGCCTCTGGAAATGCTTTGTTGGGCACAGATGTGCCCAATTCTGCATAAGCCAGTCTACACCGGTTCAGGGACCCCTTAGCCCCTGCTCTGGCACGAAACTGGACAAAGGAAAGGGGAGTGACCACTCCCCTGACCTGCACCTCCCCTGGGAGGTGTCCAGAGCTCCACCAGTGTGCTCCAGACCTCTGCCATCTTGGAAACAGAGGTGCTGCTGGCACACTGGACTGCTCTGAGTGGCCAGTGCCACCAGGTGACGTCAGAGACTCCTTGTGATAGGCTCCTTCAGGTGTTGCTAGCCTATCCTCTCTCCTAGGTAGCCAAACCCTCTTTTCTGGCTATTTAGGGTCTCTGTCTCTGGGGAAACTTTAGATAACGAATGCAAGAGCTCATCCGAGTTCCTCTGCATCTCTCTCTTCACCTTCTGCCAAGGAATCGACTGCTGACCGCGCTGGAAGCCTGCAAACCTGCAACATAGTAGCAAAGACGACTACTGCAACTCTGTAACGCTGATCCTGCCGCCTTCTCGACTGTTTTCCTGCTTGTGCATGCTGTGGGGGTAGTCTGCCTCCTCTCTGCACCAGAAGCTCCGAGGAAATCTCCCGTGGGTCGACGGAATCTTCCCCCTGCAACCGCAGGCACCAAAAAGCTGCATTACCGGTCCCTTGGGTCTCCTCTCAGCACGACGAGCGAGGTCCCTCGAATCCAGCGACTCTGTCCAAGTGACCCCCACAGTCCAGTGACTCTTCAGTCCAAGTTTGGTGGAGGTAAGTCCTTGCCTCACCTCGCTGGGCTGCATTGCTGGGAACCGCGACTTTTGCAGCTATTCCGGCCCCTGTGCACTTCCGGCGGAAATCCTTTGTGCACAGCCAAGCCTGGGTCCATGGCACTCTAACCTGCATTGCACGACTTTCTAAGTTGGTCTCCGGCGACGTGGGACTCCTTTGTGCAACTTCGGCGAGCACCGTTTCACACATCCTCGTTGTGCCTGTTTCTGGCACTTCTCCGGGAGCTACCGGCTTCAAATAGGGCTCTTTGTCTTGCTCGACGTCCCCTCTCCCTTCTGGTCCAATTTGCGACCTCCTGGTCCCTCCAGGGCCACAGCAGCGTCCAAAAACGCTAACCGCACGATTTGCAGCTAGCAAGGCTTGTTGGCGTTATTTCGGCGGGAAAACACTTCTGCACGACTCTCCACGGCGAGAGGGATCCGTCCACCAAAGGGGAAGTCTCTAGCCCTTTTCGTTCCTGCAGAAACCTCAGCTTCTTCTGTCCAGTAGAAGCTTCTTTGCACCCGCAGCTGGCATTTCCTGGGCATTTGCCCATCTCCGACTTGCTTGTGACTTTTGGACTTGGTCCCCTTGTTCCACATGTACCCTAAATTGGAAATCCACAGTTGTTGCATTGCTGGTTTGTGTCTTTCCTGCATTATTCCTCTAACACGACTTCTTTGTCCTTAGGGGAACTTTAGTGCACTTTGCACTCACTTTTCAGGGTCTTGGGGAGGGTTATTTTTCTAACTCTCACTATTTTCTAATAGTCCCAGCGACCCTCTACAAGGTCACATAGGTTTGGGGTCCATTCGTGGTTCGCATTCCACTTTTGGAGTATATGGTTTGTGTTGCCCCTATCCCTATGTTTCCCCATTGCATCCTATTGTAACTATACATTGTTTGCACTGTTTTCTAAGACTATACTGCATATTTTTGCTATTGTGTATATATATCTTGTGTATATTTCCTATCCTCTCACTGAGGGTACACTCTAAGGTACTTTGGCATATTGTCATAAAAATAAAGTACCTTTATTTTTAGTATAACTGTGTATTGTGTTTTCTTATGATATTGTGCATATGACACTAAGTGGTACTGTAGTAGCTTCACACGTCTCCTAGTTCAGCCTAAGCTGCTCTGCTAAGCTACCATTATCTATCAGCCTAAGCTGCTAGACACCCTATACACTAATAAGGGATAACTGGGCCTGGTGCAAGGTGCAAGTACCCCTTGGTACTCACTACAAGCCAGTCCAGCCTCCTACACCATCCCGTTAAGGACCACTACAGCTCCTGCAGTGGCAAATGCCCTCCTGGGAATATTTTCCAGGGTGGGCTTTCCTAAAGAGGTAGTATCAGATAGGAGTAGCAACTTCATGTCTGCATACTTAAAAGCAATGTGGAAGGAGTGTGGTGTAACCTATAAATTCACCACATCCTATCATCCACAAACAAATGGATTGGTTGAGAGATTTAACAAAACTCTCAAAGGCATGATCATGGGGCTCTCTGAAAACCTCAGGCGGAGATGGGATGTCCTACTGCCATGCCTCTTTTTGCCTACAGGGCGGTACCCCAGAAGGGAGTGGACTACAGCCCCTTTGAACTCCTTTTTGGTCACCGTGTTAGGGGTCCATTTGCACTTGTCAAAGAGGGGTGGGAACAACCCTTGAAGCCCCCTAAACAAGACATTGTAGATTCTGTGCTTGGCCTAAGATCAAGAATGGCTGAGTACATGAAAAAGGCCACTAAAAACCTTTAGGAAAAGAGCTACAAAAGCAATGTCATAACCAGAAGGCTGTCCTGACTGAGTACCACCCAGGACAGAAGGTGTGGGTATTGGAGCCTTTGGCACCAAGAGCACTACAAGACAAATAGAGTGGCCCACATCTCATAGTGGAGAAGAAGGGTGAGGTCACCTATCTGGTGGACCTAGGCACTCCCAGAAGTCCCCTAAGGGTACTTCCTGTGAAACGCCTCAAACTCTACTATGATAGGGCAGACTTGACCCTACTCATGGCCACTGACGAGTGGCAGGAGGAAGAGAGTGACCCTCTCCCCAACCTGTTCTCCAGCACTGCAGCTGATGACTCAGTGGAGAGAGTTATGGTTGCAGACTGCCTTACAGCAGAGCAAATGGAGGACTGTAAAAACCTCCTAGGCCAATTCTCTGAACACCATTATACTCGTGCACTATACATAGGTCACTACCTATGTATAGCGTCACAATGGTAACTCCGAACATGGCCATGTAACATGTCTAAGATCATGGAATTGTCATACCAATGCCATTCTGGCATTGGGGAGACAATTCCATGATCCCCCGGGTCTCTAGCACAGAACCCGGGTACTGCCAAACTGCCTTTCCGGGGTTTCTACTGCAGCTGCTGCCAACCCCTCAGACAGGTTTCTGCCCTCCCGGGGTCCAGGCAGCCCTGGCCCAGGAAGGTAGAACAAAGGACTTCCTCTGAGAGAGGGTGTAACACCCTCTCCCTTTGGAAATAGGTGTGAAAGGTAGGGAGGAGTAGCCTCCCCCAGCCTCTGGAAATGCTTTGATGGGCACAGATGGTGCCCATCTCTGCATAAGCCAGTCTACACCGGTTCAGGGATCCCCAGCCCTGCTCTGGCGCGAAACTGGACAAAGGAAAGGGGAGTGACCACTCCCCTGACCTGCACCTCCGAGGGGAGGTGCCCAGAGCTCCTCCAGTGTGTCCCAGACCTCTGCCATCTTGGATTCAGAGGTGTTGCTGGCACACTGGACTGCTCTGAGTATTCAGTGCCAGCAGGTGACGTCAGAGACTCCTTCTGATAGGCCAGTGGTTCCCAAACTTTTTTGATCCCCGGCTCCTTTGACCTATTGGCCGTGTTGGCCACGGCTCCCCGTTATGTTACTTTTTTTGGCGGGTGGGGGAACGTAATCCCAGCCTGTACCTGTACCTACACTATTTACCGTTTGTCTTCTTTATTCTCTCCTTCACGTTGCTGAAAACCATTTATTGGAAACAATTTTTGTTACAGGGATATTATTAATGGTACTTTGGCGCCCTCCGCTGGTCAGAATAATTAATGCAGGGTGTTTTTTTCCAATACCACGAGGAAAAGCTACCGATTCAAAGCACCTCCGAGTGGTTTCCAGACTGTGTGCGGCGCCCCTGGCTAGTTTTGACGGCACACCAGGGAGCCGCGGCGCACAGTTTGGGAACCACTGTGATAGGCTCTTACCTCTCTTAGTAGCCAATCCTCCTTCCTAGGTAGCCAAACCTCCTTTTCTGGCTAGTTAGGGTCTCTGCTTTGGGGAATTCTTCAGATACCGAATGCAAGAGCTCACCAGAGTTCCTCTGCATCTCCCTCTTCACCTTCTGCCAATGGATCGACCGCTGACTGCTCAGGACGCCTGCAAAACCACAACAAAGTAGCAAAGACGACTACTAGCAACCTTGTATCGCTCATCCTGCCGGCTTTCTCGACTGTTTCCAGGTGGTGCGTGCTCTGAGGGCTGTCTGCCTTCACCCTGCACTGGAAGCCAAGAAGAAATCTCCCGAGGGTCGACGGAATCTTCCCCCTGCTAACGCAGGCACCAAACTTCTGCATCACCGGTCCTCTGGGTCCCCTTTCATCCTGACGAGCGTGGTCCCTGGAACACAGGAGCTGGGTCCAAGTGTCTCCCACAGTCCAGTGGCCCTCCTGTCTAAAGTTGGTGGAAGTAAGTCCTTGCCTCCCCAAACTAGACAGCAAATCTTTGTACTGAGTGATTTGCAGCTGCTCTGGCTGTGCACTTTTCCAAGGATTCCTTTGTGTACAGCCTAGCCTGCGTCCCCAGCACTCCGTCCTGCAGTGCTTACCCGCTGAGTTGGACTCCGACGTCGTGGGATCCTCATTTGTGACTCTGAGTCGACCGCTGTCCTCAGATCTTCCAAGTGCCTGCTCTCGTACTTCTGCAGGTGCTGCCTGCTTATGCAGGGGCTCTCTGAGTTGGTGAGTGCCCCCTCTGTCTCCTCCTCCAAGGGGCAACATTCTGGTCCTTCCTGGTCTCCAGCAGCACCCAAAATCCAGCTAGCAAGGCTTGTTGGCGGTATTTATGCCTGGAAACACTTCTGCCGCCTCCAGCACGCCGTGGGACATTTTCCATCCAAAGGAGAAGTTCCTAGCCCTTTTCATTGTTGCAGAATCTTTGTCTTCTTCCACCCAGAGGCAGCCCTTTTGCACCTTCATCCGGGGTTTTCTGGGCTCCTGCCCCCCCTGGACACTTTCGTGACTCTTGGACTTGGTTCCCTTCCTTTACAGGTCCTCAGGTCCAGGAATGCGTCTTCAGTGTTTTGCTGGTGCTTGTGGTTCTTGCAGAATCCCCTATCACAACTATTGTGACTTTCTGGGGTAGTAGGGTAACTTTACTCCTACTTTTCAGGGTCTTGGGGTGGGGTATTTTGTACACCCTTACTGTTTTCTCACAGTCCTAGCGACCCTCTACAATCTCCCATAGGCCTGGCGTCCATTCGTGATTCGCATTCCACTTTTGGAGTATATGGTTTGTGTTGCCCCTAGGCCTATGTCTACATATTGCATCCTATTGTGATTCTACATTGTTTACACTACTTTTCTTACTGTTACTTACCTGTTTTGGGTTTGTGTACATATAATTTGTGTATATTACTTACCTCCTAAGTGAGGGTATCCTCTGAGATACTTTTGGCATATTGTCACTAAAATAAAGTACCTTTATTTTTAGTAACTCTGAGTATTGTGTTTTCTTGTGATATTGTGCCATATGATGTAAGTGGTATAGTAGGAGCTTCGCACGTCTCCTACTTCAGCCTAAGCTGCTTTTTTTTCCCATAAATCTGTTTATTAGTATTTTTATCATTACATTGCTTCATGTTTTTGCATTTGCTTTGTTATGACATAGTATGGTATGCGTTTTTATATCATTACATATCTGTTAATGTATCTGAGATGTATTGTTGCAGCATATTATACAGCATATACTTTTAATCAGTCAGTTATACATTTAGTTTGTTATGTTGCCTATATTTGTCTTACAGCATTGTGTTTGTTGCTTGATGAATTTTGTCATTGTCAGCCCTTTACATGGTTACGATTTGGAAAGTCAGTAATGTTTTCAATGTCCATCATCCTGCGCGCCGTTCAATAATGTTTTCTGAGTTAAAGTTATTTCTAACACATATGTTCAATTGGAGCAGCTTGATTAAATAGGCAGAGATTATGAATTTTATATATGTTAACATTCGAATAAAGGGAAAGAAAAGGGGAGGGAAGTTAACATTAACAAGTCAGTTATACATTTAGTTTGTTATGTTGCCTATATTTGTCTTACAGCATTGTGTTTGTTGCTTGATGAATTTTGTCATTGTCAGCCCTTTACATGGTTACGATTTGGAAAGTCAGTAATGTTTTCAATGTCCATCATCCTGCGCGCCGTTCAATAATGTTTTCTGAGTTAAAGTTATTTCTAACACATATGTTCAATTGGAGCAGCTTGATTAAATAGGCAGAGATTATGAATTTTATATATGTTAACATTCGAATAAAGGGAAAGAAAAGGGGAGGGAAGTTAACATTAACAATTGCAGGCAAAGGACGCTTTTACATATTACACTTATATAATTATTTCATAGTCAGGGTGGGGTTCACATTGTTGCAAATCAGCTTACTGACGGAGGAGTTAGGCTAGGTGCCAAATCAAGTAGATGTTGTCACTTTAATTCCCAGTGTCGGGGTCTGTTTGGCCAACCTTTCGTACTTAATTCCCCCAGGTATTAGGTTTTTTCATCAGAGAGGCGTCCAGTAATGTTATTCCACTCCCTTTTCTGATGGGCATATTCCCATATTACGCAGTCGTAGCAGCATTCCCTCCCAGTTGGGGACAATGGTAACTGTCTCAACCCCAAGGCTTCCTCTCGTGCCAGTGCCGTGCCCTCAGCCCCCTCCCACACCTCAAGAGAACACCTCCAGGCTTGTACCAGTGGTGGGTCCGATGATTTCCATCTGCGGGTCACTAAGCGCTTTGCTACCATGAGTCCTAAGTCTGCGAAGCGTACCTCTGCTCTGTGGTGTTTGCTTCTGTGGAATAATCCTAGGATGCATTCTTCCCATGTGAAAGGTATTCGTTGTGTTATACAATCAGATAGGTTGTCAGTCACTGCTCTCGAGTAGGAGTCCAAGTCAGGACAGGACCACAGCATGTGCAGTAAGTCTGCTCCGATCTCGCGGCATCGGGATCAAGCTGCATCTCTACGAGCGAAGTATCTGTTCACGCGGGCTGGCATGAGGTAGGCTCTGTGCACTATGTAATATTGGATTAAGCGAAATCGAGAATTGCGAGGCACGTTAAGGTGGCCCGAGTGGGCAGACTTCCATTGCGTTAGCGCGATCGAATCGCCAGTGTCTGTTTCCCATGCCACACGTAGCGTTTCGTTTTCAAGGGCAGTCTGGGATCTCAAAGCGCCTGCCAGCCAGCTAATCAGGTGATGTCCCCGACCCACCACCTGCAGGTACTGAATCAGCAAATGGGTGGGAGGAGCAACTGAGATGCCTCCCCATTTGGATCTCATTGCCCCTATCAAGAAGCAGTGCAATAAAAACTGGCCACGTGGCAGTCCCATCTCCTGTAGCCTGGCGAAGGGGAGCAGTTGGGTTTCTTCGTAGAGATCTCCCAGTGTGTACAATTCTATTTCGTGCCATGTGCATAATTCGGATTCTGATGTGACTCTGGTACCTCTTGGTGTGCCCAATAATGACAAGGCCGGTGCGAAAGGAACTGTCGAGTCTGTGAGGCGGAGTGATCGACGGAAACATTTGTGAGCTATCCTAAGAAAGAGTTGCTGTGGGGACCGCGTTTGTGTGAGTGGGTGGAATAAGTGTTGTATCTTTTGTAATGACCAAGGTCTACTCTCTGATGCTGTGTCCACGAGCTGAGCATCTGCTAGCCATCTGGATATCCACTGAAGCTGAGCCGCTAGGTAGTATTGTTCCAGGTTAGGGACTGCTAGTCCGCCCTTGTCTGGCGGTAGGTACAGTTTTTTTAAAGCAACTCTGCAGCGGCCGCCATTCCAGATGAATTCCCTCAATCCTGTCTCCAGAGCCCTGAAGAAACCAGGAGAGATATAGGGGGTTATTCTAACTTTGGAGGAGGTGTTAATCCGTCCCAAAAGTGACGGAAAAGTGACGGATTTACCACCAGCCATATTACGAGTCCATTATATCCTATGGAACTCGTAATACGGCTGGTGGTATATCCGTCACTTTACCGTCACTTTTGGGACGGATTAACACTCCTCCAAAGTTAGAATAACCCCCATAGTGTAGGAGGTTAGAGAAAAAGTACAAAAGTCTGGGCAGGAGTGCTATCCTGCCTGCTACTGACAGCGGTAGTGTCCTCCAGAAGCTCATTTGGGATTTAACCGAGGACACAGCCCTTACAAGGTTGCCTTCAAATATGTCTTCCTCGCGGTGATAAACTCGGACACCCAGGTATCTGAATGTGTGGGGTTGCCATGGAACGGAGTTTCCGGCAAGAATTAGTCATGGGTCCGGGAGTCCTGGGTCGAAGGGAAAGAGGCAAGACTTAGACCAATTTACCCTCAGGCCAGATGTTAGCGCAAATTGTTGTAGTAGTGAGCCGGCTTCAGGGGGGACTCGCGTAACGTCTCAGAAGTATAGGAGAAGGTCGTCAGCGTACAGTGAGACTATGTGGATACTGTCCCCTAATGGGATACCCCAGTTACTCCCTTCTTTACGCAGGGCCGCTGCCAAGGGTTCCATAGCAAGTGAGAACAACAATGGCCAGAGAGGACAACCTTGTCTTGTACCCCTGCATACCTGGATCGGTTCCAGTATCTCGGATCCTAACCTCACCCGGACTAGTGGTCTGGTGTATAGTAATTTAGTTAGGCGAGTGAAGAATGGGCCTATACCGAACTGTCGGAGTACTCTGAACAGATGGGGCCACTCCAAGGAGTCGAAGGCCTTTTCCAGGTCTAGAACGAGGCAGCCTACCCATGGCCAATCACGTTTCGCATATTGCATGACTCAGAACAACCTTCTGATATTGTGGGAGGTGTCTCTGGCTGGGACGAACCCATTTTGATCTGGGTGTTTCAGACCCGGCACGGTCGGTGCGAGGCGCGTCGCTAGTAGTTTGGCTAATATTTTATAATCGGTGTTCAGCATTGCCAATGGTCTATACGAGCCCATATCTACCGGGTTTCTCCCGGGTTTAGTAAGGGAGACCAGTAATTCTTCCCTTTGAGTGGCCGATAAACGGCCCTCCCGTTCAGCTGTCTCGTAAAGATTGAGCAATTTGGGTGCCAGCTGCACTGCGAAGGCCTTATAAAAGTCAACTGGGAGTCCATCTGGGCCTGGCGTATTGACGGACGCAAGCTCGCGGATACTAGATCTAATTTCTTCAAGGTCGAGGGGCGCCTCAAGCGCCATAAACTGTTTGTCTTCTAGATGTGGGAGCTCTACTCCGGCAAGTAGTTCCACGCCGGAGTCGCCTCCAGGAGTTGCCCTCGACGCATAAAGTGCCTCGTAGTGTTTCGCGAACTCGGTTTGTATCTCTCGGTGTGTATATTAGTTCCCCAGCTTGTGAGAGGATTTCCACTATTTGTTTCCTCTCACAGTCCTGCCGAATCAGCCAGACCAGGAGCTTGCCTGCTTTATCGGCAGTTGCAAGGGTTCTTGCAGAGTGTGCAGTGTAATTTAGGCATCACAGGCACTCTAGTAGTGACAGGTGTTCGGCGCGTATTGCTGATAGTCTCGAGTCATCTGGTTGATTGTTAATTGCTTCCCTCTCTGGTTGTAACAGGTTTTGCTCTACTCTAGTCAGCTCTCGTTCAACGGAGTGGCGCAGGCTGCACTGGGTTCCCGGGCAGTGTCCTCGTATGAAAACCTTGAATGCGTCCCACTCTATCAAGCCCGACGAGGCCGTGCCGTCGTTTTGTTAAAAAAATTCTGGGATTACAGCGCTCAATGATGCTCGAAAAGCAGCATCTTCAGCAGCTCCGGTCTCAACTTCCATGTGGGAATGGCCGGTCTGTGGGATCCCCAGCACAGTCGCGCAATGATGGGGTTGTGGTCAGAGTGTGTGCGCCCTAGGTACTCCGGGTTCACCACTACCGGGGGGAAAAACTTGTGGTACAAAGTATTCTATCTAGGCATACATGCAGGGAGTGTGGAGCGGAGTAAAAGGACTAAACCCTGTCTATCCTATGTCTTTGCCTCCACACATGTACTAGTTGCCATTGTTGGACCCAGTTTACCAGGCCCTTCGAGGCTGCCACCACCGGCGAGGTAGGCAGCGGGGGAAGGAGCGGTCCAATTCCACTTCTAGTACACTGTTATAGTCCCCCCCAAGCAGCCACAGGAGACCACTCTAACCCGCCAGTTGTTGAGAAAGACTGTGTAGGAATGCAGTTTGGTCTGTGTTTGGGGCATATATGGAGCCCAATACAACCATGCACCCTGCGAGTTTTCCCTTAATTAGCACAAATCTACCCTGTGGATCTACGACCTGTTCTTCCGCCGCAAAGGGGGTACCAGCTCTAATTCAAATTAGCGCACCTTTAGCATATACTGAGTGTCCTGTCATGTATAATTGTCCTCTCCAGCGCTGGCGCAGTCGGGGGATCTCAGGACTTGCTATGTGCGTCTCCTGTAGGAGTGCTATGTGAATCGAGTGACGTTTGAGGTAGGAGTAAATAGCATATCGTTGCATGGGGGTGTGAATACCTCTTACATTCCAGGTGATTGTTGTGTACGTGGCCATATTGGAAGCTATGGGTTGTCCTGCATGTCTCCCTGTCTCGCCCCTCCGCGTAGTATCTCATCATTGTTTTTCCCTTCCCCACTGAAGGCCAACGATTCAGCAAGTGTCGGCCGGCAAGAACAGAACATAACTAATACCATCGGAGCAGATAGACAACAGGTCACCGCCCAAACACAACAACAAAACCAATAACGTGTTAACACACATCCATACATTATGGCCCTCATTCGGACCTTGGCGGGCGGCGGAGGCCGCCCGCCAAAGTCCCGCCGTCAAAATACCGTACCGCGGTCGCAAGACCGCGGCGGGTATTTTGACTTTTCCCCTGGGCTGACGGGCGGCCGCCGAAAGGCCGCCCGCCAGCCCAGGGGAAAACGACCTTCCCACCATGAAGCCGGCTCGTAATCGACCCGGCGGAGTGGGAAGGTGCGACGGGTGCTACTGCACCCGTCGCGTATTTCACTGTCTGCTATGCAGACAGTGAAATACTAGCAGGGCCCTCTTACGGGGGCCCCGCGACACCCCCTACCGCCATCCTGTTCCTGGCGGGCGAACCGCCAGGAACAGGATGGCGGTAGGGGGTGTCAGAATCCCCCATGGCGGCGCAGCGAGCTGCGCCGCCATGGGGGATTCAAATGGGCAACGGAAAACCAGCGGGAGACCGCCGGTTTTCCATTTCTGACCGCGGCCAAAGCGCCGCGGTCAGAATGCCCAAGGGAGCACCGCCGGCCTGTCGGCGGTGCTCCCGCCCCCGTTGGCCCTGGCGGTGCAACACCGCCAGGGTCATAATGAGGGCCAATGTGTCTCCACTGGTAGGAGCTTGGGAGTAGGCCAAGTTCGCAAAGGGGGGGAGTACTTCAGGCATAAACCTTTTCTTGTCCGGCTGTGGCAGATAAAAGATAAGGGTAAAAGAGGGGAACACAGGGGGAGCTCCACTTTCCCCGGCCTTAGGTGGGTGTAGAGACCGGGAGTGGGGGTCAGGTCACCTGGAGTGTACATGGTTGCTTGTTGGCCATTGTATATGTTCAGTGGTAAGGTCTGTTGCCCTCCCGTCTCTCAGGTCACATCCATGCAAACATCGTTGGCTTTGTGGTTCCCGCTGTGCATGGTCTCTAGGCATTGTTCGAGGTTTCCTCAAAAAAGTTTGTCTGCAGTGGCCGGCTTCACAGAGAGCCCTCCAGTGTGATCTGATTTCAATAGTTGATCCGGTGTGAGAGGACGGTCACTGGTCGGCTGTGAGAGTTCTGTCTCTGATCCCGAGGGGAAGGGCGACGTATTGATGGTTGTGGCTGTGTGAATCGCTTCCCTTCTCTCCTGGATTAGTTGTTCCAGGTCTGGAGCACATTTCATTGATTCGGCGCGAGCCGTGTTTCTCCTTCGGTCCCTTCTGGTGCAGCTGCGCCTGAGTCGAGGCATCGGTCCTGCTCGTTCTGGTGCGCCACCAGAGGATAGTCCAGATGATTCAAGCCATTCCCATGTTGCCTCTGGAGTGGAGAAGAAATGCGTTTTATCCTCTGTCACAACTCGTATTTTGGCGGGGAACAGCACAGAGCAGGTTAAGCCTAGGGAACGTAGCTTACGCTTCAAAGGCAGGTAAGAGGCTCTATCTCTTTGTACCGCTAAGGAAAATCAGGAAATAACATGATCTGCATGTTATCCACTTGGGGAGGCGGACCGGCTCTCACTGTTCTCAGTATAACGGCCCTGTCTGCATAGTGGAGCAGTCGGATGATGAATGGTCGCAGGGCATTGCACGGTGGCCTCGATCGAGCCGTGATGCGATGCGCACGTGTAGGAGGCTGGCCTGGCTTGTAGTGGGTACCAGAGGTACTTACACCTTGTGCCAGGTCCAGTTATCCCTTAGTAGTGTAGAAGAGGTGTTTCTAGCAGCTTAGGCTGATAGAAGGTAGCTATGGCAAAGCAGCTTAGCCTAGGAGACATGTAAAGCTCCTACTATACCACTGGTGTCATATGCACAATATCATAAAAAAACACAATACACAGATATACTAAAAATAAAGGTACTATATTTTTATGATAATATGCCAAAAGTATCTCAGTGAGTACCCTCAGTATGAGGATAAGTTATATACACAAGATATATGTACACAAACTAAAATTATGCAGATAATAGCAAAAGGAAGTAATGCAAGCAATGTAAAGTTACAGTAGATTGCAATAGGAGCACATAGGTATAGGGGCAACACAAACCATATACTCCAAAAGTGGAATGCGAACCACGAATGGACGCCAAACCTATGTGAGCTTTTAGAAGGTCGCTGGGACTGTAAGAAAACAGTGAGGGTTAGAAAAATAGCCCACCCCAAGACTCTGAAAGGTAGGTGTAAATTGCACCTACTACCCCCAGAGAGCACAGAAGTCGTGATAGGGGGATTCTGCAGGAAGAACCAACACCAGCAATGCAACAACAGTGGCTTTCCAGACCTGAGTACCTGTAAGACAAGGGGACCAAGTCCAAGAGTTGCGACAGTGTCGAGAGTGGGCAGGAGCCCAAGAAATTCCAGCTGAGGGTGCAAGGAACCTGCCACCAGTTGGAAGAAACTTGGTGTTCTGCAAGAACGAAGAGGACTAGGAACTTCTCCTTTGGAGGATGGATGTCCCACGTCGTGAAGAAGCTTGCAGAGGTGTTCCCATGCAGAAAGACCACAAACAAGCCTTGCTAGCTGCAAGGATCGCGGTTAGGGTTTTTGGATGCTGCTGTGGCCCAGGAGGGACCAGGATGTCGCCACTTGGATGAGGAGACAGAGGGGGCACCCAGCAAGTGAGGGAGCCCTCACAGAAGTAGGCAGCACCCACAGAAGTACCTGAACAGGCACTTAGAAGAAAAGTGAACCAGAGTCCACCCTTAGTCACAAAAGGGAGTCCCATGACGCCGGAGGACAACTCAGAAGGTTGTGCTCTGCAGGTTAGACTTGGCTGGCTGTTGCTGGCTGTGGCTGTGCACGAAGGAAATCCTGGAAGAGTGCACAGGAGCCGGAGCAGCTGCAAATCACGTGGTACCCAGCAATGCAGTCTAGCGTGGGGAGGCAAGGACTTACCTCCACCAAACTTGGACTGAAGAGTCACTGGACTGTGGGAGTCACTTGGACAGAGTTGCTGAGTTCTAGGGACCACACTCGTCGTGCTGAGAGGGGACCCAGAGGACCGGTGATGCAGTCTTTTGTTGCCTGCGGTTGCAGGGGGAAGATTCCGTCGACCCACAGGAGATTTCTTCAGAGCTCCTGGTGCAGGGAGGAGGCAGGCTACCCCCAGAGCATGCACCACCTGGAAACAGTAGAGAAAGCCGGCAGGATGAAGCAATAGAAGGTTGCTAGTAGTCTTGCGGTTTTGCAGGCGTCCTGAGCAGTCAGCTGTCGATCCTTTTGCAGAAGGTGAAGAGGGAGATGCAGAGGAACTCTGGTGAGCTCTTGCATTCGTTATCTGGTGAGATCCCCAAAGCAGAGACCCTAAATAGCCAGAAAAGGAGGTTTGGCTACCTAGGAAGGAGGATTGGCTACCAAGAGAGGTAAGAGCCTATCAGAAGGAGCCTCTGACCTCACCTGCTGGCACTGGCCACTCAGAGCAGTCCAGTGTGCCACAAACACCTCTGTTTCCAAGATGGCAGAGATCTGGGACACACTGGAGGAGCTCTGGGCACCTCCCCTGGGAGGTGCAGGTCAGGGGAGTGGCCACTCCCCTTTCCTTTGTCCAGTTTCACGCCAGAGCAGGGCTGGGGGATCCCTGAACCGGTGTAGACTGGTTTATGCAGAGATGGGCACCATCTGTGCCCATCAAAGCATTTCCAGAGGCTGGGGAGGCTACTCCTCCCCAGCCTTCACACCTATTTCCAAAGGGAGAGGGTGTTACACCCTCCCTCAGAGGAAGTCCATTGTTCTGCCTTCCTGGGCCAGGCCTGCCTGGACCCCAGGAGGGCAGAAACCTGTCTGAGGCAAGGAGGGGGAGCCGGAGGGGCTCAAATCCAAGCGCGCAGCTCAGGTCCTTCCGGTCGCATCCTCCGTCCCAGACGCCCTGCTCAGCAATACAGTTTTTGAGCGCAGCGTGCGCGGTAGCCTCGCCAGCACACGCCGTCTCTCACCTCTGGGCGCTTTGTCCCGTGGCCCAGGACTCGAACGCGACCCGCATGGTCCCAAGGCCGCCTCTTCTCCTGCGCGGGGGGGCCCTGCTCCCCAAGCGCCACGTCCTGGAGCACCAACTACGGGTGCGGCCTTCGAGGCCGCAACATAGCCCCGCCGCCGTGGCACGCTGGGGGGTCCACTCGTGGCTCACTCGGGTCCCCGAGCCTCCCAGACTCCGATTCAGGTCGCGAGGGAGCAGCGCGCCCTGCTCAGCAGTCCAGCTTTTGTGCGCAATGTGAGCGGTCGTGGCAGCCCCGTCAGCATAGGCCACCCCTCACCTTCAGGCCGCTCTATCCCGCGGCCCAGGACATGAACGCGGCCTGCGCGGGTGCAAGGCCACCTCTTCTTCTGCACGGGGAGCCCCCTTCTCCTCGAGCGCCACTTCCCGGGGTGTCGACTTCAGGTGCGGCCTTCAGGGCCGCGACACAGCCCCGCCGCCGCGACATGCCGGGGGGTCCACTCGCGGCTCGCTCGGGTCTCCGAGCCTCCCAGGCTCCGATTCAAGTTGCGGGGGAGCAGCGCGCCCCCCCGTTCACCCCCAATTAAGTCGGATTATCCGGTGCGGCGCGGAGCTCTAGAAGCTCGAGTCCGCCATGTTTAGTGGCTTGGCCACGCCCCCTTCAGCCTAAGCTGCTTTGCCATAGCTACCTTCTATCAGCCTAAGCTGCTAGAAACACCTCTATTCTACTAATAAGGGATAACTGGACCTGGGACAGGGTGTAAGTACCAGAAGCCAGCCTCCTACATGGTGCTAGTGCCAAAACCTCATTCTCAGATGGGAAACAGGAAATGAGGTTTTGTGTGGATTATAGAGGGCTCAACACAGTCACCAAAACTGATGCTCACCCTATTCATAAAGCTGATAGATACACTGGAATCGTTCAAATATGTGAGCACTTTTGACTTGACTGCAGGTTAATGGCAGATCAAGCTATCAGAAGATTCTAAACCTAAAACTGCGTTCTCAACCATGTGAGGGCATTACCAATTTACAGTTATGCACTTTGGCCTGAAGAATGCACTTGCCACTTTTCAAAGGCTGGTGAATACAGTCCTCCAAGGTCTGGAAGCTTTCAATGCAGCATATCTAGATGATATTGCTGTATTTAGCTCCACCTGGGATGACCACCTGGACCACCTGTGGAAAGTTTTGGAGGCCTTGCAAAAGGCAGGCCTCACTACCAAGGCTTCAAAATGACTGATATGGCAGGGGAAGGTGGGTTATCTGGGACACCTAGGTGGTGGGGAACAGATTGAACCATTACAGGGGAAGATCCAGACTATTTTAGACTGGGCTCCCCCTACTTCTCAGACCCAGGTCAGAGTCTTTCTTAGTCTCACTGGGTATTTTACTACAGGAGGTTCATTAAGAACTATGGCTTCATTGTTGCCCCTCTTAATGACCTTACTTCAAAGAAAATGCCCAAAAAGGTATTGTGGACAACCAGCTGTCAAAACGCTTTTGAGGAGCGTAAGCAGGCTATGTGTACGCCACCTGTCCTGAAAAGCACAAACTATTCTAAGAAGTTCATTGTCCAGACAGATGCTTCTGAGGTAGGGGTTGGGGCAGTGTTATCACAACTTAATTCAGAGGACCAGGATCAACCTGTTGCTTTTATTAGTAGAAGGGTGACCCCTAGAGAAAAGCATTGGTCAGCCATAGAGAGGGAGACCTTTGCTGTGGTCTGGGCCCTGAAGGAGCTAAGACCCTACTTGTTTGGGAGTCACTTCATAGTTCAGACAGACCACAAACCTCTCTTATGGTTAAAACAGATGAAAGGAGACAACCCTAAATTGTTGAGGTGGTCCATTTCCCTACAGGGTATGGACTTTACAGTGGAACATAGACCTGGGAGTAACCACTCCAATGCAGATGGACTCTCCAGATATTTCCACTTTGACAATGAAGACTCATCTCGGCAAGATTAGCCTTATTGCCGCTCGTTTTGGGGGGGGGGGCTGTGTAGGAAAGTACCATCTTGCCTGGCATGTTACCCCTCTTTTTTACTTGTGTGTCAGTTTGTTTTTGCCTGTCTCACTGGGATCCTGCTAGCCAGGACCCCAGTGCTCATAGTTTGTAGCCTGAATGTGTTCCCTGTGTGGTGCCTAACTGTGTCACTGAGGCTCTGCTAACCAGAACCTCAGTGCTTATGCTCTCTCTGTCTTTAAAATTGTCACTGAAGGCTAGTGACCATTTTTACCAATTCTAATTGGCACACTGGAACACCCTTATAATTCCCTAGTATATGGTACCTAGGTACACAGGGTACTGGGGTTTCAGGAGATCCCTATGGGCTGCAGCATTTCTTTTGCCACCCATAGGGAGCTCAGACAATTCTTACACAGGACTGCCACTGCAGCCTGAGTGAAAAAAGGTCCACGTTATTTCACAGCCATTTTATACTGCACTTAAGTAACTTATAAGTCAACTATATGTCTAACTCTCACCTGGTGAAGGTTAGGTGCCAAGTTACTAAGTGTGAGGGCACCCTGGCACTAGCCAGGGTGCCCCCACATAGTTCAGGGCAAATTCCCCAGACTTTGTGAGTGCGGGGACACCATTACACGCGTGCACTACATATAGGTCAATACCTATATGTAGCTTCACAATGGTAACTCTGAATATGGCCATGTAACATGTCTAAGATCATGGAATTGTCCCCCCATGCCAAATCTGGTATTGGGGTGCCAATCCCGTGCATCCCCGGGGCTTCAGCATGGACCCCGGGTAATGGCAAACTAGCTCTCTGGGGTTTTCACTGCAGCTACCGCTGCTGCCAACCCACAGGCAGGCTTCTGCCCTCCTGGGGTCTGGGCAGCCCAGTCCCAGGAAGGCAGAACAAAGGATTTTCTCTGAGAGAGGGTGTTACACCCTCTCCCTTTGAAAATAGTTGTTAAGGGCCTGAGAGGAGTAGCCTCTCCTGGCCTCTGGGAATGCTTTGAAGGGCACAGATGGTACCCTCCTTGCATAAACCAGTCTACAACAGTTCAGGGATCCCTCAGCCCCCCAGCTCTGGTGCAAAACTGGACGAAGGAAAGGGGAGCGGCCACTCCCTTGTCCATCACCACCCCAGGGATGGTGCCCAGAGCTCCTCCAGTGTGTCCCAGACCTCTGCCATCTTGAATGCAGAGGTGTGAGGGCACAATGGAGGCCTCTGAGTGGCCAGTGCCAGCAGGTGATGTCAGAGACCCCTCCTGATAGGTGCTTACCTGACTAGGTGGCCAATCCACCTCTGAGGGCTATTTAGGGTCTTTCCTGTGGGTTTCTCGTCAGTTACCGAATACAAGAGCTCACCAGAGTTCCTCTACATTTCCGTCTTCGACTTCTGCCAAGGATCGACTGTTGACTGCCCCAGGACGCATGCAAAACTGCAACAAAGTAGCAAGAAGACTACCAGCAACATTGTAGCACCTAATCCTGCCGGCTTTCTCGACTGTTTCCTGGTGGTGCATGCTCTGAGGGCTGTCTGCCTTCACCCTGTACTGGAAGCCAAGAAGAAATCTCCAGTGGGTCGACGGAATCTTCCCCCTGGTAACGCAGGCACCAAATTTCTGCTTCACCTGTCCTCTGGGTCCCCCCTCATCTCAACGAGTGTGGTCTGTGGAACATAGGAGCTGGATCCAACTTACCCCGACAGTCCAGTGGTCCATCTGTCCAAATTTGGTGGAGGTAAGTCCTTGCCTCCCCACACCAGACAGTAATCCTGTGTACTGTGTGAACTGCAGCTGCTAGGGCTTCTGTGCACTTTTGGAAGGAATTCCTTTGTGCACAGCATAGCCCAGGTCCCCAGCACTACGTCCTGCTTTGCTCAACTCGTTGAGCTGATCACCGGCTTCGTGGGACCCTCCTTTGTAGTGTTGAGATGACTGCCGTGCTCAGTTTTCTTGAACCCATGTTCAAGTGCTTCTGCGGGTGCTGCCTGCTTCTGCATGGACTCTCTCTGTTGCTGATCACGCCCTCTGTCTCCACCTCCAAGGGGCGACCTCCTGGTCCTACCTGGGCCCGGGCAGCACCCATTTTCTTCAACCGCAAACTTTGCAGCTAGCAAGGCTTGTTTGCGGTCTTTCTGTGTGGAAACAACTCTGCATCCTCCAGCACGCCGTGGGACATCTTCTTGGCAAATGAGAAGTTTCTTGCATCTTCCGTTGTTGCAGAATCTTCAGCTTCTTCCACCCGGAGGCAGCCATTTTGCACCTTCATCTGGGGTTTAGTGGGCTCCTGCCCCACTGGACACTTTCGTAACTCATGGACTTGGTCCGCTTCCTTTGCAAGTCCTCAGGTCCAGGTATCCATCTTCAGTGCTTTGCAGCCAGTTGTGGTCTTTGCAGGATCTCCTATCACAACTTTATTGTGTTTCTGGGGAAATAGGGTTACTTTACTCCTACTTTTCAGGGTCTTGGGGTTGGGCATCTTGGACACCCTTAGTGTTTTCTTAAACTTCCAGCGACCCTCTACACACTACACTAGGCCTGGGGTCCCTAAGTGGTTTGCATTCCACTTTCTTAGTATAAGGTTTGTGTTGCCCCTAGGCCTATCGCATCCTATAGTATTCTACAGTGTTTACACCACTTTTCTAACTGTTTGCTTACCTGATTTTGGTTTGTGTGTATATTTTGTGTATTTTACTTACCTCCTAGGGGAGTATATCCTCTGAGATATTTTTGGCACATTGTCACTAAAATAAAGTACCTTTATTTTTAATAACTCTGAGTATTGTGATTCTCATGATATAGTGCTATATGATATAAGTGGTATAGTAGGAGCTTTGAATGTCTCCTAGTTCAGCATAAGCTGCTCTACTATACCTACCTCTATCAGCATAAGCTGCTAGAACACTACTAATCTTCTAATGAGGGATAACTGGACCTGGCACAAGGTGCAGGTACCATCAGGTACCCACTATAAACCAGTCCAGCCTCCTACATCTTTTAACTAGCATATTTCGGCAATCTAAGGCTATTTTTCAGGCAAAGTTTTTGGGATATAAAGCCGTTCTCTGAATCCTGGCATAAAAAGATTTTTAAGAATGGCATTTCATTGGTCAGTGACTTATGACCCTCTACTTGAATCTGTATCATCATTTTCTCCTTTGACTTACTGGCTTGTCATGTTTGTTACTGGTGTAGCTTTTCAAATATGTTGATATATATTAATGGTAATTTGGCAACTGATAAAATGTTTCTCTTTTAAGTTCTTTCATTTTTGCCTATCACATTAATTTATGTTTAGTAATACACTTTTTTACACCTTTCAATGCCATTAAAGTTCTATTAAAGTAGTATTTTAATTTGTATTTCCAGATTGATGGATTTCTAACACTCCTTTTTGGACTTTCCAGTATTAACACTCTTACCGTGATTAGTGTGACCAGGTATATAAAAGGGTGCCATCCACAAAGAGGTGTGTAATTATTACAATTGGACAGATTCTTGTTTAAATTGCTTGCCATATTGTTTTCTACTTCAGTTTCATGTGTATTTAAAATGTCCATAGCTGGATCTCATTTGTAAATTGCCGCTAAAACCTCGGACTTTTTACAATAACATTTGCGGATTCGTCATGCTACTGGCTTCCGTCCTAAATCCTAAATGTTATTTTACCCATTTATTTGAAGGTTAACAGAGCAACAATTGTGCAATTATTTTCTTAAACAGATGAAATTCAGGCACATTTTACCCGTGTTGGAGCTGCCTATCTGGCTTATAACAGTTGAGATAATGAATGCATCTAACTGCAAGTGAATTCTTCTTGACAAAGAGACACAACCAAGTGAGAAGAATTACATCCAGTGTGTAACTGTCCCAAAGGGGTAACTGCAAAATCCAAGGACCAGACTTATCATTGGATTGCATGGACCTTGCACCAAGCATGGTGTCACAGGGGCAACACCAAACATCATCCTTAAGTCAGATTTACCAAGCAACACAAGGCCACATTGCATGGCCCGCATTGCTTGGTAAATTTGTGTAGGAAAATACCATCTTGCCTGGCATGTTACCCCCATTCTTACATGTATGTCTTTGTTTTTTCCTGTCTCACTGGGATCCTGCTAGCCAGGACCCCAGTGCTCATAGTTCGTGGCCTGAATGTGTGTCCCTGTGTAGTGACTAACTGTGTCACTGAGGCTCTGCTAACCAGAACCTCAGTGCTTATGCTCTCTCTGCCTTTAAAATTTTCACTATAGGCTAGTGAGCATATTCACCAATTCTAATTGGCCCACTGGAACACCCTTATAATTCCCTAGTATATAGTACCTAGGTACCCAGGGTATTGGGGTTCCAGGAGATCCCTATTTCTGTTGCCACCCATAGGGAGCTCAGACAACTCTTACACAGGACTGCCACTGCAGCCTGAGTGAAATAACGCCCATGTTATTTCACAGCCATTTTACGTTGCACTTAAGTAACTTATAAGCCACCTATATGTTTAACCTTCACTTGGTGAAGATTAGGTGCCAAGTTACTAAGTATGAGAGCACCCTGGTACTAGCCAAGGTGCCCCCACATAGTTCAGGGCAATTTCCCCGGACTTTGTGAGTGCAGGGACACCATTACACACGTGCACTACATATAGGTCACAACGGTAACTCCGAATATGGCCATGTAACATGTCTAAGATCATGGAATTGTCCCCCATGCCAAATCTGATATTGGGGTGCAAATCCCATGCATCTCCGGGGATCCACCATGGACCCCGGGTACTGCCAAACCAGCTATCAGGGGTTTTCTCTGCAGCTACCGCTGCTGCCAACCCACAGACAAGGTTCAGCCCTCCTGGGGTCTGGGTAGCCCAGTCCCAGGAAGGCAGAACAAAGGATTTCCTCTGAGAGAGAGTGTTACACCCTCTCCCTTTGGAAATAGGTGTTAAGGGCTGGGGAGGAGTAGCCTCTCCCAGCCCTGGAAATGCTTTGAAGGGCGCAGATGGTGCCCTTCTTGCATAAACCAGTCTACACTGGTTCAGGGAACCCCCAGTCCCTGCTCTGGCACAAAACTGGACAAAGGAAAGGGGAGTGACCACTCCCCTGTCCAAAACCACCCCAGGGGTGGTGCCCAGAACTCCTCCAGTGTGTCCCAGACCTTTGCCATCTTGAATCCAGAGGTATGAGGGCACAATGGAGGCCTATGACTGACCAGTGCCAGCAGGTGACATCAGAGACCCCTCCAGATAGGTACGTACCTCACTAGATGGCCAATTCTCCTCTGAGGGTTATTTGGGGTCTCTCCTGTGGGCTTTTCCTAAGATAACGATTTGCAAGAATTCACCAGAGTTCCTCTGCATCTCCCTTTTTGATTTCTGCCAAAGATCGACCGCTGACTGCTCCAGGACGCCTGCAGAACTGCAACAAAGTAGCAAGAAGACTACCAACCACATTGGAGCGCCTAATCATGCTGGCTTTCTCAACTGTTTCCTGGTGGTGCATGCTCTGGGGGCCGTCTGCCTTCCCCCTGCACTGGAAGCCATGAAGAAATCTCCTGTGGGTCGATGGAATCTCCCCCCTGCTCCAGCAGGCACCAAACATCAGCGTCACCGGTACTCTGGGACCCCTCTCATCCTGACGAGCGTGGCCCCTGGAACACAGGTGGTAGACCCAAGTGACCCGGACTGTCCAGTGGCCCAACTGTCCAAATTTGGAGGAGATAAGTCCTTGCCTCCCCTCTCCAGAGAGTAATCCTGTGTACTGCATGAACTGCAGCTGCTAGGGTTTCTGTGCACTTTTGCAAGGAATTCTTCGTGCACAGCCTAACCCAGGTCCCCAGCACTCGGTCCTACATTGTTCAACTCGCTGAGTTGGCCACCGGCTTTGTGGGACCCTCTTTTGTAGTACTGAGACGACCGCCATGCTCAGTTTTCTTGAACCCGTGTTCAAGTACTTCTGCAGGTGCTGCCTACTTGTGCATGGGCTCCCTGTGTTGCCGAGGGTCCCTTCTGTCTCCTCTTCTAAGTGGGGACCTCCTGGTCCTTCCTTGGCCCGAGCAGCACCTTTTTCCTTCAACCGCGACCTTTGCAGCTATCAAGACTTGTTTGCGGTCTTTCTCCAAATAAACAATGCTGTATCCTCCAGCCCTCTGTGGGACATCTTCTGCACAAAGGAGAAGTTCCTGGCACCTTTCGTTGTTGCAGATTCTTCAGCTTCTTCCATCCGGAGGCAGCCATTTTGCACCTTCATCCGGGGTTTAGTGGGCTCCTGGCCTCCTTGGACACTTTTGTGACTCTTGGACTTGGGCCCCTTCCTTTTCAGGTCCTCAGGTCCAGGAATCCATCTTCAGTGCTTTGCAGTCAGTTGTTGTCTTTGCAGAATCCCCTATCTCGACTTTACTGTCTTTCTGGGGTAGTAGGGTAACTTTACACCTACTTTTCAGGATCTTGGGGTGGGGTATCTTGGACACCCTTAGTGCTTTCTTACACTCCCAGTGATTTTCTACACACTACACTAGGCCAGGGGTCCCTAAGTAGTTCACATTATCCTTTCTTAGTATATGGTTTGTGTTGCCCGTAGGCCTATTGCATCATATTGTATTCTACAGTGTTTGCAATACTTTTCTAACTGTTTACTGACCTGATTATGGTTTCTGTGTATATTATGTGTATTTTACTTACCTCCTGAGGGAGTATATCCTCAGAGATATTTTTGACACATTGTCACTAAAATAAAGTACCTTTATTTTTAGTAACTCTGAGTACTGTTATTCTTATGATATAGTGCTTTATGATATAAGTGGTATAGTAGGAGCTTTGCATGTGTCCTAGTTCAGCCTAAGCTGCTCTGCTACAGCTACCTCTTTCAGCCTAAGCTGCTAGAACACTACTAATCTGCTAATAAGGGATAACTGGACCTGGCACAAGGTATAAGCACCATCAGGTACCCACTATAAGCCAGGCCAGCCTCCTACATTAGTGGTGCAGCGGTGGGATACGTACTTGTAACTAAAAAACATATTCCAAATACTTAAAAATATACACAGTTAACCTAAACAGGTTAATTCTCTTTCTAAAAACTTTCTAGAAAGTGTCTAAAAAGTCGTAAAACGTTTTTTAAAGTTTTTAAAAGTTTTACAAAGTTTTTCTCCTTTCTTTAAAAGTTTCTAAACTTTTTTTTCTCTCTGTCCTAAACTCTTTCTTGCACCTATGTCAGTAGTAGAGGCCACTCCCAAAGTTTTTCAGGCAACCTATGGTAGTTTAAACTTTAAAAGTTTGAGGGGTCTCTTCATAGAAAAACGTTTAAACATTGGTAAGAACCCCTACCAAAGATCCTCTCCTTAGCCTTCTCCTAGAAAGTGACCAGAACCAGTCTGGCCCATCCCACGATCAAGAGGTAGAGGAGGAGGGTACCCAGGAAGATTCAGGGGAGGGCCCTGAGGACTCTGGGTAGGGTTCCTCCAAAGACATGTCAGCTAACAGGCCACTTAGTGAATCTGGTAGTGGGAGGAGGTCACACATTAGTAGGGCATCTTTCACTCCAACAGACCAGGTAACTAGATTCCAGCCAGTTAGAGACAGGTCCACTTCTGCCAATTCCCACATTACCTCTGTGTAGGAGGCTGGACTGGCTTGTAGTGAGTACCAAGGGGTACTTGCACCTTGCACCAGGCCCAGTTATCCCTTATTAGTGTATAGGGTGTCTAGCAGCTTAGGCTGATAGATAATGGTAGCTTAGCAGAGCAGCTTAGGCTGAACTAGGAGACGTGTGAAGCTACTACAGTACCACTTAGTGTCATATGCACAATATCATAAGAAAACACAATACACAGTTATACTAAAAATAAAGGTACTTTATTTTTATGACAATATGCCAAAGTATCTTAGAGTGTACCCTCAGTGAGAGGATAGGAAATATACACAAGATATATATACACAATAGCAAAAATATGCAGTATAGTCTTAGAAAACAGTGCAAACAATGTATAGTTACAATAGGATGCAATGGGGAAACATAGGGATAGGGGCAACACAAACCATATACTCCAAAAGTGGAATGCGAACCACGAATGGACCCCAAACCTATGTGACCTGGTAGAGGGTCGCTGGGACTATTAGAAAATAGTGAGAGTTAGAAAAATAACCCTCCCCAAGACCCTGAAAAGTGAGTGCAAAGTGCACTAAAGTTCCCCTAAGGACAAAATAGTCGTGTTAGAGGGAGAATGCAAGGAAAACACAAATCAGCAATGCAACAACGATGGATTCCTGTCTGAGGGTACCTGTGGAACAAGGGGACCAAGTCCAAAAGTCACAAGCAGCTCGGAGGTGGGCAGATGCCCAAGAAATGCCAGCGGTTGGTGCAAAGAAGCTCTTACTAGGCTGAAGAACTGTGAATACTGCAGGAACGACAAAGGCTAGAGACTTCCCCTTTGGAGGATGGATCCCCCACGCCTTGGAGAGTCGTGCAGAAGTGTTTTCCCGCCGGATGGACGCCAACAAGCCTTGCTACACGCAAATCGTGCGTTTGGCGTTTTTGGACGCTGCTGGGGCCCAGGAGGGACCAGGAGGTCGCAAATTGGACCTGCAGAGAGAGGGGACGTCGAGCAAGACAAAGAGCCCTCACTGAAGCAGGTAGCACCCGGAGAAGTGCCAGAAACAGGCACTACGAGGATGCGTGAAACGGTGCTCGCCGAAGTTGCACAAAGGAGTCCCACGTCGCCGGAGACCAACTTAGAAAGTCGTGCAATGCAGGTTAGAGTGCCGTGGACCCAGGCTTGGCTGTGCACACAGGATTTCCGCCGGAAGTGCACAGGGGCCGGAGAAGCTTGCAAAGTCGCGGTTCCCAGCAATGCAGCCCAGCGAGGTGAGGCAAGGACTTACCTCCACCAAACTTGGGCTGAAGAGTCACTGGACTGTGGGGGTCACTTGGACGGTGTCGCTGGATTCGAGGGACCTCGCTCGTCGTGCTGAGAGGAGACCCAAGGGACCGGAGATGCAGCTTTTTGGTGCCTGCGGTTGCAGGGGGAAGATTCCGTCGACCCACGGGAGATTTCTTCGGAGCTTCTGGTGCAGAGAGGAGGCAGACTACCCCTACAGCATGCACAAGCAGGAAAACAGTCGAGAAGGCGGCAGGATCAGCGTTACAGAGTTGCAGTAGTCGTCTTTGCTACTATGTTGCAGGTTTGCAGGCTTCCAGCGCGGTCAGCAGTCGATTCCTTATCAGAAGGTGAAGAGGGAGATGCAGAGGAACTCGGCTGAGCTCATGCATTCGTTATCTGAAGTTTCCCCAGAGACAGAGACCCTAAATAGCCAGAAAAGAGGGTTTGGCTACTTAGGAGAGAGGATAGGCTACTAACACCTGAAGGAGCCTATCAGCAGGAGTCTCTGACGTCACCTGGTGGCACTGGCCACTCAGAGCAGTCCAGTGTGCCAGCAGCACCTCTGTTTCCAAGATGGCAGAGGTCTGGAGCACACTGGAGGAGCTCTGGACACCTCCCAGGGGAGGTGCAGGTCAGGGGAGTGGTCACTCCCCTTTCCTTTGTCCAGTTTCGCGCCAGAGCAGGGGCTAAGGGGTCCCTGAACCGGTGTAGACTGGCTTATGCAGAATTGGGCACCTCTGTGCCCAACAAAGCATTTCCAGAGGCTGGGGGAGGCTACTCCTCCCCTGCCTTCACACCATTTTCCAAAGGGAGAGGGTGTCACACCCTCTCTCAGAGGAAGTTCTTTGTTCTGCCATCCTGGGCCAGGCCTGGCTGGACCCCAGGAGGGCAGATGCCTGTCTGAGGGGTTGGCAGCAGCAGCAGCTGCAGTGAAACCCCAGGAAGGGCAGTTTGGCAGTACCAGGGTCTGTGCTACAGACCACTGGGATCATGGGATTGTGCCAACTATGCTAGGATGGCATAGAGGGGGCAATTCCATGATCATAGACATGTTACATGGCCATATTCGGAGTTACCATTGTGAAGCTACATATAGGTAGTGACCTATATGTAGTGCACGCGTGTAATGGTGTCCCCGCACTCACAAAGTTCAGTGAATTGGCTCTGAACAAGGTGGGGGCACCTTGGCTAGTGCCAGGGTGCCCACACACTAAGTAACTTTGCACCTAACCTTTACCAGGTAAAGGTTAGACATATAGGTGACTTATAAGTTACTTAAGTGCAGTGTAAAATGGCTGTGAAATAACGTGGACGTTATTTCACTCAGGCTGCAGTGGCAGGCCTGTGTAAGAATTGTCAGAGCTCCCTATGGGTGGCAAAAGAAATGCTGCAGCCCATAGGGATCTCCTGGAACCCCAATACCCTGGGTACCTCAGTACCATATACTAGGGAATTATAAGGGTGTTCCAGTAAGCCAATGTAAATTGGTAAAAATGGTCACTAGCCTGTTAGTGACAATTTGAAAGTAATGAGAGAGCATAACCACTGAGGTTCTGGTTAGCAGAGCCTCAGTGAGACAGTTAGGCACCACACAGGGAACACATACATGCACACCTATGAGCACTGGGGTCCTGTGTGACAGGGTCCCAGTGACACATACATATAGGCCACAACCTTATGAGCACTGGGGTCCTGACTAGCAGGATCCCAGTGACACATAACAAACATACTGAAAACATAGTGTTTTCACTATGAGCACTGAGGCCTGGCTATCAGGATCCCAGTGAGACAGTGAAAACAGTGACAAACACCCTGACATACACTCACAAACAGGCCAAAAGTGGGGGTAACAAGGCTAGAAAGAGGCTACCTTCTCACACTCTGTGTCTCAGAATTCCCAAGCCTCTCAACCTGAGGATAATACCCTGGACAGGGAACTAAGAAAGCTGAGGTTGGAAGAGGCCAGACTGAAGCTGAGACTGCAGCAGTTGGCCTTAGACAGGGAATCTCTAGATGTAGAGAGGGAAAGTCAGAAGTTGGGGTTAGTTCCCCATGGTGCCAGCAGCAGTGTTCTTGATAGTAATCCTGTAAGAGAACAACATTCAAGAAACCTGCACAAGATTGTCCCTCCTTATCAGGAGGGGTATGACATCAACAAGTGGTTTGCTGCACTTGAGAGGGCATGTATGGTACAGTTGGTCCCTCGAAGGCAGTGGGCTGCTATCTTGTGGCTATCTTTCACTGGTAAGGGTAGGGATAGGATCCTTACTGTCAGAGAAAGTGATGCCAACAACTACAAAGTTTTGAAAGATGCACTCTTAGATGGATTTGGCTTAACCACTGAACAATACAGGATAAAGTTCAGAGATACCAGAAAAGAGTCCTCTCAAGACTGGACAGACTTTGTAGTGTTCAGTGAAGGCCTTGGAGGGATGGTTACACAGCAGTAAGGTGACTGACTATGAAAGCCTATATAATCCCATCCTGAGAGAGCATATTGTGAATAATTTTATGTCTGATTTGTTACATCAGTACTTGGTAGACTCAGAAATGACCTCGCCCCAAGAATTGGGAAAGAAGGCAGACAAATGGGTCAGAACAAGAGTGAACTGGAAAGTTCATACAGGTGGTGAAAAGGATGGCAATAAGGAGGATGGTAAGTCTTCTGGCAAGGGTGGGGACAAAGATAAAAAGCACTCTGAGTCTTCATCAGGCCCACAAAAATCCTCTGGGAGAGATGGGTCCAAATCCTCTTCCAACAATCAAAAGAAACCATGGTATTATTTATGTAAGAGTAAAGGCCATTGGGCAAGTGATTCCACTTGTCCAAAGAAACACACCAAGGCTTCCACTACCACAACCCCAACTGCGTCCTCTAGTGCCACTAATAATAGCATTGGTGGCGGGAAGTCTTCTACAAATAGCCAATCAAAGGGTGTAGCTGGGCTCACCACTGGTAATGTAGTTGGGGTTGGTCTTGTTAGGGAGACCACAGAGGCTGTTTTAGTCTCTGATGGTGATATTGACTTTGCCACCTTAGTTGCTTATCCCCTTAATATGGGTAAGAACAAGCAACTTCCCCTAATAAAGGGTGTTGAGGTTGAGGCTTACAAGGATACAGGAGCCAGTGTCACTATTGTGATTGAGAAACTGGTTCACCCTGATCAACACCTACTTGGTCAGCAGTACCAAGTGACTGATGCTCATAACAACACTTTTAGCCCACATGGCTGTTGTGAATCGCAACTGGGGGAGGGTTACTGGTCCAAAGAAAGTTGTGGTAGCCACTGATTTACCGGTAGACTGCTTACTAGGCAATAATTTAGAGACATCAGCTTGGGCTGAAGTGGAGTTGGAGGCTTATGCAGCAATGCTGGGCAGTCCAGGGCATATCTTTGCTCTCACAAGGGCTCAGGCCCAGAAGCAAAGAGGACAGGGAAGCTTGGATCCTGAAACAATGGTCAAAGTGCTGCCAAAAGATAGAGGTAGCAAGGGTAAATCCTTGCCCACTATTCCTCCCTCTCCAGAAGATTCCCCTTTTGAGGAAGAGGAATCCTCTCCCTGTGCAGAACCTACACCAGATGAGCTGGCAGCAGACACTGCTGAGCTTTTGGGTGCAGGGGGGCCTGCTAGGGAAGAGCTGAGTGTGGCACAGCAGACCTGTCCCACACTAGAGGGTTTAAGACAGCAAGCTGTCAAACAGCAGAATGGGGTTATCACTGATAGCCATATGGTCTATTGGGAAGATAACCTCCTCTACACTGAGTCTAGGGACCCTAAACCTGGAGCTGCCAGGAGATTGGTAATCCCTTTGCAGTATAGGGAGTTTCTTCTGACCTTGGCACATGATATTCCTTTGGCTGGGCATTTGGGCCAGAATAAAACTTGGGGCATACTTGTTCCATTGTTTCAGTGACCTCACATGTCAGAGGACATTAAGGAGTTTTGTCGCTCCTGTGTGACCTGCCATGCAAGTGGCAAAACTGGTGGCACACCTAGTGCCCCCTTAATTCCACTTCCTGTGGTTCGGGTGCCCTTTGAAAGGGTAGGGGTTGACATAGTTGGCCCCCTTGACCCTCCAACAGCTTCAGGCAATAGGTTTATCCTTGTGGTAGTGGACCATGCCACTAGGTATCCTAAAGCTATACCCTTAAGGACCACTACAGTTCCTGCAGTGTGTAGGAAAGTACCATCTTGCCTGGCATGTTACCCCCATATTTCACTGAATATATGTTGTTTTAGTTGTATGTGTCACTGGGACCCTGCTAGCCAGGGCCCCAGTGCTCATAAGTGTGCCCTGTATGTGTTACCTGTGTTATGACTAACTGCCTCACTGAGGCTCTGCTATCCAGAACCTCAGTGATTATGCTCTCATTTCTTTCCAAATTGTCACTAACAGGCTAGTGACCAATTTCACCAATTTACATTGGCATACTGGAACACCCTTATAATTCCCTAGTATATGGTACTGAGGTACCCAGAGTATTGGGGTTCCAGGAGATCCCTATGGGCTGCAGCATTTCTTGTGCCACCCATAGGGAGATCTGACAATTCTTGCACAGGCCTGCCAGTGCAGCCTGAGTGAAATAACGTCCACGTTATTTCACAGCCATTTACCACTGCACTTAAGTAACTTATAAGTCACCTATATGTCTAACCTTTACCTGGTAAAGGTTGGGTGCTAAGTTACTTAGTGTGTGGGCACCCTGGCACTAGCCAAGGCACTCCCACATTGTTCAGGGCAAATTCCCCGGACTTTGTGAGTGCGGGGACAGCATTACACGCGTGCACTATACATATGTCACGACATATGTATAGCGTCACAATGGTAACTCCGAACATGGCCATGTGACATGTCTAGGATCATGGAATTGTCACCCCAATGCCATTCTGGCATTGGGGAGACAATTCCATGATCTCCCGAGTCTCTAGCTCAGACCCGGGTACTGCCAAACTACCTTTCCCGGGGTTTCACTGCAGCTGCTGCTGCTGCCAACCCCTCAGACAGGTTTCTGCCCTCCTGGGGTCCAGCCAGGCTTGGCCCAGGATGGCAGAACAAAGGACTTCCTCAGAGAGAGGGTGTTACACCCTCTCCCTTTGGAAAAAGGTGTCAGGGCTGGGAGGAGTAGCCTCCCCCAGCCTCTGGAAATGCTTTGATGGGCACATATGGTGCCCATCTCTGCATAAGCCAGTCTGCACCGGTTCAGCGATCCCTCAGCCCTGCTCTGGCGTGAAACTGGACAAAGGAAAGGGGAGTGACCACTCCCCTGACCTGCACCTCACCTGGGAGGTGCCCAGAGCTCCTCCAGTGTGCTCCAGACCTCTGCCATCTTGGAAACAGAGGTGCTGCTGGCACACTGGACTGCTCTGAGTGACCAGTGCCAGCAGGTGACGTCAGAGACTCCTTCTGATAGGCTCCTTCAGGTGTTGCTAGCCTATCCTCTCTCCTAAGTAGCCAAACCCTCTTTTCTGGCTATTTAGGGTCTCTGCTTTGGGGAATTCCTTAGATAACGAATGCAAGAGCTCATCAGAGTTCCTCTGCCTCTCTCTCTTCACCTTCTGCCAAGGAATCGACTGCTGACCGCGCTGGAAGCCTGCAAAACTGCAACAAAGTAGCTAAGACGACTACTGCGATCTTGTAACGCTGATCCTGCCGCCTTCTCGACTGTTTTCCTGGTGGTGCATGCTGTGGGGGTAATCTGCCTCCTCTCTGCACTAGAAGCTCCGAAGAAATCTCCCATGGGTCGACGGAATCTTCCCCCTGCAACCGCAGGCACCAAAGAACTGCATCACCGGACCTCTGGGTCTCCTCTCAGCAAGACGAGCGAGGTCCCTTGAACTCAGACACTCTGTCCAAGTGACTCCCACAGTCCAGTGACTCTTCAGTCCACGTTTGGTGGAGGTAAGTCCTTGCCTCCCCACGCTAGACTGCATTGCTGGGAACGTGTTTTGCAGCTACTCCGGCTCCTGTGCACTCCCCGAGGATTTCCTTTGTGCACAGCCAAGCCTGGGTCCCCGGCACTCTAACCTGCATTGCACAACCTCCTGAGTTGTCCTCCGGCGGCGTGGGACTCTCTTGTGCAACTTCGGGTGAGCACCGATTCACTCCACTTCATAGTGCCTGTTCCGGCACTTCTGCGGGTGCTGCTTGCTTCTGAGTGGACTCTTTGTCTTGCTGGATGCCCCCTCTGTCACCTCACGCAATTGGTGACATCCTGGTCCCTCCTAGGCCACAGCAGCATCCAAAAACCCTAACCGCAAGCTTTGCAGCTAGCAAGGCTTGTTTGAGGTCTTTCTGCGGGAAAACACTTCTGCACAACTCTTCACGATGTGAGACATCCATCCTCCAAAGAGGAAGTTTCTAGCCCTTGTTGTTCTTGCAGAATCCTCAGCTTCTACCATCCGGTGGCAGCTTCTTTGCACCCACAGCTGGCATTTCCTGGGCATCTGCCCACTCCCGACTTGATCGTGACTTTTGGACTTGGTCCCCTTGTTCCACAGGTACTCTCGTCTGGAAATCCATCATTGTTGCATTGCTGGTGTTGGTCTTTCCTGCACAGTCCCCCTATCACGACTTCTGTGCTCTTTGGGGAACGTAGGTGCACTTTGCACCCACTTTTCAGGGTCTTGGGGTGGGCTATTTTTCTAACCCTCACTGTTTCCTTACAGTCCCAGCAACCATCTACAAGGTCACATAGGTTTGGGGTCCATTCGTGGTTCGCATTCCACTTCTAGAGTATATGGTTTGTGTTGCCCCTATCCCTATGTGCCCCCATTGCATTCTATTGTGACTATACATTGTTTGCACTGTTTTCTATTGCTATTACTGCATATTTTGGCATTGTGTTCATATATCTTGTGTATATTTGCTATCCTCATACTGAGGGTACTCACTGAGATACTTTGGCATATTGTCATAAAAATAAAGTACCTTTATTTTTAGTATATCTGTGTATTGTGTTTTCTTACGATATTGTGCAAGTGACACTAGTGGTACTGTAGGAGCTTCACTCGTCTCCTAGTTCAGCCTAAGCTGCTCTGCTAAGCTACCTTTTCTATCAGCCTAAGCTGCTAGACACCCCTCTACACTAATAAGGGATACCTGGGCCTGGTGCAAGGTGTCAGTACCTCTTGGTACCCACTACAAGCCTGTCCAGCCTCCTACATTGGTTGTGCAGCGGTGGGATAAGTACTTTGCAACTACTTACCACTTTTGTCATTGTACTTTTCATAAGAGAAAAATATTCAAAACAAGTTCAGTGTATATACACCTAACCAAAAAGTTTTGCTTTTCTTCTCTCACTTCTTTGCTAAGTGCTGAAAAGTACCTCTAAACTTTCAAAAAGTTCTTAAAAAGTTTTAAAAGTTTTTGTTTCTGTCTTTTAAAAAGTTCTGAAAAACTTTTTCTTCCTTTTTCTGTCCCTTAAACACTTTCTAAAATGTCTGGTACAGGCCAAACTGTTGGTCTGTCCAAACTTGCTTATGATCACCTTAGCTGGAAAGGAGCAAGGAGTCTCTGCATTGAAAGAGGTTTAGGGGTAGGGAAGAATCCCTCTAGAGAACTGTTGGTTAATATGCTCATTGAACAAGATAAGACCAGAGGTGGCACTTCTGTTGAGAAATTAGCTGATGGTTCCCAATCTGACCCTGGGGCACCCCTAGCCAAAGATTTAGAAGGGAACCTTCCCAACCTGCCCATTAGCAGACCACCTAGCATAGCTGGAACTGATGTGAATTCACACCACAGTAATAGTGTTGCCTCACATCACAGTAAGAGTGTTCCTTCTCATCATAGTAGGAGTGTTACTTCTGTTAGCCAGGTTGTTAGAGTGCCTTCTGTTAGAGCCAGGTCTCCCTCTGTTCATTCTCACCATACTTCTGTTTCAAGACATGCCTCACCCACCCACCCTGATGACAGAGTGTTAGAAAGGGAGCTCAATAGATTGAGAGTGGAACAATCCAGGCTGAAGCTCAAGAAGCAACAGCTGGATTTAGATAGGCAGTCCTTGGAGATAGAAAGAGAAAGACAGAAAATTGGGTTAGAAACCCATGGTGGCAGCAGCAGTATTCCAAATAGTCATCCTGCAAAAGAGCATGATTCTAGGAATCTGCACAAGATAGTTCCCCCTTACAAGCAGGGGGATGACATTAACAAGTGGTTTGCTGCACTTGAGAGGGCCTGTGTTGTACAGGAGGTCCCTCAAAGGCAGTGGGCTGCTATCCTATGGCTATCTTTCAGTGGAAAGTGTAGGGATAGGCTGCTTACTGTAAAGGAAAGTGATGCCAATAATTTTGCAGTTCTTAAGAATGCACTCTTTGATGGTTATGGCTTAACCACTGAACAGTACAGGATGAAGTTCAGAGAAACCAAAAAGGAGTCTTCACAAGACTGGGTAGACTTTGTTGACCATTCAGTGAAGGCCTTGGAGGGGTGGTTTCATGGCAGTAAAGTTTCTGACTATGAAAGCCTGTATAACTTAATCGTGAGAGAGCATATTCTTAATAATTATGTGTCTGATTTGTTACACCAGTACCTGGTAGACTCTGATCTGACCTCTCCCCAAGAAATGGGAAAGAAGGCAGACAAATGGGTCAGAACAAGGGTGAACAGAAAAGTTCATACAGGGGGTGACAAAGATGGCAAGAAGAAGGATGGTAAGTCTTCTGACAAGGGTGGGGACAAATCTAAAAATGAGTCTTCATCAGGGCCACAAAAACACTCTGGTGGGGGTGGTGGGCCCAAATCCTCTTCAAATCAAAACAAAGAAAAGAAACCATGGTGCTATTTATGTAAAATAAAAGGCCATTGGACAACAGACCCCAGTTGTCCAAAGAAAAGCACCAAGCCTCCTACCACTACAACCCCTGCTGCTACACCTAGTGCCCCTAGTAATAGCAGTGGTGGTTGGAGCAAACCTACTAATAGCCAATCCAAGGGAGTAGCTGGGCTGACTTTTGGTAACTTAGTTGGGGTTGGTCTGATTAGGGAGACCACAGAGGCTGTGTTAGTCTCTGAGGGGGCTATTGATTTAGCCTCCTTGGTTGCTTGTCCCCTTAACATGGATAAGTACAAGCAACTACCCCTAATAAATGGTGTTGAGGTTCAGGCCTACAGGGACACAGGTGCCAGCGTTACAATGGTAATAGAGAAACTGGTCCACCCTGAACAACACCTACTTGGTCACCAGTACCAAGTAACCAATGCTCATAACAACACTCTTAGCCACCCCATGGCTGTTGTGAATCTCAACTGGGGGGGGGGGTTACTGGTCCAAAGAAAGTTGTGGTTGCCTCAGATTTACCTGTAGACTGTCTATTAGGAAGTGATTTAGAGACATCAGCTTGGGCAGAAGTGGAGTTGGAGGCTCATGCAGCAATGCTGGGCATTCCAGGGCATATTTTTGCTTGAACCAGGGCTCAGGCCAAAAAGCAAAAAGGACAGGGTGACTTGGATCCTGGAAGAATGGACCAAGTGCTCCCTAAAGCTAGGGTTAGTAAAGTTAAAACACTACCTACTGTCCCTCCCTCTACAGTGGATTCTAATTCTGAGGAAGAAGAATTTCCACCCTGTGCAGAACCTACACCAGAGGAGCTGGAAAGAGACACTGCTGAGCTTTTGGGTGAAGGGGGGCCTGCCAGGGAGGAGCTGAGTGTGGCACAGCATACCTGTCCCACACTAGAGGGTCTAAGGCAGCAAGCTGTCAAACAAGCGAATGGGGATGTCAGTGACTCTCACAGAGTTTACTGTGAGGACAACCTCTTGTACACTGAAGCAAGGGATCCAAAACCTGGAGCTGCCAGGAGATTGGTGATTCCTCAGGAGTACAGAAAGTTCCTCCTAACTCTAGCCCACGACATTCCCTTAGCTAGACATTTGGGGCAAATGAAAACTTGGGACAGGCTTGTTCCCTTGTTTCATTGGCCTAGAATGTCAGAGGACACAAAGGAATTTTGTAAGTCCTGTGAAACTTGTCAAGCCAGTGGCAAGACAGGTGGCACCCCAAAGGCACCCCTTATTCCACTGCCTGTGGTTGGGGTTCCCTTTGAAAGGGTAGGGGTTGACATAGTTGGCCCCCTTGACCCTCCTACTGCTTCAGGCAATAGGTTTATCTTGGTGGTAGTGGACCATGCCACCAGACATCCTGAAGCAATTCCTCTAAGGACCACTACAGCTCCTGTAGTGGCAAAGGCCCTCCTAGGAATCTTTTCCAGGGTGGGCTTCCCAAAAGAGGTGGTATCAGACAGGGGAAGCAATTTCATGTCTGCTTACTTAAAGGCCATGTGGAAGGAATGTGGTGTGACATACAAATTCACCACACCCTATCATCCACAAACAAATGGACTGGTGGAGAGATTTAACAAAACTCTCAAAGGTATGATAATGGGACTCCCTGAAAATCTCCGCAGGAGATGGGATATCCTGTTACCTTGCCTCCTTTTTGCTTACAGGGAGGTACCCCAAAAGGAGTGGGCTTCAGCCCCTTTGAACTCCTATTTGGACACCCTGTAAGAGGTCCTCTAACACTTGTTAAGGAGGGTTGGGAACAACCTTTAAAAGCTCCAAAGCAAGACATAGTGGACTATGTACTTGGACTAAGATCTAGGATGGCTGAGTACATGAAAAAGGCCAGTAAAAACCTTCAGGCCAGCCAAGAGCTCCAAAAGCAATGGCATGACCAGAAGGCTGTTTTGGTTCAGTACCAACCAGGGCAGAAAGTGTGGGTCTTGGAGCCTGTGGCCCCAAGAGCACTCCAAGACAAATGGAGTGGACCCCAAATAATTGTTGAGAAAAAGGGTGAAGTCACCTACTTAGTTGACTTAGGCACTGCCAGGAGTCCCCTTAGGGTGCTCCATGTCAATCGCCTGAAACCCTACTATGACAGGGCTGATCTCACCCTGCTCATGGCAACAGATGAGGGACAGGAAGAAGAGAGTGACCCTCTCCCTGATCTCTTCTCTTCCACAGAACAAGATGCTCTAGTGGAAGGTGTGGTACTGGCAGATTGTCTTACTGGTGAGCAGAAAGACCACTGCATAAATCTCCTGGGTCAGTTTTCTGAACTCTTCTCTACTGTGCCAGGCACCACTTCTTGGTGTGAGCACACTATAGATACTGGAGACAGCTTGCCTGTCATAAGTAAGATCTATAGGTAGCCTGACCATGTCAGAGACTGCATAAAGCAAGAGGTGCAGAAAATGCTTGAACTGGGAGTGGTTGAGCACTGTGAAAGTCCATGGGCCTCTCCTGTTGTACTTGTACCAAAACCACATTCCAAAGATGGTAAAAGGGAAATGAGATTTTGTGTTGACTACAGAGGTCTCAACCAGGTAACCAAAACTGATGCTCACACTATATCCAGGGCAGATGAGCTAATAGATACACTGGCATCTGCCAAGTATCTAAGCACTTTTGATTTGACTGCAGGGTATTGGCAGATCAAGTTATCAGAAGATGCAAAAGCAAAAACTGCATTTTCAACCATTGGAGGCCATTACCAATTCACAGTAATGCCTTTTGGATTGAAAAATGCACCTGCCACTTTTCAAAGGTTGGTTAACACAGTCCTGCAAGGGCTGGAAGCTTTTAGTGCAGCATATCTAGATGATATAGCTGTCTTTAGCTCCAGCTGGGATGATCACCTGGTCCACCTATAGAAAGTTTTGGAGGCCCTGCAAAAGGCAGGCCTCACTATCAAGGCTTCAAAGTGCCAGATAGGGCAGGGGAAAGTGGTTTATCTGGGACACCTGGTAGGTGGATAACAGATTGCACCACTGTAGGAAAGTACCATCTTACCTGGCATGTTACCCCCATTTTTCACTGTATATATGTTGTTTTAGTTGTAAGTGTCACTGGGACCCTGCCAGCCAGCGCCCCAGTGCTCATAAGTGTGCCTGAATGTGTTACCTGTGTAGTGACTAACTGTCTCACTGAGGCTCTGCTAACCAGAACCTCAGTGGTTATGCTCTCTCATTTCTTTCCAAATTGTCACTAACAGGCTAGTGACCAATTTTACCAATTCACATTGGCTTACTGGAACACCCTTATAATTCCCTAGTATATGGTACTGAGGTACCCAGGGTATTGGGGTTCCAGGAGATCTATGGGCTGCAGCATTTCTTTTGCCACCCATAGGGAGCTCTAACAATTCTTACACAGGCCTGCCACTGCAGCCTGAGTGAAATAACGTCCACGTTATTTCACAGCCATTTTACACTGCACTTAAGTAACTTATAAGTCACCTATATGTCTAACCTTTACCTGGTAAAGGTTAGGTGCAAAGTTACTTAGTGTGAGGGCACCCTGCAACTAGCCAAGGTGCCCCCACATTGTTCAGGGCCAATTCCCTGGACTTTGTGAGTGCGGGGACACCATTACACGCGTGCACTACATATAGGTCACTACCTATATGTAGCTTCACAATGGTAACTCCGAATATGGCCATGTAACATGTCTATGATCATGGAATTACCCCCTCTATGCCATCCTGGCATAGTTGGCACAATCCCATGATCCCAGTGGTCTGTAGCACAGACCCTGGTACTGCCAAACTGCCTTTCCTGGGGTTTCACTGCAGCTACTGCTGCTGCCAACCCCTCAGACAGGCTTCTGCCCTCCTGGGGTCAAGCCAGGATTGTCCCAGGATGGCAGAACAAAGGACTTCCTCTGAGAGAGGGTGTTACACCCTCTCCCTTGGGAAAATGGTGTGAAGGCAGGGGAGGAGTAGCCTTCCCCAGCCTCTGGAAATGCTTTCATGGGCACATTTGGTGCCCATTTCTGCATAAGCCAGTCTACACCGGTTCAGGGAAGCCTTAGCCCTGCTCTGGCGCGAAACTGGACAAAGGAAAGGGGAGTGACCACTCCCCTGACCTGCACCTCCCCTGGGAGGTGCCCAGAGCTCCTCCAGTGTGCTCCAGACCTCTGCCATCTTGGAAACAGAGGTGCTGCTGGCACACTGGACTGCTCTTAGTGGCCAGTGCCATCAGGTGACGTCAGAGACTCCTTCTGATAGGCTCCTTCAGGTGTTGCTAGCCTATCCTCTCTCCTAGGTAGCCAAACCCTCTTTTCTGGCTATTTAGGGTCTCTGTCTCTGGGGAAACTTTAGATAACGAATGCAAGAGCTCATCCGAGTTCCTCTGCATCTCTCTCTTCACCTTCTGCCAAGGAATCGATTGCTGACCGCGCTGGAAGCCTGCAAAACTGCAACATAGTAGCAAAGACGACTACTGCAACTCTGTAACGCTGATCCTGCCGCCTTCTCGACTGTTTTCCTGGTGGTGCATGCTGTGGGGGTAGTCTGCCTCCTCTCTGCACTAGAAGCTCCGAAGAAATCTCCCGTGGGTCGACAGAATCGTCCCCCTGCAACCGCAGGCACCAAAGAACTGCATCACCGGTCCCCTGGGTCTCCTCTCAGCACGACGAGCGAGGTCCCTTGAATCCAGCAACTCTGTCCAAGTGACTCCCACAGTCCAGTGACTCTTCAGTCCAAGTTTGGTGGAGGTAAGTCCTTGCCTCCCCACGCCAGGCTGCATTGCTGGGAACCGCGACTTTTGCAGCTACTCCGGCCTCCGTGCACTTCTGGCGGAAATCCTTTGTGCACAGTCCAGCCTGGGTCCACGGCACTCTGACCTGCATTGCACGACCTCCTAAGTTGTTCTCCGGCGACGTGGGACTCCTTTGTGCAACTTCAGGTGAGCACCGTTTCATGCATCCTTGTAGTGCCTGTTTCTGGCACTTCTGCGGGTGCTGCCTGCTGCTGAGAGGGCTCCTTTTCTTGCTCAACGCCCCCTCTGTCCCCTGACGCAATTGGCGACATCCTGGTCCCTCCTGGGCCACAGCAGCATCCAAAAACTTGTACCGCACGATTTGCAGCTAGCAAGGCTTGTTGGTGGTCTTTCGGCAGGAAAACACTTCTGCACAACTCTCCACGGCGTGAGGGATCCGTGCTCCAAAGGGGAAGTTTCTAGCCCTCGTCGTTCTTGCAGAAACCTAAGCTTCTACTGTCCAGTAGCAGCTTCTTTGCACCCACAGCTGGCATTTCCTGGACATCTGCCCATCTCCGACTTGCTTGTGACTTTTGGACTTGGTCCCCTTTTTCCACAGGTACCCTCGACTGGAAATCCATCGTTGTTGCATTGTTGGTTTGTGTCTTTCCTGCAGAATTCCCCTATCACGACTTCTATGTCCTTTGGGGAACTTTAGTGCACTTTGCACTCACTTTTCAGGGTCTTGGGGTGGGCTATTTTTCTAACCCTTACTATTTTCTAATAGTCCCAGCGACCCTCTACAAGGTCACATAGGTTTGGGGTCCATTTGTGGTTCGCATTCAACTTATGGAGTATATGGTTTGTGTTGCCCCTATCCCTATGTGTCCCCATTGCATCCTATTGTAACTATACATTGTTTGCACTTTTTCTAATACTATTACTGCATATTTTGGTATTGTGTACATATATCTTGTGTATATTTGCTATCCTCATACTGAGGGTAGACTCTGAGATACTTTGGCATATTGTCATAAAAATAAAGTACCTTTATTTTTAGTATACCTGTGTATAGTGTTTTCTTATGATATTGTGCATATGACACTCAGTGGTACTGTAGGAGCTTCACTCGTCTCCTAGTTCAGCCTAAGCTGCTCTGCTAAGCTACCATTATCTATCAGCCTATGCTGCTAGACACCCTATACACTAATAAGGGATAACTGGGCCTCATGCAAGGTGCAAGTACCCCTTGGTACTCACTACAAGCCAGTCCAGCCTCCTACATTGGCTGTGCAGCGGTGGGATAAGTGCTTTGAGACTATTTAAAACTCTTGTCATTGTACTTTTCATAAGAGAAAAATATACACAACAAGTTCAGTGTATATACACATAACCAAAAAGTTTTGCATTTCCTCTTTTCACTCTTTTCTAAGTGCCGAAAAGTACTTCTAAACTTTCTAAAAAGTTCTAAAATGCTCCTTCAGGTGTTGCTAGCCTATCCTCTCTCCTAAGTAGCCAAACCCTCTTTTCTGGCTATTTAGGGTCTCTGTCTCTGGGGAAACTTTAGATAACGAATGCAAGAGCTCATCCGAGTTCCTCTGCATCTCCCTCTTCACCTTCTGCCAAGAAATCGACTGCTGACCGCGCTGGAATCCTGCAAAACTGCAACATAGTAGCTAAGACGACTACTGCAACTCTGTAACGCTGATCCTGCCGCCTTCTCGACTGTTTTCCTGGTGGTGCATGCTGTGGGGGTAGTCTGCCTCCTCTCTGCACTAGAAGCTCCGAAGAAATCTCCCGTGGGTCGACGGAATCTTCCCCCTGCAACCGCAGGCACCAAAAAGCTGCATTACCGGTCCCTTGGGTCTCCTCTCAGCACGACGAGCGAGGTCCCTCGAATCCAGCAACTCTGTCCAAGTGGCCCCCACAGTCCAGTGACTCTTCAGTCCAAGTTGAGTGGAGGTAAGTCCTTGCCTCACCTCGCTAGACTGCATTGCTGGGAACCGCAACTTTTGCAGCTACTCCGGCCTCCGTGCACTTCCGGCGGAAATCCTTTGTGCACAGTCCAGCCTGGGTCCACGGCACGCTACCCTGCATTGCACGACCTCCTAAGTTGTTCTCCGGCGATGTGGGACTTCTTTGTGCGACTTCGGGTGAGCACCATTTCACGCATCATCGTAGTGCCTGTTTCTGGCACTTCTCTGGGTGCTACCTGCTGCTGAGAGGACTCCTTGTCTTGCTCGATGTTCCCTCTCTCTCCTGGCCCAATTTGCGACCTCCTGGTCCCTCCTGAGCCACAGCAGCATCCAAAAACGCTAACTGCACGATTTGCAGCTAGCAAGGCTTGTTGGCGTTCTTTCGGCGGGAAAACACTTCTGCACGACTCTAGAAGGCGAGAGGGATCCGTCCTCCAAAGGGGAAGTCTCTAGCCCTTTGCGTTCCTGCAGAAACTGCAGCTTCTTCTGTCCAGTAGAAGCTCCTTTGCACCCGCAGCTGGCATTTCCTGGGCATCTGCCCATCTCCGACTTGCTTGTGACTTTTGAACTTGGTCCCCTTGTTCCACAGGTACCCCAGATTGGAAATCCAGCGTTGTTGCATTGTTGGTTTGTGTCTTTCCTGCATTATTCCTCTAACACGACTTCTTTGTCCTTAGGGGAACTTTAGTGCACTTTGCACTCACTTTTCAGGGTCTTGGGGAGGGTTATTTTTCTAACTCTCACTATTTTCTAATAGTCCCAGCGACCATCTACAAGGTCACATAGGTTTGGGGTCCATTCGTGGTTCGCATTCCACTTTTGGAGTATATGGTTTGTGTTACCCCTATCCCTATGTTTCCCCATTGCATCCTATTGTAACTATACATTGTTTGCACTGTTTTCTAAGACTATACTGCATATTTTTGCTATTGTGTATATATATCTTATGTATATTTCCTATCCTGTCACTGAGGGTACACTCTAAGATACTTTGGCATATTGTCATAAAAATAAAGTACCTTTATTTTTAGTATAACTGTGTATTGTGTTTTGTTATGATATTGTGCATATGACACTAGGTGGTACTGTAGTAGCTTCACCCGTCTCCTAGTTCAGCCTAAGCTGCTCTGCTAAGCTACCATTATCTATCAGCCTAAACTGCTAGACACCCTATACACTAATAAGGGATAACTGGGCCTGTTGCAAGGTGTAAGTACCCCTTGGTACTCACTACAAGCCAGTCCAGCCTCCTACATTGGTTGTGCAGTGGTGGGATAAGTGCTTTGAGACTACTTACCACTCTTGTCATTGTACTTTTCATAAGAGAAAAATATACAAAACAAGTTCAGTGTATATACACATAGCCAAAAAGTTTTGCATTTCCTCTTTTCACTCTTTTCTAAGTGCTGAAAAGTACTTCTAACTTTCTGAAAAGTTCTAAAAAGTTAAAAAAGTTTTTTTTCTCTGTCTTTCTAAAAGCTCTGACAAACTTTTTTTCTTTTTCTATCACTTTAACTCTCTCTAAAAATGTCTGGCACAGGCCAAAATGTTGATCTGTCCAAACTTGCGTATGATCACCTTAGCTGGAAAGGAGCAAGGAGTCTCTGCATAGAGAGAGGTTTGAGTGTAGGGAAGAATCCTTCCTTGGAACTGTTACTTAACATGCTTAGAGAACAAGATAAGGCTAAAAGTGCCCCATCTGTTGAAAAAGTAGCTAATGGTTCTCAATCTGATCCAGGGACTCCCCCAGGTAAAGGTTCAGGAAAGAAACTTCTTAGCCTTCCCATTACAAGACAGTCTAGCATAGTTGGTAATGATGAAGAGCCACACCATACAAATAGTGTTGTCTCACATCATAGCAAAAGCATTTACTCACACCACAGTGGTACTGATGTTTCTGTTAGCCAAGCTGTTAGGGTGCCCTCTGTAAGGGACAGGTCTCCTTCTGTTCATTCCCATCATACCTCTGTATCTAGAAATGTCCCTCCCACCAACCCTGATGACAGATTGTTAGAAAGGGAACTCAATAAGTTGAGGGTGGAACAAACCAGACTGAAGCTTAAAAAGCAACAGCTGGATTTGGATAGACAGTCTTTAGAATTAGAGAAGGAAATACAGAAGTTGGGTTTAGAAACCCATGGTGGCAGCAGCAGTATTCCCCATAGTCATCCTGCAAAAGAGCGTGATTCCAGGAATCTGCACAAGATAGTTCCCCCTTATAAGGAGGGGGATGACATTAACAAGTGGTTTGCTGCACTTGAGAGGGCCTGTGCTGTACAGGATGTCCCTCAAAGGCAGTGGGCTGCTATCCTATGGCTATCATTTAGTGGAAAAGGTAGGGATAGGCTCCTTACTGTGAAAGAAAATGAAGCTAATGATTACAAAGTTCTTAAGAATGCACTCCTTGATGGTTATGGCTTAACCACTGAACAGTACAGGATAAAGTTCAGAGAAACCAAAAAGGAGTCTTCACAAGACTGGGTTGATTTCATTGACCATTCAGTGAAGGCCTTGGAGGGGTGGTTACATGGCATTAAAGTTACTGATTATGACAGCCTGTATAACTTGATCCTGAGAGAGCATATTCTTAATAATTGTGTGTCTGATTTGTTGCACCAGTACTTGGTGGACTCTGATCTGACCTCTCCCCAAGAATTGGGAAAGAAGGCAGACAAATGGGTCAGAACAAGGGTGAACAGAAAAGTTAATACAGGTGGTGACAAAGAGAACAATAAGAAGAAAGAAGGTGAAAAATCTCAAGATAAGCATGGGGATAAGGGTAAAACCGAAGATCCCACTTCAAATCTTAAACACTCTTCAGGGGGTGGGGATAAAACAAATTCTTCCTCTTCTTCTCAACCTACACAATTTGAAAAGCCTTGGTGCTTTGTGTGTAAAAACAGAGGCCATAGGCCAGGGGATAAGTCCTGTCCAGGTAAACCCCCTGAGCCTACCAACACTAATACATCAAGCTCTACTGCCCCTAGCAGTAGTGGTACTAGTGGTGGGACTGCTGGCAACAGTCAAGCAAAGGGTGTAGTTGGGTTCACTTATGGGTCCATCATAGAAACTGGGGTAGTCAGTCCCAAGACAGTTTCTGTCACACCTAGTGGCATTGGCCTTTCCACACTGGCTGCTTGTCCCCTTACAATGGATAAGTACAGGCAGACAGTTTCAATAAATGGTGTTGAGGCCTTGGCCTACAGGGACACAGGTGCCAGTATCACTTTGGTGACTGAAAACCTAGTGCACCCTGATCAACACATCATTGGACAACAGTATAAGATTATTGATGTCCATAACTCCACTAAGTTTCTTCCCTTAGCTATAATTCAGTTTAGTTGGGGTAGAGTTACTGGCCCTAAGCAGGTGGTGGTATCACCTAGCTTACCTGTAGACTGTCTCTTAGGTAATGACCTAGAGGCCTCAGGTTGGGCTGATGTAGAGTTGTATGCCCATGCAGCCATGCTGGGCATCCCTGAGGAATTGTTCCCTCTCATTTCTACTGAAATGAAAAAGCAAAGGAGAGAAGGCCTGAAAACTCAGGATCCCTCTCCATCAACAGGTAAAAAGGGTATCACTGTATCCCCTAACCACCCTACCATCCAGGATACCATTCCTGTGGTGGGAAAAACCTCTCCTGGGGTGGCACCTGTTCCAAGGGAATCATCAGTTGGCAAAACTGTACTCCCTGAGGTAGAAGTACCTCTCTGTGGGATAACTAACATTGGTGAGAAAAAGAGCACCATTTTAGTTAACATGGAGCATCCCTCTAACCCTCCCAGAGAAACTTTAGTGCAGAAACCCTGCACTGCCTCACAACACTTAGGACATCATCCCTGCCCTAGTGTGGAGCTCATAGGACAGCATCCCTGCCCTGCTCCAACGCAAGAGAAACAGCATCCCTGTTCTCTCTTCCAGCCATATGGACAAAGTTTTTGCCCAGCTATGGCTTTTCTGAGACAGCATCCCTGTCTGGCATTTCCATCACTACAAATAGGTTCAGTGGACAATTCCCACTGCTCTAAACTAAAACTTACTGATAGAAACTCTGAAAATACATCTTCACATTGTTGCTTAGCTAAAAAACTTCAAACAGGGTGGTTTACATCCCCACAGGGAAGTAACCATATAGTGGATGATAAAGGGAGTAACCAGTCTATTGCAGAGCTACTCTCTACTTATCACCACTTAGACAATAAAGTCTCAACTGGCCAAGGTTAGCCTTATTGTCCTTCGTTTGGGGGGGGGGGGGGTTGTGTGAGAAAGTAGCCTCTTTCTAGCCTTGTTCCCCCCACTTTTGGCCTGTTTGTGAGTGTATGTCAGGGTATTTTCACTGTCTTACTGGGATCCTGCTAGCCAGGGCCCAGTGCTCATAGTGAAAACCCCATGTTTTCAGTATGTTTGTTATGTGTCACTGGGACCCTGCTAGTCAGGACCCCAGTGCTCATAAGTTTGTGGCCTATATGTATGTGTTTCCTGTGTGGTGCCTAACTGTCTCACTGAGGCTCTGCTAATCAGAACCTCAGTGGTTATGCTCTCTCATTTCTTTCCAAATTGTTACTAACAGGCTAGTGACCAATTTTACCAATTTACATTGGCTTACTGGAACACCCTTATAATTCCCTAGTATATGGTACTGAGGTACCCAGGGTATTGGGGTTCCAGGAGATCCCTATGGGCTGCAGCATTTCTTTTGCCACCCATAGGGAGCTCTGACAATTCTTACACAGGCCTGCCACTGCAGCCTGAGTGAAATAACGTCCACGTTATTTCACAGCCATTTTACACTGCACTTAAGTAACTTATAAGTCACCTATATGTCTAACCTTTACCTGGTAAAGGTTAGGTGCAAAGTTACTTAGTGTGAGGGCACCCTGGCACTAGCCAAGGTGCCCCCACATTGTTCAGGGCCAATTCCCCGGACTTTATGAGTGCGGGGACACCATTACACGCGTGAACTACATATAGGTCACTACCTATATGTAGCTTCACAATGGTAACTCCGAATATGGCCATGTAACATGTCTATGATCATGGAATTGCCCCCTCTATACCATCCTGGCATAGTTGGCACAATCCCATGATCCCAGTGGTCTGTAGCACAGACCCTGGTACTGCCAAACTGCCCTTCCTGGGGTTTCACTGCAGCTGCTGCTGCTGCCAACCCCTCAGACAGGCAGCTGCCCTCCTGGGGTCCAGCCAGGCCTGGCCCAGGATGGCAGAACAAAGGACTTCCTCTGAGAGAGGGTGTTACACCCTCTCCCTTTGGAAAATGGTGTGAAGGCAGGGGAGGAGTAGCCTCCCCCAGCCTCTGGAAATGCTTTCTTGGGCACAGATGTGCCCAATTCTGCATAAGCCAGTCTACACCGGTTCAGGGGACCCCTTAGCCCTGCTCTGGCGCGAAACTGGACAAAGGAAAGGGGAGTGACGACTCCCCTGACCTGCACCTCCCCTGGGAGGTGTCCAGAGCTCCTCCAGTGTGCTCCAGACCTCTGCCATCTTGGAAACAGAGGTGCTGCTGGCACACTGGACTGCTCTGAGTGGGCAGTGCCACCAGGTGACGTCAGAGACTCCTTGTGATAGGCTCCTTCAGGTGTTGCTAGCCTATCCTCTCTCCTAAGTAGCCAAACCCTCTTTTCTGTCTATTTAGGGTCTCTGTCTCTGGGGAAACTTTAGATAACGAATGCAAGAGCTCATCCGAGTTCCTCTGCATCTCTCTCTTCACCTTCTGCCAAGGAATCGACTGCTGACCGCGCTGGAAGCCTGCAAAACTGCAACATAGTAGCTAAGACGACTACTGCAACTCTGTAACGCTGATCCTGTCGCCTTCTCGACTGTTTTCCTGGTGGTGCATGCTGTGGGGGTAGTCTGCCTCCTCTCTGCACTAGAAGCTCCGAAGAAATCTCCTGTGGGTCGACGGAATCTTCCCCCTGCAACCGCAGGCACCAAAAAGCTGCATTACCAGTCCCTTGGGTCTCCTCTCAGCACGACGAGCGAGGTCCCTTGAATCCAGCAACTCTGTCCAAGTGGCCCCCACAGTCCAGTGACTCTTCAGTCCAAGTTTGGTGGAGGTAAGTCCTTGCCTCACCTCGCTAGACTGCATTGCTGGGAACCGCGACTTTTGCAGCTACTCCAGCCTCCGTGCACTTCCGGCGGAAATCCTTTGTGAACAGTCCAGCCTGGGTCCACGGCACTCTAACCTGCATTGCACGACCTCCTAAGTTGTTCTCCGGCGACGTGGGACTTCTTTGTGCGACTTCGGGTTAGCACCGTTTCACGCATCCTCGTAGTGCCTGTTTCTGGCACTTCTCCGGGAGCTACCTGCTGCTGCGAGGGTTCCTTGTCTTGCTCGACGTCCCCTCTCTCTCCTGGTCCAATTTGCGACCTCCTGGTCCCTCCTGGGCCACAGCAGCATCCAAAAACGCTAACTGCACGATTTGCAGCTAGCAAGGCTTGTTGGCGTTTTTTCGGCGGGAAAACACTTCTGCACGACTCTACAAGGCAAGAGGGATCCGTCCTCCAAAGGGGAAATCTCTAGCCCTTTGCGTTCCTGCAGACACTGCAGCTTCTTCTGTCCAGTAGAAGCTCCTTTGCACCCGCAGCTGGCATTTCCTGGGCATCTGCCCATTTCTGACTTGCTTGTGACTTTTGGACTTGGTCCCCTTCTTCCACAGGTACCCCAGATTGGAAATCCAGCGTTGTTGCATTGTTGGTTTGTGTCTTTCCTGCATTATTCCTCTAACACAACTTCTTTGTCCTTAGGGGAACTTTAGTGCACTTTGCACTCACTTTTCAGGGTCTTGGGGAGGGTTATTTTTCTAACTCTCACTATTTTCTAATAGTCCCAGCGACCCTCTACAAGGTCACATAGGTTTGGGGTCCATTCGTGGTTCGCATTCCACTTTTGGAGTATATGGTTTGTGTTGCCCCTATCCCTAGGTTTCCCCATTGCATCCTATTGTAACTATACATTGTTTGCACTGTTTTCTAAGACTATACTGCATATTTTTGCTATTGTGTATATATATCTTGTGTATATTTCCTATCCTCTCACTGAGGGTACACTCTAAGATACTTTGGCATATTGTCATAAAAATAAAGTACCTTTATTTTTAGTATAACTGTGTATTGTGTTTTCTTATGATATTGTGCATATGACACTAGGTGGTACTGTAGTAGCTTCACCCGTCTCCTAGTTCAGCCTAAGCTGCTCTGCTAAGCTACCATTATCTATCAGCCTAAGCTGCTAGACACCCTATACACTAATAAGGGATAACTGGGCCTGGTGCAAGGTGTAAGTACCCCTTGGTACTCACTACAAGCCAGTCCAGCCTCCTACACTCCCACAGTCCAGTGACTCTTCAGTCCAAGTTTGGTGGAGGTAAGTCCTTGCCTCCCCACGCTAGACTGCATTGCTGAGAACTGCGTGTTTTGCAGCTACTCCGGCTCCTGTGCACTCACCGAGGATTTCCTTTGTGCACAGCCAAGCCTGGGTCCCCGGCACTCTAACCTGCATTGCACTACCTCCTGAGTTGTCCTCCGGCGGCGTGGGACTCTCTTGTGCAACTTCGGGTGAGCAGTGATTCACTCCAATTCATAGTGCCTGTTCTGGCACTTCTGCGGGGGCTGCTTGCTTCTGAGTGGGCTCTTTTTCTTGCTGAACACCCCTTCTGTCTCCTCACGCAATGGGTGACATCCTGGTCCCTCCTGGGCCACAGCAGCATCCAAAAACCCTAACCGCAAACTTTGCAGCTAGCAAGGTTTGTTTGCGGTATTTCTGCAGGAAAACACTTCTGCCCGACTCTTCACGACGTGCGACATCCATCCTCCAAAGAGGACGTTTCTAGCCCTTGTCGTTCTTGCAGAATCCTCAGCTTCTACCATCCGGTGGCAGCTTCTTTGCACCCACAGCTGGCATTTCCTGGGCATCTGCCCACTCCCGACTTGATCGTGACTTTTGGACTTGGTCCCCTTGTTCCACAGGTACTCTCGTCTGGAAATCCATCGTTGTTGCATTGCTGGTGTTGGTCTTTCCTGCAGAATCCCCCTATCATGACTTCTGTGCTCTTTGGGGAACTTAGGTGCACTTTGCACCCACTTTTCAGGGTCTTGGGGTGGGCTATTTTTCTAACCGTCACTGTTTCCTTACAGTCCCAGCGACCCTCTACAAGGTCACATAGGTTTGGGGTCCATTCGTGTTTCGCATTCCACTTCTAAAGTATATGGTTTGTGTTGCCCCTATCCTTATGTTCCCCCATTGCATTCTATTGTGACTATACATTGTTTGCGCTGTTTTCTATTGCTATTACTGCATATTTTGGCATTGTGTACATATATCTTGTGTATATTTGCTATCCTCATACTGAGGGTACTCACTGAGATACTTTGGCATATTGTCATAAAAATAAAGTACCTTTATTTTTAGTATATCGGTGTATTGTGTTTTCTTATGATATTGGGCAAGTGACACTAGTGGTACTGTAGGAGCTTCACTCGTCTCCTAGTTCAGCCTAAGCTGCTCTGCTAAGCTACCTTTTCTATCAGCCTAAGCTGCTAGACACCCCTCTACACTAATAAGGGATACCTGGGCCTGGTGCAAGGTGTAAGTACCTCTTGGTACCCACTACAAGCCAGTCCAGCCTCCTACACAGTGGCAAAAGCCCTCCTGGGAATATTTTCCAGAGTGGGTTTCCCTAAGGAAGTGGTGTCAGACAGAGGTAGTAACTTCATGTCTGCATACCTCAAAGCTATGTGGAAGGAGTGTGGTGCAACTTACAAGTTCACTACTCCTTATCATCCACAGACAAATGGTCTGGTTGAGAGGTTTAATAAAACTCTCAAAGGTATTATTATGGGACTCCCCGAAAAACTCAAGAGGAGATGGGATGTCCTGTTGCCATGCCTCCTTTTTGCTTATAGGGAGGTACCCCAAAAAGGAGTGGGCTTTAGCCCCTTTGAACTTCTCTTTGGGCACCCTGTAAGAGGTCCCCTTGCTCTTGTGAAGGAGGGTTGGGAACAACCTTTAAAAGCTCCCAAGCAAGAGATTGTGGACTATGTACTTGGCCTAAGATCCACAATAGCTGAGTACATGAAAAAGGCCAGTAAAAACTTTCAGGCCAGCCAAGAGCTCCAAAAGCAATGGCATGACCAGAAGGCTGCCCTGACCCAGTACCACCCAGGACAGAAGGTGTGGGTATTGGAGCTTGTGGCCCCAAGAGCACTCAAGGACAAACTGAGTGGACCCCACCTCATTGTTGAAAAGAAAGATGAGGTCACCTATTTGGTAGACCTGGGCACTGCCAGGAGTCCCCTTAGGATGCTCCATCTCAATCACCTGAAACCTTACTATGACAGGGCTGACTTAACCCTGCTCATGGCAACTGATGAGGGGCAGAAAGTAGAGAGTGACCCTCTCCCTGACCTATTCTCCACCACTGAAGCTGATGGCTTAGTGGAGGGAGTGCTGCTTGCAGATTGCCTTACTGCTGAGCAGGACAACTGTATAAATCTCTTAGATCAATTTTCTGACCTATTCTCACTGATTCCAGGTACAACTACCTGGTGTGAGCACACAATCAACACTGGAGACAGTTTACCTGTCAAGAGTAAGATTTATAGGCTGCCTTACCATTTCAGGGATTGCATAAAACAAGAGGTGCAACAAATGTTGGATCTGGGAGTGATTGAACCTTCTGAAAGCCCATGGGCTAGCCCAGTGGTGCTTATCCCCAAACCTCGTAGTATAGATGGTAAAAAGGAAATTAGGTTTTTTGTTGACTATAGAGGTCTCAATCAAGTAACCAAAACTGATGCTCATCCTATACCTAGGGCAGATGAGGTAATAGATACACTGGCCTCTGCCAAGTATCTAAGCACTTTTGACTTAACTGCAGGGTATTGGCAGATTAAGTTGTCAGAAGATGCTAAACCTAAAACAGCATTTTCCACAATTGGAGGGCACTATCAGTTCACTGTTATGCCCTTTGTTTTGAAAAATGCACCTGCCACTTTTCAGAGGTTGGTGAACACAGTCCCTCAATGATTGGAAGCTTTTAGTGCATCATATCTAGATGATATAGATGTCTTTAGCTCCACCTGGGATGAGCACCTGGTCCACCTATGGAAAGTGTTGGAGGCCCTGCAAAGGGCAGGCCTCACTATCAAGGCTTCAAAGTGCCAGATAGGGCAGGGGAAAGTGGTCTATCTGGGCCACCTGGTAGGTGGGGAACAGATTGCACCACTGCATGGGAAGATCCAGACCATTATGGAATGGGCTTCCCCTACAGCTCAAACCCAAGTGAGAGCCTTCCTAGGCCTCACAGGGTACTATAGGAGGTTCATTAACAACTATGGCTCCATTGCAGCTCCTCTTAATGACCGCACCAGCAAAAAGATACCTAAAAAGGTATTGTGGACTGCTAGCTGTCAAAAGGCTTTTAATGAGCTAAATCAGGCCATGTGCTCTGCACCTGTCCTAAAAAGCCCTTGTTACTCCAATAACTTCATAGTCCAGACTGATGCTCCTGAATTTGGGGTAGGGGGAGTTCTATCACAGCTTAACACTGAGGGCCAGGATCCACCTGTTGCTTTTATCAGCAGAAGGTTGACCCCTAGAGAAAAGTGTTGGTCTGCCACAGAGAGGGGGAGGCCTTTGCTGTGGTCTTGGGACTGAAAACGTTGAGACCATACCTGTTTGGTACTCACTTTATTGTTCAGACAGACGACAAATGTCTAATATGGATTAAACAAATGAAAGGTGAAAACCCTAAATTGTTGAGGTGGTCCATCTCCCTACAGGGAATGGACTATACAGTGGAACATAGACCTGGGAGTACCCACTCCAATGCAGATGGACTCTCCAGATATTTCCACATAGACAATGAAGACTCATCTGGGCAAGGTTAGCCTTATTGTCCCTCGTTTTGGGGGGGAGGAGGGTCGTGTATGAAAGTACCAGCTTGCCTGGCATGTTACCCCCATTTTTATATGTATGTCTTTGTTTTTGCCTGTCTCACTGGGATCCTGCTAGCCAGGACCCCAGTGATCATAGTTTGTGGCCTGAATGTGTGTCCCTTTGTAGTGACTAACTGTGTCACTGAGTCTCTGCTAACCAGAACCTCAGTGCTCATGCTCTCTCTGCCTTTAAAATTGTCACCATAGGCTAGTAACCATTTTCACCAATTCTAATTGGCACACTGGAACACCTTTATAATTCCCTAGTATATGGTATCTAGGTTCCCAGGGTTTTGGGCTTCCAGGAGATCGCTATGGGCTGCAGCATTTATTTTGTCAGTTATCCCTTATTAGTAGATTAGTAGTGTTCTAGCAGCTTAGGCTGATATAGGTAGCTATAGCAGAGCAGCTTAGGCTGAACTAGGAGACATGCACAACTCCTACCATACCCGTTATGTCATAGAGCACTATATCATAAGAATCACAATACTCACAGTTACTAAAAAATAAAGGTACTATATTTTAGTGACAATGTGCCCAAAAAATCTCTAATGATATACTCCCATATGAGGTAAGTTAAATACACAAAATATACACACAAACCAAAATCAGGTAAGTAAACAGTTAGAAAAGTAGTGCAAACACTGTAGAATACAATAGGATGCAATAGGCCTAGGGGCAACACAAACCATATACTAAGAAATTGACTGCGAACCACTTAGGGACCCCAGGCCAAGTGTAGTGTGTAGAGGGTCACTGGGAGTGTAAGAAAACACTAAGGGTGTCCAAGATAACTCACCCGAAGACCATGAAAAGTAGGAGTAAATTTACCCTACATCCCCAGAAACACACTAAAGTCGTGATAGGACATTCTGCAAAGATCACAACTGACTGCAAAGCACTGAAGACGGATTCCTGGACCTGAGGACCTGTAAAGGAAGGGGACCAAGTCCAAGAGTCACAAAAGAGTCCGGGCGGGCAGGAGCCCACTAAACCCCGGATGAAGGTGCAAAATGGCTGCCTCTGGGTAGAAGAAACTGAAGATTCTGCAACAACAGAAGATGCCAGGAACTTCTCCTTTGCACAGCAGATGTCCCACAAAGTTCTGGAGGATGCAGAGTTGTTTCCACACAGAAAGACCGCAAACAAGACTTGTTAGCTGCAAAGGTCATGGTTGAAGAAAAAGGGTGCTGCCTGGGCCCAGAAAAGACCAGGAGATCGCCCCTTGGAGGAGGAGACAGAGGGGGTACTCAGCAGCACAGAGAGCTCACGCAGAAGCAGGCAGCACCTGAAGAAGCACTCTAACAGGTGTTCAAGAAAACTGAGCACGGCGGTCGTCTCAACACTATACAGGAGAGTCCCACGAAGCCAGTGGTCACCTCAGCGAGTTGAGCAATGGAGGCCGGAGTGCTGGGGACCTGGGCTATGCTGTTGTAGGAGGCTGGACTGGCTTGTAGTGAGTACCTAGGGGTACGTGCACCTTGCACCAGGCCCAGTTATCCCTTATTAGTGTATAGGGTGTCTAGCAGCATAGGCTGATAGATAATGGTAGCTTAGCAGAGCAGCTTAGGCTGAACTAGAAGACGAGTGAAGCTCCTACAGTACCACTTAGTGTCATATGCACAATATCATAAGAAAACACAATACACAGTTATACTAAAAATAAAGGTACTTTATTTTTATGACAATATGCCAAAGTATCTCAGAGTGTACCCTCAGTATGAGGATAGCAAATATACACAAGATATATATACACAATACCAAAATATGCAGTAATAGTATTAGAAAACAGTGCAAACAATGTATAGTTACAATAGGATGCAATGGGGATACATAGGGATAGGGGCAACACAAACCATATACTCCAAAAGTGGAATGCGAACCACGAATGGACCCCAAACCAATGTGACCTTGTAGAGGGTCGCTGGGACTATTAGAAAATAGTAAGGGTTAGAAAAATAGCCCACCCCAAGACCCTGAAAAGTGAGTGCAAAGTGCACTAAAGTTCCCCAAAGGACATTGAAGTCATGATAGGGGAATTCTGCAGGAAAGACACAAACCAGCAATGCAACAACGATGGATTTCCAGTCGAGGGTACCTGTGGAACAAGGGGACCAAGTCCAAAAGTCACAAGCAAGTCGGAGATGGGCAGATGCCCAGGAAATGCCAGCTGTGGGTGCAAAGAAGCTGCTACTGGACAGTAGAAGCTTAGGTTTCTGCAGAAACAACAAGGGCTAGAGACTTCCCCTTTGGAGGACGGATCCATCACGCCGTGGAAAGTCGTACAGAAGTGTTTTCCCGCCGAAAGACCGCCAACAAGCCTTGCTAGCTGCAAATCATGCGGTAAGGGTTTTTGGATGCTGCTGTGGCCCAGGAAGGACCAGGATGTCGCAAATTGCGTCAGGAGACAGAGGGGACATCGAGCAAGACAAGGAACCCTCTCAGTAGCAGGTAGCCCCCAGAGAAGTGCCATAAACAGGCACTACAAGGATGCATGAAACGGTGCTCACCCGAAGTCGCACAAAGGAGTCCCACGTCGCAGGAGAACAACTTAGGAGGTCGTGCAATGCAGGTTAGAGTGCCGTGGACCCAGGCTGGACTGTGCACAAAGGATTTCCGCCGGAAGTGCACGGAGGCCGGAGTAGCTGCAAAAGTCACGGTTCCCAGCAATGCAGTCTGGCGTGGGGAGGCAAGGACTTACCTCCACCAAACTTGGACTGAAGAGTCACTGGACTGTGGGAGTCACTTGGACACAGTTGCTGGATTCAAGGGACCTCGCTCGTCGTGCTGAGAGGAGACCCAGGGGACCGGTGATGCAGTTCTTTGGTGCCTGCAGTTGCAGGGGGACGATTCCGTCGACCCACGGGAGATTTCTTCGGAGCTTCTAGTGCATTGAGGAGGCAGACTACCCCCACAGCATGCACAAGCAGGAAAACAGTCGAGAAGGCGGCAGGATCAGCGTTACAGAGTTGCAGTAGTCGTCTTTGCTACTATGTTGCAGTTTTGCAGGCTTCCAGCGCGGTCAGCAGTCGATTCCTTATCAGAAGGTGAAGAGAGAGATGCAGAGGAACTCGGCTGAGCTCATGCATTCGTTATCTAAAGTTTCCCCAGAGACAGAGACCCTAAATAGCCAGAAAAGAGGGTTTGGCTACCTAGGAGAGAGGATAGGCTACTAACACCTGAAGGAGCCTATCAGCAGGAGTCTCTGACGTCACCTGGTGGCACTGGCCACTCAGAGCAGTCCAGTGTGCCAGCAGCACCTCTGTTTCCAAGATGGCAGAGGTCTGGAGCACACTGGAGGAGCTCTGGACACCTCCCAGGGGAGGTGCAGGTCAGGGGAGTGGTCCCTCCCCTTTCCTTTGTCCAGTTTCGCGCCAGAGCAGGGCTAAGGGGTCCCCTGAACCGGTGTAGACTGGCTTATGCAGAATTGGGCACATCTGTGCCCAACAAAGCATTTCCAGAGGCTGGGGGAGGCTACTCCTCCCCTGCCTTCACACCATTTTCCAAAGGGAGAGGGTGTAACACCCTCTCTCAGAGGAAGTCCTGTGTTCTGCCATCCCGGGCCAGGCCTGGCTGGACCCCAGGAGGGCAGATGCCTGTCTGAGGGGTTGGCAGCAGCAGCAGCTGCAGTGAAACCCCAGGAAGGGCAGTTTGGCAGTACCAGGGTCTGTGCTACAGACCACTGGGATCATGGGATTGTGCCAACTATGCCAGGATGGCATAGAGGGGGCCATTCCATGATCATAGACATGTTACATGGCCATATTCGGAGTTACCATTGTGAAGCTACATATAGGTAGTGCACGCGTGTAATGGTGTCCCCGCACTCACAAAGTTCAGGGAATTGGCTCTGAACAATGTGGGGGCACCTTGGCTAGTGCTCGTACTTTCCTACACTTAGGCACTGCTCATAAGTGTGCCTGAATGTGTTACCTGTGTTATGACTAACTGTCTCACTGAGGCTCTGCTATCCAGAACCTCAGTGGTTATGCTCTCTCATTTCTTTCTAAATTGTCACTAACAGGCTAGTGACCAATTTCACCAATTCACATTGGCATACTGGAACACCCTTATAATTCCCTAGTACATGGTACTGAGGTACCCAGGGTATTGGGGTTCCAGGAGATCCCTATGGGCTGCAGCATTTCTTGTGCCACCCATAGGGAGATCTGACAATTCTTCAACAGGCCTGCCAGTGCAGCCTGAGTGAAATAACGTCCACGTTATTTCACAGCCATTTACCACTGCACTTAAGTAACTTATAAGTCAACTATATGTCTAACCTTTACCTGGTAAAGGTTGGGTGCTAAGTTACTTAGGGCCAGATGTAGCAAAACGCCAATTTGTGAGTTGCAAATTGCGAGTCCCTGCGACTCGCAATTTGCAAATCGCAAATTGGTATGCAGTACGGTGTCTCAGACACCGACTGCGACTCGCTATGGGGTCGCAATGACCCACCTCATGAATATTCATGAGGTGGGTCGCAAATTGCAGCCCCATAGCGAGTATAGGCACTCGCAAAAATGGAGGCCTGCTGTCGTCAGCAGACCTCCATGTTCGTGACTGCTTTCAATAAAGCAGTTTTTTTTTTTTTAAGTGTAGCCCGTTTTTTTTCTTAAAGGAAAACGAGCTGCACTTAAAAAAAAAAAACGAAACCTTTAGTTTCGGTATTTTTTCAGGGCAGGGAGTGGTCCCTTGGACCACTCCATGCCCTGAAAAAATATTTGTGGGTCCATTCACAAAGTGGAAGGGGTCCCATGGGGACCCCTTCCAATTTGCGAGTGGGTTACCATCCACTTGAAGTGGATGGTAACTGCGACTCCATTTGCGACCGAATATGCGGTCGCAAATGGAATTGCATTTCACTCCGAATCGCAAATAGGAAGGGAACACCCCTTCCTATTTGCGATTCTGAAATGCATATTGCGAGTCGGTCCCGACTCGCAATATGCATTTCTGAATAGCAAAGAGGCTTTTGCGCCTCGCAAACGGCGATTTTCGCTGTTTGCGAGGCGCAAACCCTTTGCTACATCTGGCCCCTGGTATGTGGGCACCCTGGCACTAGCCAAGGTGCTCCCACATTGTTTAGGGCAAATTCCCCGGACTTTGTGAGTGCGGGGACACCATTACACGCGTGCACTATACAAATGTCACGACATATGTAGAGCGTCACAATGGTAACTACGAACATGGCCATGTAATATATCTAGGATCATGGAATTGTCACCCCAATGCCATTCTGGCATTGGGGAGACAATTCCATGATCCCCCCGAGTCTCTAGCTCAGACCCGGGTGCTGCCAAACTGCCTTTCCCGGGGTTTCACTGCAGCTGTTGCTGCTGCCAACCCCTCAGACAGGTTTCTGCCCTCCTGGGGCCCAGCCAGGCTTGGCCCAGGAAGGCAGAACAAAGGACTTCCTCAGAGAGAGGGTGTTACACCCTCTCCCTTTGGAAAAAGGTGTCAGGGCTGGGAGGAGTAGCCTCCCCCAGCCTCTGGAAATGCTTTGATGGGCACCGATGATGCCCATCTCTGCATAAGCCAGTCTGCACTGGTTCAGGGATCCCTCAGCCCTGCTCTGGCGCGAAACTGGACAAAGGAAAGGGGAGTGACCACTCCCCTGACCTGCAACTCCCCTGGGAGGGGCCCAGAGCTCCTCCTGTGTGCTCCAGACTTCTGCCATCTTGGAAACAGAGGTGCTGCTGGCACACTGGACTGCTCTGAGTGGCCAGTGCCAGTAGGTGACGTCAGAGACTCCTTCTGATAGGCTCCTTCAGGTGTTGCTAGCCTATCCTCTCTCCTAAGTAGCCAAACCTCCTTTTCTGGCTATTTAGGGTCTCTGCTTTGGGGAATTCCTTAGATAACGAATGCAAGAGCTCATCAGAGTTCCTCTGCGTCTCTCTCTTCACCTTCTGCCAAGGAATCGACTGCTGACCGCGCTGGAAGCCTGCAAAACTGCAACAAAGTAGCAAAGATGACTACTGCGACCTTGTAACGCTTATCCTGCCACCTTCTCGACTGTTTTCCTGGTGGTGCATGCTGTGGGGGTAGTCTGCCTCCTCTCTGCACTAGAAGCTCCGAAGAAATCTCCCGTGGGTCGACGGAATCTTCCCCCTGCAACCGCAGGCACCAAAAAACTGCATCACCGGTCATCTGGGTCTCCTCTCAGCACAACGAGCGAGGTCCCTTGAACTCAGCAATTCTGTCCAAGTGACTCCCACAGTTCAGTGACTCTTCAGTCCAAGTTTGGTGGAGGTAAGTCCTTGCCTCCCCACACTAGACTGCATTGCTGGGAACCGCGTGTTTTGCAGCTACTCCGGCCCCTGTGCACTCTTCCAGGATTTGCTTTGTGCACAGCCAAGCCTGGGTCCCCGGCACTCTAACCTGCATAGCACGACCTCCTGAGTTGTCCTCCAGCTTCATGGGACCCTCTTGTGCAACTTCGGGTGAGCTCCGGTTCAATCCACTTCGTAGTGCCTGTTCTGGCACTTCTGCGGGTGCTGCTTGCTTCTGAGTGGGCTCTTTTTCTTGCTGGACACCCCCTCTGTTTCCTCATGCAATTGACAACATCCTGGTCCCTCCTGGGCCACAGCAGCATCCAAAAACTCTAACCGCGACCCTTGCAGCTAGCAAGGCTAGTTTGCGGTCTTTCTGCACGAAAATACTTCTGCACGACTCTTCACGACGTGGGACATCCATCCTGCAAAGGGGAAGTTTCTAGCCCTTGTCGTTCTTGCAGAATCCAGAGCTTCTACCATCCGGTGGCAGCTTCTTTGCACCCACAGCTGGCATTTCCTGGGCATCTGCCCACTCCCGACTTGATAGTGACTTTTAGACTTGGTCCCTTTGTTCCACAGGTACTCTCATCTGGAAATCCATCATTTTTGCATTGCTGGCATTGGTCTTTCCTGCAGAATTCCCCTATCACGACTTCTGTTCTCTTTGGGGAACTTAGGTGCACTTTGCACCCACTTTTCAGGGTCTTGGGGTGGGCTATTTTTCTAACCCTCACGGTTTTCTTACAGTCCCAGCGACCCTCTTCAAGGTCACATAGGTTTGGGGTCCATTCGTGGTTCGCATTCCACTTCTAGAGTATATGGTTTGTGTTGCCCCTAACCCTATGTGCCCCCATTGCATTCTATTGTGACTATACATTGTTTGCACTGTTTTCTATTGCTATTACTGCATATTTTTGGTATTGTGTACATATATCTTGTGTATATTTGCTATCCTCATACTGAGGGTACTCACTGAGATACTTTGGCATATTGTCATAAAAATAAAGTACCTTTATTTTTAGTATAACTGTGTATTGTGTTTTCTTATGATATTGTGCCTATGACACTAGTGGTACTGTAGGAGCTTCACTCGTCTCCTAGTTCAGCCTAAGCTGCTCTGCTAAGCTACCTTTTCTATCAGCCTAAGCTGCTAGACACGTCTTCTACACTAATAAGGGATAACTGGACCTGGTGCAGAGTGTAAGTACCCCTTGGTACTCACTACAAACCAGGCCAGCCTCCCACATTGGTTGTGCAGCGGTTGGATAAGTACTTGCAATTACTTACCACTTTGTCATTTTGTACTTTTCATAAGAGAAAAATATACAAAAGAAGTTCAGTGTATGTACACCTAACCAAAAAGTTTTGCTTTTCTTCTCTCACTTCTTTGCTAAGTGCTGAAAAGTACCTCTAAACTTTCAAAAAGTTCTTAAAAAGTTTAGAAAGTTTTTTTCTGTTTCTTAAAAAGTTCTGAAACTTTTTCTTTCTTTTTCTGTCCCTTAAACCTTTTCTATCATGTCTGGTACAGGCCAAACTCTTGATCTGGCCAGCATAGCTTATGACAACCTTAGCTGGAAGGAAGCAAGGAGTGTCTGCATAGATAGAGGTTTAGGGGTAGGGAAGAATCCCTCAAGACAACTGTTAGTTAATATGCTCATTGAACAAGATAAGACCTTAGGTGGCACTTCTGGTGAGAAATTAGCTGATGGTTCCCAATCTGATCCTGGGGCACCCCTAGCAAAAGATTTAGGAGGGAATCTTGCCAACCTGCCCCCTAGCAGGCCACCTAGCATAGCTGGTACTGATGTGAATTCACATCACAGTAATAGTTTTGCTTCTCATCACAGTAGAAGTGTTACTTCTGTAGGCCAGAATGTTAGAGTGCCATCTGTTAGGGCCAGGTCTCCCTCTGTTCATTCTCACCATTCTTCTGTATCAAGACATGCCCAACCCACCCACCCTGATGACAGAGTGTTAGAAAGGGAGCTCAATAGATTGAGAGTGGAAGAATCCAGGCTGAAGCTCAAGAAGCAACAGCTGGATTTAGAGAGGCAGTCCTTTGATTTAGAAAAAGAAAGGCAGAGGTTGGGGTTAAGACCCCATGATGGCAGTAGCAGTATTCCAAATAGTCATCCTGCAAAAGAGCATGATTCTAGGAATCTGCACAAGATAGTTCCCCCTTACAAGCAGGGGGATGACATTAACAAGGGGTTTGCTGCACTTGAGAGGGCCTGTGTTGTACAGGAGGTCCCTCAAAGGCAGTAGGCTGCTATCCTATGGCTATCTTTCAGTGGGAAGGGTAGGGATAGGCTCCTTACTGTTAAAGAAAGTGATGCCAATAATTTTATAGTTCTTAAGAATGCACTCCTAGATGGTTATGGCTTAACCACTGAACAGTACAGGATGAAGGTCAGAGAAACCAAAAAGGAGTCTTCACAAGACTGGGTAGACTTTGTTGACCATTGAGTGAAGGCCTTGGAGGGGTGGTTACATGGCAGTAAAGTTTCTGACTATGAAAGCCTGTATAACTTAATCCTGAGAGAGCATATTCTTAATAATTGTTTGTCTGATATGTTACACCAGTACCTGGTAGACTCTGATCTGACCTCTCCCCAAGAATTTGGAAAGAAGGCAGACAAATGGGTCAGAACAAGGGTGAACAGAAAAGTTCATACAGGGGGTGACAAGGATGGCAGGAAGAAGTATGGTAAGTCTTCTGACAAGGGTGGTGACAAATCTAAAAATGAGTCTTCATCAGGCCCACAAAAACACTCTGGTGGGGTGGTGGGCCCAAATCCTCTTCAAATCAAAACAAAGAAAAGAAACCATGGTGCTATCTATGTAAAATAAAAGGCCATTGGACAACAGATCCCAGTTGTCCAAAGAAAAGCACCAAGCCTCCTACCACTACAACCCCTGTTGCTACACCTAGTGCCCCTAGTAATAGCAGTGGTGGTGGGAGCAAACCTACTAATAGCCAATCCAAGGGAGTAGCTGGGCTCACTTTTGGTAACTTAGTTGGGGTTGGTCTGATTAGGGAGACCACAGAGGCTGGGTTAGTCTCTGAGGGGGCTATTGATTGAGCCACCTTGGTTGCTTGTCCCCTTAACATGGATAAGTACAAGCAACTACCCCTAATAAATGGTGTTGAGGTTCAGGCCTACAGGGACACAGGTGCCAGCGTTACAATGGTAATAGAGAAACTGGTCCACCGTGAACAACACCTACTTGGTCACCAGTACCAAGTAACCAATGCTCATAACAACACTCTTAGCCACCCCATGGCTGTTGTGAATCTCAACTGGGGGGGGGGTTACTGGTCCAAAGAAAGTTGTGGTTGCCTCAGATTTACCTGTAGACTGTCTATTAGGGAATGATTTAGAGACATCAGCTTGGGCAGAAGTGGAGTTGGAGGCTCATGCAGCAATGCTGGGCATTCCAGGGCATATTTTTGCTTTAACCAGGGCTCAGGCCAAAAAGCAAAAAGGACAGGGTGACTTGGATCCTGGAAGAATGGACCAAGTGCTCCCTAAAGCTAGGGTTAGTAAAGGTAAAACACTACCTACTATCCCTCCCTCTACAGTGGATTCTACTTCTGAGGAAGAAGAATTTCCACCCTGTGCAGAACGTACACCAGAGGAGCTGGAAGCAGACACTGCTGAGCTTTTGGGTGAAGGGGGGCCTGCCAGGGAGGAGCTGAGTGTGGCACAGCATACCTGTCCCACACTAGAGGGTCTAAGGCAGCAATCTGTCAAACAAGCAAATGGGGATGTCAGTGACTCACACAGAGTTTAAAGGGAGGGTAACCTTTTGAACAATGAAGCAAGGGATCCAAAACCTGGAGCTGCCAGGAGATTGGTGATTCCTCAGGAGTACAGAAAGTTCCTCCTAACTCTAGCCCACGACATTCCCTTAGCTGGACATTTGGGGCAAATGAAAACTTGGGACAGGCTTGTCCCCTTGTTTCATTGGCCTAGAATGTCAGAGGACACAAAGGAATTTTGTAAGTCCTGTGAAACCTGTCAAGCCAGTGGCAAGACAGGTGGCACCCCAAAGGCACCCCTTATTCCACTGCCTGTGGTTGGGGTTCCCTTTGAAACGGTAGGGGTTGACATAGTTGGCCCCTTGAACCTCCTACTGCTTCAGGCAATAGGTTTATCTTGGTGGTAGTGGACCATGCCACCAGATATCCTGAAGCAATTCCTCTAAGGACCACTACAGCTCCTGCAGTGGCAAAGGCCCTCCTGGGAATATTTTCCAGGGTGGGCTTCCCAAAAGAGGTGGTATCAGACAGGGGAATCAATTTCATGTCTACTTACTTAAAGGCCATGTGGAAGGAATGTGGTGTGACATACAAGTTCACCACACCCTATCATCCACAATCAAATGGACTGGTTGAGAGGTTTAATAAAACTCTCAAAGGAATGATAATGGGACTCCCTGACAAACTCCCCAGGAGATGGGATATCCTGTTACCTTGCCTCCTTTTTGCTTACAGGGAGGTACCCCAGAAAGGAGTGGGCTTCAGCCCCTTTGAACTCCTATTTGGACACCCTGTAAGAGGTCCTCGAACACTTGTTAAGGAGGGTTGGGAACAACCTTTAAAAGCTCCAAAACAAGACATAGTGGACTATGTACTTGGCCTAAGAGCTAGGATGGCTGAGTACATGAAAAAGGCCAGTAAAAACCTTCAGGCCAGCCAAGAGCTCCAAAAGCAATGGCATGACCAGAAGGCTGTTTTGGTTCAGTACCAACCAGGGCAGAAAGTGTGGGTCTTGGAGCCTGTGGCCCCAAGAGCACTCCAAGACAAATGGAGTGGACCCCACATAATTGTTGAGAAAAAGGGTGAAGTCACCTACTTAGTTGACTTAGGCACTGCCAGAAATCCCCTTAGGGTGCTCCATGTCAATCGCCTGAAACCCTACTATGACAGGGCTGATCTCACCCTGCTCATGGCAACAGATGAGGGACAGGAAGAAGAGAGTGACCCTCTCCCTGATCTCTTCTCTTCCACAGAACAAGATGCTCTAGTGGAAGGTGTAGTACTGGCAGATTGTCTTACTGCTGAGCAGAAAGACCACTGCATAAATCTCCTAGGTCAGTTTTCTGAACTCTTCTCTACTGTGCCAGGCACCACTTCTTGGTGTGAGCACACTATAGATACCGGAGACAGCTTGCCTGTCAAAAGTAAGATCTATAGGCAGCCTGACCATGTCAGAGACTGCATAAAGCAAAAGGTGCAGAAAATGCTTGAACTGGGAGTGGTTGAGCACTCTGAAAGTCCATGGGCCTCTCCTGTGGTACTTGTACCAAAACCTCATTCCAAAGATGGTAAAAGGGAAATGAGATTTTGTGTTGACTACAGAGGTCTCAACCAGGTAACCAAAACTGATGCTCCCCCTATACCCAGGGCAGATGAGCTAATAGATACACTGGCATCTGACAAGTATCTAAGCACTTTTGATTTGACTGCAGGGAATTGGCAGATCAAGCTATCAGAAGATGCAAAAGCAAAAACTGCATTTTCAACCATTGGAGGCCATTACCAATTCACAGTAATGCCTTTTGGATTGAAAAATGCACCGGCCACTTTTCAAAGGTTGGTGAACACAGTCCTGCAAGGGCTGGAAGCTTTTAGTGCAGCCTATCTAGATGATATAGCTGTCTTTAGCTCCAGCTGGGATGATCACCTGGTCCACCTATGGAAAGTTTTGGAGGCCCTGCAAAAGGCAGGCCTCACTATCAAGGCTTCAAAGTGCCAGATAGTGCAGGGGAAAGTGGTTTATCTGGGACACCTGGTAGGTGGAGAACAGATTGCACCACTTCAGGGGAAAATCCAAACTATTATAGATTGGGTTCCCCCTACAACTCAGACTCAGGTGAGAGCCTTTTTAGGCCTCACTGGGTACTACAGGAGGTTCATAAAGAACTATGGATCCATTGCAGCCCCTCTTAATGACCTCACATCTAAGAAAATGCCTAAGAAGGTATTATGGACAGCAAACTGTCAGAAAGCTTTTGAGGAGTTGAAGCAGGCCATGTGCTCTGCACCTATCCTGAAAAGCCCCTGTTACTCCAAAAAATTCATTGTCCAAACTGATGCATCTGAATTAGGGGTAGGGCCAGTCTTATCACAACTTCATCCTGAGGGCCAGGATCAACCTGTTGCTTTTATCAGCAGGAGGTTGACCCCAAGAGAAAAGCGTTGGTCTGCCATAGAGAGGGAGGCCTTTGCTGTGGTCTGGGCACTGAAGAAGTTGAGGCCATACCTGTTTGGCACTCACTTCATTGTTCAGACAGACCACAAACCTCTACTTTGGCTAAAACAAATGAGAGGTGAAAACCCTAAATTGTTGAGGTGGTCCATATCCCTACAGGGAATGGACTATACAGTGCAACATAGACCTGGGAGTACCCACTCCAATGCAGATGGACTCTCCAGATATTTCCACTTAGACAATGAAGACTCATCAGGGCATGGCTAGTCTTATTGTCCTTCATTTGGTGGGGGGGGGGGTTGTGTAGGAAAGTACCATCTTGCCTGGCATGTTACCCCCATATTTCACTGTATATATGTTGTTTTAGTTGTATGCTTCACTGGGACCCTGCCAGCCAGGGCCCCAGTGCTCATAAGTGTGCCCTGTATGTGTTACCTGTGTTATGACTAACTGTCTCACTGAGGCTCTGCTATCCAGAACCTCAGTGGTTATGCTCTCTCATTTCTTTCCAAATTGTCACTAACAGGCTAGTGACCAATTTCACCAATTTACATTGGCATACTGGAACACCCTTATAATTCCCTAGTACATGGTACTGAGGTACCCAGGGTATTGGGGTTCCAGGAGATCCCTATGGGCTGCAGCATTTCTTGTGCCACCCATAGGGAGATCTGAAAATTCTTACACAGGCCTGCCAGTGCAGCCTGAGTGAAATAACGTCCACGTTATTTCACAGCCATTTACCACTGCACTTAGGTAACTTATAAGTCACCTATATGTCTAACCTTTACCTGGTAAAGGTTGGGTGCTAAGTTACTTAGTGTGTGGGCACCCTGGCACTAGCCAAGGTGCTCCCACATTGTTCAGGGCAAATTCCCCGGACTTTGTGAGTGCGGGGACACCATTACACGTGTGCACTATACATATGTCACGACATATGTATAGCGTTACAATGGTAACTCCGAACATGGCCATGTAACATGTCTAGGATCATGGAATTCCTGGCATTGGGGAGACAATTCCATGATCCCCCGAGTCTCTAACTCAGACCCGGGTACTGCAAACTGCCTTTCCCGGGGTTTCACTGCAGCTGCTGCGGCTGCCAACCCCTCAGACAGGTTTCTGCCCTCCTGGGGTCCAGCCAGGCTTGGCCCAGGAAGGCAGAACAAAGGACTTCCTCAGAGAGAGGGTGTTACACCCTCTCCCTTTGGAAAAATGTGTCAGGGCTGGGGAGGCGTAGCCTCCCCCAGCCTCTGGAAATGCTTTGATGGGCACAGATGGTGCCCATCTCTGCATAAGCCAGTCTGCACCGGTTCAGGGATCCGTCAGCCCTGCTCTGGCGCAAAACTGACATGCACCTCCCAGGGGAGGAGCCCAGAGCTCCTCCAGTGTGCTCCAGACCTCTGCCATCTTGGAAACAGAGGTGCTGCTGGCACACTGGACTGCTCTGAGTGGCCAGTGCCAGCAGGTGACGTCAGAGACTCCTTCTGATATTCTCCTTCAGGTGTTGTTAACCTATCCTCTCTCCTAAGTAGCCAAACCTCCTTTTCTGGCTATTTAGGGTCTCTGCTTTGGGGAATTCCTTAGATAACGAATGCAAGAGCTCATCAGAGTTCCTTTGCATCTCTCCCTTCACCTTCTGCCAAGGAATCGACTGCTGACCGCGCTGGAAGCCTGCAAAACTGCAACAAAGTAGCAAAGACGACTACTGCGACCTTGTAACGCTGATCCTGCCGCCTTCTCGACTGTTTTCCTGGTGGTGCATGCTGTGGGGGTAGTCTGCCTCCTCTCTGCACTAGAAGGGTCGACGGAATCTTCCCCCTGCAACCGCAGGCACCAAAGAACTGCATCACCGGTCCTCTGGGTCTCCTCTCAGCACGACGAGCGAGGTCCCTTGAACTCAGCAACTCTGTCCAAGTGACTCCCACAGTTCAGTGACTCTTCAGTCCAAGTTTGGTGGAGGTAAGTCCTTGCCTCCCCACGCTAGACTGCATTGCTGGGAACCGCGTGTTTTACAGCTACTCCGACTCCTGTGCACTCTTCCAGGATTTACTTTGTGCACAGCCAAGCCTGGGTCCCCGGCACTCTAACCAGCATTGCACGACCTCCTGAGTTGTCCTCCGGCATCGTGGGACCCTCTTGTGCAACTTCGGGTGAGCTCCGGTTCACTCCACTTTGTAGTGCCTGTTCCGGCACTTCTGCGGGTGCTGCTTGCTTCTGAGTGGGCTCTTTTTCTTGCTGGACACCCCCTCTGTCTCCTCACGCAATTGGCGACATCCTGGTCCCTCCTGGGCCACAGCAGCATCCAAAAACCCTAATCGCGACCCTTGCAGCTAGCAAGGCTTGTTTGCGGTCTTTCTGCACGAAAACACTTCTGCACGACTCTTCACGACGTGGGACATCCATGCTCCAAAGGGGAAGTTTCTAGCCTTTGTCGTTTTTGCAGAATCCAGAGCTTCTACCATCCAGAGGAAGCTTCTTTGCACCCACAGCTGGCATTTCCTGGGCATCTGCCCACTCCCGACTTGATTGTGACTTTTGGACTTGGTCCCCTTGTTCCACAGGTACTCTCGTCTGGAAATCCATCGTTGTTGCATTGCTGATGTTGGTCTTTCCTGCAGAATTCCCCTATAACGACTTCTGTGCTCTTTGGGGAACTTAGGTGCACTTTGCACCCACTTTTCAGGTCTTGGGGTGGGCTATTTTTCTAACCCTCACTGGTTTCTTACAGTCCCAGCGACCCTCTACAGACCCGTGGGATCATGGGATTGTTCCAACAATGCCAGGATGGCATAGAGGGGGCAATTCCATGATCTTAGACATGTTACATGGCCATATTCGGAGTTGCCATTGTGAAGCCACATATAGGTAGTGACCTATATGTAGTGCACACGTGTAATGGTGTCCCCGCACTCACAAAGTCCGGGGAATTTGCCCTGAACAATGTGGGGGCACCTTGGCTAGGGCCAGGGTGCCCACACACTAAGTAACTTTGCACCTAACCTTTACCAGGTAAAGGTTAGACATATAGGTGACTTATAAGTTACTTAAGTGCAGTGGTAAATGGCTGTGAAATAACGTGGACGTTGTTTCACTTAGGCTGCAGTGGCAGGCCTGTGTAAGAATTGTCAGAGCTCCCTATGGGTGGCAAAAGAAATGCTGCAGCCCATAGGGATCTCCTGGAACCCCAATACCCTGGGTACCTCAGTACCATATACTAGGGAATTATAAGGGTGTTCCAGTATGCCAATGTGAATTGGTGAAATTGGTCACTAGCCTGTTAGTGACAATTTAGAAAGAAATGAGAGAGCATAACCACTGAGGTTCTGGATAGCAGAGCTTCAGTGAGACAGTTAGTCATAACACAGGTAACACATTCAGGCACACTTATGAGCACTGGGGCCCTGGCTGGCAGGTTCCCAGTGACACATACAACTAAAACAACATATATACAGTGAAAAATGGGGGTAACATGCCAGGCAAGATGGTACTTTCCTACACAACCCCCCCCCCCCAAATGAAGGACAATAAGACTAGTCATTACCTGATGGGTCTTCATTGTGTAAGTGGAAATATCTGGAGAGTCCATCTGCATTAGAGTGGGTACTCCCAGGTCTATGTTCCACTGTATAGTCCATTCTCTGTAGGGATATGGACCACCTCAACAATTTAGGATTTTCACCTTTCATTTGTTTTAGCCAAAGTAGAGGTTTGTGGTCTGTCTGAACAATGAAGTGAGTGCCAAACAGGTATGGCCTCAACTTCTTCAGTGCCCAGACCACAGCAAAGGCCTCCCTCTCTATGGCAGACCAACGCTTTTCTCTAGGGGTCAACCTTCCTACTAATAAAAGCAACAGGTTGATCCTGGCCCTCAGAATTAAGTTGAGATAGGACTGCCCCTACTCCTAATTCAGATGCATCAGTTTGGACATAGAATTTTTTAGAGTAACAAGGGCTTTTCAGGACAGGTGCAGAGCACATGGCCTGCTTCAGCTCCTCAAAAGCTTTCTGACAGTTTGCTGTCCATAATACCTTTTTAGGCATTTTCTTTGAAGTGAGGTCATTAAGAGGGGCTGCAATGGAGCCATAGTTCTTTATGAACCTCCTATAGTACCCAGTGAGGCCTAAAAAGGCTCTCACCTTAGTCTGAGTAGTAGGGGCAACCCAATCAATAATTGTTTGGATTTTCCCTTGAAGTGGTGCAATCTGTTCTCCACCTACCAGGTGTCCCAGATAAACAACTTTCCCCTGCCCTATCTGGCACTTTGAAGCCTTGATAGTGAGGCCTGCCTTTTGCAGGGCCTCCAAAACTTTCCATAGGTGGACCAGGTGATCATCCCTGCTGGAGCTAAAGACAGCTATATTGTCTAGATATGCTGCACTAAAAGCTTCCAGCCCTTGCAGGACTGTGTTCACCAACCTCTGAAAGGTGGCAGGTGCATTTCTCAATCCAAAAGGCATCACTGTGAATTGGTAATGGCCTCCAATGGTTGAAAATACTGTTTTAGCTTTAGCTCCTCTGATAATTTGATCTGCCAATACCCTGCAGTCAAATCAAAAGTGCTTAGATACTTGGCAGATGCCAGTGTATCTATTAGCTTATCTGCCCTGGGTGTAGGGTGAGCATCAGTTTTGGTTACCTGGTTGAGACCTCTGTAGTCTACACAAAACCGGATTTCCTTCTTTCCATCCTTGGAAGGAGGTTTTGGTACAAGTACCACAGGAGAGGCCCATTGACTTTCAGAGTGCTCAACCACTCCCAGTTCTAACATTTTCTGCACCTCTTGCTTTATGCAGTCTCTGACATGGTCAGGCTGCCTATAGATCTTACTTTTGTCAGGCAAGCTGTCTCCAGTATCTATAGTGTGCTCACACCAAGAAGTGGTACCTGGCACAGTAGAGAAGAGTTCAGAAAACTGACCCAGGAGATTTATGCAGTGGTCTTTCTGCTCAGCAGTAAGACAATCTGCCAGTACAACACCTTCCATAAGAGCATCTTGTTCTGTGGAAGAGAAGAGATCAGGGAGAGGATCACTGTCCTCTTCCTGTCCCTCATCAGTTGCCATGAGCAGGGTGAGATCAGCCCTGTCATAGTAGGGTTTCAGGCGATTGACATGGAGCACCCTAAGGGGGCTCCTGGCAGTGCCTAAGTCAACTAAGTAGGTGACTTCACCCTTTTTCTCAACAATTGTGTGTGGTCCACTCCATTTATCCTGGAGTGCCCTTGGGGCCACAGGCTCCAAGACCCACACTTTCTGCCCTGGTTGGTACAGAACCAAAACAGCCTTCTGATCATGCCATTGCTTCTGGAGCTCTTGGCTGGCCTGAAGGTTTTTACTGGCCTTTTTCATGTACTCAGCCATCCTTGATCTGAGGCCAAGTACATAGTCCACTATTTCTTGCTTTGGAGCTTTTAAAGGTTGTTCCCAACCCTCCTTAACAAGTGTTAGAGGACCTCTCACAGGGTGTCCAAAAAGAAGTTCAAAGAGGCTGAAGCCCACTCCTTTCTGGGGTACCTCCCTGTAAGCAAAAAGGAGGCATGGTAAAAGGATATCCCATCTCCTGCGGAGTTTTTCAGGGTGTCCCATAATCATGCCTTTGAGAGTTTTATTAAATCTCTCCACCAGTCCATTTGTTTGTGGATGATAGGGTGTGGTGAACTTGTATGTAACACCACACTCTTTCCACATGTCCTTTAAGTATGCAGACATGAAATTGCTTCCCCTGTCTGATACCACCTCTTTTGGGAAGCCCACCCTGGAAAAGATTCCCAGGAGGGCCTTTGCCACTGCAGGAGCTGTAGTGGTCCTTAGAGGAATTGCTTCAGGATATCTGGTTGCATGGTCCACTACCACCAAGATAAACCTATTGCCTGAAGCAGTAGGAGGGTCAAGGGGGGCAACTATGTCAACCCCTACCCTTTCAAAGGGAACCCCAACCACAGGCAGTGGAATAAGGTGTGCCTTTGGGGTGCCACCTGTCTCGCCACTGGCTTGACAGGTTTCACAGGACTTACAAAAATCTTTTGTGTCCTCTGACATTCTAGGCCAATGAAACAAGGGAACAAGCCTGTCCCAAGTTTTCATTTGCCCCAAATGTCCAGCTAGGGGAATGTCGTGAGCAAGAGTTAGGAGGAACTTTCTGTACTCCTGAGGAATCACCAATCTCCTGGCAGCTCCAGGGTTTGGGTCCCTTGTTTCAGTGTACAAGAGGTTGTCCTCCCAGTAAACTCTGTGAGAGTCACTGACATCCCCATTTGCTTGTTTGACAGCTTGCTGTCTTAGACCCTCTAGTGTGGGACAGGTTTGCTGTGCCACACTCAGCTCCTCCCTGGCAGGCCCCCCTTCACCCAAAAGCTCAGCAGTGTCTGCTTCCAGCTCCTCTGGTGTACGTTCTGCACAGGGTGGAAATTCTTCTTTCTCAGAAGTAGAATCCACTGTAGAGGGAGGGATAGTAGGAAGTGGTTTGCTTCTACTAGCCCTAGCTTTAGGGAGCACTTGGTCCATTGTTCCAGGATCCAAGCTTCCCTGTCCTTTTTGCTTTTTGGCCTGAGCCCTGGTTAAAGCAAAAATATGCCCTGGGATGCCCAGCATTGCTGCATGGGCCTCCAACTCCACATCTGACCAAGCTGATGTCTCCAAATCATTTCCTAGTAGACAGTCTACAGGTAAATCTGAGGCTACCACAACTTTCTTTGGACCAGTGACCCCCCCCCAGTTGAGATTTACAACAGCCATGGGGTGGCTAAGTGTGTTGTTGTGAGCATCGGTTACTTGGTACTGGTGACCAAGTAGGTGTTGTTTAGGGTGGACCAGTTTCTCTATTACCATTGTAACACTGGCACCAGTGTCCCTGTAGGCCTGAAACTCAACACCATTTATTAGGGGTAGTTGCTTGTACTTATCCATGTTAAGGGGACAAGCAACCAAGGTGGCAAAATCAATAGCCCCCTCAGAGACTAACACAGCCTCTGTGGTCTCCCTAATCAGACCAACCCCAACTAAATTACCAATAGTGAGCCCAGCTACTCCCTTGGATTGGCTATTAGTAGGTTTGCTCCCACCACCACTGCTATTTGTAGGGACATTAGGTGTAGCAGTAGGGGTTGTAGTGGTAGGAGGCTTGGTGCTTTTCTTTGGACAACTGGGATCTGTTGTCCAATGGCCTTTTATTTTACATAAATAGCACCATGGTTTCTTTTCTTTGTTTTGATTGGAAGAGGATTTGGGCCCACCACCCCCTCTAGAGTGCTTTTGTGGCCTGATGAAGACTCATTTTTAGATTTGTCCCCACCCTTGTCAGAAGACTTACCATCCTTCTTCTTATTGCCATCTTTGTCACCCCCTGTATGAACTTTTCTGTTCACCCTTGTTCTGACCCATTTGTCTGCCTTCTTTCCCAATTCTTAGGGAGAGGTCAGATCAGAGTCCACCAGGTACTGGTGCAACAAATCAGACACACAATTATTAAGAATATGCTCTCTCAGGATCAAGTTATACAGGCTTTCATAATCAGTAACTTTACTGCCATGTAACCACCCCTCCAAGGCCTTCACTGAATGGTCAACAAAATCAACCCAGTCTTGTGAAGTCTCCTTTTTGGTTTCTCTGAACTTCATCCTGTACTGTTCAGTGGTTAAGCCATAACCATCCAGGAATGCATTCTTAAGAACTGTAAAATTATTGGCTTCACTTTCTTTCACAGCAAGGAGCCTATCCCTACCCTTTCCACTAAATGATAGCCATAGGATAGAAGCCCACTGCCTTTGAGGGACATCCTGTACAACACAGGCCCTCTCAAGTGCAGCAAACCACTTGTTAATGTCATCCCCCTCCTTATAAGGGGGAACTATCTTTTGCAGATTCCTAGAATCATGCTCTCTTGCAGGATGACTATTGGGAATACTGCTGCTGCCACCATGGGTTTCTAAACCCAATTTCTGTCTTTCTCTTTCAATTTCTAAGGACTGCCTATCTAAATCCAGCTGTTGCTTCTTGAGCTTCAGCCTGGATTCCTTCACTCTCAATCTATTCAGCTCCCTTTCTAACACTCTGTCATCAGGGTGGGTGGGAGGGATATGCCTTGAAACAGAAGTATGGTGAGAATGAACAGAAGGAGACCTGTCCCTAACAGAAGGCATCCTAACAGCTTGGTTAACAGAAACATCACTTCTACTATGATGTGAAGGAATACTTTTGCTATGATGTGAGACAACACTATCAGTATGGTGTGACTCTACATCAGTACCAACTATGCTAGGTTGTCTGATAATGGGCAGGCTAGGAAGTTTCTTTCCTGAATCTTTTTCTTGGGGTGTCCCAGGATCAGATTGGGAACCATTAGCTACTTTTTCAACAGATGGGGCATCTTTGGCCCTATCTTTTTCTTTAAGCATGTTAACTAAAAGTTCTCTAGAAGGATTCTTCCTTACACTTAAACCTCTATCTATGCAGAGACTCCTTGCTTCTTTCCAGCTAAGGTTATTGTAGGAAAGTACCATCTTGCTTGGCATGTTACCCCCATTTTTCACTGTATATATGTTGGTTTAGTTGTATGTGTCACTGGGACCCTGCCAGCCAGGGCCCCAGTGCTCATAAGTGTGCCTGAATGTGTTACCTGTGTAGTGACTAACTGTCTCACTGAGGCTCTGCTAACCAGAACCTCAGTGGTTATGCTCTCTCATTTCTTTCAAATTGTCACTAACAGGCTAGTGACCAATTTTACCAATTTACATTGGCTTACTGGAACACCCTTATAATTCCCTAGTATATGGTACTGAGGTACCCAGGGTATTGGGGTTCCAGGAGATCCCTATGGGCTGCAGTATTTCTTTTGCCACCCATAGGAAGCTCTGACAATTCTTACACAGGCCTGCCACTGCAGCCTGAGTGAAATAACGTCCACGTTATTTCACAGCCATTTTACACTGCACTTAAGTAACTTATAAGTCACCTATATGTCTAACCTTTACCTGGTAAAAGTTAGGTGCAAAGTTACTTAGTGTGAGGGCACCCTGGCACTAGCCAAGGTGCCCCCACATTGTTCAGGGCCAATTCCCCGGACTTTGTGAGTGTGGGGACACCATTACACGCGTGCACTACATATAGGTCACTACCTATATGTAGCTTCACAATGGTAACTCCGAATATGGCCATGTAACAATTCTATGATCATGGAATTGCCCCCTCTATGCCTTCCTGGCATAGTTGTCACAATCCCATGATCCCAGTGGTCTGTAGCACAGACCCTGGTACTGCCAAACTGCCTTTTCTGGGGTTTCACTGCAGCTGCTGCTGCTGCCAACCCCTCAGACAGGTTTCTGCCCTCCTGGGGTCAAGCCAGGCTTGTCCCAGGATGGCAGAACAAAGGACTTCCTCTGAGAGAGGGTGTTACACCCTCTCCCTTTGGAAAATGGTGTGAAGGCAGGGGAGGAGTAGCCTCCCCCAGCCTCTGGAAATGCTTTCATGGGCACATTTGGTGCCCATTTCTGCATAAGCCAGACTACACCGGTTCAGGGACCCCTTAACCCTGCTCTGGCGCGAAACTGGACAACGGACCTGTACCTCCCCTGGGAGGTGCCCAGAGCTCCTCCAGTGTGCTCCAGACCTCTGCCATCTTGGAAACAGAGGTGCTGCTGGCACACTGGACTGCTCTGAGTGGCCAGTGCCATCAGGTGACGTCAGAGACTCCTTCTGATAGGCTCCTTCAGGTGTTGCTAGCCTATCCTCTCTCCTAGGTAGCCAAACCCTCTTTTCTGGCTATTTAGGGTCTCTGTCTCTTGGGATTCCTTAGATAACGAATGCAAGAGCTCATCCGAGTTCCTCTGCATCTCTCTTTTCACCTTCTGCCAAGGAATCGACTGCTGACCGCGCTGGAAGCCTGCAAAACTGCAACATAGTAGCAAAGACGACTACTGCAACTCTGTAACGCTGATCCTGCCGCCTTCTCGACTGTTTTCCTGGTGGTGCATGCTGTGGGGGTAGTCTGCCTCCTCTCTGCACTAGAAGCTCCAAAGAAATAGCCCGTGGGTCGACGGAATCGTCCCCCTGCAACCGCAGGCACCAAAGAACTGTATCACCGGTACCCTGGGTCTCCTCTCAGCATGACGAGCGAGGTCCCCTGAATCCAGCAACTCTGTCCAAGTGACTCCCACAGTCCAGTGACTCTTCCGTCCAAGTTTGCTGGAGGTAAGTCCTTGCCTCCCCACGCCAGACTGCATTGCTGGGAACCGCGACTTTTGCAGCTACTCCGGCCTCCGTGTACTTCCGGTGGAAATCCTTTGTGCACAGTCCAGCCTGGGTCCACGGCACTCTAACCTGCATTGCACGACCTCCTAAGTTGTTCTCCGGCGACGTGGGACTCCTTTGTGCGACTTCGGGTGAGCACCGTTTAATGCATCCTTGTAGTGCCTGTTTCTGGCACTTCTGCGGGTGCTGCCTGCTGCTGAGAGGGCTCCTTTTCTTGCTCGACGCCCCCTCTGTCCCCTGATGCAATTGGCGACATCCTGGTCCCTCCTGGGCCACAGCAGCATCCAAAAACCCTTACCGCATGATTTGCAGCTAGCAAGGCTTGTTGGCGGTCTTTCGACGGGAAAACACTTCTGCACGACTCTCCACAGAGTGAGAGATCCATCCTCCATAGGGAAAGTCTCTAGCCCTTGTCGTTCCTGCAGAAACCTAAGCTTCTACAGTCCAGTAGCAGCTCCTTTGCTCCCACACTGGCATTTCCTGGGCATCTGCCAATCTCCGACTTGCTTGTGACTTTTGGACTTGGTCCCCTTGTTCCACAGGTACCCTCAACTGGAAATCCATTGTTGTTGCATTGATGGTTTGTGTCTTTCCTGCAGAATTCCCCTATCACGACTTCTATGTCCTTTGGGGAACTTTAGTGCACTTTGCACTCACTTTTCAGGGTCTTGGGGTGGGCTATTTTTCTAACCCTTACTATTTTCTAATAGTCCCAGCGACCCTCTACAAGGTCACATAGGTTTGGGGTCCATTCGTGGTTCGCATTCCACTTTTGGAGTATATGGTTTGTGTTGCCCCTATCCCTATGTGTTCCCATTGCATCCTATTGTAACTATACATTGTTTGCACTGTTTTCTAATACTATTACTGCATATTTTGGTATTGTGTATATATATCTTGTGTATATTTGCTATCCTCTTACTGAGGGTACACTCTGAGATACTTTGGCATATTGTCATAAAAATAAAGGCCCGTATTTATACTTTTTTTAGTGCCGCATTTGCGCCGCTTTTTGGCGCAAAACGGCGCAAACCTACAAAATACAATGGCATTTTGCAAGTTTGCGCCGTTTTTGCGTCAAAAAACGGCGCAAATGCGGCGCAAAAAAAGTATAAATACGGGCCAAAGTACCTTTATTTTTAGTATAACTGTGTATTGTGTTTTCTTATGATATTGTGCATATGACACTAAGTGGTACTGTAGGAGCTTCACTCGTCTCCTAGTTCAGCCTAAGCTGCTCTGCTAAGCTACCATTATCTATCAGCCTATGCTGTTAGACACCCTATACACTAATAAGGGATAACTGGGCTGGTGCAAGGTGCAAGTACCCCTTGGTACTCACTACAAGCCAGTCCAGCCTCCTACATTGGTTGTGCAGCGGTGGGATAAGTGCTTTGAGACTACTTACCACTCTTGTCATTGTACTTTTCATAAGTGAAAAATATACAAAACAAGTTCAGTGTATATACACATAACCAAAAAGTTTTGCATTTCCTCTTTTCACTCTTTTCTAAGTGCCGAAAAGTACTTCTAAACTTTCTAAAACGTTCTAAAAAGTTAAAAAAGTTTTTTCTGTCTTTCTAAAAGTTCTGATTTTGTTTTTTCTTTTTCTATCACTTTAACTCTCTCTAAAAATGTCTGGCACAAGCCAAAATGTTGATCTGTCCAAACTTGCATATGATCACCTTAGCTGGAAAGGAGCAAGGAGTCTCTGCATAGAGAGAGGTTTGAGTGTAGGGAAGAATGCTTCCTTGGAACTATTGCTTAACATGCTTAGAGAACAAGATAAGGCCAAAAGGGCCCCATCTGTTGAAAAAGTAGCTAATGGTTCCCAATCTGATCCAGGGACACCCCTAGGAAAAGATTCAGGAAAGAAACTTCAGTGCCTGCTCATTACTAGACAGTCTAGCATAGTTGGTACTGATGTAGAGTCACACCATACAGATAGTGTTGTCTCACATCATAGCAAGAACATTCATTCTCACCACAGTAGAAGTGATGTTTCTGTTAACCAAGCTGTTAGGGTGCCCTCTGTAAGGGACAGGTCTCCTTCTGTCCATTCTCATCATACTTCTGTTTCAAGACATGTCCCTCCCACCCACCCTGATGACAGATTGTTAGAAAGGGAGCTCAATAGATTGAGAGTGGAACAAACCAGACTGAAGCTCAAGGAGCAACAGCTGTATTTGGAGAGTCAGACTTTAGAAGTAGAGAAGGAGAGACAGAAACTGGGTTTAGAAACCCATGGTGGCAGCAGCAGTATTCCCCATAGTCATCCTGCAAAAGAGCATGATTCCAGGAATCTGCACAAGATAGTTCCCCCTTATAAGGAGGGGGATGACATTAACAAGTGGTTTGCTGCACTTGAGAGGGCCTGTGCTGTACAGGATGTCCCTCAAAGGCAGTGGGCTGCTATCCTATGGCTATCATTTAGTGGAAAAGGTAGGGATAGGCTCCTTACTGTGAAAGAAAGTGAAGCCAATGATTACAAAGTTCTTAAGAATGCACTCCTGGATGGTTATGGCTTAACCACTGAACAATACAGGATAAAGTTCAGAGAGAACAAAAAGGAGTCTTCACAAGACTGGGTAGATTTCATTGACCATTCAGTGAAGGCTTTGGAGGGCTGGTTACATGGCAGTAAAGTTACTGATTATGACAGCCTGTATAACTTGATCCTGAGAGAGCATATTCTTAATAATTGTGTGTCTGATTTGTTGCACCAGTACTTGGTGGACTCTGATCTGACCTCTCCCCAAGAATTGGGAAAGAATGCAGACAAATGGGTCAGAACAAGGGTGAACAGAAAAGTTCATACAGGGGGTGACAAAGATGGCAAGAAGAAGAAGGATGGTAAGTCTTCTGACAAGGGTGGGGACAAATCTAAAAATGAGTCTTCATCAGGCCTACAAAAACACTCTGGTGGGGGTGGTGGGCCCAAATCCTCTTCTAATCAAAACAAAGAAAAGAAACCATGGTGCTATTTATGTAAAATAAAAGGCCATTGGACAACAGATCCCAGTTGTCCAAAGAAAAGCACCGAGCCTCCTACCACTACAACCCCTACTGCTACACCTAGTGTCCCTACTAATAGCAGTGGTGGTGGGAGCAAACCTACTAATAGCCAATCCAAGGGAGTAGCTGGGCTCACTTTTGGTAATTTAGTTGGGGTTGGTCTTGTTAGGGAGACCACAGAGGCTATGTTAGTCTCTGAGGGGGATATTGATTTAGCCACCTTGGTTGCTTGTCCCCTTAATATGGATAAGTACAAGCAGGTACCCCTAATAAATGATGTTGAGGTTCAGGCCTACAGGGACACTGGTGCCAGTGTGACTATGGTCATAGAGAAACTGGTCCACCCTGAACAACACCTACTTGGTCACCAGTACCAAGTAACCGATGCTCACAACAACACACTTAGCCACCCCATGGCTGTTGTAAATCTCAACTGGGGGGGGGTTACTGGTCCAAAGAAAGTTGTGGTAGCCACAGATTTACCTGTAGACTGTCTACTAGGAAATGATTTGGAGACATCAGCTTGGTCAGATGTGGAGTTGGAAGCCCATGCAGCAATGCTGGGCATCCCAGGGCATATTTGTGCTTTAACCAGGGCTCAGGCCAAAAAGCAAAAAGGACAGGGAAGCTTGGATCCTGGAACAATGGACCAAGTGTTCCCTAAAGCTAGGGGTAGTAGAAGTAAAGCACTTCCTACTATTCCTCCCTCTACAGTGGATTCTACTTCTGAGGAAGAAGAATTTCCACCCTGTGCAGAACCTACACCAGAGGAGCTGGAAGCAGACACTGCTGAGCTTTTGGGTGAAGGGGGGCCTGCCAGGGAGGAGCTGAGTGTGGCACAGCAAACCTGTCCCACACTAGAGGGTCTAAGACAGCAAGCTGTCAAACAGGCTAATGGGGAAGTCAGTGACTCTCACAGAGTTTACTGGGAGGACAACCTCTTGTACACTGAAGCAAGGGATCCTAAACCTGGAACTGCCAGGAGGTTAGTGATTCCTCAGGAGTACAGAAAGTTCCTCCTAACTCTAGCCCACGACATTCCCCTAGCTGGACATCTGGGACGAATGAAAACTTGGGACAGGCTTGTTCCCCTGTTTCATTGGCCTAGGATGTCTGAGGACACAAAGGAATTTTGTAAGTCCTGTGAAACCTGTCAAGCCAGTGGCAAGACAGGTGGCACTCCAAAGGCACCCCTTATTCCACTGCCTGTGGTTGGGGTTCCCTTTGAAAGGGTAGGGGTTGACATAGTTGGCCCCCTTGACCCTCCTACTGCTTCAGGCAATAGGTTTATCTTAGTGGTAGTGGACCATGCCACAAGCTATCCTGAAGCAATTCCTTTAAGGACCACTACAGCACCTGCAGTGGCAAAGGCCCTCCTAGGAATATTTTCCAGGGTGGGCTTCCCAAAGGAAGTAGTATCAGACAGGGGAAGCAATTTCATGTCTGCATACTTAAAGGCCATGTGGAAGGAGTGTGGTGTGACTTACAAGTTCACTACACCCTATCATCCACAAACAAATGGACTGGTGGAGAGATTTAACAAAACTCTCAAAGGCATGATTATGGGTCTCCCTGAAAAACTCCGCATGAGATGGGATATCCTGTTACCATGCCTCCTTTTTGCCTACAAGGAGGTACCCCAGAAAGGAGTGGGCTTCAGCCCCTTTGAACTCCTCTTTGGACACCCTGTTAGGGGTCCACTAACACTTGTCAAGGAGGGTTGGGAACAACCTTTAAAAGCTCCAAAACAAGATATTGTGGATTATGTACTTGGCCTCAGATCAAGGATGGCTGAGTATATGAAAAAGGCCAGTAAAAACCTTCACGCCAGCCAAGAGCTCCAGAAGCAATGGCATGATCAGAAGGCTGTTTTGGTTCAGTACCAACCAGGGCAGAAAGTGTGGGTCTTGGAGCCTGTGGCCCCAAGAGCACTCCAAGATAAATGAAGTGGACCCCACACAATTGTTGAGAAAAAGGGTGAAGTCACCTACTTAGTTGACTTAGGCACTGCCAGGAGTCCCCTTAGGGTACTCCATGTCAATCGCCTGAAACCCTACTATGACAGGGCTGATCTCACCCTGCTCATGGCAACTGATGAGGGACAGGAAGAAGACAGTGATCCTCTACCTGATCTCTTCTCTTCTACAGAACAAGATGCTCTTGTGGAAGGTGTAGTTTTGGCTGATTGTCTTACTGCTGAGCAGAAAGACCATTGCATAAATCTCCTGGGTCAGTTTTCTGAACTCTTCTCTACTGTGCCAGGTACCACTTCTTGGTGTGAGCACACTATAGATACTGGAGACAGCTTGCCTGTCAAAAGTAAGATCTATAGGCAGCCTGACCATGTCAGGGACTTCATAAAGCAAGAGGTACAGAAAATGTTAGAACTGGGAGTGGTTGAGCACTCTGAAAGTCCATGGGCTTCTCCTGTGGTACTTGTACCTAAACCTCATTCCAAGGATGGAAAGAAGGAAATGCGGTTTTGTGTAGATTATAGAGGTCTCAACCAGGTAACCAAAACTGATGCTCACCCTATACCCAGGGCAGATGAGCTCATAGATACACTGGCATCTGCCAAGTATCTAAGCACTTTCGATTTGACTGCAGTGTATTGGCAGATCAAATGATCAGAATATGCTAAACCTAAAACTGCATTTTCAACCATTGGAGGCCATTACCAGTTCACAGTAATGCCTTTTGGATTGAAAAATGCACCTGCCACTTTTCAAAGGTTGGTGAACACAGTCCTGCAAGGGCTGGAAGCTTTTAGTGCAGCATATTTGGACGATATAGCTGTCTTTAGCTCCAGCTGGGATGATCACCTGGTCCACCTATGGAAAGTTTTAGAGGCCCTGCAAAAGGCAGGCCTCACTATCAAGGCTTCAAAGTGCCAGATAGGGCAGGGGAAGGTGGTTTATCTGGGACACCTTGTTGGTGGGGAACAGATTGCACCACTGCAGGGGAAAATCCAAACTATTATAGATTGGGTTCCCCCTACTACTCAGACTCAGGTGAGAGCCTTCCTAGGCCTCACTGGGTATTACAGGAGGTTTATTAAGAACTATGGCTCCATTGCAGCCCCTCTTAATGACCTCACATCCAAAAAGATGCCTAAAAAGGTATTATGGACAGCAAACTGTCAGAAAGCTTTTGAGGAGCTGAAGCAGGCCACGTGCTCTGCACCTGTCCTGAAAAGCCCTTGTTACTCTAAAAAATTCTATGTCCAAATTGATGCATCTGAATTAGGAGTAGGGGCAGTCCTATCACAACTTAATTCTGAGGGCCAGGATCAACCTGTTGCACAATATCATAAGAAAACACAATACACAGATATACTAAAAATAAAGGTACTTTATTTTTATGACAATATGCCAAAGTATCTCAGTGAGTACCCTCAGTATGAGGATAGCAAATATACACAAGATATATGTACACAATACCAAAAATATGCAGTATAGTCTTAGAAAATAGTGCAAACAATGTATAGTTACAATAGGATGCAATGGGGACACATAGGGATAGAGGCAACACAAACCATATGCTCCAAAAGTGGAATGCGAACCACGAATGGACCCCAAACCTATGTGACCTTGTAGAGGGTCGCTGGGACTGTAAGAAAATAGTGAGGGTTAGAAAAATAGCCCACCCCAAGACCGTGAAAAGTGAGTGCAAAGTGCACTAAAGTTCCCCAAAGAGCACAGAAGTCGTGATAGGGGAATTCTGCAGGAAAGACACAAACCAGCAATACAACAATGATGGATTTCCAAACGAGGGGACCTGTGGAACAAGGGGACCAAGTCCAAAAGTCACAAGCAAGTCGGAGCTGAGCAGATGCCCAGGAAATGCCAGCTGTGGGTGCAAAGAACCTGCTACTGGACAGTAGAAGCTGAGGATTCTGCAGGAACGACAAGGGCTAGAAACTTCCCCTTTGGAGGATGGACGTCCCACGTCGTGAAAAGTCGTGCAGAAGTGGTTTCCCGCCGAAAGACCGCCAACAAGCCTTGCTAGCTGCAAATCGTGCAGTTAGGGTTTTTGGATGCTGCTGTGGCCCAGGAGGGATCAGGATGTCGCCATTTGCGTCTGGGGACAGAGGGGTCGTGGAGCAAGACAAGGAGCCCTCTCAGAAGCAGGCAGCATCCGCAGAAGTGCCAGAACAGGCACTACGAAGAGGAGTGAAACGGTGCTCACCCGAAGTTGCACAAAGGAGTCCCACGCCGCCGGAGGACAACTTAGAAAGTGGTGTAATGCAGGTTAGAGTGCCGTAGACCCAGGCTTGGCTGTGCACAAAGGATTTCCGCCGGAAGTGCACAGAGGCCGGAGTAGCTGCAAAAGACGCGCAGCAATGCAGTCTGGTGTGGGGAGGCAAGGAATTACCTCCACCAAACTTGGACTGAAGAGTCACTGGACTGTGGGAGTCACTTGGACAGAGTTTCTGGATTCAAGGGACCTCGCTCGTCATGCTGAGAGGAGACCCAGGGGAACGGTGATGCAGTTCTTTGGTGCCTGCGGTAGCAGGGGGAAGATTCCGTCGACCCACGGGAGATTTCTTCGGAGCTTCTAGTGCAGAGAGGAGGCAGACTACCCCCACAGCATGCACCATAAGGAAAACAGTCTAGAAGGCGGCAGGATCAGCGTTACAGAGTTGTAGTAGTCGTCTTTGCTGCTTTGTTGCAGTTTTGCAGGCTTCCAGCGTGGTCAGCAGTCGATTCCTTGGCATTAGGTGAAGAGAGAGATGCAGAGGAACTCTGATGAGCTCTTGCATTCGTTATCTAAGTAATTCCCCAAAGCAGAGACCCTAAATAGCCAGAAAAGAGGGTTTGGCTACTTAGGAGAGAGGATAGGCTAGCAACACCTGAAGGAGCCTATCAGAAGGAGTCTCTGACGTCACCTGGTGGCACTGGCCACTCAGAGCAGTCCAGTGTGCCAGCAGCACCTCTGTTTCCAAGATGGCAGAGGTCTGGAGCACACTGGAGGAACTCTGGACACCTCCCAGGGGAGGTGCAGGTCAGGGGAGTGGTCACTCCCCTTTCCTTTGTCCAGTTTCGCGCCAGAGCAGGGGCTAAGGGGTCCCTGAACCGGTGTAGACTGGCTTATGCAGAATTGGGCACATCTGTGCCCAACAAAGCATTTCCAGAGGCTGGGGGAGGCTACTCCTCCCCTGCCTTCACACCATTTTCCAAAGGGAGAGGGTGTCACACCCTCTCTCAGAGGAAGTTCTTTGTTCTGCCATCCTGGGCCAGGCCTGGCTGGACCCCAGGAGGGCAGATGCCTGTCTGAGGGGTTGGCAGCAGCAGCAGCTGCAGTGAAACCCCAGGAAGGGCAGTTTGGCAGTACCAGGGTCTGTGCTACAGACCACTGGGATCATGGAATTGTACCAACAATGCCAGGATGGCATAGAGGGGGCAATTCCATGATCATAGACATGTTACATGGCCATATTCGGAGTTACCATTGTGAAGCCACATATAGGTAGTGACCTATATGTAGTGCACGCGTGTAATGGTGTCCCCGCACTCACAAAGTTCAGGGAATTGGCTCTGAACAATGTGGGGGCACCTTGGCTAGTGCCAGGGTGCCCTCACACTAAGTAACTTTGCACCTAACCTTTACCAGGTAAAGGTTAGACATATAGGTGACTTATAAGTTACTTAAGTGCAGTGTAAAATGGCTGTGAAATAACGTGGACGTTATTTCACTCAGGCTGCAGTGGCAGGCCTGTGTAAGAATTGTCAGAGCTCCCTATGAGTGGCAAAAGAAATGCTGCAGCCCATAGGGATCTCCTGGAACCCCAATACCCTGGGTACCTCAGTACCATATACTAGGGAATTATAAGGGTGTTCCAGTAAGCCAATGTAAATTGGTAAAAATGGTCACTAGCCTGTTAGTGACAATTTGGAAAGAAATGAGAGAGCATAACCACTGAGGTTCTGGTTAGCAGAGCCTCAGTGAGACAGTTAGGCACCACACAGGGAACACATACCTATAGGTCACAAACTTATGAGCACTGGGGTCCTGACTAGCAGGGTCCCAGTGACACATAACAAACACACTGAAAACATAGGGTTTTCACTATGAGCACTGGCCCTGGCTAGCAGGATACCAGTGAGACAGTGAAAACACTCTGACATACACTCACAAACAGGCCAAAAGTGGGGGTAACAAGGCTAGAAAGAGGCTACTTTCTCACACCACTGCATAAATCTCCTGGGTCAGTTTTCTGAACTCTTTTCTACTGTGCCAGGCACCACTTCCTGGTGTGAGCACACTACAGATATTGGAGACAGCTTGCCTGTCAAAAGTAAGATCTATAGGCAGCCTGACCATGTCAGAGACTGCATCAAACAAGAGGTGCAGAAAATGCTTGAACTGGGAGTGGTTGAGCACTCTGAAAGTCCATGGGCCTCTCCTGTGGTACTTGTACCAAAACCTCATTCCAAAGATGGTAACAGGGAAATGAGATTTTGTGTTGACTACAGAGGTCTCAACCAGGTAACCAAAACTGATGCTCACCCTATACCCAGGGCAGATGAGCTAATAGATACACTGGCATCTGCCAAGTATCTAAGCACCTTTGATTTGACTGCAGGGTATTGGCAGATCAAGTTATCAGAGGATGCAAAAGCAAAAACTGCATTTTCAACCATTGGAGGGCACTACCAATTCACAGTAATGCCTTTTGGATTGAAAAATGCACCTGACACTTTTGAAAGGTTGGTGAACACAGTCCTGCAAGGGCTGGAAGCTTTTAGTGCAGCATATCTAGATGATATAGCTGTCTTTAGCTCCAGCTGGGATGATCACCTGGTCCACCTATGGAAAGTTTTGGAGGCCCTGCAGAAGGCAGGCCTCACTATAAAGGCTTCAATGTGCCAGATACGGCAGGGGAAAGTGGTTTATCTGGGACACCTGGTAGGTGGAGAACAGATTGCACCACTTCAGGGGAAAATCCAAACTATTATAGATTGGGTTCCCCCTACAACTCAGACTCAGGTGAGAGCCTTTTTAGGCCTCACTGGGTACTACAGGAGGTTCATAAAGAACTATGGCTCCATAGCGGCCCCTCTTAATGACCTCACATCTAAGAAAATGCCTAAAAAGGTATTATGGATAGCAAACTGTCAGAAAGCTTTTGAGGAGCTGAAGCAGGCCATGTGCTCTGCACCAGTCCTGAAAAGTCCCTGTTACTCCAAAAAAATCATTGTCCAAACTGATGAATCTGAATTATGGGTAGGGGCAGTCTTATCACAACTTAATTCTGAGGGCCAGGATCAACCTGTTGCTTTTATCAGCCGGAGCTTGACCCCTAGAGAAAAGCGTTGGTCTGCCATAGAGAGGGAGGCCTTTGCTGTGGTCTGGGCACTGAAGAAGTTGAGGCCATACCTGTTTGGCACTCACTTCATTGTTCAGACAGACCACAAACCTCTACTTTGGCTAAAACAAATGAAAGGTGAAAATCCTAAATTGTTGAGGTGGTCCATATCCCTACAGGGAATGGAGTATACAGTGGAACTTAGACCTGGGAGTACCCACTCCAATGCAGATGGACTCTCCAGATATTTCCACTTAGACAATGAAGACTAATCAGGTCACGGCTAGTCTTATTGTCCTTCGTTTGGGGGGGGGGGTTGTGTAGGAAAGTACCATCTTGCCTGGCATGTTACCCCCATATTTCACTGTATATATGTTGTTTTAGTTGTATGTGTCACTGGGACCCTGCCAGCCAGGGCCCCAGTGCTCATAAGTGTGCCCTGTATGTGTTACCTGTGTTGAAGTACTGGGTTTTTCAGAACCCAGTGGTGCCAGGGAACACACCCTAAGACTTCGAGTCCTTCCTGTTTCAGACTACAGAAACACAGAGTCTTCTTGGTGAAGTCAAAGATCTTGTTTATTGGCTGCAGCCAGTAACAGGTACCCTAGCAGTACAACACAGTGTATATTCTCAGGAGACTGCTCCCTTTGCAAAGCTAACCTTCTCTTTTATACAAAATATTATGCTTTAGGCAAACATTCCTTATTTTACAGTTGACCATTCACATATTTTCACTACAAAGAAATAGCAGGTTTATGATGACAAGCCCATATTTCAGTTTGTCCAGCCCTCAATCAATTACCCGGCAAGGCTTAGTACTTTCATCAGATATCGACGGACCCCCAATATAAACGGGCACCTCCTCCTTGTAAAGCAAGTCATAAAGAAAGAAACAGAGACAGGTGTGTGTAAGATTAGGCATGGTTTGTGTGTGATGAAAGGTTTATGATGTGTTGTGCCTTGATACTAATCTCATTCGGCCACTGGGAAAGAAACTGGCCGAACAGGTTTGGCTTCAGGCAGTGGAGTCAGCTTGCCCAGGTCACAGAGGAGTCAGCAAAGGTGTACGTGTCCTTCAGACTCGTTTTCAGCATTAGACATTGGCCTATGTGAGGGCAATCATAAAATGGCTGTCGTTTAAATGGAACACGAGGGTTCAGGACGGAAACTCTGATATTCGGGTGATTTCGTTACCCGAATATAAATACAATGCTTGTGCATACTATTCTAATCATTCCCGGTCTGCTGATACCAAAATCGTTGTGATACGACGACGTTTATAACACGGGTCCAGAATTTTCAGTACCACAGACCCTCCTTTTGCCCTTACATAGGCAATAACCTATACTCACGCTAATCTGAGTCCAGGTCTATATTCATAAAGTCGTTGAGATGTTGCTGTAGCATCATCCTATTACTTAGCTCATCCCTTGATACAGGTTTCCTTACACACGATGTAGCACAGAGGCCACATATTGCAGGAGCACACTGTACACACAGGCAGGACAGGAAAAGAATGGCTAAGATCATCCCAATGACTACCAGAGTCTTCCATCCCCAGGCGGATATCAGCTCCCAGAACCACCCCATCAATGACCAATCTCCTTTATCCATGTGAATAGATTCAGAGATCTTATGCAGTTTGGAAATGGCCTGGTAGACTGTCGGAGCGTTATCTGGGATGAAAACACAACAACTTGATTGGATCACTTTACATACCCCACCTCGGTCTGCAAGTATGACGTCTAATGTGACCCTGTTCTGAAGAGTCATAAGGCGATCCGACTGGAGCTCAGCAGTCAAATTACTAAGGGCACCGGCGGTTTCAACTACCGTGGATTCAACCACCCTTGTCAATTGCCTTATGTTCCTGCTGTTAACCATAGGACCCCAAAACGGCAGAAAACCCTTTACGAAATCTCCAAATTCTTGTCCTGTAGTGTCTTCTTTACTTATGACACCTCTAACTATCCTTGTCTTATGGTAATCTGCTGCGGCCGTGTAGGTGGGAGGTAACAGGAACGAAACAAAACATGTGCCTGAGAAGTCAGGAGGCAACCATGTATAGGCTCTATTATGGCAGATGAAATAGGTACCCTTAGCTGCTAAGAACGAAGGAGAAGTATGAGACGCAAAAACATATGTTTCAGTGCAGATACTTTTCCCTAACTGAGCTCTGGGATTCTTGCCATTACCTTGCAGACATAGGTGACCCTGATGGGGTACAATCCAAATCGGGGAGGATCTCTTTGCTCGCTGGTTCCCACTCAGAGTAACTCCATATCCTGTTACGTTCCATCCAATATATGCTAGTGTCTCATCTCTCGGGATAGTCTCATAGGAAATATCTTCCCTAATCATATCTACTATACCCTTAGCTAGAGCACTATTCTTAGGATTATCTTTCACAGAACGTAGGGGGTTGGCTTCATACGCGTATATGAACACCGTTCTATATGCCCATACAGAACCATTATGGCTGAAAGGCAGGACCAGATAAGGGATACCTTTATCAGTAGTATGGGGCATAAGACCACACACCCAACAGTTAGTTGTGTTCACTACTAATTGGTGTTGGTGTAGAAGCTGAATGAATGAATTGTTGACAAACTCTAATCTTCTGGCAGACTCGTGTTCAGGCAGGGGGTGAAAAGAATGCGAGGAAACAGTAGAAGGAGGTATGGGCTGTGTAATGGGTGCAAATGTCACTTGAAAAGAGAATAAAACATATCCTATGAAAAACGTCATTACACTAAGCAACATGAAAATACATAATATCAAAAATCGTTTCTTTGTCATTATTATACCCATTCTGGCTTTAAAGTCCATCTGTCTGGCAGGTCTCACATTCTTGAAAAACTCCATCCTCTCTAAATGCTGCTCATGGTGGTAGGGTGTTCTATGCTAGGGAATGCTTCTGTCAGTCCAGGGCAACTCCCTTAGACCGACCAGAACTGTCGACCTAACGTCTTCAGCTGCACTCCAAAGACTTGGGCAACCATGACCCTACAGCTGAACCCGGATGGCGGTTCGAAAAGAAAAAAAAAAAAAAAAGAAAGTTTCTAAGATGAGAGAGCTGCACTTTAAAAAAAAAAATAGCAAAGGAACGGAAAAAAATTATTTGTCCTTAGTTCTTGGTTTCAAATTATAATGGCTTTTTCCAGGTACTGTCTGGTTCTGGAACAAGAGTTCAGGCTCTGTAGTGTTCAATCAAATTGACGGTGGCACAGCTTCTTGCAAATTATTGTCACTTTCTTGTTCAGAAATTGTTCCTTTTACACGTGCATCGCTAAATGGCAAAAAACGAGGCACAGTCTCAGTCTCAGAGTCAGCGATCCCCTCCTGGACCCACCGGTAGTACGGTAGAGGAAAAGGGACTCTCTTGCAGTGTACGCCGTGGATCCAGTTCTTTTTCCCTTCCACTCGAACAGCTGATCTTTTTGAGAGAAGGACGAGGTAAGGGCCGGTCCAACGGGGCTGGTCATTCTTTGTCCGCTGGAAGTTCTTGACCAGTACCCATGATCCAGGATCGATAAGATGTCCTGGAGCTTCAGAGACCTGAGGCAGAGTATCGTGAACCTGTTGGTGTAGAACACGCAATTTTGCCGTCAATTCATACAAATAATCAAGCAGTACAGGGTGTTCGATCTCACTGAATTTTGTTGGTCTTGGCACTCCCCATATGTTGGCCGGGCGGCCAAACACAATTTCATAGGGACTAAGTCCCACTCGCGAATGCACAGTCATTCTTGTTGATAGGAGTGCTAGAGGCAGAGCGTCAGGCCATTTAAGACCAGAGCTCGCTTGCATCTTTGCCAACTTCAGTTTTAGCGTGCCATTATAGCACTCTACTAGTCCAGCTGATTGGGGGTGATTTGCAGCGTGGAATTTTTGCTGGATACCTAGCCCTTCACATACTTTTTTCATCACTCGACCCACAAATTCACTCCCATTATCACTCCAGACCATTCTCGGCATTCCAAACCTAGGGAAGAATTCTTTGACAAGGGCTTTAGCTGTGGATAAGGCAGTGATGTCTTTTAAGGGATATGCTTCTACCCATCTTGAAAAAGCACAAACAACAACGAGTACGTATTTCAGATTGTTGCACCTTTCCATGTGGATGAAATCTAGCTGCAAAACCTCAAACGGATACGTTGGAGGCGCAAAATGACCAGCTGGAGTTGGGGTTCCCCTACCAGGATTGTATTTCAGACACACCATGCAATTCTTGACCACATTCTCTGCACAATTAGAAATTCCAGCATTTTGCCATACTGGAGCCAACAACTTACAAATCCCTTTCACACTGATATGGGCCATTCCATGAGCCATTGTCACCACTGCAAGCACATACGCATCGGGTAACAACCATCGCTGATGTTCTTACAAGTCAATCCAACAACCATTTTCATCCAATTTACCCGTACTTTCTTTCCACACACTCAACTCTTTCTCTGAAGCTTCAGCTTGAATAGACTTCACACCCTCTATCGTATCTTCACATATTCCAACGTCACCAACCCATCTTGCGGAGCCTGCAACATACATTCGATTCATCACATCTTTTGCTGTTTCTTTTGCGATTTCGTCAGCAAATGCATTGCCACGACCGACATCATCAGTAACCTTCTTGTGTGCACTGCATTTCACAATCGCAACTTGTAATGGCAAGGTCAGTGACTCAAGAAGCTCATTCACCAACTGACCATGCTGAATTTTAGCTCCATGCAAAGTCAGGAACCCACTTTCTTTCCACAATCGTCCAAAACTATGGGCCACACCAAACGCATACTGGCTGTCGGTATATATGGTCACTTTCATTCCTTTCGATAACACACACGCTCTCGTAAGTGCAATCAGCTCTGCTGCTTGAGCTGAATTATGTGGTATACGTGCAGCTTCAACAATCGTATGCAAAGTTGTGACAGCATATGCTGCAGTCGTATCACCATTCGGAAGCTTGAAGCATGAACCATCCACCCATAAGGTACCATCACACTTTACAAGAGGAGTATCTTTAAGATCTACTCTCCCTTTCGTTTCTTCTTCTGTCCTAAGAAAACAATAATGTTGTTCAACATCATCTGTTTCTACTGAAATTGGCAATAACGTGGCTGGATTCAACGTATTGCACCTCTTTATGTGCACATGACTCGCTAACAGTGTCAACTCGTAACCTGACAATCGAGCACTAGTTAAATGCTGTGTCTTGGTCCTGTTTAACAACGTGTCCACTGCATGTGGAACCATCACAATCAACATATTATTCATCACTAACCCAGCAGACTGTCGAATAGAAACAGCTGCTGCCGCTGTGGCTCTCAAGCAACTCGGCAATGCTTTAGCTTCCGGATCCAAAGTTGATGAAAAATATGCGCATGGGCGCTGCTTGTCTCCAAAAGACTGTGTCAGCACTGACAATGCACAACCCTCTTTCTCATGGACATACAGTGTAAAGGGCTTACTGTAGTCGGGGGTACCCAACACAGGAGCCGAACACAATGCATTACGCAATTCTGAAAAACTTTTCTGACAATCTTCAGACCACGGAACGGGATTCGGTGTATCTTTATAGGTCAATGCTACCAAAGGTTTGGCCAGCAAAGAAAAATTCGGTATCCATTGTCTGCAGTATGATGTAATGCCCAAGAAAGCACGTACTTCTCTCTGTGTCCTTGGCACACTCAATTTTGCAATTGCCTGAATTCTTTCTGAGGTCAGTTTCCTTCCCTCCTTCGATAAGAGATGACCTAAGTAGGTCACTTCTTGTCGACAATATTGCAGTTTTGAAAGGGACACTTTGTGATGTAAATCAGACAAATGACGCAACAACAACAAGGTGGCTTCTTTACAAATCTCTTCAGTATCTGTAGCGACTAGCAAATCATCAATGTACTGAATAAGGGTAGCGCCGTCAGGTAAAACAATTGCATCAAGCTGTGTTTTTAAAGCCTGACTATATATTGATGGACTTTCACAGTAGCCTTGAGGAGCGCGTTTGAAGCGGAAACTTCGGCCTCCTAAACTGAATCCAAAAATATCCCTGCTCTCCTCTGCAATCGGGATGCTGAAGAAAGCATTCTTTAAGTCAATCACCGAGAACCAGGTGGTGGAAGCTGGAATCATAGTCAATATGGTAGTGATATCAGGAACAACTGGAAACTGTGGCACAACTATTTTATTTACCTCTCTAAGATCAATCACGAGCCTGTAAACAGGTGGCTTAGAGGGGTCAGTACGTTTCAAAACAGGCAAAACAGGACTATTACAAACGTTGCCTCTTGTCTCTTCAATTACATCTTTTTCAATTAAATCATAAATGATCGCTAGCAACGCCTTTTCACCTTCACTAGAGATCTTGTATTGTTGAATGCGTGGTAATTTAACATTGGCTTTCAATGTCACAACATAAGGCGGTATTTCCAATAGACCCACATCATTAGGACCAGTAGCCCAAATGATATCAGGAAGAAACAACAATTCGGTCGGAAGTTTATCCTTCGACAAATACATTGAAGAGACCATTTTCCTACCCAGTGTAAGTTGTACTCCCGAAGGAGAACAATATAATGTTGCATACAATCTTTTCAACAAATCCAATCCTAACAAGTTTTCACCACAACCTGTCGTCAGAATAAGGGGTGCTTCCAATTCACAAGGTCCAACAGAAAGGGACATAGGACTAGAAATCGGTTCCTAACCGGGGCGCCAGAAAAACCTACTGAAACATTAATCTCGCCAGACAAAGGTGCGCCAGGGAGTTTTGAGTGCATAATAGAACTCTTTGTAGCACCAGTATCCAACAGAAAAGGCTCCGACACACCTGAGGTAATCACCTTAACATAAGGTCCATTCTGATCCACTGGAACTAAAAAAACTCCCTCTCTTCGTCTATGGCTGTCCTAGCAATTATTACCTTCCAAGTTCTCATCTTCTCCATAGTAGTCATCAGCATAGTACTGAGCCGTCCTACCAGACGCGTTATGTTGCTGGTCAAAACTATTCATTGAGTTTTGAGACGGAAAGGAACGCGTGTTCTGGGGAAAACTTCCACGTCCTCTACCTCTAGGAGCTTGTTGAACACCTCGACCTCTTGCGCCAGAAGCACCATTCGTACGCTGTAACAAAATAGGACAACTATACTTGAAATGACCCTCTTCTTTACAATATGAACACTGATTGGGACCTACAGGAACACGTGGTTGAGAAAACTCGAACCTTTGCGAGTTTCTCTGGAACTGTTGAGGTTGCTGATAGTTACTCTGACCACCACGTGGCGGATACGCCTGTTGTAAAAGAACCTTCGTCTTTAATTCTTTAGTTTTCTTGTCTGCTCTATCCTTCTCATCTTTATCCCTATTTTCGTAGTACTGTGCAGTAGCCAATATTTGTGCTGAAGAGGAAACGGCCCAAGAACTCTCTGAATCCTTCAATTTCTTACACAGCTCTGCAAGCAAATTGTGCACAAACTTGTCAACGAACAACCGTTGACCACCTTCTGTACTCATATCTTGACCACTGTGGTCGATAAACGTTTCCTCAAACCTGGTGAAGAAATCAGACACTGTTTCATCTTTCTTCTGCTTACACGCAGATAGTTTATCCCAATTCACACGCATCGCAGGCATTAAAGTCTTCATGTAAGTAATGATCCTAGCAGGCAGTTCTGCTACCAAAGGCTCAGGCTTGGCACCACCAACTTGTCTATCATTTGCAGCACTAATATTAGCCCATGAGTCACCTAACTCTTGTGCATGATCTGTATGGCGAATCAATCCCCACAAAGGCTGTGGAACAACATTCCCAAATAACATGTCTATGTCGGCTAAATTCATAATACATGAGTCTGCAGTCTGTGATAATTCCTTATAATACCCTGCAGGGTTTTTACGGGGATCAGGCAAAGTCTGCTTAAGGGCTAAAACTTCAGCTCGCTTCCACGGAACATGTACCCAAACACGCTGAAAATGAGCTGGGACAGCATCAATTTGATTAGCAACATCAGCCGCAACGGCGTCCTTCCATACCGGAGGGACTTCTCTCATTGGGTACTGTTGCACCTTTTTTTTAACAAAGGAGTCATGTTGGAACAATGACTGAGAAGGATCCTTATTCCTAAAGGACAACAACGTCGCAACTGCTGTCTCAACATCGGGACCCACAATCGTGCCCTTTGCAAACTCAAACCGTACACGGCACAAATCAGGCGGATTTGTTTCCAAATCATTATCTTCCAATTCCTCACTGTAGGAGGCTGGACTGGCTTGTAGTGAGTACCAAGGGGTACTTGCACCTTGCACCAGGCCCAGTTATCCCTTATTAGTGTATAGGGTGTCTAGCAGCTTAGGCTGATAGATAATGGTAGCTTAGAAGAGCAGCTTAGGCTGAACTAGGAGACGTGTGAAGCTACTACAGTACCACTTAGTTCATATGCACAATATCATAAGAAAACACAATACACAGTTATACTAAAAATAAAGGAACTTTATTTTTATGACAATATGCCAAAGTATCTTAGAGTGTACCCTCAGTGAGAGGATAGGAAATATACACAAGATATATATACACAATAGCAAAAATATGCAGTATAGTCTTAGAAAACAGTGCAAACAATGTATAGTTACAATAGGATGCAATGGGGAAACATAGGGATAGGGGCAACACAAACCATATACTCCAAAAGTGGAATGCGAACCACGAATGGACCCCAAACCTATGTGACCTTGTAGAGGGTCGCTGGGACTATTAGAAAATAGTGAGAGTTAGAAAAATAACCCTCCCCAAGACCCTGAAAAGTGAGTGCAAAGTGCACTAAAGTTCCCCTATGGATAAAGAAGTCGTGTTAGAGGAATAATGCAGGAAAGACACAAACCAACAATGCAACAACGCTGGATTTCCAATCTGGGGTACGTGTGGAACAAGGGGACCAAGTCCAAAAGTCACAAGCAAGTCGGAGATGGGCAGATGCCCAGGAAATGCCAGCTGCGGGTGCAAAGAAGCTTCTACTGGACAGAAGAAGCTGCGGTTTCTGCAGGAACGCAAAGGGCTAGAAACTTCCCCTTTGGTGGACAGATCCCTCTCGCATTGTAGAGATGTGCAGAAGTGTTTCCCCGCCGAAAGAATGCCAACAAGCCTTGCTAGCTGCAAATTGTGCGATTAGCGTTTTTGGATGCTGCTGTGGCTCAGGAGGGACCAGGAGGTCGCAAATTGGACCAGGAGGTAGAGGGGACGTCGGGCAAGACAAGGAGCTCTCTTAGCAGCAGGTAGCACCCGGAGAAGTGCCAGAAACAGGCACTACGAGGATGCATGAAACAGTGTTCACCCGAAGTCGCACAAAGAAGTCCCACGTCGCCGGAGAACAACTTAGGAGGTCGTGCAATGCAGGTTAGAGTGCCGTAGACCCAGGCTGGACTGTGCACAAAGGATTTCTGCCGGAAGTGCACGGAGGCCGGAGTAGCTGCAAAAGTCGCGGTTCCCAGCAATGCAGTCTAGCGAGGTGAGGCAAGGACTTACCTCCACCAAACTTGGACTGAAGAGTCACTGGACTGTGGGGGCCACTTGGACAGAGTTGCTGGATTCGAGGGACCTCGCTCGTCGTGCTGAGAGGAGACCCAAGGGACCGGTAATGCAGCTTTTTGGTGCCTGCGGTTGCAGGGGGAAGATTCCGTCGACCCACAGGAGATTTCTTCGGAGCTTCTAGTACAGAGAGGAGGCAGACTACCCCCACAGCATGCACCACCAGGAAAACAGTCGAGAAGGCGGCAGGATCAGCGTTACAGAGTTGCAGTAGTCGTCTTTGCTACTATGTTGCAGTTTTGCAGGCTTCCAGCGCGGTCAGCAGTCGATTCCTTGGCAGAAGGTGAAGAGAGAGATGCAGAGGAACTCGGATGAGCTCTTGCATTCGTTATCTAAAGTTTCCCCAGAGACAGAGACCCTAAATAGCCAGAAAAGAGGGTTTGGCTACCTAGGAGAGAGGATAGGCTAGCAACACCTGAAGGAGCCTATCAGAAGGAGTCTCTGACGTCACCTGGTGGCACTGGCCACTCAGAGCAGTCCAGTGTGCCAGCAGCACCTCTGTTTCCAAGATGGCAGAGGTCTGGAGCACACTGGAGGAGCTCTGGACACCTCCCAGGGGAGGTGCAGGTCAGGGGAGTGGTCACTCCCCTTTCCTTTGTCCAGTTTCGCGCCAGAGCAGGGCTAAGGGGTCCCCTGAACCGGTGTAGACTGGCTTATGCAGAATTGGGCACATCTGTGCCCAAGAAAGCATTTCCAGAGGCTGGGGGAGGCTACTCCTCCCCTGCCTTCACACCATTTTCCAAAGGGAGAGGGTGTCACACCCTCTCTCAGAGGAAGTTCTTTGTTCTGCCATCCTGGGCCAGGCCTGGCTGGACCCCAGGAGGGCAGATGCCTGTCTGAGGGGTTGGCAGCAGCAGCAGCTGCAGTGAAACCCCAGGAAGGGCAGTTTGGCAGTACCAGGGTCTGTGCTACAGACCACTGGGATCATGGGATTGTGCCAACTATGCCAGGATGGCATAGAGGGGGCAATTCCATGATCATAGACATGTTACATGGCCATATTCGGAGTTACCATTGTGAAGCTACATATAGGTAGTGACCTATATGTAGTGCACGCGTGTAATGGTGTCCCCGCACTCACAAAGTCAGGGAAATTAGCCCTGAACAATGTGGGGGCACCTTGGCTATTGCCAGGGTGCCCTCACACTAAGTAACTTTGCACCTAACCTTTACCAGGTAAAGGTTTAGACATATAGGTGACTTATAACTTACTTAAGTGCAGTGTAAAATGGCTGTGAAATAACGTGGACGTTATTTCACTCAGGCTGCAGTGGCAGGCCTGTGTAAGAATTGTCAGAGCTCCCTATGGGTGGCAAAAGAAATGCTGCAGCCCATAGGGATCTCCTGGAACCCCAATACCCTGGGTACCTCAGTACCATATACTAGGGAATTATAAGGGTGTTCCAGTAAGCCAATGTAAATTGGTAAAAAATGGTCACTAGCCTGTTAGTGACAATTTGGAAAGAAATGAGAGAGCATAACCACTGAGGTTCTGATTAGCAGAGCCTCAGTGAGACAGTTAGTCACTACACAGGTAACACATTCAGGCACACTTATGAGCACTGGGACCCTGGGTTACCAGGGTCCCAGTGACACATACAACTAAAACAACATATATACAGTGAAAAATGGGGGTAACATGCCAGGCAAGATGGTACTTTCCTACACAACCCCCCCCCCCCAAACGAAGGACAATAAGACTTGCCATGACCTGATGAGTCTTCATTGTCTAAGTGGAAATATCTGGAGAGTCCATCTGCATTGGAGTGGCTACTCCCAGGTCTAAGTTCCACTGTATAGTCCATTCCCTGTAGGGATATGGACCACCTCAACAATTTAGGATTTTCACCTTTCATTTGTTTTAGCCAAAGTAGAGGTTTGTGGTCTGTTTGAACAATGAAGTGAGTGCCAAACAGGTATGGCCTCAACTTCTTCAGAGCCCAGACCACAGCAAAGGCCTCCCTCTCTATGGCAGACCAACGCTTTTCTCTAGGGGTCAACCTCCTACTAATAAAAGCAACAGGTTGATCCTGGCCCTCAGAATTAAGTTGTGATAGGACTGCCCCTACTCCTAATTCAGATGCATCAGTTTGGACATATAATTTTTTAGAGTAACAAGGGCTTTTCAGGACAGGTGCAGAGCACATGGCCTGCTTCAGCTCCTCAAAAGCTTTCTGACAGTTTGCTGTCCATAATACCTTTTTAGGCATTTTCTTGGATGTGAGGTCATTAAGAGGGGCTGCAATGGAGCCATAGTTCTTAATGAACCTCCTGTAATACCCAGTGAGGCCTAGGAAGGCTCTCACCTGAGTCTGAGTGGTAGGGGGAACCCAATCAATAATTGTTTGGATTTTCCCCTGAAGTGGTGCAATCTGTTCCCCACCAACAAGGTGTCCCAGATAAACCTCCTTCCCCTGCCCTTTCTGGCACTTTGAAGCCTTGATAGTGAGGCCTGCCTTCTGCAGGGCCTCCAAAACTTTCCATAGGTAGACCAGGTGATCATCCCAGCTGGAGCTAAAGACAGCTATATCGTCCAAATATGCTGCACTGAAAGCTTCCAGCCCTTGCAGGACTGTGTTCACCAACCTTTGAAAAGTGGCAGGTGCATTTTTCAAACCAAAAGGCATTACAGTAAAATGGTAATGTCCTCCAATGGTTGAAAATGCAGTTTTAGGTTTAGCATCTTCTGACAATTTGATCTGCCAATACCCTGCAGTCAAATCAAAAGTGCTTAGATACTTGGCAGATGCCAGTGTATCTATGAGCTCATCTGCCCTGGGTATAGGGTGAGCATCAGTTTTGGTTACCAAGTTGAGACCTCTATAGTCTACACAAAACCGCATTTCCTTTTTTCCATCTTTGGAATGAGGTTTTGGTACAAGTACCACAGGAGAAGCCCATGGACTTTCAGAGTGCTCAACCACTCCTAGTTCTAACATTTTCTGGACCTCTTGCTTTATGCAGTGTGAGAAGGTAGCCTCTTTCTAGCCTTGTTACCCCCACTTTTGGCCTGTTTGTGAGTGTATGTCAGGATGTTTGTCACTGTTTTCACTGTCTCACTGGGATCCTGATGGCTAGGCCTCAGTGCTCATAGTGAAAACACTATGGGCCTGATTCTAACTTTGGAGGACGGTGTTAAACCGTCCCAAAAGTGGCGGATATACCACCTACCGTATTACGAGTCCATTATATCCTATGGAACTCGTAATACGGTAGGTGGTATATCCGCCACTTTTGGGACGGTTTAACACCGTCCTCCAAAGTTAGAATCAGGCCCTATGTTTTCAGTATGGTTGTTATGTGTCACTGGGATCCTGCTAGTCAGGACCCCAGTGCTCATAGGTTTGTGGCCTATATGTATGTGTCACTGGGACCCTGTCACACAGGGCCCCAGTGCTCATAGGTGTGCATGTATATGTTCCCTGTGTGGTGCCTAACTGTCTCACTGAGGCTCTGCTAACCAGAACCTCAGTGGTTATGCTCTCTCATTACTTTCAAATTGTCACTAACAGGCTAGTGACCATTTTTACCAATTTACATTGGCTTACTGGAACACCCTTATAATTCCCTAGTATATGGTACTGAGGTACCCAGGGTATTGGGGTTCCAGGAGATCCCTATGGGCTGCAGCATTTCTTTTGCCACCCATAGGGAGCTCTGACAAATCTTACACAGGCTTGCCACTGCAGCCTGAGTGAAATAACGTCCACGTTATTTCACAGCCATTTTACACTGCACTTAAGTAACTTATAAGTCACCTATATGTCTAACCTTTACCTGGTAAAGGTTAGGTGCAAAGTTACTTAGTGTAAGGACACCCTGGCACTAGCCAAGGTGCCCCCACATTGTTCAGAGCCCATTCACTGAACTTTGTGAGTGCGGGGACACCATTACACGCGTGCACTACATATAGGTCACTACCTATATGTAGCTTCACCATGGTAACTCCGAATATGGCCATGTAACATGTCTATGATCATGGAATTGCCCCCTCTATGCCATCCTGGCATTGTTGGTACAATTCCATGATCCCAGTGGTCTGTAGCACAGACCCTGGTACTGCCAGACTGCCCTTCCTGGGGTTTCACTGCAGCTGCTGCTGCTGCCAACCCCTCAGACAGGCAGCTGCCCTCCTGGGGTCCAGCCAGGCCTGGCCCAGGATGGCAGAACAAAGAACTTCCTCTGAGAGAGGGTGTGACACCCTCTCCCTTTGGAAAATGGTGTGAAGGCAGGGGAGGAGTAGCCTCCCCCAGCCTCTGGAAATGCTTTGTTGGGCACAGAGGTGGGACTGCTGGCAACAGTCAAGCAAAGGGTGTAGTTGGGTTCACTTATGGGTCCATAGTGGAAACTGATGTCATCAGTCCCAAGACAGTTTCTGTCACACCTAGTGGCACTGGCCTTGCCACACTGGCTGCTTGTCCCCTTACAATGGATAAGTACAGTCAGACAGTTTCAATAAATGGTGTTGAGGCCTTGGCCTACAGGGACACAGGTGCCAGTTTCACTTTGGTGACTGAAAACCTAGTGCCTCCTGAACAACACATCATTGGACAACAATATAAGATTATTGATGTCCATAACTCCACTAAGTTTCTTCCCTTAGCTATAATTCAGTTTAGTTGGGGTGGAGTTACTGGCCCTAAGCAGGTGGTGGTATCACCTAGCTTACCTGTAGACTGTCTCTTAGGTAATGACCTAGAGGCCTCAGGTTGGGCTGATGTAGAGTTTTATGCCCATGCAGCCATGCTGGGCATCCCTGAGGAATTGTTCCCTCTCATTTCAAGTGAAATGAAAAAGCAAAGGAGAGAAGGCCTGAAAACTCAGGATCCCTCTCCATCAACAGGTAAAAAGGGTATCACAGTATCCCCTAACCACCCTACCATTCAGGATACTATTCCTGTGGTGGGAGAATCCTCTCCTGGGGTGGCACCTGTTCCAATGGAATCATCAGCTGGCAAAGCTGGACTCCCTGAGGTGGAAGTACCTCTCTGTGGGATAACTAACATTGGTGAGAAAAAGAGCACCATTTTAGTTAACATGGAGCATCCCTCCAACCCTCCCAGAGAAACTTTAGTGCAGAAACTCTGCACTGCCTCACAACACTTAGGACAGCATCCCTGCCCTAGTGTGGAGCTGATAGGACAGCATCCCTGCCCTGCTCCAACCCAAGAGAAACAGCATCCCTGTTCTCTCTTCCAGCCATATGGACAAAGTTTTTGCCCAGCTATGGCTTTTCTGAGACAGCATCCCTGTCTGGCATTTCCATCACTACAAATAGGTTCAGTGGACAATTCCCACTGCTCTAAACTAAAACTTACTGATAGAAACTCTGAAAATACATCTTCACATTGTTGCTTAGCTAAAAAACTTCAAACAGGGTGGTTTACATCCCCACAGGGAAGTAACCATATAGTGGATGATAAAGGGAGTAACCAGTCTATTGCAGAGCTACTCTCTACTTATCACCACTTAGACAATAAAGTCTCAACTGGCCAAGGTTAGCCTTATTGTCCTTCGTTTGGGGGGGGGGGTTGTGTGAGAAGGTAGCCTCTTTCTAGCCTTGTTACCCCCACTTTTGGCCTGTTTGTGAGTGTATGTCAGGATGTTTGTTCACTGTCTCACTGGGATCCTGATGGCTAGGCCTCAGTGCTCATAGTGAAAACACTATGTTTTCAGTATGGTTGTTATGTGTCACTGGGATCCTGCTAGTCAGGACCCCAGTGCTCATAGGTTTGTGGCCTATATGTATGTGTCACTGGGACCCTGTCACACAGGGCCCCAGTGCTCATAGGTGTGCATGTATCTGTTCCCTGTGTGGTGCCTAACTGTCTCACTGAGGCTCTGCTAACCAGAACCTCAGTGGTTATGCTCTCTCATTACTTTCAAATTGTCACTAACAGGCTAGTGACCATTTTTACCAATTTACATTGGCTTACTGGAACACCCTTATAATTCCCTAGTATATGGTACTGAGGTACCCAGGGTATTGGGGTTCCAGGAGATCCCTATGGGCTGCAGCATTTCTTTTGCCACCCATAGGGAGCTCTGACAAATCTTACACAGGCCTGCCACTGCAGCCTGAGTGAAATAACGTCCACGTTATTTCACAGCCATTTTACACTGCACTTAAGTAACTTATAAGTCACCTATATGTCTAACCTTTACCTGGTAAAGGTTAGGTGCAAAGTTACTTAGTGTAAGGACACCCTGGCACTAGCCAAGGTGCCCCCACATTGTTCAGAGCCAATTCACTGAACTTTGTGAGTGCGGGGACACCATTACACACGTGCACTACATATAGGTCACTACCTATATGTAGCTTCACCATGGTAACTCCGAATATGGCCATGTAACATGTCTATGATCATGGAATTGCCCCCTCTATGCCATCCTGGCATTGTTGGTACAATCCCATGATCCCAGTGGTCTGTAGCACAGACCCTGGTACTGCCAGACTGCCCTTCCTGGGGTTTCACTGCAGCTGCTGCTGCTGCCAACCCCTCAGACAGGCAGCTGCCCTCCTGGGGTCCAGCCAGGCCTGGCCCAGGATGGCAGAACAAAGAACTTCCTCTGAGAGAGGGTGTGACACCCTCTCCCTTTGGAAAATGGTGTGAAGGCAGGGGAGGAGTAGCCTCCCCCAGCCTCTGGAAATGCTTTGTTGGGCACAGAGGTGCCCAATTCTGCATAAGCCAGTCTACACCGGTTCAGAGACCCCTTAGCCCCTGCTCTGGCGCGAAACTGGACAAAGGAAAGGGGAGTGACCACTCCCCTGACCTGCACCTCCCCTGGGAGGTGTCCAGAGCTCCTCCAGTGTGCTCCAGACTTCTGCCATCTTGGAAACAGAGGTGCTGCTGGCACACTGGACTGCTCTGAGTGGCCAGTGCCACCAGGTGACGTCAGAGACTCCTGCTGATAGGCTCCTTCAGGTGTTAGTAGCCTATCCTCTCTCCTAGGTAGCCAAACCCTCTTTTCTGGCTATTTAGGGTCTCTGTCTCTGGGGAAACTCTAGATAACGAATGCATGAGCTCAGCCGAGTTCCTCTGCATCTCCCTCTTCACCTTCTGATAAGGAATCGACCGCTGACCGCGCTGGAAGCCTGCAAACCTGCAACATAGTAGCAAAGATGACTACTGCAACTCTGTAACGCTGATCCTGCCGCCTTCTCGACTGTTTTCCTGCTTGTGCATGCTGTGGGGGTAGTCTGCCTCCTCTCTGCACCAGAAGCTCCGAAGAAATCTCCCGTGGGTAGACGGAATCTTCCCCCTGCAACCGCAGGCACCAAAAAGCTGCATTTCCGGTCCCTTGGGTCTCCTCTCAGCACGACGAGCGAGGTCCCTCGAATCCATCGACACCGTCCAAGTGACCCCCACAGTCCAGTGACTCTTCAGCCCAAGTTTGGTGGAGGTAAGTCCTTGCCTCACCTCGCTGGGCTGCATTGCTGGGAACCGCGACTTTGCAAGCTACTCCGGCCCCTGTGCACTTCCGGCAGAAATCCTTCGTGCACAGCCAAGCCTGGGTCCACGGCACTCTAACCTGCATTGCACGACTTTCTAAGTTGGTCTCCGGCGACGTGGGACTCCTTTGTGCAACTTCGGCGAGCACCGTTTCACGCATCCTCGTAGTGCCTGTTTCTGGCACTTCTCCGGGTGCTACCTGCTTCAGTGAGGGCTCTTTGTCTTGCTCGACGTCCCCTCTCTCTTCAGGTCCAATTTGCGACCTCCTGGTCCCTCCTGGGCCCCAGCAGTGTCCAAAAACGCCAAACGCACGATTTGCGTGTAGCAAGGCTTGTTGGCGTCCATCCGGCGGGAAAACACTTCTGCACGACTCTCCAAGGCGTGAGGGATCCATCCTCCAAAGGGGAAGTCTCTAGCCCTTGTCGTTCCTGCAGTATTCACAGTTCTTCAGCCTAGTAAGAGCTTCTTTGCACCAACCGCTGGCATTTCTTGGGCATCTGCCCATCTCCGAGTTGCTTGTGACTTTTGGACTTGGTCCCCTTGTTCCACAGGTACCCTCAGTCCGGAATCCATCGTTGTTGCATTGCTGATTTGTGTTTTCCTTGCATTTTCCCTCTAACACGACTATTTTGTCCTTAGGGGAACTTTAGTGCACTTTGCACTCACTTTTCAGGGTATTGGGGAGGGTTATTTTTCTAACTCTCACTATTTTCTAATAGTCCCAGCGACCCTCTACAAGGTCACATAGGTTTGGGGTCCATTCGTGGTTCGCATTCCACTTCTGGAGTATATGGTTTGTGTTGCCCCTATCCCTATGTTTCCCCATTGCATCCTATTGTAACTATACATTGTTTGCACTGTTTTCTAAGACTATACTGCATATTTTTGCTATTGTGTATATATATCTTGTGTATATTTCCTATCCTCTCACTGAGGGTACACTCTAAGATACTTTGGCATATTGTCATAAAAATAAAGTACCTTTATTTTTAGTATAACTGTGTATTGTGTTTTCTTATGATATTGTGCATATGACACTAAGTGGTACTGTAGTAGCTTCACACGTCTCCTAGTTCAGCCTAAGCTGCTCTGCTAAGCTACCATTATCTATCAGCCTAAGCTGCTAGACACCCTATACACTAATAAGGGATAACTGGGCCTGGTGCAAGGTGCAAGTACCCCTTGGTACTCACTACAAGCCAGTCCAGCCTCCTACATGCAGTCCCTGACATGGTCAGGCTGCCTATAGATCTTACTTTTGACAGGTAAACTGTCTCCAGTATCTATAGTGTGCTCACACCAAAAAGTGGTACCTGGCATAGTAGAGAAGAGTTCAGAGAATTGATCTAGGAGTTTTATGCAATGGTCTTTCTGCTCAGCAGTAAGACAATCAGCCAAAACTACACCTTCCACAAGAGCATCTTGTTCTGTGGAAGAGAAGAGATCAGGTAGAGGATCACTGTCTTCTTCCTGTCCCTCATCAGTTGCCATGAGCAGGGTGAGATCAGCCCTGTCATAGTAGGGTTTCAGGCGGTTGACCTGGAGCACCCTAAGGGGACTCCTGGCAGTGCCTAAGTCAACTAAATAGGTGACTTCTCCCTTCTTTTCAACAATTGTGTGGGGTCCACTCCATTTATCTTGGAGTGCTCTTGGGGCCACACTTTCTGCCCTGGTTGGTACTGAACCAAAACAGCCTTCTGATCATGCCATTGCTTCTGGAGCTTTTGGCTGGCCTCAAGGTTTTTGCTGGCCTTTTTCATGTACTCATCCATCCTTGATCTGAGGCCAAGTACATAATCCACAATATCCTGCTTAGGAGCTTTTAAAGGTTGTTCCCAACCCTCCTTTTCAAGTGTGAGTGGACCCCTAACAGGGTGTCCAAAAAGAAGTTCAAAGGGGCTGAAGCCCACTCCTTTCTGGGGTACCTCCCTGTAGGCAAAAAGGAGGCATGGTAGAAGGATATCCCATCTCCTGCGGAGTTTTTCAGGGAGACCCATAATCATGCCTTTGAGAGTTTTATTAAATCTCTCCACCAGTCCATTTGTTTGTGGATGATAGGGTGTAGTGAACTTGTAAGTTACACCACGCTCCTTCCACATGGCCTTTAAGTATGCAGAAATGAAATTGCTTCCCCTGTCTGATACTACTTCCTTTGGGAAGCCCACTCTGGAAAATATTCCCAGGAGGGCCTTTGCCACTGCAGGTGCTGTAGTGGTCCTTAAAGGAATTGCTTCAGGGTATCTTGTGGCATGGTCCACTACCACCAAGATAAACCTATTGCCTGAAGCAGTAGGAGGGTCAAGGGGGCCAACTATGTCAACCCCTACCCTTTCAAAGGGAACCCCAACAACAGGCAGTGGAATAAGGGGTGCCTTTGGTGTGCCACCTGTTTTGCCACTGGCTTGACAGGTTTCACAGGACTTACAAAAATCTTTTGTGTCCTCAGACATCCTAGGCCAATGAAACAAGGGAACAAGTCTGTCCCAAGTTTTCATTTGACCCAGGTGCCCAGCTAGGGGAATGTCGTGGGCAAGAGTTAGGAGGAACTTTCTGTACTCCTGAGGAATCACTAATCTCCTGGCAGCTCCAGGTTTAGGATCCCTATGCTCAGTGTACAAGAGGTTGTCCTCCCAGTAAACTCTGTGAGAGTCACTGACATCCCCATTAGCCTGTTTGACAGCTTGCTGTCTTAGACCCTCTAATGTGGGACAGGTTTGCTGTGCCACACTCAGCTCCTCCCTGGCAGGCCCCCCTTCACCCAAAAGCTCAGCAGTGTCTGCTTCCAGCTCCTCTGGTGTAGGTTCTGCACAGGGAGGGAATTCTTCTTCCTCAGAAGTTGAATCCACTGTAGAGGGAGGGATAGTAGGAAGTGGTTTGCTTCTACTAGCCCTAGCTTTAGGGAGCACTTGGTCCATTGTTCCAGGATCCAAGCTTCCCTGTCCTTTTTGCTTTTTGGCCTGAGCCCTTGTCAAAGCAAAAATATGCCCTGGGATGCCCAGCATTGCTGCATGGGCTTCCAACTCCACATCTGACCAAGCTGATGTCTCCAAATCGTTTCCTAGTAGACAGTCTACAGGTAAATCTGTGGCTACCACAACTTTCTTTGGACCAGTAACCCCCCCCCAGTTGAGATTAACAACAGCCATGGGGTGGCTAAGTGTGTTGTTGTGAGCATCGGTTACTTGGCACTGGTGACCAAGTAGGTGTTGTTCAGGGTGGACCAGTTTCTCTATGACCATAGTCACACTGGCTCCAGTGTCCCTGTAGGCCTGAACCTCAACACCATTTATTAGAGTTAGCTGCTTGTACTTATCCATATTAAGGGGACAAGCAACTAAGGTGGCTAAATCAATAGCCCCCTCAGAGACTAACACAGCCTCTGTGGCCTCCCTAACAAAGCCAACCCCAACTAAGTTACCAATAGTGAGCCCAGCTACTCCCTTGGATTGGCTATTAGTAGGTTTGCTCCCACCACCACTGCTATTAGTAGGGACACTAGGGGTAGCAGTAGGGGTTGTAGTGGTAGGAGGCTTGGTGCTTTTCTTTGGACAACTGGGATCTGTTGTCCAATGGCCTTTTACTTTACATAAATAGCACCATGGTTTCTTTTCTTTGTTTTGATTAAAGGAGGATTTGGACCCACCACCCCCACCAGAGTGTTTTTGTGGGCCTGATGAAGACTCATTTTTAGATTTGTCCCCACCCTTGTCTGAAGACTTACCATCCTTCTTTTTGTTGCCATCTTTGTCACCCCCTGTATGAACTTTTCTGTTCACCCTTGTTCTGACCCATTTGTCTGCCTTCTTTCCCAATTCTTGGGGAGAGGTCAGATCAGACTCCACCAAGTACTGGTGCAACAAATCAGACACACAATTATTAAGAATATGCTCTCTCAGGATCAAGTTATACAGGCTTTCATAATCAGTAACTTTACTGCCATGTAACCACCCCTCCAAGGCCTTCACTGAATGGTCAATGAAATCAACCCAGTCTTGTGAAGACTCCTTTTTGGTCTCTCTGAACTTTATCCTGTACTGTTCAGTGGTTAAGCCATAACCATCCAGGAGTGCATTCTTAAGTACTGTAAAATTATTGGCATCACTTTCTTTCACAGTAAGGAGCCTATCCCTACCTTTTCCACTAAATGATAGCCATAGGATAGCAGCCCACTGCCTTTGAGGGACATCCTGTACAGCACAGGCCCTCTCAAGTGCAGCAAACCACTTGTTAATGTCATCCCCCTCCTTATAAGGGGGAACCATCTTGTGCAGATTCCTGGAATCATGCTCTTTTGCAGGATGACTATGGGGAATACTGCTGCTGCCACCATGGGTTTCTAAACCCAACGTCTGTCTTTCCTTCTCTAATTCTAAAGACTGTCTATCCAAATCCAGCTGTTGCTTTTTAAGCTTCAGTCTGGTTTGTTCCACCCTCAACTTATTGAGTTCCCTTTATAACAATCTGTCATCAGGGTTGGTGGGAGGGACATTTCTAGATACAGAGGTATGATGGGAATGAACAGAAGGAGACCTGTCCCTTACAGAGGGCACCCTAACAGCTTGGCTAACAGAAACATCAGTACCACTGTGGTGTGAATAAATGCTTTTGCTATGATGTGAGACAACACTATTTGTATGGTGTGGCTCTTCATCATTACCAATTATGCTAGACTGTCTTGTAATGGGAAGGCTAAGAAGGTTATTTCCTGAACCTTTACCTGGGGGAGTCCCTGGATCAGATTGAGAACCATTAGCTACTTTTTCAACAGATGGGGCACTTTTAGCCTTATCTTGTTCTCTAAGCATGTTAAGTAACAGTTCCAAGGAAGGATTCTTCCCTACACTCAAACCTCTCTCTATGCAGAGACTCCTTGCTCCTTTCCAGCTAAGGTGATCATATGCAAGTTTGGACAGATCAACATTTTGGCCTGTGCCAGACATTTTTAGAGAGAGTTGAAGTGATAGAAAAAGAGAAAAAAGTTTGTCAGAGCTTTTAGAAAGACAGAGAAAAAACTTTTAAAACTTTTAAGAACTTTTTAGAAAGTTAGAAGTACTTTTCAGCACTTAGAAAAGAGTGAAAAGAGGAAATGCAAAACTTTTTGGCTATGTGTATATACACTGACCTTGTTTTGTATATTTTTCTCTTATGAAAAGTACAATGACAAGATTGGTAAGGAGTCTCAAAGCACCTATCCCACCACTGCACAACCAATGTAGGAGGCTGGACTGGCTTGTAGTGAGTACCAAGGGGTACTTGCACCTTGCACCAGGCCCAGTTATCCCTTACTAGTGTATAGGGTGTCTAGCAGCTTAGGCTGATAGATAATGGTAGCTTAGCAGAGCAGCTTAGGCTGAACTAGGAGACGTGTGAAGCTACTACAGTACCACTTAGTGTCATATGCACAATATCATAAGAAAACACAACACACAGTTATACTAAAAATAAAGGTACTTTATTTTTATGACAATATGCCAAAGTATCTTAGAGTGTACCCTCAGTGAGAGGATAGGAAATATACACAAGATATATATACACAATAGCAAAAATATGCAGTATAGTCTTAGAAAACAGTGCAAACAATGTATAGTTACAATAGGATGCAATGGGGAAACATAGGGATAGGGGCAACACAAACCATATACTCCAAAAGTGGAATGCGAACCATGAATGTACCCCAAACCTATGTGACCTTGTAGAGGGTCGCTGGGACTATTAGAAAATAGTGAGAGTTAGAAAAATAACCCTCCCCAAAACCCTGAAAAGTGAGTGCAAAGTGCACTAAAGTTCCCCTAAGGATAAAGAAGTCGTGTTAGAGGAATAATGCAGGAAAGACACAAACCAACAATGCAACAACGCTGGATTTCCAATCTGGGGTACCTGTGGAACAAGGGGACCAAGTCCAAAAGTCACAAGCAAGTCGGAGATGGGCAGATGCCCAGGAAATGCCAGCTGCGGGTGCAAAGAAGCTTCTACTGGACAGAAGAAGCTGCAGTTTCTGCAAGAACGCAAAGGGCTAGAGACTTCCCCTTTAGAGGACGGATCCCTCTTGCCTTGTAGAGTCGAGCAGAAGTGTTTTCCCGCTGAAAGAATGCCAACAAGCCTTGCTAGCTGCAAATCGTGCGATAAGCGTTTTTGGATGCTGCTGTGGCCCAGGAGGGACCAGGAGGTCGCAAATTAGACCAGGAGGTAGAGGGGACGTCGAGCAAGACAAGGAGCCTTCTTAGCAGCAGGTAGCACCCGGAGAAGTGCCAGAAACAGGCACTACGAGGATGCGTGAAATGGTGCTCACCCGAAGTCGCACAAAGAAGTCCCACATCGCCGGTGAACAACTTAGGAGGTCGTGCAATGCAGGTTAGAGTGTCGTGGACCCAGGCTGGACTGTGCACAAAGGATTTCCGCCGGAAGTGCACGGAGGCCGGAGTAGCTGCAAACGTCGAGGTTCCCAGCAATGCAGTCTAGCGAGGTGAGGCAAGGACTTACCTCCACCAAACTTGGACTGAAGAGTCACTGGACTGTGGGGGCCACTTGGACAGAGTTGCTGGATTCGAGGGACCTCGCTCGTCGTGCTGAGAGGAGACCCAAGGGACCGGTAATGCAGCTTTTTGGTGCCTGCGGTTGCAGGGGGAAGATTCCGTCGACCCACGGGAGATTTCTTCAGAGCTTCTAGTGCAGAGAGGAGGCAGACTACCCCCACAGCATGCACCACCAGGAAAACAGTCGAGAAGGCGGCAGGATCAGCGTTACAGAGTTGCAGTAGTCATCTTTGCTACTATGTGGCAGTTTTGCAGGCTTCCAGCGCGGTTAGCAGTCGATTCCTTGGCAGAAGGTGAAGAGAGAGATGCAGAGGAACTCGGATGAGCTCTTGCATTCGTTATCTAAAGTTTCCCCAGAGACAGAGACCGTAAATAGCCAGAAAAGAGGGTTTGGCTACCTAGGAGAGAGGATAGGCTAGCAACACCTGAAGGAGCCTATCAGAAGGAGTCTCTGACGTCACCTGGTGGCACTGGCCACTCAGAGCAGTCCAGTGTGCCAGCAGCACCTCTGTTTCCAAGATGGCAGAGGTCTGGAGCACACTGGAGGAGCTCTGGACACCTCCCAGGGGAGGTGCAGGTCAGGGGAATGGTCACTCCCCTTTCCTTTGTCCAGTTTCGCGCCAGAGCAGGGCTAAGGGGTCCCCTGAACCGGTGTAGACTGGCTTATGCAGAATTGGGCACATCTGTGCCCAAGAAAGCATTTCCAGAGGCTGGGGGAGGCTACTCCTCCCCTGCCTTCACACCATTTTCCAAAGGGAGAGGGTGTCACACCCTCTCTCAGAGTAAGTTCTTTGTTCTGCCATCCTGGGCCAGGCCTGGCTGGACCCCAGGAGGGCAGATGCCTGTCTGAGTGGTTGGCAGCAGCAGCAGCTGCAGTGAAACCCCAGGAAGGGCAGTTTGGCAGTACCAGGGTCTGTGCTACAGACCACTGGGATCATGGGATTGTGCTAACTATGCCAGGATGGCATAGAGGGGGCAATTCCATGATCATAGACATGTTACATGGCCATATTCGGAGTTACCATTGTGAAGCTACATATAGGTAGTGACCTATATGTAGTGCACGCGTGTAATGGTGTCCCCGTACTCACAAAGTTCAGTGAATTGGCTCTGAACAATGTGGGGGCACCTTGGCTAGTGCCAGGGTGCCCTCACACTAAGTAACTTTGCACCTAACCTTTACTAGGTAAAGGTTAGACATATAGGTGACTTCTAAGTTACTTAAGTGCAGTGAAAAATGGCTGTGAAATAACGTGGACGTTATTTCACTCAGGCTGCAGTGGCAGGCCTGTGTAAGAATTGTCAGAGCTCCCTATAGGTGGCAAAAGAAATGCTGCAGCCCATAGGGATCCCCTGGAACCCCAATACCCTGGGTACCTCAGTACCATATACTAGGGAATTATAAGGGTGTTCCAGTAAGCCAATGAAAATTGGTAAAAAATGGTCACTAGCCTGTTAGTGACAATTTGGAAAGAAATGAGAGAGCATAACCACTGAGGTTCTGATTAGCAGAGCCTCAGTGAGACAGTTAGTCACTACACAGGTAACACATTCAGGCACACTTATGAGCACTGGGGCCCTGGGTTACCAGGGTCCCAGTGACACATACAACTAAAACAACATATATACAGTGAAAAATGGGGGTAACATGCCAGGCAAGATGGTACTTTCCTACACTCACAAAGGAAAGCACACATTTTCTCAAAAACGTATCTTTGTTTCGGTGCTTCCCATTGGCGGAAGACATCCATAACAGACTCTACATCGTATCTTAAAGGGTAAACAACCCATTTACGTGCCATACGGTCAAACATCTCTCTCTCTTGAGAATTAGGCAGTTGACTACGCGACTGCTTACGCTCTGAATCTGGGGTCACACCAGACGACCCAAAGAGAGGAAATATAAGGCTGGCAACAGTATCTGTCATTCTCTGTCGGACAGAAGGAGAAGTTGATGAAAGAACAGGAGGAAAAACAGAGGGAGGCAAGGCAGACGCAGAAGCAGACGCAGAGGCAGTATCAGGAAGAACACCAGAAGAGGCAGTCGATGTAGTACATAAAGTCGTAGGAGGTACAGATGGAGCAGGTAGCGAAGTCAGCGGCCCTTGAAGGGGCTGCGCCATAGTAGTAGGAGCCAACTGAAAAGGAGCTGGCGGCTGTGGAAGAACCTGAGGCACAATAACCGGAGGTTGCACAGCTAAAGGTTGCGGAGGTGCTGTAGCATTCTGCGCATAAGGGGGTGGCGAACTCAACAAGTGTGACATTAAAGGATCTTTCTCAAGTTCTTTTGCTGCATCTTGCTGAAGAAGCGGAAGAACTGGATAACATTTATCGGTCACCAATTTACGTTGCCTGTGCAACTGCTCATTCATCTGTTCTTCTTCATCATCTTTAAACTGCATGGCAGCTTGCATTATCGAGATACCCTCTTCCCTCTTATTTCTCTTTGCTAATTTAATTTCCTTCTGTTTGGCTTCCTTACGCCATAGGCGGAAAGAGTCAAACATCCCTGGCCGGGCTTTCTTCTTAAAAAGTTTAACCTCCAGATTATTCAGAATCTCTGTGTCAAAACTACCATATTGGGGCCATTTTAAAACACCATCTTTCCTGGTGTATCGGATCCATACTTCATTATATATGATGGGGCCTATGCCATGTTTCACATATAGTTCATAGGTTGGAGTTCCAATCGGAGGAACCGGACACGAGTCCTCCAATCGGGAATCCCTATTATAACCAAGACAAAACAAATTTCCATATCTGCTAAGACCAGGCATCTTCGCTCTCTAGTCTAGCTTCAAACTTCAAAGGATTATCGAATACGATAGTCTCGTGAATACACGAATCCCTCGGCTTTGGTACTTGCAAGTTCCAAATCAAAGATCCCAAGGGGATACCAAACTAAGAACCAAACTAAGGACTGGGAGACGCTCCATTTATACTTAACTGAGGTATCGATGACGTCACCAGAAGACTCGTTTATCGTTTTGCTCTACCAAATCATCAAGGGTCCAAAACAGGGCGATAGTCAGGGCAGCAGTCCTTCGTAGCCGTCGGAAAGCGGGGAACCTCGCAGCAAAGACTTTCGGACCACGTCGACATACAGGGGTCGATGAAGTGGCGGCCTCCCTCCAGAATTTTCACACGAAGCTCCTCACAAACCTCTGGCTTGGACTGGTACCGCTGAAATCGCCCCACGTTGGGCGCCAACTGAAGTACTGGGTTTTTCAGAACCCAGTGGTGCCAGGGAACACACCCTAAGACTTCGAGTCCTTCCTGTTTCAGACTACAGAAACACAGAGTCTTCTTGGTGAAGTCAAAGATCTTGTTTATTGGCTGCAGCCAGTAACAGGTATCCTAGAAGCACAACACAGTGTATATTCTCAGGAGACTGCTCCCTTTGCAAAGCTAACCTTCTCTTTTATACAAAATATTATGCTTTAGGCAAACATTCCTTATTTTACAGTTGACCATTCACATATTTTCACTACAAAGAAATAGCAGGTTTATGATGACAAGCCCATATTTCAGTTTGTCCAGCCCTCAATCAATTACCCGGCAAGGCTTAGTACTTTCATCAGATATCGACGGACCCCCAATATAAACGGGCACCTCCTCCTTGTAAAGCAAGTCATAAAGAAAGAAACAGAGACAGGTGTGTGTAAGATTAGGCATGGTTTGTGTGTGATGAAAGGTTTATGATGTGTTGTGCCTTGATACTAATCTCATTCGGCCACTGGGAAAGAAACTGGCCGAACAGGTTTGGCTTCAGGCAGTGGAGTCAGCTTGCCCAGGTCACAGAGGAGTCAGCAAAGGTGTACGTGTCCTTCAGACTCGTTTTCAGCATGAGACATTGGCCTATGTGAGGGCAATCATAAAATGGCTGTCGTTTAAATGGAACACGAGGGTTCAGGACGGAAACTCTGATATTCGGGTGATTTCGTTACCCGAATATGAATACAATGCTTGTGCATACTATTCTAATCATTCCCGGTCTGCTGATGAAAATCGTTGTGATACGACGACGTTTATAACATGGGTCCAGAATTTTCAGTACCACAGTGTTATGACTAACTGTCTCACTGAGGCTCTGCTATCCAGAATCTCAGTGGTTATGCTCTCTCATTTCTTTCCAAATTGTCACTAACAGGCTAGTGACCAATTTCACCAATTTACATTGGCATACTGGAACACCCTTATAATTCCCTAGTATATGGTATTGAGGTACCCAGGGTATTGGGGTTCCAGGGGATCCCTATGGGCTGCAGCATTTCTTTTGCCACCCATAGGGAGCTCTGACAATTCTTACACAGGCCTGCCCTTGCATCCTGAGTGAAATAACGTCCACGTTATTTCACAGCCATTTACCACTGCACTTAAGTAACCTATAAGTCACCTATATGTCTAACCTTTACCTGGTAAAGGTTGGGTGCTAAGTTACTTAGTGTGTGGGCACCCTGGCACTAGCCAAGGTGCCCCCACATTGTTCAGGGCAAATTCCCCGGACTTTGTGAGTGCGGGGACACCATTACACGCGTGCACTATACATATGTCACGACATATGTATAGCGTCGCAATGGTAACTCCGAACATGGCCATGTAACATGTCTAAGATCATGGAATTGTCAGCCCAATAATTGGGAGACAATTCCATGATCCCCCGAGTCTCTAGCTCAGACCCGGGTACTGCCAAACTACCTTTCCCGGGGTTTCACTGCAGCTGCTGCCAACCCCTCAGACAGGTTTCTGCCCTCCTGGGGTCCAGCCAAGCTTGGCCCAGGAAGGCAGAACAAAGGACTTCCTCAGAGAGAGGGTGTTACACCCTCTCACTTCGGAAAAAGGTGTTAAGGCTGGGGAGGAGTAGCCTCCCCCAGCCTCTGGAAAAGCTTTCATGGGCACAGATGGTGCCCATTTCTGCATAAGCCAGTCTACACCGGTTCAGGGATCCCCCAGCCCTGCTCTGGCACGAAACTGGACAAAGGAAAGGGGAGTGACCACTCCCCTGACCTGCACCTCCCCTGGGAGGTGCCCAGAGCTCCTCCAGTGTGCGCCAGACCTTCGACATCTTGGAAACAGAGGTGCTGCGGGCACACTGGACTGCTCTGAGTGGCCAGTGCCAGCAGGTGACGTCAGAGACTCCTTCTGATAGGCTCCTTCAGGTGTTGCTAGCCTATCCTCTCTCATAAGTAGCCAAACCTCCTTTTCTGCCTATTTAGGGTCTCTGCTTTGGGGAATTCCTTAGATAACGAATGCAAGAGCTCATCAGAGTTCCTCTGCATCTTTCTCTTCACCTTCTGCCAAGGAATCGACCACTGACTGCTCTGAAAGCCTGCAAAACTGCAACAAAGTAGCAAAGACGACTACTGCGACCTTGTAACGCTGATCCGGCCGCCTTCTCGACTATTTTCCTGGTGGTGCATGCTGTGGGGGTAGTCTGCCTCCTCTCTGCACTAGGAGCTCCGAAGAAATCTCCAGAGGGTCGACAGAATCTTCCCCCTGCAACCGCAGGCATCAAAGAACTGCATCACCGGTCCTCTGGGTCTCCTCTCAGCACAACAAGCGAGGTCCCTTGAACTCAGCAGCTCTGTCCAAGTGACTCCCACAGTCCAGTGACTCTTCAGTCCAAGTTTGGTGGAGGTAAGTCCTTGCCTCCCCACGCTAGACTGCATTGCTGGGAACCGCGTGATTTGCAGCTGCTCCGGATCCTGTGCACTCTTCCAGTATTTCCTTTGTGCACAGCCAAGCCTGGGTTCCCGGCACTCTAACCTGCAGTGCACGACCTCCTGAGTTGTCCTCCGGCATCGTGGGACCATCCTTTGTGACTTCGGGTGAGCTCCGGTTCACTCCACTGTGTAGTGCCTGTTCTGGCACTTCTGCCAATGCTGCTTGCTTCTGAGTGGGCTCCTTGTCTTGCTGGACGCCCCCTCTGTCTCCTCACGCAATTGGCGACATCCTGGTCCCTCCTGGGCCACAGCAGCATCCAAAAACCCTAACCGCGACCCTTGCAGCTAGCAAGGTTTGTTTGTGGTCTTTTTGCACGGAAACACCTCTGCAAGTCTCTTCACGACGTGTGACATCCATCCTCCAAAGGGGAAGTTTCTAGCCCTTGTCGTTCTTGCAGAATCCACAGCTTCTACCATCCGGTGGCAGCTTCTTTGCACCCACAGCTGGCATTTCCTGGGCATGTGCCCACTCCCGACTTGATCGTGACTCTTGGACTTGGTCCCCTTGTTCCACAGGTACTCTCGTCAGGAAATCCATCGTTGTTGCATTGCTGGTGTTGGTCTTCCTTGCAGAATTCCCCTATTACGACTTCTGTGCTCTCTGGGGAACTTTGGTGCACTTTGCATCCACTTTTTAGGGTCTTGGGGTGGGCTATTTTTCTAACCCTCACTGTTTTCTTACAGTCCCAGCGACCCTCTACAAGGTCACATAGGTTTGGGGTCCATTCGTGGTTCGCATTCCACTTCTAGAGTATATGGTTTGTGTTGCCCCTATCCCTATGTGCCCCCTTTGCATTCTATTGTGACTATACATTGTTTGCACTGTTTTCTATTGCTATTACTGCATATTTTGGTATTGTGTACATATATCTTGTGTATATTTGCTATCCTCATACTGAGGGTACTCACTGAGATACTTTGGCATATTGTCATAAAAATAAAGTACCTTTATTTTTAGTATATCTGTGTATTGTGTTTTCTTATGATATTGTGCATATGACACTAGTGGTACTGTAGGAGCTTCACTCGTCTCCTAGTTCAGCCTAAGCTGCTCTGCTAAGCTACCTTTTCTATCAGCCTAAGCTGCTAGACACCCCTCTACACTAATAAGGGATACCTGGGTCTGGTGGAAAGTGTAAGTACCCCTTGGTACCCACTACAAGCCAGTCCAGCCTCCTACAACTTGTCATATCCCTCTTTTTCCAAAGGTGACCATCAGTGTTGTCTGCCCTGTGGCAAAGCTCATAGAGCTGCAGGTTCAGGATATTGGGGGGCAAGATGCACTTATCAGTGCTATTCTATGAAGGGAATACAATTCCCATGTTTTTAGAGGCAGCAGCCATCTTGGGGTCTGGCAGGCCTATAAAGCCCAGCCACACCCAAGCACTTTGTATACTAGTTTGAAGACTTCGATGCTGCCAGACCTCATGGGGGTTTCACTGGAGAAGAGCAGAGTTCCTGAATGGCAGAGTGTCGTCCAACCAAACTATCCTTGTTTCCATGGTTCATTCAAAACCGAGTAGGGCGTACTCGTAGCGGTAAGGCCTTGCTGAATCTAAGTTTGAAGGAAGTCATTACTTCCAAAAGATAAAGCACCCCTTAGCATAACGAGCAAAGCGTTTCCAGTTTCTAGAGTACAGCGGCCTTGGCGCAACGATCAAAGGCATTTTAGAGCACAGATATAAAGCGCTCTTTTGCACAGCAATTCAAAGCGTTTCAGTTCACAGATGTAAAGCGCTTTTGTGCACAGCAGTTCAAAGCGTTTCCATTCACAGATGTAAAGCGCTCTTTTGTACAACAATTCAAAGCGTTTCATTCACAGCGCTCTTGGCAGGACAATTCAGGCGCTTCAGTTCATAGATGAAAAGCGCTCTTGGCACTGAAGCGTTTGAATTGTTGTGCCAAGAGCTTCAGTTCACAGATGCAAAGCGCTCTTGGCACGACAATTCAGCCGCTTCAGTTCACAGATGTAAAGCGCTCTTGGCACAACAATTCAGGCGCTTCAGTTCACAGATGTAAAGCGCTCTTGGCACAACAATTCAAGCGCTTCAGTTCACAGATGTAAAGCGCTCTTGGCATACCAATTCAAGCACTTCAGTCCTCAGGTTTAAAGCGCTCTTGACACGACCATCAAAGCGCTTCAATTCACAGGAGTAAAAGGTTCTTAGCACAACAATCTAAGTGATTCAGGCTACTTGAGTAAAAGCGCTTCCTGGTATTATTAAATAAAGCGCTTCAAGTTCAATGAATAAGACTTTTTGGCTTTTATTGTTGTGAATGTGAAAGTATTTCTGGAGATAAGCAAATCATAGATTTCATTGTTCTTTGAAAAGCTTAAGATGTGAAAGCATATTTAATTCTTTGAGATTTTCTAGGTCATGGTCAAAGTTTTATGTTGTGAATTCAGAGATGTGACAGGATTGATATTCTGAGTGTAATCACAGTCCAAAGCTCTTGCCATCTCTTGTTTCTGAGGTCATAGTTTATTCTTGTTCCATGTTTTAAAGAAGGGGCTTTGCCCTCATTTCAGAAGGGGTCTCCATTTGATATCTCGGAGACTCATTTAGTCAAGAGTCTATTGATAAGTTGCATCTCTATGAATGAGTAAATGCATATTTGTTTTAACCTTTTTCTTTTCAGATCTCTCTCCCTGCTGTTCCCTACCCTAATTCCCTTCCCCGACTGGCTTCACCATAACTCTGTGCTATAATAGCTTTCTGAGTTGGTGACGCCGGAAGGTGGGCCTTTTGTTCAGCGACGTGCAGATCCAGAGGAAAGGACACTGTGACAACTAGGGGCACTAGTGGAAGCAGTAGGGTTTGTGGTGGTGGGAGGTTTGATTTTTCTCTTGGGACAAATGGGGTCACTTGCCCAATGGCCTTTGATTTTACGCAAATAACACCAAGGCATTTTCTGGTGGTTAGAAGAGGATTTGGGTCCACCACCCCCAGAGGATCTCTGTAGGCCTGATGAAAACTCTGACTTTTTATCTTTGTCCCCACCGTTGTCATGTGACTCACCATCGTTCTCCTTGTTGTCCTTGTGTAGGAAAGTACCATCTTGCCTGGCATGTTACCTCCATATTTCACTGTATATATGTTGTTTTAGTCTATGTGTCACTGGGACCCTGCCAGGCAGGGCCCCAGTGCTCATAAGAATGTGCCCTCTACAGTATGTGTTCCCTGTGTGATGCCTAACTGTCTCACTGAGGCTCTGCTAAACAGAACCTCAGTGGTTATGCTCTCTCTTCTTTCCAAATTTGTCACTAACAGGCTAGTGACTAAATTTACCAATTCACATTGGCATACTGGTCCACCCATATAATTTCCTAATATATGGTACTGAGGTACCCAGGGTATTGGGGTTCCAGGAGATCCCGCTGGGCTGCAGCATTTCTTTTGCCACCCATAGGGAGCTCTGACAATTCTTAGACTGGTCTGCCACTGCAACCTGCGTGAAATAACGTCCACGTTATTTCACAGCCATTTACCACTGCACTTAAGTAACTTATAAGTTACCTATATGTCTAACCTTCACCTGGTGAAGGTTGGGTGCAAAGTTACTTAGTGTGTGGGCACCCTGGCACTAGCCAAGGTGCCCCCACATCGTTCAGAGCAAATTTCCCGGACTTTGTGAGTGCGGGGACACCATTACACGCATGCACTGTACATAGGTCACTACCTATGTACAGCGTCACAATGGTAACTCCGAACATGGCCATGTAACATGTCTAAGATCATGAAATTGTCACCCCAATGCCATTCTGGCATTGGGGGGACAATTCCATGATCCCCCGGGTCTCTAGCACAGAACCCGGGTACTGCCAAACTGCCTTTCCGGGGTTTCCACTGCAGCTGCTGCCAACCCCTCAGACAGGTTTCTGCCCTCCTGGGGTCCAGGCAGCCCTGGCCCAGGAAGGCAGAACAAAGGACTTCCTCTGAGAGAGGGTGTAACACCCTCTCCCTTTGGAAATAGGTGTGAAGGCTGGGAGGAGTAGCCTCCCCCAGCCTCTGGAAATGCTTTGATGGGCACAGATGGTGCCCATCTCTGCATAAGCCAGTCTACACCGGTTCAGGGATCCCCCAGCCCTCCTCTGGCGCGAAACTGGACAAAGGAAAGGGGAGTGACCACTCCCCTGACCTGCACCTCCCAGGGGAGGTGCCCAGAGCTCCTCCAGTGTGTCCCAGACCTCTGCCATCTTGGAAACAGAGGTGTTTGTGGCACACTGGACTGCTCTGAGTGGCCAGTGCCAGCAGGTGAAGTCAGAGGCTCCTTCTGATAGGCTCTTACCTCTCTTGGTAGCCAATCCTCCTTCCTAGGTAGCCAAACCTCCTTTTCTCGCTATTTAAGGTCTCTGCTTTGGGGATCTCACCAGATAATGAATGCAAGAGCTCACCAGAGTTCCTCTGCATCTCCCTCTTCACCTTCTGCCAAAGGATCGACCGCTGACTGCTCAGGACGCCTGCAAAACTGCAACAAAGTAGCAAGACGACTACTAGCAACCTTGTATCGCTTCATCCTGCCGGCTTTCTCGACTGTTTCCAGGTGGTGCATGCTCTGGGGGTAGCCTGCCTCCTCTCTGCACCAGGAGCTCTGAAGAAATCTCCTGTGGGTCGACGGAATCTTCCCCCTGCAACCACAGGCAACAAAAGACTGCATCACCGGTCCTCTGGGTCCCCTCTCAGTACGACAAGCGTGGTCCTTGGAACTCAGCAACTCTGTCCAAGTGACTCCCACAGTCCAGTGACTCTTCAGTCCAAGTTTGGTGGAGATAAGTCCTTGCCTCCCCACGCTAGACTGCATTGCTGGGTACCGCGTGATTTACAGCTGCTCTAGCTCCTGTGTACTCTTCCAGGATTTCCTTCATGCACAGCCAAGCCTGGGTCCCCGACACTCTAACCTGCAGTGCACAACCTTCTGAGTTGTCCTCCGACGTCGTGGGTCTCCCTTTTGTGACTTTGGGTGGACTCTGGTTCTCTTTTCTTCTAAGTGCCTGTTTAGGTACTTCTGCTGGTGCTGCCTGCTTCTGTGAGGGCTCCCTGACTTGTTTGGTGACCCCTCTGTCTCCTCATCCAAGTGGCGACATCCTGGTCCCTCCTGGGCCACAGCAGCATCCAAAAACCCTAACTGCGACCCTTGCAGCTAGCAAGGCTTGTTTGAGGTCTTTCTGCGTGGGAACACCTCTGTAAGCTTCTTCACGACGTGGGACATCCATCCTCCAAAGGGGAAGTTCCTAGTCCTCTTTGTTCTTGCATAACACTAAGCTTCTTCCAACAGGTGGCAGCTTCCTTGCACCCTCAGCTGACATTTCTTGGGCTCCTGCCCACTCACAACACTGTCGCGACTCTTGGACTTGGTCCCCTTGTCTTACAGGTACTCAGGTCTGTAAATCCACTCTTGTTGCATTGCTGGTGTTTGTTCTCCTTGCAGAATCCCCCTATCACGACTTCTGTGCTCTCTGGGGGTAGTAGGTGCACTTTATACCTACCTTTCAGGGTCTTGGGGTGGGCTATTTTTCTAACCCTCACTGTTTTCCTACAGTCCCAGCGACCCTCTACAAGCTCACATAGGTTTGGGGTCCATTCGTGGTTCGCATTCCACTTTTGGAGTATATGGTTTGTGTTGCCTCTATACCTATGTGCTCCTATTGCAATCTACTGTAATTTTACATTGCTTGCATTACTTCCTTTTGCTATTATCTGCATAATTTAGGTTTGTGTACATATATCTTGTGTATATATCTTATCCTCATACTGAGGGTACCCACTGAGATACTTTTGGCATATTGTCATAAAAATAAAGTACCTTTATTTTTAGTACTTCTGTGTATTGTGTTTTCTTATGATATTGTGCATATGACACCAGTGGTATAGTAGGCGCTTTACATGTCTCCTAGTTCAGCCTAAGCTGCTTTGCCATAGCTACCTTCTATCAGCCTAAGCTGCTAGAAACACCTCTTCTACACTAATAAGGGATAACTGGACCTGGCACCTCTGGTACCCACTACAAGCCAGGCCAGCCTCCTACAACACCACACTCCTTCCACATTGCTTTTAGGTATGCAGACATGAGGTTACTACCGCTGTCTGACACCACTTCCTTAGGGAAGCCCACCCTGGAAAAGGTTCCTAGGAGGGCCTTTGCCACTGCAGGAGCTGTAGTGGTCCTTAAGGGGATAGCCTCTGGGTACCTTGTGGCATGGTCCACCACCACAGGGATAAACCTATTGCCAGAAGGTGTTGGAGGGTCAAGGGGGCCAACAATATCAACCACTACCCTTTCAAAGGGCACCCCAACCACTGGTAGAGGCATTAAGGGGGCCTTTGGGGTGCCACCAGTCTTGCCACTGGATTGGCAGGTGAAACAGGAGCGACAAAACTCCTTTGTGTCTTCTGACATATGGGGCCAGTGAAAATGTGGAACAAGGCTGTCTCATTTTTTACTCTGGCCTAATGCCCAGCTAAGGGGATGTCATGAGCCAGAGTTATGAGGAATTTCCTGTACTGAAGGGGGATGACCAGTCTCCTGGCGGCACCAGGTTTAGGATCCCTTGCTTCAGTATAAAGGAGAATATTCTCCCAGTAAACTCTGTGTGTGCCAGTACATCACCATTTTGCTGTTTGACATCTTGCTGTCTGAGGCCCTCCAATGTGGGACAGGTTTCCTGTACCACACTCAGCTCTTTCCTGGCAGGTCCACCTACACCCAAAAGCTCAGCTGTATCAGGTTCCAGCTCCTCTGGTGTAGGTTCTGCACAGAGAGAGAATTCCTCTTCCTCAAAACGGGAATGTTCTGTGGAGGGAGGGATAGTGGACAAGGCTTTGCCCTTTCAACCCCTAGTTTTTGGGAGCACTTCATCCATTGTTCCAGGCACCAAGTGTCCCTCTCCTCTTTGCTTTTTGGCCTGAGCCCTGGTAAGAGCAAAGATGTGCACTGGAATGCCCAGCATTGCTGCATGGGCCTCCAACTCCATTTCAGCCCAAGCTGAAGTCTCCAAATCATTGCCTAGCTGACATTCTATAGGTAAATCAGTGGCTACCACAACTTTCTTTGGACTAGTAACCCCCCCTCCAGTTGAGATTCACAACAGCCATGGGGTGGCTTACAGTGTTGCTATGGGTGTCTGTCACTTGGTACTAGTGACCAAGTAGGTGTTGCTCAGGGACTACCAGTTTGTCCATCACCATGGTGACACTGGCACCTGTGTCCCTGTAGGCCTCAACCTGAACACCATTAATCAGGGGTAGCTGCTTGTACTTATCCATATTAAGGGGACAATCAACTAAAGTGGCTAGGTCAATGCCACCATCAGATACTAAAACAACCTCAGTGATCTCCCTTACTAGACCAACCCCAACTACATACCCAATGGTGAGCCCAACTACACCGTTTGACTGGCTATTAGTAGTGCTCTTACCACCACCACTGCTATTACTAGGAGCACTAGTGGTTGCAGTTGGGGTTGTGGTGGTGGGAGGTTTGGTGTTTCTTTTTCGACAATGAGGATAAGTTGCCCAATGGCCTTTGGCTTTACACATATAACACCAAGGTTTTTTATCTTTGTGAGAAGAAGATTTGGATTCACCACCCCCAGAGGATTTTTGGTGGCCTGATGAAGACTCTAATGATTTTTTATCTTTGTCCCCACCCTTGTCATGTGACTTACCATCCTTCTTCTTGCCATCCTTGTCAACCCCTGTATGAGCTTTTCTGCTCACCCTTGCTCTGACCCATTTGTCTGCCTTCTTTCCCTATTCTTGGGGAGAGGTCAGATGTGAGTCCACAAAAGGCTAATGCAACAAGTCAGGCAAGTCAGACACCCTATTACTCAAAAAAATGCTCTCTCAGAATCATGTTTTATAGGCTTTCATAATCAGTCACCTTACTGCAATGTAACCAACCTTCTAGGTCCTTCACAGAACAGTATACAAAGTCTGTCCTGTCCTGTGATGACTCTTTTCTGGTCTCTCTGAACTTAAGTCTATACTGTTCAGTGGTTAAGCCCAGACCATCCCAGAGTGCATTTTTAAGAATTTAGGGGCATATTGTAAGGAAATGCCTCCTTGGCATGGTTGCCCCCTGACTTTTTGCCTTTGCTGATGCTATGTTTACAATTGAAAGTGTGCTGAGGCCTGCTAACCAGGCCCCAGCACCAGTGTTCTTTCCCTAACCTGTACTTTTGTATCCACAATTGGCAGACCCTGGCATCCAGATAAGTCCCTTGTAACTGGTACTTCTAGTACCAAGGGCCCTGATGCCAAGGAAGGTCTCTAAGGGCTGCAGCATGTCTTATGCCACCCTGGAGACCTCTCACTCAGCACAGACACACTGCTTACCAGCTTGTGTGTGCTAGTGAGGACAAAACGAGTAAGTCGACATGGCACTCCCCTCAGGGTGCCATGCCAGCCTCTCACTGCCTATGCAGTATAGGTAAGACACCCCTCTAGCAGGCCTTACAGCCCTAAGGCAGGGTGCACTATACCATAGGTGAGGGTACCAGTGCATGAGCATGGTACCCCTACAGTGTCTAAACAAAACCTTAGACATTGTAAGTACAGGGTAGCCATAAGAGTATATGGTCTGGGAGTTTGTCAAACACGAACTCCACAGCACCATAATGGCTACACTGAAAACTGGGAAGTTTGGTATCAAACTTCTCAGCACAATAAATGCACACTGATGCCAGTGTACATTTTATTGTAAAATACACCCCAGAGGGCACCTTAGAGGTGCCCCCTGAAACTTAACCGACTATCTGTGTAGGCTGACTAGTTTTAGCAGCCTGCCACAAACCGAGACATGTTGCTGGCCCCATGGGGAGAGTGCCTTTGTCACTCTGAGGCCAGTAACAAAGCCTGCACTGGGTGGAGATGCTAACACCTCTCCCAGGCAGGAATTGTCACACCTGGCGGTGAGCCTCAAAGGCTCACCTCCTTTGTGCCAACCCAGCAGGACACTCCAGCTAGTGGAGTTGCCCGCCCCCTCCGGCCAGGCCCCACTTTTGGCGGCAAGGCCGGAGAAAATAATGAGAAAAACAAGGAGGAGTCACTGGCCAGTCAGGACAGCCCCTAAGGTGTCCTGAGCTGAGGTGACTCTAACTTTTAGAAATCCTCCATCTTGCAGATGGAGGATTCCCCCAATAGGGTTAGGATTGTGACCCCCTCCCCTTGGGAGGAGGCACAAAGAGGGTGTACCCACCCTCAGGGCTAGTAGCCATTGGCTACTAACCCCCCAGACCTAAACACGCCCTTAAATTTAGTATTTAAGGGCTACCCTGAACCCTAGAAAATTAGATTCCTGCAACTACAAGAAGAAGGACTGCCTAGCTGAAAACCCCTGCAGCGGAAGACCAGAAGACGACAACTGCCTTGGCTCCAGAAACTCACCGGCCTGTCTCCTGCCTTCCAAAGATCCTGCTCCAGCGACGCCTTCCAAAGGGACCAGCGACCTCGACATCCTCTGAGGACTGCCCCTGCTTCGAAAAGACAAGAAACTCCCGAGGACAGCGGACCTGCTCCAAGAAAAGCTGCAACTTCGTTTCCAGCAGCTTTAAAGAACCCTGCAAGCTCCCCGCAAGAAGCGTGAGACTTGCAACACTGCACCCGGCGACCCCGACTCGGCTGGTGGCGATCCAACACCTCAGGAGGGACCCCAGGACTACTCTGATACTGTGAGTACCAAAACCTGTCCCCCCTGAGCCCCCACAGCGCCGCCTGCAGAGGGAATCCCGAGGCTTCCCCTGACCGCGACTCTTTGAACCTAAAGTCCCGACGCCTGGGAGAGACCCTGCACCCGCAGCCCCCAGGACCTGAAGGACCGGACTTTCACTGGAGAAGTGACCCCCAGGAGTCCCTCTCCCTTGCCCAAGTGGAGGTTTCCCCGAGGAATCCCCCCCTTGCCTGCCTGCAGCGCGGAAGAGATCCCGAGATCGCTCATAGACTAACATTGAAAACCCGACGCTTGTTTCTACACTGCACCCGGCCGCCCCCGCGCTGCTGAGGGTGAAATTTCTGTGTCAACTTGTGTCCCCCCCGGTGCCCTACAAAACCCCTCTGGTCTGCCCTCCGAAGACGCGGGTACTTACCTGCAAGCAGATCGGAACCGGGGCACCCCCTTCTCTCCATTCTAGCCTATGTGTTTTGGGCACCACTTTGAACTCTGCACCTGACCGGCCCTGAGCTGCTGGTGTGGTGACTTTGGGGTTGCTCTGAACCCCCAACGGTGGGCTACCTTGGACCAAGAACTGAACCCTGTAAGTGTCCTACTTACCTGGTAAAACTAACAAAAACTTACCTCCCCCAGGAACTGTGAAAATTGCACTAAGTGTCCACTTTTGAAACAGCTATTTGACAATAACTTGAAAAGTATACATGCAATTTTGATGATTTGAAGTTCCTAAAATACTTACCTGCAATACCTTTCGAACAAGATATTACATGTTAAATTTGAACCTGTGGTTCTTAAAATAAACTAAGAAAAGATATTTTTCTATAACAAAACCTATTGGCTGGATTTGTCTCTGAGTGTGTGTACCTCATTTATTGTCTATGTGTATGTGCAACAAATGCTTAACACTACTCCTTGGATAAGCCTACTGCTCGACCACACTACCACAAAATAGAGCATTAGTATTATCTATTTTTACCACTATTTTACCTCTAAGGGGAACCCTTGGACTCTGTGCATGCTATTCCTTACTTTGAAATAGCACATACAGAGCCAACTTCCTACATTGGTGGATCAGCGGTGGGGTACAAGACTTTGCATTTGCTGGACTACTCAGCCAATACCTGATCACACGACAAATTCCAAAATTGACATTAGAAATTGATTTTTGCAATTTGAAAAGTTTTCTAAATTCTTAAAAGGCCTGCTAGGGCCTTGTGTTAGATCCTGTTTAGCATTTCTTTTAGAGTTTAAAAGTTTGTTAAAAGTTTGAATTAGATTCTAGAACCAGTTTTAGTTTCTTAAAAAGTATTCCAACTTTTAGAAGCATAATGTCTAGCACAGATGTGAATGTGGTGGAACTCGACACCACACCTTACCTCCATCTACAGATGAGAGAGCTAAGGTCACTCTGTAAACTAAAGAAAATAGCAATGGGCCCCAAACCTACCAAAGTACAGCTCCAGGAGCTTTTGGCAGAGTTTGAAAAGGCCAACCCCTCTGAGGATGGCAACTCAGAGGATGAAGATAGTGACTTGGAGGGAAATTCCCCCCCTCCAGTCCTACTTAGGGAGAGCAGGGCTTCTCAAGCCCTGACTCCACAAATAATAGTCAGAGATGCTGGTTCCCTCACAGGAGGGACCAACAACTCTGAAATCACTGAGGATAACTCCAGTGAAGAGGACATCCAGTTAGCCAGGATGGCCAAAAGATTGGCTTTGGAAAGACAGATCCTAGCCATAGAGAGGGAAAGACAAGAGATGGGCCTAGGACCCATCAATGGTGGCAGCAACATAAATAGGGTCAGAGATTCTCCTGACATGTTGAAAATCCCCAAAGGGATTGTAACTAAATATGAAGATGGTGATGACATCACCAAATGGTTCACAGCTTTTGAGAGGGCTTGTGTAACCAGAAAAGTGAACAGATCTCACTGGGGTGCTCTCCTTTGGGAAATGTTCACAGGAAAGTGTAGGGATAGACTCCTCACACTCTCTGGACAAGATGCAGAATCTTATGACCTCATGAAGGGTACCCTGATTGAGGGCTTTGGATTCTCCACTGAGGAGTACAGGATTAGGTTCAGGGGGGCTCAAAAATCCTCGAGCCAGACCTGGGTTGACTTTGTTGACTACTCAGTGAAAACACTAGATGGTTGGATTCAAGGCAGTGGTGTAAGTAATTATGATGGGCTGTACAATTTATTTGTGAAGGAACACCTGTTAAGTAATTGTTTCAATGATAAACTGCATCAGCATCTGGTAGACCTAGGACCAATTTCTCCCCAAGAATTGGGAAAGAAGGCGGACCATTGGGTCAAGACAAGGGTGTCCAAGACTTCGACAGGGGGTGACCAAAAGAAAGGGGTCACAAAAACTCCCCAGCAGAAGGGTGATGAGACAACCAAAACTAAAAATAGTAAAGAGTCTTCTACAGGCCCCCAAAAACCTGCACAGGAGGGTGGGCCCAGAGCCTCTTCACAAAACAATGGGTACAAGGGTAAAAACTTTGATCCCAAAAAGGCCTGGTGTCATAGCTGTAAACAGCATGGACACCAAACTGGAGACAAGGCCTGTCCCAAGAAGGGTTCCACTCCAAACTCCCATCCAGGTAACACTGGTATGGCTAGTCTCCAAGTGGGATCAACAGTGTGCCCAGAGCAAATCAGGGTTCACACTGAAGCTACTCTAGTTTCTGAGGGTGGGGTGGATTTAGCCACACTAGCTGTCTGGCCGCCTAACATGCAAAAATACAGACAGCAACTCTTAATTAATGGGACTAGAATAGAGGGCCTGAGGGATACAGGTGCCAGTGTCACCATGGTGACAGAGAAACTGGTTTCCCCTGGCCAATACCTGACTGGAAAAACTTACACAGTCACCAACGCTGACAATCAGAGAAAAGTACATCCCATGGCAATGGTTACTTTAGAATGGGGAGGGGTCAATGGCCTGAAACAGGTGGTGGTCTCCTCAAATATCCCAGTGGACTGTCTGCTTGGAAATGACCTGGAGTCCTCAGCATGGGCTGAGGTAGAGCTAAAAACCCATGCAGCAATGCTGGGTATCCCTGAACTGGTGTGTGTGAAAACAAGAGCACAATGCAAGGCACAGGGTGAAAAAGTAGAGCTGGAGTCTGGAAAAATGGCCCAGCCTACCAAGAGAACAGGAAAGTCAGTGGGGAAACCAACTGCAACACAGCAAAAGAAAGGGAACCTCTCTTCTCAGGAAGAAGTTCTGCCCTCTGAGGGAACTGAGCCTTTGGAGCTTGAACCTTATCAGGTTGAGCTCTTAGGCCCAGGGGGACCCTCCAGGGAAGAGCTGTGTAAGGGACAAGAAACCTGTCCCTCTCTTGAAGGCCTTAGGCAGCAAGCTGCTGAAGAGTCCAAAGGCAAGAAAAATGGAACACATAGGGTCTATTGGGAAGATGGGCTCCTGTACACTGAGGCCAGAGACCCCAAACCTGGTGCCACTAGGAGAGTGGTAGTGCCTCAGCTGTTCAGAGAGTTCATCCTAACATTGGCCCATGACATTCCCCTTGCTGGACATTTGGGACAAACCAAGACGTGGGAGAGGTTAGTCAACCACTTCTACTGGCCCAATATGTCCAACATGGTTAAGGAGTTTTGCCTCTCCTGCCCCACCTGTCAAGCCAGTGGTAAGACAGGTGGGCATCCAAAGGCCCCCCTCATTCCACTTCCAGTGGTGGGGGTGCCCTTTGAAAGAGTGGGTGTGGACATAGTTGGTCCACTGGAACCTCCCACAGCCTCAGGAAATATGTATATCCTGGTAGTAGTGGATCATGCTACCAGGTATCCTGAAGCTATTCCCCTTAGGTCGACTACTGCCCCTGCAGTAGCCAAGGCCCTCATTGGTATCTTTACCAGAGTGGGTTTCCCTAAGGAGGTGGTATCTGACAGAGGTACCAACTTCATGTCAGCATACCTAAAGCACATGTGGAATGAGTGTGGAGTGACTTATAAATTCACTACACCTTACCATCCACAAACTAATGGCTTAGTTGAGAGATTCAACAAGACATTAAAGGGCATGATCATGGGGCTCCCAGAAAAACTCAAAAGGAGATGGGATGTCCTCCTGCCATGTCTGCTTTTCGCTTACAGGGAGGTACCACAGAAGGGAGTAGGGTTCTCACCCTTTGAACTTCTGTTTGGTCATCCTGTAAGGGGACCACTTGCCCTTGTTAAAGAAGGCTGGGAGAGACCTCTCCATGAGCCTAAACAGGACATAGTGGACTATGTACTTGGCCTTCGCTCTAGAATGGCAGAGTACATGGAAAAGGCAACCAAAAACCTTGAGGCCAGCCAACAACTCCAGAAGTTTTGGTATGACCAAAAGGCTGCACTGGTTGAGTTCCAACCAGGACAGAAAGTCTGGGTTCTGGAGCCTGTGGCTCCCAGGGCACTCCAGGACAAATGGAGTGGCCCTTACCCAGTACTAGAGAGGAAGAGTCAGGTCACCTACTTGGTGGACCTGGGCACAAGCAGGAGCCCCAAGAGGGTGATCCATGTAAACCGCCTTAAACTCTTCCACGACAGGGCTGATGTCAATCTGTTGATGGTAACAGATGAGGATCAGGAGGCAGAGAGTGAACCTCTCCCTGATCTTCTGTCATCAGACCCAAAAGATGGTACAGTAGATGGAGTGATCTACTCAGACACCCTCTCTGGCCAACAGCAAGCTGATTGTAGGAGAGTCCTACAACAGTTTCCTGAACTCTTCTCCTTAACCCCTGGTCAGACACACCTGTGTACCCATGATGTGGACACAGGAGACAGCATGCCCGTCAAGAACAAAATCTTTAGACAGTCTGACCATGTTAAGGAAAGCATCAAGGTGGAAGTCCACAAGATGCTGGAATTGGGAGTCATTGAGCGCTCTGACAGCCCCTGGGCTAGCCCAGTGGTCTTAGTCCCCAAACCTCACACCACAGATGGAAAGAAAGAGATGAGGTTTTGTGTGGACTACAGAGGGCTCAATTCTGTCACCAAGACAGATGCTCATCCAATTCCAAGAGCCGATGAGCTCATTGATAAATTAGGTGCTGCCAAATTTCTAAGTACCTTTGACTTGACAGCAGGGTACTGGCAAATAAAAATGGCACCTGGAGCAAAAGAAAAGACAGCATTCTCCACACCTGATGGGCATTATCAGTTTACTGTTATGCCCTTTGGTTTAAAGAATGCCCCTGCCACCTTCCAAAGGTTGGTGAATCAAGTCCTTGCTGGCTTGGAGTCCTTTAGCACAGCTTATCTTGATGATATTGCTGTCTTTAGCTCCACCTGGCAGGATCACCTGGTCCACCTGAGGAAGGTTTTGAAGGCTCTGCAATCTGCAGGCCTCTCTATCAAGGCATCCAAATGCCAGATAGGGCAGGGAACTGTGGTTTACTTGGGACACCTTGTAGGTGGAGGCCAAGTTCAGCCACTCCAACCCAAGATCCAGACTATTCTGGACTGGGTAGCTCCAAAAACCCAGACTCAAGTCAGGGCATTCCTTGGCTTGACTGGGTATTACAGGAGGTTTGTGAAGGGATATGGATCCATTGTGACAGCCCTCACTGAACTCACCTCCAAGAAAATGCCCAAGAAAGTGAACTGGACTGTGGAATGCCAACAGGCCTTTGACACCCTGAAACAAGCAATGTGCTCAGCACCAGTTCTAAAAGCTCCAGATTATTCTAAGCAGTTCATTGTGCAGACTGATGCCTCTGAACATGGGATAGGGGCAGTTTTGTCCCAAACAAATGATGATGGCCTTGACCAACCTGTTGCTTTCATTAGCAGGAGGTTACTCCCCAGGGAGCAGCGTTGGAGTGCCATTGAGAGGGAGGCCTTTGCTGTGGTTTGGTCCCTGAAGAAGCTGAGACCATACCTCTTTGGGACTCACTTCCTAGTTCAAACTGACCACAGACCTCTCAAATGGCTGATGCAAATGAAAGGTGAAAATCCTAAACTGTTGAGGTGGTCCATCTCCCTACAGGGAATGGACTTTATAGTGGAACACAGACCTGGGACTGCCCATGCCAATGCAGATGGCCTTTCCAGGTTCTTCCACTTAGAAAATAAAGACTCTCTTGGGAAAGGTTAGTCTCATCCTCTTTCGTTTGGGGGGGGGTTGTGTAAGGAAATGCCTCCTTGGCATGGTTGCCCCCTGACTTTTTGCCTTTGCTGATGCTATGTTTACAATTGAAAGTGTGCTGAGGCCTGCTAACCAGGCCCCAGCACCAGTGTTCTTTCCCTAACCTGTACTTTTGTATCCACAATTGGCAGACCCTGGCATCCAGATAAGTCCCTTGTAACTGGTACTTCTAGTACCAAGGGCCCTGATGCCAAGGAAGGTCTCTAAGGGCTGCAGCATGTCTTATGCCACCCTGGAGACCTCTCACTCAGCACAGACACACTGCTTACCAGCTTGTGTGTGCTAGTGAGGACAAAACGAGTAAGTCGACATGGCACTCCCCTCAGGGTGCCATGCCAGCCTCTCACTGCCTATGCAGTATAGGTAAGACACCCCTCTAGCAGGCCTTACAGCCCTAAGGCAGGGTGCACTATACCATAGGTGAGGGTACCAGTGCATGAGCATGGTACCCCTACAGTGTCTAAACAAAACCTTAGACATTGTAAGTACAGGGTAGCCATAAGAGTATATGGTCTGGGAGTTTGTCAAACACGAACTCCACAGCACCATAATGGCTACACTGAAAACTGGGAAGTTTGGTATCAAACTTCTCAGCACAATAAATGCACACTGATGCCAGTGTACATTTTATTGTAAAATACACCCCAGAGGGCACCTTAGAGGTGCCCCCTGAAACTTAACCGACTATCTGTGTAGGCTGACTAGTTTTAGCAGCCTGCCACAAACCGAGACATGTTGCTGGCCCCATGGGGAGAGTGCCTTTGTCACTCTGAGGCCAGTAACAAAGCCTGCACTGGGTGGAGATGCTAACACCTCTCCCAGGCAGGAATTGTCACACCTGGCGGTGAGCCTCAAAGGCTCACCTCCTTTGTGCCAACCCAGCAGGACACTCCAGCTAGTGGAGTTGCCCGCCCCCTCCGGCCAGGCCCCACTTTTGGCGGCAAGGCCGGAGAAAATAATGAGAAAAACAAGGAGGAGTCACTGGCCAGTCAGGACAGCCCCTAAGGTGTCCTGAGCTGAGGTGACTCTAACTTTTAGAAATCCTCCATCTTGCAGATGGAGGATTCCCCCAATAGGGTTAGGATTGTGACCCCCTCCCCTTGGGAGGAGGCACAAAGAGGGTGTACCCACCCTCAGGGCTAGTAGCCATTGGCTACTAACCCCCCAGACCTAAACACGCCCTTAAATTTAGTATTTAAGGGCTACCCTGAACCCTAGAAAATTAGATTCCTGCAACTACAAGAAGAAGGACTGCCTAGCTGAAAACCCCTGCAGCGGAAGACCAGAAGACGACAACTGCCTTGGCTCCAGAAACTCACCGGCCTGTCTCCTGCCTTCCAAAGATCCTGCTCCAGCGACGCCTTCCAAAGGGACCAGCGACCTCGACATCCTCTGAGGACTGCCCCTGCTTCGAAAAGACAAGAAACTCCCGAGGACAGCGGACCTGCTCCAAGAAAAGCTGCAACTTCGTTTCCAGCAGCTTTAAAGAACCCTGCAAGCTCCCCGCAAGAAGCGTGAGACTTGCAACACTGCACCCGGCGACCCCGACTCGGCTGGTGGCGATCCAACACCTCAGGAGGGACCCCAGGACTACTCTGATACTGTGAGTACCAAAACCTGTCCCCCCTGAGCCCCCACAGCGCCGCCTGCAGAGGGAATCCCGAGGCTTCCCCTGACCGCGACTCTTTGAACCTAAAGTCCCGACGCCTGGGAGAGACCCTGCACCCGCAGCCCCCAGGACCTGAAGGACCGGACTTTCACTGGAGAAGTGACCCCCAGGAGTCCCTCTCCCTTGCCCAAGTGGAGGTTTCCCCGAGGAATCCCCCCCTTGCCTGCCTGCAGCGCGGAAGAGATCCCGAGATCGCTCATAGACTAACATTGAAAACCCGACGCTTGTTTCTACACTGCACCCGGCCGCCCCCGCGCTGCTGAGGGTGAAATTTCTGTGTCAACTTGTGTCCCCCCCGGTGCCCTACAAAACCCCTCTGGTCTGCCCTCCGAAGACGCGGGTACTTACCTGCAAGCAGATCGGAACCGGGGCACCCCCTTCTCTCCATTCTAGCCTATGTGTTTTGGGCACCACTTTGAACTCTGCACCTGACCGGCCCTGAGCTGCTGGTGTGGTGACTTTGGGGTTGCTCTGAACCCCCAACGGTGGGCTACCTTGGACCAAGAACTGAACCCTGTAAGTGTCCTACTTACCTGGTAAAACTAACAAAAACTTACCTCCCCCAGGAACTGTGAAAATTGCACTAAGTGTCCACTTTTGAAACAGCTATTTGACAATAACTTGAAAAGTATACATGCAATTTTGATGATTTGAAGTTCCTAAAGTACTTACCTGCAATACCTTTCGAACAAGATATTACATGTTAAATTTGAACCTGTGGTTCTTAAAATAAACTAAGAAAAGATATTTTTCTATAACAAAACCTATTGGCTGGATTTGTCTCTGAGTGTGTGTACCTCATTTATTGTCTATGTGTATGTGCAACAAATGCTTAACACTACTCCTTGGATAAGCCTACTGCTCGACCACACTACCACAAAATAGAGCATTAGTATTATCTATTTTTACCACTATTTTACCTCTAAGGGGAACCCTTGGACTCTGTGCATGCTATTCCTTACTTTGAAATAGCACATACAGAGCCAACTTCCTACACATATTTTTTTTTTACGCAATTCCGACGCAAAACTAACTCCATATTTATACTTTGGCGTTAGACGCGTCTAGCGCCAAAGTCCATGGAGTTAGCGTCATTTTTTAGCGTGGACACCTACTTTGCGTTAATTATATGCAAGGTAGGCGTTCCCGTCTAAAAAATCGACTCCGAGGCATGTGCGTTGGATTTATACTCCCGGGCAAAATTCAAGCCCGGGAGTGGGCGGGTCAAAATGACATACGGCCGCTTTTGCACCGTTTTTTAGCGCCTGCAAAAGGCAGGCGTTAAGGGACCTGTGGGCTCTGAAGGAGCCCAGAAGTGCCCTCCCATGCCCCCAGGGACACCCCCTGTCACCCTTGCCCACCCCAGGAGGACACCCAAGGCTGGAGGGACCCATCCCAGGGACATTAAGGTAAGTTCAGGTAAGTTTTTTTTTTTTTTTTGTGGCATAGGGGGGCCTGATTTGTGCCCCCCGACATGCCACTATGCCCAATGACCATGCCCAGGGGACAGAAGTCCCCTGGGCATGGCCATTGGGCAAGGGGGCATGACTCCTGTCTTTGCTAAGACAGGAGTCATTTCAATGGGGGTTGGGAGTGAAAAAAAATGGCGCAAATCGGGTTGAGGCGAACAAATTGCCTCAACCTGACTTGCCCCATTTCTTGACGCCCAAGCCCCATATCCCCCTACGCAGTCGCTGCCTGGTGTACGTCGCACACCAGACGGCGCCGGCGGCTAACGCCGCCTAACGTCATTCAATAAATACGGTGCCCGCATGGTGCTTCAGAATGGCGTTAGCCGGCGCTAATTTTTTTGACGCAAAACTGCATTAGCGCAGTTTTGCGTCAAAAAGTATAAATATGGGCCTTAGTAGTTATCTGTATCATCCTCTCTGACAATCAGAAGTATGTCTCTACCTTTGCCAGAGAAGGATAACCAACGGATAACAGCCCACTGTACATTAGGGGCCCTCTGAACTTTACAGGCCCTCTCAAGTGCAGCAAACCACTTTTTGATGTCATCACCATCCTTGTAAGGAGGGACAACTTTGTGTAGATTCCTAGAATCAAATGAAGGTTCCCTAACATTTGTATTTCTAAACCTGCTGCTGCCACCATGGGGAACTAACCCCAAACCCTGCCTCTCTTTCTCCACAGCCAGGGATTCCCTGTCTAAGGCCAACTGTTGCTGCATTAGCCTCAGTCTAGACTCCTCTAACCTCAGCTTTCTGAGTTCCCTATCTAGGGACTGATCCTCAGGGTTAGAATTATGTGAAGCCTCTGAAACAGAGGTAACATAAGAGCGTGCTGAGGCAGACCTATCTCTAACAGGGGCCACTCTAGTGGCCTGACCTCTAGGGGTGAAGGGAGCCCTACTTGAGTGTGAGCCCTTCCCACTACCAGTTATACTAGGGGGCTTGTTGACAGATAGGTCGGTGGAAGGACCCTCCCAAGGGTTGTCATCATGCTTCTCTGAGCCTTCCTGGTTGAAGTCATCCTCTACAACTTCCCCTGTCTCATCTGTGTAGGAAAGTAGCCTCTTTCTAGCATGGTTACCCCCACTGTTGGCCTGTTTGTGTGTGTGTCAGTGTGTTTTTACTGTGTCACTGCGATCTTGCTAGCCAGGACCCCAGCGCTCATAGATAAAAACCTATATTTCAGTGTGTTTTTGCTTGTCTCACTGGGATCCTGCTAGCTAGGACCCCAGTGCTCATAGGTTATGGCCTAATGTGTATGCCTGTGTAGTGCCTAACTGTGTCACTGAGGCTCTGCTAACCAGAACCACAGCGCTTATGCTTTCTCTGCTTTTAAATTTGTCACTGTAGGCCAGTGACTTAATTTACCAATTTCAATTGGCATACTGGACTCCTCTTATAAGTCCCTAGTATATGGTACCTAGGTACCCAGTGCATTGGGGTTCCAGGAGATCCATATGGGCTGCAGCATTTCTTTTGCCACCCATAGGGACCACAGACAAACCCTTACACAGGACTGCCATTGCAGCCTGCGTGAAATAGTGCACACACTATTTCACAGCCATTTTCACTGCACTTAAGTAACTTATAAGTCACCTGTGTGTCTAACCTTCACTTGCTGAAGGTTGGGTGTAAAGTTACTAAGTGTGAGGGCACCCTTGCACTAGCAAAGGTGCCCCCACATAGTTCAAGTCCATTTCCCCGGACTTTTTGAGTGCGGGGACACCATTACACGCTTGAACTACATATAGGTCACTATCTATATGTAGCTTCACAATGGTAACTCCAAATATGGCCATGTAACATGTCTAAGATCATAGAATGGTCCCTCCATTCCAAATTTGGTATTGGGGAGCCAATTCCATGCATCCTGGGGGCTCCACCATGGACCCCCAGAATTGCCAAACCAGCTCTCTGAGGCTTGCACTGCAGCTACAGCTGCTGCCACCTCACAGACAGGGTTCTGCCCCCGGGGTCTAGGCAGCATAGTCCCAGGAAGGCAAAACAAAGCATTTCCTCTGAGAACAGGGTGTTACACCCTCTCCCTTTGGAAATAGGTGTTACAGGCTGGGAAGGGGTAGCCTCCCCCAGCCTCTGGAAATGGTTTGAAGGGTACAGCTGGTGCCCTCCTTGCATAAACCAGTATACAACAGTTCAGGGACCCCTTCTCCCCTGCTCTGGCGGGAAACTGGACATAGGAAAGGGGAGTGACCACTCCCCTGTCCATCACCACCCCAGGGGTGGTGCCCAGAGGTCCTCCAGTGTGTCTCAGACTACAGCCATTTTGCTTTTCAAGTTGTGGGGGCACTCAGGAGGGCTCTGAGTGCCAGTGCCAGCGGGTGACGTCAGAGACCCCTCCTGATAGGTCCATACCTGATAAGGTAGCCAATCCCCCTCTCTGGGCTATTTAAAGACTCTAATGTGGGTTCTCTTCAGATTCTGCTGGCAGGTTTCCTTCAGGAATCCTCTGCAACAATTTTAGACTCTTCTGACTTCGGATCAACCGCAGCCTTCTCCAAGAAACGCTGTAACTGCAACAAAGTGTCTACAAGAGACACTTTTCTTCAGCCACTTCAGCTCCAAGTCAGCAACTGCAACAGTTTCCACGGTGTGCATGCTCTGGAGTCGCCCTGTCTTCACCCTGCACCCGAAGGACTGAAGAAATCTCCTGTGGAGTGACGGAGTCACTCCCCTGCTCCAAGCAGGCACTTTCCAAGATGACCGCTACCCTGGGACTCCTCTCACAGCGACAAGCGTGCTCCTAAGGACACAGAGGGTGGACTTCATCCACATAGACTGTCCTGAGGTCCTGCTGACACAATTTGGAGGAGGTAAAAACGACAGTACCCCTGTGTATTATGTCTTCTTAGCCTCCTGAGGCCTCTGTGCACTGTTTGTAAAATTCCTTCGTGCACAACCTGGCCCAGGTCCCCCGCACTCCACCCTGCGATGCTCAACTCGCTGAGTTGTCCGGCAGCGTGGGACCTTCTTTTGTTGTTCTGCATCAACTGCGTTTTGCACCTCATTGAATCCGGATACTGCGGCTTCTGGGGGTGCTGGCTGGCATCCTGAGGGCTTTCTAAAGTGGTGAGAGCCCCCTCTTCTTCCTCACACAGAGTTGAGGTCTCATGTCCCTCCTGGGTCCATCCAGCGCCATTTTGATGAAAAACGCACTTTTGCCATAGCCAAGGCTTGTTGGCGCCTTCCAACATGAAATCTCACCTGCAACGATCTTCACGCCGTGGGACATCTTTTGTATTACGCAGGAACCCACTGGCATCTTCCTAGGTTGCATTTCCGCAGTCTTCTACTAACTGGGGACTCTTCTTTTGCACCCACTTCTGGGTTGGCAGGGGCTCCACTCTCTCCTGGAACTTCTTTCGACTTCTGGACTTGGTCTCCTTCCTTTGTAGGTCTTCAGGTCCCATAATTCAGCAGGTGTGCTTTGCAGACAAGTTTGGCTGTTGCAAAATCCCAAAAACGAGGTGTAGTGTATCGTAAGAAAACTTGCAGTACTTTACAACTCCTTTTCTGGGCTCTCGGGTGTGGTAATTTACTTACCTTTACTGTATTCTTACTCTCCCAGCGATTCTGCACACTCTACACTTGTCCAGGGGGGAATTCGTGATTTGCATTCTACTTTCTTAGTATACGGTTTGAGTATATGGTTTGTGTTGCACCTAGACCTATTTTCTCCCATTGCATTCTATAGCATTTCCCATTGTTTGCACTATCATTTGACTAATTACTTGCCTAATTTTGGTGTCTAGTGTATATATTGTGTATAATACTTATCTCCAGAAAGAGTATTGTCTCTAAGATATTTTTCGTAGTGTGTCACTGTAGGAGGCTGGACTGGCTTGTAGTGAGTACCAAGGGGTACTTGCACCTTGCACCAGGCCCAGTTATCCCTTATTAGTGTATAGGGTGTCTAGCAGCTTAGGCTGATAGATAATGGTAGCTTAGCAGAGCAGCTTAGGCTGAACTAGGAGACGTGTGAAGCTACTACAGTACCACTTAGTGTCATATGCACAATATCATAAGAAAACACAATACACAGTTATACTAAAAATAAAGGTACTTTATTTTTATGACAATATGCCAAAGTATCTTAGAGTGTACCCTCAGTGAGAGGATAGGAAATATACACAAGATATATATACACAATAGCAAAAATATGCAGTATAGTCTTAGAAAACAGTGCAAACAATGTATAGTTACAATAGGATGCAATGGGGAAACATAGGGATAGGGGCAACACAAACCATATACTCCAGAAGTGGAATGCGAACCACGAATGGACCCCAAACCTATGTGACCTTGTAGAGGGTCGCTGGGACTATTAGAAAATAGTGAGAGTTAGAAAAATAACCCTCCCCAAGACCCTGAAAAGTGAGTGCAAAGTGCACTAAAGTTCCCCTAAGGACAAAATAGTCGTGTTAGAGGGAAAATGCAAGGAAAACACAAATCAGCAATGCAACAACGATGGATTCCTGACTGAGGGTACCTGTGGAACAAGGGGACCAAGTCCAAAAGTCACAAGCAACTCGGAGATGGGCAGATGCCCAAGAAATGCCAGCGGTTGGTGCAAAGAAGCTCTTACTAGGCTGAAGAACTGTGAATACTGCAGGAACGACAAGGGCTAGAGACTTTCCCTTTGGAGGATGGGTCCACCACGCCTGGGAGAGTCGTGCAGAAGTGTTTTCCCGCCGGATGGACGCCAACAAGCCTTGCTACACGCAAATCGTGCGTTTGGCGTTTTTGGACGCTGCTGGGGCCCAGGAGGGACCAGGAGGTCGCAAATTGGACCTGCAGATAGAGGGGACATCGAGCAAGACAAAGAGCCCTCACTGAAGCAGGTAGCACCCAGAGAAGTGCCAGAAACAGGCACTACGAGGATGCGTGAAATGGTGCTCGCCGAAGTTGCACAAAGGAGTCCCACGTCGCCGGAGACCAACTTAGAAAGTCGTGCAATGCAGGTTAGAGTGCCGTGGACCCAGGCTTGGCCGTGCACAAAGGATTTCCGCCGGAAGTGCACAGGGGCCGGAGTAGCTGCAAAGTCGCGGTTCCCAGCAATGCAGCCCAGCGAGGTGAGGCAAGGACTTACCTCCACCAAACTTGGGCTGAAGAGTCACTGGACTGTGGGGGTCACTTGGACGGTGTCGCTGGATTCGAGGGACCTCGCTCGTCGTGCTGAGAGGAGACCCAAGGGACCGGTAATGCAGCTTTTTGGTGCCTGCGGTTGCAGGGGGAAGATTCCGTCGACCCACGGGAGATTTCTTCGGAGCTTCTGGTGCAGAGAGGAGGCAGACTACCCCCACAGCATGCACAAGCAGGAAAACAGTCGAGAAGGCGGCAGGATCAGCGTTACAGAGTTGCAGTAGTCATCTTTGCTACTATGTTGCAGGTTTGCAGGCTTCCAGCGCGGTCAGCGGTCGATTCCTTATCAGAAGGTGAAGAGGGAGATGCAGAGGAACTCGGCTGAGCTCATGCATTCGTTATCTAAAGTTTCCCCAGAGACAGAGACCCTAAATAGCCAGAAAAGAGGGTTTGGCTACCTAGGAGAGAGGAAAGGCTACTAACACCTGAAGGAGCCTATCAGCAGGAGTCTCTGACGTCACCTGGTGGCACTGGCCACTCAGAGCAGTCCAGTGTGCCAGCAGCACCTCTGTTTCCAAGATGGCAGAGGTCTGGAGCACACTGGAGGAGCTCTGGACACCTCCCAGGGGAGGTGCAGGTCAGGGGAGTGGTCACTCCCCTTTCCTTTGTCCAGTTTCGCGCCGGAGCAGGGGCTAAGGGGTCCCTGAACCGGTGTAGACTGGCTTATGCAGAATTGGGCACATCTGTGCCCAACAAAGCATTTCCAGAGGCTGGGGGAGGCTACTCCTCCCCTGCCTTCACACCATTTTCCAAAGGGAGAGGGTGTCACACCCTCTCTCAGAGGAAGTTCTTTGTTCTGCCATCCTGGGCCAGGCCTGGCTGGACCCCAGGAGGGCAGCTGCCTGTCTGAGGGGTTGGCAGCAGCAGCAGCTGCAGTGAAACCCCAGGAAGGGCAGTCTGGCAGTACCAGGGTCTGTGCTACAGACCACTGGGATCATGGAATTGTACCAACAATGCCAGGATGGCATAGAGGGGGCAATTCCATGATCATAGACATGTTACATGGCCATATTCGGAGTTACCATGGTGAAGCTACATATAGGTAGTGACCTATATGTAGTGCACGCGTGTAATGGTGTCCCCGCACTCACAAAGTTCAGTGAATTGGCTCTGAACAATGTGGGGGCACCTTGGCTAGTGCCAGGGTGCCCTCACACTAAGTAACTTTGCACCTAACCTTTACCAGGTAAAGGTTAGACATATAGGTGACTTATAAGTTACTTAAGTGCAGTGTAAAATGGCTGTGAAATAACGTGGACGTTATTTCACTCAGGCTGCAGTGGCAGGCCTGTGTAAGAATTGTCAGAGCTCCCTATGGGTGGCAAAAGAAATGCTGCAGCCCATAGGGATCTCCTGGAACCCCAATACCCTGGGTACCTCAGTACCATATACTAGGGAATTATAAGGGTGTTCCAGTAAGCCAATGTAAATTGGTAAAATTGGTCACTAGCCTGTTAGTGACAATTTGAAAGTAATGAGAGAGCATAACCACTGAGGTTCTGGTTAGCAGAGCCTCAGTGAGACAGTTAGGCACCACACAGGGAACATATACATGCACACCTATGAGCACTGGGGCCCTGTGTGACAGGGTCCCAGTGACACATACATATAGGCCACAAACCTATGAGCACTGGGGTCCTGACCAGCAGGATCCCAGTGACACATAACAACCATACTGAAAACATAGTGTTTTCACTATGAGCACTGAGGCCTGGCTATCAGGATCCCAGTGAGACAGTGAAAACAGTGACAAACACCCTGACATACACTCACAAACAGGCCAAAAGTGGGGGTAACAAGGCTAGAAAGAGGCTACCTTCTCACAGTCACTGTAGGAAAGTACCATCTTGCCTGGCATGTTACCCCCATTTTTCACTGTATATATGTTGTTTTAGTTGTATGTGTCACTGGGACCCTGGTAACCCAGGGCCCCAGTGCTCATAAGTGTGCCTGAATGTGTTACCTGTGTAGTGACTAACTGTCTCACTGAGGCTCTGCTAATCAGAACCTCAGTGGTTATGCTCTCTCATTTCTTTCCAAATTGTCACTAACAGGCTAGTGACCATTTTTTCCAATTTACATTGGCTTACTGGAACACCCTTATAATTCCCTAGTATATGGTACTGAGGTACCCAGGGTATTGGGGTTCCAGGAGATCCCTATGGGCTGCAGCATTTCTTTTGCCACCCATAGGGAGCTCTGACAATTCTTACACAGGCCTGCCACTGCAGCCTGAGTGAAATAACGTCCACGTTATTTCACAGCCATTTTACACTGCACTTAAGTAACTTATAAGTCACCTATATGTCTAACCTTTACCTGGTAAAGGTTAGGTGCAAAGTTACTTAGTGTGAGGGCACCCTGGCACTAGCCAAGGTGCCCCCACATTGTTCAGAGCCAATTCCCTGAACCTTGTGAGTGCGGGGACACCATTACACGCGTGCACTACATATAGGTCACTACCTATATGTAGCTTCACAATGGTAACTCCGAATATGGCCATGTAACATGTCTATGATCATGGAATTGCCCCCTCTATGCCATCCTGGCATAGTTGGCACAATCTCATGATCCCAGTGGTCTGTAGCACAGACCCTGGTACTGCCAAACTGCCCTTCCTGGGGTTTTACTGCAGCTGCTGCTGCTGCCAACCCCTCAGACAGGCATCTGCCCTCCTGGGGTCCAGCCAGGCCTGGCCCAGGATGGCAGAACAAAGAACTTCCTCTGAGAGAGGGTGTGACACCCTCTCCCTTTGGAAAATGGTGTGAAGGCAGGGGAGGAGTAGCCTCCCCCAGCCTCTGGAAATGCTTTGTTGGGCACAGAGGTGCCCAATTCTGCATAAGCCAGTCTACACCGGTTCAGGGGACCCCTTAGCCCTGCTCTGGCGCGAAACTGGACAAAGGAAAGGGGAGTGACCACTCCCCTGACCTGCACCTCCCCTGGGAGGTGTCCAGAGCTCCTCCAGTGTGCTCCAGACCTCTGCCATCTTGGAAACAGAGGTGCTGCTGGCACACTGGACTGCTCTGAGTGGCCAGTGCCACCAGGTGACGTCAGAGACTCCTTGTGATAGGCTCCTTCAGGTGTTGCTAGCCTATCCTCTATCCTAGGTAGCCAAACCCTCTTTTTTGGCTATTTAGGGTCTCTGTCTCTGGGGAAACTTTAGATAACGAATGCATGAGCTCAGCCGAGTTCCTCTGCATCTCTCTCTTCACCTTCTGATAAGGAATCGACTGCTGACCGCGCTGGAAGCCTGCAAAACTGCAACATAGTAGCAAAGACGACTACTGCAACTCTGTAACGCTGATCCTGCCGCCTTCTCGACTGTTTTCCTGCTTGTGCATGCTGGGGGGGTAGCCTGCCTCCTCTCTGCACCAGAAGCTCCGAAGAAATCTCCCGTGGGTCGACGGAATCTTCCCCCTGCAACCGCAGGCACCATAAAGCTGCATTACCGGTCCCTTGGGTCTCCTCTCAGAACGACGAGCGAGGTCCCTCGAATCCAGCGACTCTGTCCAAGTGACCCCCACAGTCCAGTGACTCTTCAGTCCATGTTTGGTGGAGGTAAGTCCTTGCCTCACCTCGCTGGGCTGCATTGCTGGGAACCGTGACTTTTGCAGCTACTCCGGCCCCTGTGCACTTCCGGCGGGAATCCTTTGTGCACAGCCAAGCCTGGGTCCACGGCACTCCAACCTGCATTGCACGACTTTCTAAGTTGCTCTCCGGCGACGTGGGACTCCTTTGTGCGACTTCAGGTGAGCACCGTTTCACGCATCCTCGTAGTGCCTGTTTCTGGCACTTCTCTGGGTGCTACTTGCTGCTGAGAGGGCTCCTTGTCTTGCTTGACGTCCCCTCTCTCTCCTGGTCCAATTTGCGACCTCCTGATCCCTCCAGGGCCACAGCAGCGTCCAAAAACGCTAACCGCACGATTTGCAGCTAGCAAGGCTTGTTGGCGTTCTTTCGGCGGGAAAACACTTCTACACGACTCTCCACGGCGAGAGGGATCCTTCCACCAAAGGGGAAGTTTCTAGCCCTTTTCGTTCCTGCAGAAACCTCAGCTTCTTCTGTCCAGTAGAAGCTTCTTTGCACCCGCAGCTGGCATTTCCTGAGCATTTGCCCATCTCCGACTTGCTTGTGACTTTTGGACTTGGTCCCCTTGTTCCACAGGTACCCTAGATTGGAAATCCACAGTTGTTGCATTGTTGGTTTGTGTCTTTCCTGCATTATTCCTCTAACACGACTTCTTTGTCCTTAGGGGAACTTTAGTGCACTTTGCACTCACTTTTCAGGGTCTTGGGGAGGGTTATTTTTCTAACTCTCACTATTTTCTAATAGTCCCAGCGACCCTCTACAAGGTCACATAGGTTTGGGGTCCATTCGTGGTTCGCATTCCACTTTTGGAGTATATGGTTTGTGTTGCCCCTATCCCTATGTTTCCCCATTGCATCCTATTGTGACTATACATTGTTTGCACTGTTTTCTAAGACTATACTGCATATTTTTGCTATTGTGTGTATATATCTTGTGTATATTTGATATCCTCTCACTGAGGGTACACTCTAAGATACTTTGGCATATTGTCATAAAAATAAAGTACCTTTATTTTTAGTATAACTGTGTATTGTGTTTTCTTATGATATTGTCCATATGACACTAAGTGGTACTGTAGTAGCTTCACACGTCTCCTAGTTCAGCCTAAGCTGCTCTGCTAAGCTACCATTATCTATCAGCCTAAGCTGCTAGACACCCTATACACTAATAAGGGATAACTGGGCCTGGTGCAAGGTGCAAGTACCCCTTGGTACTCACTACAAGCCAGTCCAGCCTCCTACAGTCACCCAAATAAATACCTTTATTTTTGGTAACACTGAGTATTGTCTTTACTTGTGTATAAGTACTGTGTAACTATAAGTGGTATTGCATGAGCTTTGCATGTCTCCTAGTTCAGCCTAAGCTGCTCTGCTTGAGCTACCTCTATCAGTCTAAGCTGCTCGTACACTGCTACATTCCCTTAAAAGGCATAACTGGACCTGGTATAAGGTGTAAGTACCCAAGATACCCGCTACAAACCAGGCCAGCCTCCAACATTGGTGGTGCAGCAGTGGGATAAGTACTTGCAATTGCTTTACCACTTTGTTACCTGCGCTTTTCACAAGCAAAGCTTGCTCCAATACTTAGCCCACATATAATATATACCTGGAAACAATTTTCTAACTTTCTTGAAAGTTCTTTATACTTTGAAAAAGTTTTTACAAAGTTTAGAAAAGTTTTCTTCTTTTCTCTAAAATGTTAGCTCTGTTATTCTACTAACTTTTAATCACTTTCCTAAAGTTTTTTCTTTCAACATGTCTTACGTAGAAGCTTCCCCTAGAGTTGTCAAGACTACCTATGAGAATCTTAACTTTAAAAGTTTAATGGGTCTCTGTATTGAAAGAATTTTAGGGATTGGGAAGAACCCCAATAAGGAGTTCCTCTTAAATCTTCTCCTCCAGGATGACCAGGGACTCAGCACTGGTCCAGATCAGACAGGGGAAGAGGTAGAGGATAACTTCAACCAGGAAAACTCAGAGGAGCAAGACGTCAATCCTCGGGGGGGTCCTTCCATAGACCTATCTGTCAACAAGCCCCCTAGTATAACTGGTAGTGGGAAGGGTTCACACTCAAGTAGGGCTCCCTTCACCCCTAGAGGCCAGGTGTAGGAAAGAACCATCTTGCCTGGCTTGTTACCCCCATATTTCACTGTATATATGTTGTTTTAGTCTATGTGTCACTGGGATCCTGCCAGGCAGGGCCCCAGTGCTCATAAGTATGTGCCCTGTATGTGTTCCCTGTGTGATGACTAACTGTCTCACTGAGGCTCTGCTAACCAGAACCTCAGTGGTTATGCTCTCTCTGCTTTCCAAATTGTCACTAACAGGCTAGTGACCAATTTCACCAATTCACATTGGCATACTGGAACACCCTTATAATTCCCTAGTATATGGTACTGAGGTACCCAGGGTATTCGGGTTCCAGGAGATCCCTATGGGCTGCAGCATTTCTTTTGCCACCCATAGGGAGATCTGACAATTCTTACACAGGCCTGCCAGTGCAGCCTGAGTGAAATAACGTCCACGTTATTGTAGGAAAGTACCATCTTGCCTTGCATGTTACCCCCATTTTTCACTGTATATATGTTGTTTTAGTTGTATGTGTCACTGGGACCCTGCCAGCCAGGGCCCCAGTGCTCATAAGTGTGCCCTGAATGTGTTACCTGTGTTATGACTAACTGTCTCACTGAGGCTCTGCTATCCAGAACCTCAGTGGTTATGCTCTCTCATTTCTTTCCAAATTGTCACTAACAGGCTAGTGACCAATTTCACCAATTCACATTGGCATACTGGAACACCCTTATAATTCCCTAGTATATGGTACTAAGGTACGCAGGGTATTGGGGTTCCAGGAGATCCCTATGGGCTGCAGCATTTCTTTTGCCACCCATAGGGAGCTCTGACAATTCTTACACAGGCCTGCCACTGCAACCTGAGTGAAATAACGTCCACGTTATTTCACAGCCATTTACCACTGCACTTAAGTAACTTATAAGTCACCTATATGTCTAACTTTTACCTGGTAAAGGTTAGGTGCAAAGTTACTTAGTGTGTGGGCACCCTGGCACTAGCCAAGGTGCCCCCACATTGTTCAGGGCAAATTCCCCGGACTTTGTGAGTGCGGGGACACCATTACACGCGTACACTACACATAGGTCACTACCTATGTGTAGCTTCACAATGGTAACTCCGAATATGGCCATTTAACATGTCTATGATCATGGAATTGCCCCCTCTATGCCATCCTGGCATAGTCGGCACACTCCCATGATCCCACAAGTCTGTAGCACAGACCCTGGTACTGCCAAACTGCCTTTTCAGGGGTTTCACTGCAGCTGCTGCTGCTGCCAACCCCTCAGACAGGTTTCTGCCCTCCTGGGGTCCAGCCAGGCTTGGCCCAGGATGGCAGAACAAAGGACTTCCTCAGAGAGAGGGTGTTACACCCTCTCCCTTTGGAAAAAGGTGTTAAGACAGGGGAGGAGTAGCCTCCCCCAGCCTCTGGAAATGCTTTCATGGGCACAGATGGTGCCCATTTCTGCATAAGCCAGTCTACACTGGTTCAGGGACCCCTCAGCCCTGCTCTGGCGTGAAACTGGACAAAGGAAAGGGGAGTGACCACTCCCCTGACCTGCACCTCCCAGGGGAGGTGCCCAGAGCTCCTCCTGTGTGCTCCAGACCTCCGCCATCTTGACAACAGAGGTGCTGCTGGCACACTGGACTGCTCTGAGTGGCCAGGGCCAGCAGGTGACGTCAGAGACTCCTTCTGATAGGCTCCTTCAGGTGTTGCTAGCCTATCCTCTCTCCTAAGTAGCCAAACCCTCTTTTCTGGCAATTTAGGGTCTCTGCTTTGGGGAATTCCTTAGATAACGAATGCAAGAGCTCATCAGAGTTCCTCTGCATCTCTCTCTTCACCTTCTGCCAAGGAATCGACTGCTGACCGCGCTGGAAGCCTGCAAAACTGCAACAAAGTAGCGAAGACGACTACTGCAACTCTGTAACGCTGATCCTGCCGCCTTCTCGACTATTTTCCTGGTGGTGCATGCTGTGGGGGTAGTCTGCCTCCTCTCTGCACTAGAAGCTCAGAAGAAATCTCCCGTGGGTCGACGGAATCTTCCCCCTGCTACCGCAGGAACCAAAGAACTGCATCACTGGTCCCCTGGGTCTCCTCTCAGCACGACGAGCGAGGTCCCTTGAATCCAGCAACTATGTCCAAGTGACTCCCACAGTCCAGTGACTCTTCAGTCCAAGTTTGGTGGAGGTAAATCCTTGCCTCCCCACGCCAGACTGCATTGTTGGAAACCGCGTCGTTTGCAGCTACTCCGGCCTCTGTGCACTTACGGCGGAAATCCTTTGTACACAGCCAAGCCTGGGTCCACGGCACTCTAACCTGCATTGCACGACCTCCTAAGTTGTCCTCCGGCGGCGTGGGACTCCTTTGTGCACCTTCGGGTGAGCACTGTTTCACTCCTCTTCGTAGTGCCTGTTCTGGCACTTCTGCGGGTGCTGCCTGCTTCTGAGAGGGCTCCTTGTCTTGCTGGGCGCCCCCTCTGTCCACTGACGCAATTGGCGACATCCTGGTCCCTCCTGGGCTACAGCAGCATCCAAAAACCCTAACCGCATGATTTGCAGCTAGCAAGGCTTGTTGGCGGTCTTTTGGCGGGAAAACACTTCTGCACGACTCTTCACGACGTGCGACATCCGTCCTCCAAAGGGGAAGTTTCTAGCCCTTGTCGGTCCTGCAGAATCCTCAGCTTCTACCGCCTTGTAGTAGCATCTTTGCACCCACAGCTGGCATTTCCTGGGCATCTGCCCATCTCCGACTTGCTTGTGACTTTTGGACTTGGTCCCCTTGTTCCACAGGTACCCTCGTTTGGAAATCCATTGTTGTTGCATTGCTGGTTTGTGTCTTTCCTGCAGAATTCCCCTATCACGACTTCTGTGTCCTTTGGGGAACTTTAGTGCACTTTGCACTCACTTTTCAGGGCCTTGGGGTGGGCTATTTTTCTAACCCTCACTGTTTTCTTACAGTCCCAGCGACCCTCTACAAGGTCACATAGGTTTGGGGTCCATTCGTGGTTCGCATTCCACTTTTGGAGTATATGGTTTGTGTTGCCCCTATCCCTATGTGTCCCCATTGCATCCTATTGTAACTATACATTGTTTGCACTGTTTTCTAAGACTATACTGCATATTTTTGGTATTGTGTACATATATCTTGTGTATATTTGCTATCCTCATACTGAGGGTACTCACTGAGATACTTTGGCATATTGTCATAAAAATAAAGTACCTTTATTTTTAGTATATCTGTGTATTGTGTTTTCTTATGATATTGTGCAAGTGACACTAGTGGTACTGTAGGAGCTTCACTCGTCTCCTAGTTCAGCCTAAGCTGCTCTGCTAAGCTACCATTATCTATCAGCCTAAGCTGCTAAACACCCTATACATCTTAGACATGTTACATGGCCATGTTCGGAGTTACCATTGTGACGCTATACATATGTAGTGACCTATGTATAGTGCACACGTGTAATGGTGTCCCCGCACTCACAAAGTCCGGGGAATTTGCCCTGAACAATGTGGGGGCACCTTGGCTAGTGCCAGGGTGCCCACACACTATGTAACTTTGCACCCAACATTCACCAGGTGAAGGTTAGACATATAGGTGACTTATAAGTTACCTAAGTGCAGTGGTAAATGGCTGTGAAATAACTGTAGGAGGCTGGACTGGCTTGTAGTGAGTACCAAGGGGTACTTGCACCTTGCACCAGGCCCAGTTATCCCTTATTAGTGTATAGGGTGTCTAGCAGCATAGGCTGATAGATAATGGTGGCTTAGCAGAGCAGCTTAGGCTGAACTAGGAGACGAGTGAAGCTCCTACAGTACCACTAGTGTCATATGCACAATATCATAAGAAAACACAATACACAGATATACTAAAAATAAAGGTACTTTATTTTTATGACAATATGCCAAAAGTATCTCAGTGAGTACCCTCAGTATGAGGATAGCAAATATACACAAGATATATGTACACAATACCAAAATATGCAGTAATAGTATTAGAAAACAGTGCAAACAATGTATAGTTACAATAGGATGCAATGGGGACACATAGGGATAGGGGCAACACAAACCATATACTCCAAAAGTGGAATGCGAACCACGAATGGACCCCAAACCTATGTGACCTTGTAGAGGGTCGCTGGGACTATTAGAAAATAGTAAGGGTTAGAAAAATAGCCCACCCCAAGACCCTGAAAAGTGACTGCAAAGTGAACTAAAGTTCCCCAAAGGACATAGAAGTCGTGATAGGGGAATTCTGCAGGAAAGACACAAACCAACAATGCAACAACAATGGATTTCCAGTCGAGGGTACCTGTGGAACAAGGGGACCAAGTCCAAAAGTCACAAGCAAGTCGGAGATGGGCAGATGCCCAGGAAATGCCAGCTGTGGGTGCAAAGAAGCTGCTACTGGACAGTAGAAGCTTAGGTTTCTGCTGGAATGACAAAGGCTAGAGACTTTCCCTTTGGAGGACAGATCCGCCACGCCGTAGAGAGTCGTGCAGAAGTATTTCCCGCCGAAAGACCGCCAACAAGCCTTGCTAGCTGCAAATCGTGCGGTAAGGGTTTTTGGATGCTGCTGTGGCCCAGGAGGGACCAGGATGTCGTCAATTGCGTCTGGGGACAGAGGGGGCATCGAGCAAGACAAGAAGCCCCCTCAGCAGCAGGCAGCAGCAGGCAGCACCCGCAGAAGTGCCAGAAACAGGCACTACGAGGATGCTTGAAATGGTGCTCACCTGAAGTCGCACAAAGGAGTCCCACGTCGCCGGAGAACAACTTAGGAGGTCGTGCAATGCAGGTTAGAGTGCCGTGGACCCAGGCTGGACTGTGCACAAAGGATTTCCACCGGAAGTGCACGGAGGCCGGAGTAGCTGCAAAAGTTGCGGTTCCCAGCAATGCAGTCTGGCGTGGGGAGGCAAGGACTTACCTCCACCAAACTTGGACTGAAGAGTCACTGGACTGTGGGAGTCACTTGGACAGAGTTGCTGGATTCAAGGGACCTCGCTCGTTGTGCTGAGAGGAGACCCAGGGTACCGGTGATGCAGTTCTTTGGTGCCTGCGGTTGCAGGGGGACGATTCCGTCGACCCACGGGAGATTTCTTCGGAGCTTCTAGTGCAGAGAGGAGGCAGACTACCCCCACAGCATGCACCACCAGGAAAACAGTTGAGAAGGCGGCAGGATCAGCGTTACAGAGTTGCAGTAGTCGTCTTTGCTACTATGTTGCATTTTTGCAGGCTTCCAGCGCGGTCAGCAGTCGATTCCTTGGCAGAAGGTGAAGAGAGAGATGCAGAGGAACTCGGATGAGCTCTTGCATTCGTTATCTAAGGAATCCCAAGAGACAGAGACCCTAAATAGCCAGAAAAGAGGGTTTGGCTACCTAGGAGAGAGGATAGGCTAGCAACACCTGAAGGAGCCTATCAGAAGGAGTCTCTGACGTCACCTGATGGCACTGGCCACTCAGAGCAGTCCAGTGTGCCAGCAGCACCTCTGTTTCCAAGATGGCAGAGGTCTGGAGCACACTGGAGGAGCTCTGGGCACCTCCCAGGGGAGGTGCAGGTCAGGGGAGTGGTCACTCCCCTTTCCTTTGTCCAGTTTCGCGCCAGAGCAGGGCTAAGGGGTCCCTGAACCGGTGTAGACTGGCTTATGCAGAAATGGGCACCAAATGTGCCCATGAAAGCATTTCCAGAGGCTGGGGGAGGCTACTCCTCCCCTGCCTTCACACCATTTTCCAAAGGGAGAGGGTGTAACACCCTCTCTCAGAGGAAGTCCTTTGTTCTGCCATCCTGGGCCAGGCCTGGCTGGACCCCAGGAGGGCAGAAGCCTGTCTGAGGGGTTGGCAGCAGCAGCAGCTGCAGTGAAACCCCAGGAAAGGCAGTTTGGCAGTACCAGGGTCTGTGCTACAGACCACTGGGATCATGGGATTGTGCCAACTATGCCAGGATGGCATAGAGGGGGCAATTCCATGATCATAGACATGTTACATGGCCATATTCGGAGTTACCATTGTGAAGCTACATATAGGTAGTGACCTATATGTAGTGCACGCATGTAATGGTGTCCCCGCACTCACAAAGTCCGGGAATTGGCCCTGAACAATGTGGGGGCACCTTGGCTAGTGCCAGGGTGCCCTCACACTAAGTAACTTTGCACCTAACCTTTACCAGGTAAAGGTTAGACATATAGGTGACTTATAAGTTACTTAAGTGCAGTGTAAAATGGCTGTGAAATAACGTGGACGTTATTTCACTCAGGCTGCAGTGGCAGACCTGTGTAAGAATTGTCAGAGCTCCCTATGGGTGGCAAAAGAAATGCTGCAGCCCATAGGGATCTCCTGGAACCCCAATACCCTGGGTACCTCAGTATCATATACTAGGGAATTATAAGGGTGTTCCAGTAAGCCAATGTAAATTGGTAAAATTGGTCACTAGCCTGTTAGTGACAATTTGGAAAGAAATGAGAGAGCATAACCACTGAGGTTCTGGTTAGCAGAGCCTCAGTGAGACAGTTAGTCACTACACAGGTAACACATTTCAGGCACACTTATGAGCACTGGGGCCCTGGCTGGCAGGGTCCCAGTGACACATACAACTAAAACAACATATATACAGTGAAAAATGGGGGTAACATGCCAGGCAAGATGGTACTTTCCTACACAACTCCCCCCCCCAAACGAAGGACAATAAGACTAGCCATGACCTGATGAGTCTTCATTGTCTAAGTGGAAATATCTGGAGAGTCCATCTGCATTGGAGTGGCTACTCCCAGGTCTATGTTCCACTGTATAGTCCATTCCCTGTAGGGATATGGACCACCTCAATAATTTAGGATTTTCACCTTTCATTTGTTTTAGCCAAAGTAGAGGTTTGTGGTCTGTCTGAACAGTGAAGTGAGTGCCAAACAGGTATGGCCTCAACTTCCTCAGAGCCCAGACCACAGCAAAGGCCTCCCTCTCTATGGCAGACCAAAGCTTTTCTCTAGGGGTCAACCTCCTACTAATAAAAGCAACAGGTTGATCCTGGCCCTCAGAATTAAGTTGTGATAGGACTGCCCCTACTCCTAATTCAGATGCATCAGTTTGGACATAGAATTTTTTAGAGTAACAAGGGCTTTTCAGAACAGGTGCAGAGCACATGGCCTGCTTCAGCTCCTCAAAAGCTTTCTGACAGTTTGCTGTCCACAATACCTTTTTAGGCATCTTTTTGGATGTGAGGTCATTAAGAGGGGCTGCAATGGAGCCATAGTTCTTAATTAACCTTCTGTAATACCCAGTGAGGCCTAGGAAGGCTCTCACTTGAGTCTGAGTAGTAGGGGGAACCCAATCTATAATAGTTTGGATTTTCCCCTGAAGTGGTGCAATCTGTTCCCCACCAACAAGGTGTCCCAGATAAACCACCTTTCCCTGCCCTATCTGGCACTTTGAAGCCTTGATAGTGAGGCCTGCCTTTTGCAGGGCCTCCAAAACTTTCCATAGGTGGACCAGGTGATCATCCCAGCTGGAGCTAAAGACAGCTATATCGTCCAAATATGCTGCACTAAAAGCTTCCAGCCCTTGCAGGACTGTGTTCACCAACCTCTGAAAAGTGGCAGGTGCATTTTTCAATCCAAAAGGCATTACTGTGAACTGGTAATGGCCTCCAATGGTTGAAAATGCAGTTTTAGGTTTAGCATCTTCTGATAATTTGATCTGCCAATACCCTGCAGTCAAATCAAAAGTGCTTAGATACTTGGCAGATGCCAGTGTATCTATGAGCTCATCTGCCCTGGGTATAGGGTGAGCATCAGTTTTGGTTACCTGGTTGAGACCTCTATAATCTACACAAAACCGCATTTCCTTCTTTCCATCCTTGGAATGAGGTTTTGGTACAAGTACCACAGGAGAGGCCCATGGACTTTCAGAGTGCTCAACCACTCCCAGTTCTAACATTTTCTGCACCTCTTGCTTTATGCAGTCCCTGACATGGTCAGGCTGCCTATAGATCTTACTTTTGACAGGCAAGCTGTCTCCAGTACCTATAGTGTGCTCACACCAAGAAGTGGTACCTGGCACAGTAGAGAAGAGTTCAGAAAACTGACCCAGGAGATTTATGCAATGGTCTTTCTGCTCAGCAGTAAGACAATCAGCCAAAACTACACCTTCCACTAGAGCATCTTGTTCTGTGGAAGAAAAGAGATCAGGTAGAGGATCACTGTCTTCTTCCTGTCCCTCATCAGTTGTCATGAGCAGGGTGAGATCAGCCCTGTCATAGTAGGGTTTAAGGCGATTGACATGGAGCACCCTAAGGGGACTCCTGGCAGTGCCTAAGTCAACTAAGTAGGTGACTTCACCCTTTTTCTTCACAATTGTGTGGGGTCCACTCCATTTATCTTGGAGTGCTCTTGGGGCCACAGGCTCCAAGACCCACACTTTCTGCCCTGGTTGGTACTGAACCAAAACAGCCTTCTGGTCATGCCATTGCTTCTGGAGCTCTAGGCTGGCCTGAAGGTTTTTACTGGCCTTTTTCATATACTCAGCCATCCTTGATCTGAGGCCAAGTACATAATCCACAATATCTTGCTTTGGAGCTTTTAAAGGTTGTTCCCAACCCTCCTTGACAAGTGTTAGTGGACCCCTAACAGGGTGTCCAAAGAGGAGTTCAAAGGGGCTGAAGCCCACTCCTTTCTGGGGTACCTCCCTGTAGGCAAAAAGGAGGCATGGTAACAGGATATCCCATCTCCTGCGGAGTTTTTCAGGGAGACCCATAATCATGCCTTTGAGAGTTTTGTTAAATCTCTCCACCAGTCCATTTGTTTGTGGATGATAGGGTGTAGTGAACTTGTAAGTCACACCACACTACTTCCACATGGCCTTTAAGTATGCAGACATGAAATTGCTTCCCCTGTATTATACTACTTCCTTTGGGAAGCCCACCCTTGAAAATATTCCCAGGAGGGCCTTTGCCACTGCAGGTGCTGTAGTGGTCCTTAAAGGAATTGCTTCAGGATATCTTGTGGCATGGTCCACTACCACCAAGATAAACCTATTGCCTGAAGCAGTCGGACGTTCAAGGGGCCCAACTATGTCAAACCCTACCCTTTCAAAGGGAACCCCAACCACAGGCAGTGGAATAAGGGGTGCCTTTGGAGTGCCACCTGTCTTGCCACTGGCTTGACAGGTTTCACAGGACTTACAAAATTCCTTTGTGTCCTCAGACATCCTAGGCCAATGAAACAAGGGAACAAGCCTGTCCCAAGTTTTCATTTGTCCCAGATGTCCAGCTAGGGGAATGTCGTGGGCTAGAGTTAGGAGGAACTTTCTGTAGTTCTGACGAATCACTAACCTCCTGGCAGTTCCAGGTTTAGGATCCCTTGCTTCAGTGTACAAGAGGTTGTCCTCCCAGTAAACTCTGTGAGAGTCACTGACATCCCCATTAGCCTGTTTGACAGCTTGCTGTCTTAGACCCTCTAGTGTGGGACAGGTTTGCTGTGCCACACTCAGCTCCTCCCTGGCAAGCCCCCCTTCACCCAAAAGCTCAGCAGTGTTTGCTTCCAGCTCCTCTGGTGTAGGTTCTGCACAGGGTGGAAATTCTTCTTCCTCAGAATTAGAATCCACTGTAGAGGGAGGGATAGTAGGAAGTGGTTTGCTTCTACTAGCCCTAGCTTTAGGGAGCACTTGATCCATTGTTCCAGGATCCAAGCTTCCCTGTCCTTTTTGCTTTTTGGCCTGAGCCCTGGTTAAAGCAAAAATATGCCCTGGGATGCCCAGCATTGCTGCATGGGCCTCCAACTCCACATCTGACCAAGCTGATGTCTCCAAATCATTTCCTAGTAGACAGTCTACAGGTAAATCTGTGGCTACCACAACTTTCTTTGGACCAGTAACCCCCCCCCCAGTTGAGATTTACAACAGCCATGGGGTGGCTAAGTGTGTTGTTGTGAGCATCAGTTACTTGGTACTGGTGACCAAGTAGGTGTTGTTCAGGGTGGGCCAGTTTCTCTATGACCATAGTCACACTGGCACCAGTGTCCCTGTAGGCCTGAACCTCAACACCATTTATTAGGGGTAGCTGCTTGTACTTATCCATATTAAGGGGACAAGCAACTAAGGTGGCTAAATCAATAGCCCCCTCAGAGACTAACACAGCCTCTGTGGTCTCCCTAACAAGACCAGCCCCAACTAAGTTACCAAAAGTGAGCCCAGCTACTCCCTTGGATTGGCTATTAGTAGGTTTGCTCCCACCACCACTGCTATTAGTAGGGACACAAGGTGTAGCAGTAGGGGTTGTAGTGGTAGGAGGCTTGGTGCTTTTCTTTGGACAACTGGGATCTGTTGTCCAATGGCCTTTTATTTTACATAAATAGCACCATGGTTTCTTTTCCTTGTTTTGATTAGAAGAGGATTTGCGCCCACCACCCCCACCAGAGTGTTTTTGTGGGCCTGATGAAGACTCATTTTTAGATTTGTCCCCACCCTTGTCAGAAGATTTACCATCCTTCTTCTTGTTGCCATCTTTGTCACCCCCTGTATGAACTTTTCTGTTCACCCTTGTTCTAACTCATTTGTCTGCCTTCTTTCCCAATTCTTGGGGAGAGGTCAGATCAGAGTCCACCAAGTACTGGTGTAACAAATCAGACACACAATTATTAAGAATATGCTCTCTCAGGATCAAGTTATACAGGCTGTCATAATCAGTAACTTTACTGCCATGTAACCACCCCTCCAAGGCCTTCACTGAATGGTCAATGAAATCAACCCAGTCTTGTGAAGACTCCTTTTTGGTCTCTCTGAACTTTATCCTGTATTGTTCAGTGGTTAAGCCATAACCATCCAGGAGTGCATTCTTAAGAACTTTGTAATCATTGGCTTCATTTTCTTTCACAGTAAGCAGCCTATCCCTACCTTTTCCACTAAATGATAGCCATAGTATAGCAGCCCACTGCCTTTGAGGGACATCCTGTACAGCACAGGCCCTCTCAAGTGCAGCAAACCACTTGTTAATGTCATCCCCCTCCTTATAAGGGGGAACTATCTTGTGCAGATTCCTGGAATCATGCTCTTTTGCAGGATGACTATGGGGAATACTGCTGCTGCCACCATGGGTTTCTAAACCCAGTTTCTGTCTCTCCTTCTCTACTTCTAAAGTCTGTCACTCTAAATCCAGCTGTTGCTTCTTGAGCTTCAGTCTGGTTTGTTCCACTCTCAATCTATTGAGCTCCCTTTCTAACAATCTGTCATCAGGGTGGGTGGGAGGGACATGTCTTGAAACAGAAGTATGATGAGAATGGACAGAAGGAGACCTGTCCCTTACAGAAGGCACCCTAACAGCTTGGTTAACAGAAACATCACTTCTACTGTGGTGAGAATGAATGCTCTTGCTATGATGTGAGACAACACTATCTGTATGGTGTGACTCTACATCAGTACCAACTATGCTAGACTGTCTACTAATGGGCAGGACTATGAAGTTTCTTTCCTGAATCTTTTCCTAGGGGTGTCCCTGGATCAGATTGGGAACCATTAGCTACTTTTTCAACAGATATGGCCCTTTTGGCCTCATCTTGTTCTCTAAGCATGTTAAGCAATAATTCCAAGGAAGGATTCTTCCCTACACTCAAACCTCTTTCTATACAGAGACTCCTTGCTCCTTTCCAGCTAAGGTGGTCATATGCAAGTTTGGACAGATCAACATTTTGGCCTGTGCCAGACATTTTTAGAAAGAGTTTAAGTGACAGAAAAAGTGAGAAAAAAGTTTTTAGAACTTTTAGAAAGACAGAAAAAAAACTTTTAAAACTTTTTAGAACTTTTTGAAAGTTTAGAAGTACTTTTCAGCACTTAGAAAAGAGTGAAAAGAGGAAATGCAAAACATTTTGGTTAGGTGTAAATACACTGAACTTATTTTGTATATTTTTCTCTTATGAAAAGTACAATGACAAGAGTGGTAAGTAGTCTCAAAGCACTTATCCCACCGCTGCACAACCAATGTAGGAGGCTGGACTGGCTTGTAGTGAGTACCAAGGGGTACTTGCACCTTGCACCAGGCCCAGTTATCCCTTATTAGTGTATAGGGTGTCTAGCAGCATAGGCTGATAGATAATGGTAGCTTAGCAGAGCAGCTTTGGCTGAACTAGGAGACGAGTGAAGCTCCTACAGTACCACTAGTGTCATATGCACAATATCATAAGAAAACACAATACACAGATATACTAAAAATAAAGGTACTTAATTTTTATGACAATATGCCAAAAGTATCTCAGTGAGTACCCTCAGTATGAGGATAGCAAATATACACAAGATATATGTACACAATACCAAAATATGCAGTAATAGTATTAGAAAACAGTGCAAACAATGTATAGTTACAATAGGATGCAATGGGGACACATAGGGATAGGGGCAACACAAACCATATACTCCAAAAGTGGAATGCGAACCACGAATGGACCCCAAACCTATGTGACCTTGTAGAGGGTCGCTGGGACTATTAGAAAATAGTAAGGGTTAGAAAAATAGCCCACCCCAAGACCCTGAAAAGTGAGTGCAAAGTGCACTAAAGTTCCCCAAAGGACATAGAAGTCGTGATAGGAGAATTCTGCAGGAAAGACACAAACCAACAATGCAACAACGATGGATTTCCAGTCGAGGGTACCTGTGGAACAAGGGGACCAAGTCCAAAAGTCACAAGAAAGTCGGAGATAGGCAGATGCCCAGGAAATGCCAGCTGTGGGTGCAAAGAAGCTGCTACTGGACAGTAGAATCTTAGGTTTCTGCTGGAACGACAAAGGCTAGAGACTTCCCTTTTGGAGGACAGATCCCTCACGCCGTAGAGAGTCGTGCAGAAGTGTTTTCCCGCTGAAAGACCGCCAACAAGCCTTGCTAGCTGCAAATCATGCAATAAGGGTTTTTGGATTCTGCTGTGGCCCAGGAGGGACCAGGATGTCGCCAATTGCGTTTGGCGACAGAGGGGGCGACTTGCAAGACAGGGAGCCCTATCAGCAGCAGGCAGCACAAGCAGAAGTGCCAGAAACAGGCACTACAAGGATGCGTGAAACGGTGCTCACCCGAAGTCGCACAAAGGAATCCCACGTCGCCGGAGAACAACTTAGGAGGTCGTGCAATGCAGGTTAGAGTGCCGTGGACCCAGGCTGGACTGTGCACGAAGGATTTCCGCCGGAAGTGCAGGGAGGCCGGAGTAGCTGCAAAAGTCACGGTTCCCAGCAATGCAGTCTGGCGTGGGGAGGCAAGGACTTACCTTCACCAAACTTGGACTGAAGAGTCACTGGACTGTGGAATTGACTTGGACAGAGTTGCTGGATTCAAGGGACCTCGCTCGTCGCGCTGAGACGAGACCCAGGGGACCAGTGATGCAGTTCTTTGGTGCCTGCGGTTGCAGGGGGACGATTCCGTCGACCCACGGGAGATTTCTTTGGAGCTTCTAGTGCAGAGAGGAGGCAGACTACCCCCACAGCATGCACCACCAGGAAAACAGTCGAGAAGGCGGCAGGATCAGCGTTACAGAGTTGCAGTAGTCGTCTTTGCTACTATGTTGCAGTTTTGCAGGCTTCCAGCGCGGTCAGCAGTTGATTCCTTGGCAGAAGGTGAAGAGAGAGATGCAGAGGAACTCGGATGAGCTCTTGCATTCGTTATCTAAGGAATCCCAAGAGACAGAGACCCTAAATAGCCAGAAAAGAGGGTTTGGCTACCTAGGAGAGAGGCTAGGCTAGCAACACCTGAAGGAGCCTATCAGAAGGAGTCTCTGACGTCACCTGATGGCACTGGCCACTCAGAGCAGTCCAGTGTGCCAGCAGCACCTCTGTTTCCAAGATGGCAGAGGTCTGGAGCACACTGGAGGAGCTCTGGGCACCTCCCAGGGGAGGTACAGGTCAGGGGAGTGGTCACTCCCCTTTCCTTTGTCCAGTTTCACGCCAGAGCAGGGCTAAGGGGTCCCTGAACCGGTGTAGACTGGCTTATGCAGAAATGGGCATCAAATGTGCCCATGAAAGCATTTCCAGAGGCTGGGGGAGGCTACTCCTCCCCTGCCTTCACACCATTTTCCAAAGGGAGAGGGTGTAACACCCTCTCTCAGAGGAAGTTCTTTGTTCTGCCATCCTGGGCCAGGCCTGGCTGGACCCCAGGAGGGCAGAAGCCTGTCTGAGGGGTTGGCAGCAGCAGCAGCTGCAGTGAAACCCCAGGAAAGGCAGTTTGGCAGTACCAGGGTCTGTGCTACAGACCACTGGGATCATGGGATTGCGCCAACTATGCCAGGATGTCATAGAGGGGGCAATTCCATGATCATAGACATGTTACATGGCCATATTCGGAGTTACCATTGTGAAGCTACATATAGGTAGTGACCTATATGTAGTGCACGCGTGTAATGGTGTCCCCGCACTCACAAAGTCCGGGGAACTGGCCCTGAACAATGTGGGGGCACCTTGGCTAGTGCCAGGGTGCCCTCACACTAAGTAACTTTGCACCTAACCTTTACCAGGTAAAGGTTAGACATATAGGTGACTTATAAGTTACTTAAGTGCTGTGTAAAATGGCTGTGAAATAACGTGGACGTTATTTCACTCAGGCTGCAGTAGCAGGCCTGTGTAAGAATTGTCAGAGCTCCCTATGGGTGGCAAAAGAAATGCTGCAGCCCATAGGGATCTCCTGGAACCCCAATACCCTGGGTACCTCAGTACCATATACTAGGGAATTATAAGGGTGTTCCAGTAAGCCAATGTAAATTGGTAAAATTGGTCACTAGCCTGTTAGTGACAATTTGGAAAGAAATGAGACAGCATAACCACTGAGGTTCTGGTTAGCAGAGCCTCAGTGAGACAGTTAGTCACTACACAGGTAACACATTTCAGGCACACTTATGAGCACTGGGGCCCTGGCTGGCAGGGTCCCAGTGACACATACAACTAAAACAACATATATACAGTGAAAAATGGGGGTAACATGCCAGGCAAGATGGTACTTTCCTACAGTTGCCCCTATACCTATGTGCTCCTATTGCAATCTATTGTAACTTTACACTGCTTGCATTACTTCCTTTTGCTATTACTGCATATTTTTGGTATTGTGTTCATATATCTTGTGTATATTTGGCATCCTCATGCTGAGGGTACTCACTGAGATACTTTTGGCATATTGTCATAAAAATAAAGTACCTTTATTTTTAGTATATCTGTGTATTGTGTTTTCTTGTGATATTGTGCATATGACACCAGTGGTATAGTAGGAGATTTGCATGTCTCCTAGTTCAGCCTAAGCTGCTCTGCTATAGCTACCTTCTATCAGCCGAAGCTGCTAGAAACACCTCTTCTACACTAATAAGGGATAACTGGACCTGGTACAGAGTGTAAGTACCCCTTTGTACCCACTACAAGCCAGGCCAGCCTCCTACATTGGTTGTGCAGCGGTGGGATAAGTACTTGCAACTACTTACCACTTTGTCATTGTGTACTTTTCATAAGAGAATAATATACAAAACAAGTTCAGTGTATGTACACCTAACCAAAAAGTTTTGCTTTTCTTCTCTTACACTATCTGCTAAGTGCTGAAAAGTACCTCTAAACTTTCTAAAAAGTTGAAAAAGTTTTTTTCTGTTTCCTTAAAAAGTCCTGAAACCTTTTCTTTCTTTTATCTGTCCCTAAACCTTTTTCTATCATGTCTGATGTAGGTCCTTCTCTTGATCTGGTCAGCACAGCTTATGACCACCTTAACTGGAAGGGTTTGAGGAGCCTCTGCATTGATAGAGGTTTAGGGGTAGGGAAGAATCCCTCTAGAGAATTGTTATCTAACATGCTTATTGAGAATGAGAAGGCCTTAGCTGGCACATCCATTGAGAAGTTAGGAGATGGTTCACACTCTGACTCAGGGGCACCCCTAGTAAGAGTGTTATAAGGTGATCTTCCCAACCTGTCCCTCAGCAGACCACCTAGCATAGCTGGTACTAATGTGATGTGAGCTCTCATCACAGTAGGGATGTTATTCCTGCAGGCCAGGTTGTTAGAGTGCCAACTGTTAGGGACAATTCTCCCTCTGTTCATTCACATCATTCTTCTGTGTCAAAGCATGCCCAACCCACCCACCCTGATGACAGAGTGTTAGAAAGGGAACTCAATATATTGAGAGTGGAAGAGTCCAGGCTGAAGCTTAAACAGCAACAGCTGGCTCTAGACAGGGAATCTTTAGACTTAGAAAAAGAAAGACAGAGGTTGGGGTTAGGAACACATGGTGGCAGCAGCAGTATTCCAGATAGTAATCCTCTGAAAGAGCATGATTCTAGGAATCTGCATAAGATAGTTCCTCCTTACAAGGAGGGGGATGACATTAACAAGTGGTTTGCTGCACTTGAGAGGGCCTGTGTTGTACAGGGGGTCCCTCAAAGGCAGTGGGCTGCTGTCCTATGGCTATCTTTCAGTGGAAAGGGTAGGGATAGGCTCCTTACTGTGAAGGAAAGTGATGCCAATAATTTTACAGTTTTTAAGAATGCACTCTTGGATGGATTTGGCTTAACCACTGAACAATACAGGATTAAGTTCAGAGAAACCAGAAAAGAGTCCTCACAAGACTGGGTAGATTTTGTTGACTATTCAGTGAAGGCCTTGGAGGGGTGGTTACATGGCAGTAAAGTTTCTGACTAAGAAAGCCTGTATAATCTGATCCTGAGAGAGCATATTCTGAATAACTGTGTGTCTGATTTGTTACACCAATATCTAGTGGACTCAGATCTGACCTCTCCCCAAGAATTGGGAAAGAAGGTAGACAAATGGGTCAGAACAAGGGTGAACAGAAAGGTTTATACAGGGGGTGACAAGGATGGCAAGAAGAAGGATGGTAAGTCTTCAGACAAGGGTTGCGACAAATCTAAAAATGAGTCTTCATCAGGCCCACAAAAACACTCGGTGGGGGTGGTGGGTCCAAATCCTCTTCCAATCAAGTAAAGAAACCATGGTGCTATTTATGTAAAGTAAAAGGCCATTGGACAACTGATGCCAGTTGTCCAAAGAAAAGCACCAAGCCTCCCACTACCACAACCCCTACTGCTACACCTAGTGCCCCTAGTAATAGCAGTGGTGGTGGGAGCAAACCTACTAATAGCCAATCTAAGGGAGTAGCTGGGCTCACTTTTGGTAATTTAGTTGGGGTTGGTCTTGTTAGGGAGACCACAGAGGCTGTGTTAGTCTCTGAAGGTGCCATTGATTTGGCCACCTTGGTTGCTTGTCCCCTTAATATGGATAAGTACAAGCAACTTCCCCTAATAAATGGTGTTGAGGTTCAGGCCTACAGGGACACAGGTGCCAGTGTTACAATGGTAATAGAGATACTGGTCCACCCTGAACAACACCTACTTGGTCACCAGTACCAAGTGACAGACGCTCATAACAACACTCTTAGCCACCCCATGGCTGTTGTGAATCTCAACTGGTGGGGGGGGTTACTGGTCCAAAGAAAGTTGTGGTTGCCTCGGATTTACCTGTAGATTGTCTACTAGGGAACGATTTAGAGACATCAGCTTGGGCAGAAGTGGAGTTGGAGGCTCATGCAGCAATGCTGGGCATTCCTGGGCATATTTTTGCTTTAACCAGGGCTCAGGCCAAAAAGTAAAAAGGACAGGGTGACTTGGATCCTGGAACAATGGACCAAGTGCTCCCTAAAGCTAGGGTTAGTAAGGGTAAATCCCTACCCACTATCCCTCCCTCTACAGATGATTCAACTTCTAAGGAAGAAGAATTTCCCCCCTGTGCAGAACCTTCACCAGAGGAGCTGGAAGCAGACACTGCTGAGCTTTGGGGTGGAGGGGGCCTGCCAGGGAGGAGCTGAGTGTGGCACAGCAAACCTGTCCCACATTAGAAGGTCTAAGACAGCAAGCTGTCAAACAGCAAAATGGGGATGTCAGTGACTCACATAGTGTTTACTGGGAGGACAACCTCTTGTATACAGAGGCAAGGGACCCTAAACCTGGAGCAGCCAGGAGATTGGTCATTCCCCTGCAATACAGAGAGTTCCTCCTAACTCTAGCCCATGACATTCCCTTGGCTGGACATTTAGGGCAAATTAAAACATGGGAAAGGCTTGTCCCCCTGTTTCATTGGCCTAGAATGTCAGAGGACACAAAAGATTTTTGTAAGTCCTGTGTCACCTGTCAAGCCAGTGGCAAAACTGGTGGCACCCCAAAGGCATTCCACTGCCTGTGGTTGGGGTTCCCTTCGAAAGGATAGGGGTTGACATAGTTGGCCCCCTTGACCCTACTACTGCTTCAGGCAATAGGTTTATCTTGGTGGTAGTGGACCATGCCACAAGATATCCTGAAGCAATTCCTCTAAGGACCACTACAACTCCTGCAGTGGCAAAAGCCCTCCTGGGAATCTTTTCCAGGGTGGGTTTCCCAAAAGAGGTGGTATCAGACAGGGGTACCAACTTTATGTCTGCATACTTGAAGGCCATGTGGAAGGAATGTGGTGTAACATACAAATGCACCACACCTTATCATCCACAAACAAATGAACTGGTAGAGAGGTTTAATAAAATTCTCAAAGGAATGATAATGGGAGTCCTTGAAAAACTCAGGAGGAGATGGGATGTCCTGTTACCTTGCATCCTTTTTGCTTACAGGGAGGTACCCCAGAAAGGAGTGGGCTTCAGCCCCTTTGAACTCCTATTTGGACACCCTGTAAGAGGTCCTCTAACACTTGTAAAGGCGGGTTGGGAACAACCTTTAAAAGCTCCTAAGCAAGACATAGTGGACTATGTACTTGGCCTAAGATCCAGAGTGGCTGAGTACATGAAAAAGGCCAGTAAAAACCTTCAGGAAAGCCAAGAGCTCCAAAAGCAATGGCATGACCAGAAAGCTGCTCTGATTCAGTACCAACCAGGACAGAAGGTGTGGGTCTTGGAGCCTGTGGCCCCAAGAGCATGCCAAGACAAATGCAGTTGACCCCACATCATTGTTGAAAAGAAGGGAGAAGTCACCTACTTGGTTGACTTGGGCACTGCCAGGAGTCCCCTTAGGGTGCTCCATGTCAATCGCCTAAAACCCTACTATGACAGGGCTGATCTCACCCTGCTCATGGCAACAGATGAAGGACAGGAAGAAGAGAGTGACCCTCTCCCTGATCTCTTCTCTTCCACAGAACAAGATGCTCTAGTGGAAGGTGTAGTTTTAGCAAACTGTCTTACTGCTGAGCAGAAAGACCACTGCATAAATCTCCTGGGTCAGTTTTCTGAACTCTTTTCTACTGTGCCAGGCACCACTTCTTGGTGTGAGCACACTATAGATACTGGAGACAACATGCCTTTCAAAAGTAAGATCTATAGGCAGCCTGACCATGTCAGGGACTGCATAAAACAAGAGGTTCAGAAAATTCTTTAACTGGGAGTGGTTGAACACTCTGAAAGTCCATGGGCCTCTCCTGTGGTGCTTGTACCTAAACCTCACTCAAAAGATGGGAACAGAGAGATGAGGTTTTGTGTAGATTACAGAGGTCTCAACCAGGTAACAAAAACTGATGCTCACCCTATACCCAGGGCAGATGAGCTCATAGAAACACTGACATCTGCCAAGTATCTAAGCACCTTTGATTTGACTGCAGGGTATTGGCAGATCAAATTATCAGAGGATGCTAAAGCAAAAACTGCATTTTCGACTATTGGAGGGCACTACCAATTCACAGTAATGCCCTTTGGTTTGAAAAATGCACCTGCCATTTTTCAGAGGTTGGTGAATACAGTCCTGCAAGGGTTGGAGGCTTTTAGTGCAGCATATCTAGATGATATAGCTGTCTTTAGCTCCACCTGGGATGATCACCTGGTCCACCTATGGAAAGTTTTGGAGGCCCTGCAAAAGGCAGGCCTCACTATCAAGGCTTCAAAGTGCCAGATAGGGCAGGGGAAAGTGGTTTATCTGGGACACCTGGTAGGTGGAGAACAGATTGTACCACTTCAGGGGAAAATCCAAACTATGATAGATTGGGTTCCCCCTACAACTCAAACCCAGGTGAGAGCCTTCTTAGGCCTCACTGGGTATTTCAGGAGGTTCATTAAGAACTATGGCTCCATTGCAGCCCCTCTTAATGACCTCACTTCAAATAAAATGCCTAAAAAGGTAATGTGGACAGCTAGCTTCAGAAAGCTTTTGAGGAGCTGAAACAGGCCATGTGCACTGCACCTGTCCTAAAAAGCCCATGTTACTCCAAGAAATTAATTGTTCAAACTGATGCATCTGAATTAGGGGTAGGGGCAGTCTTATCACAACTCAATTCTGAGGGCCAGGATCAACCTGTTGCTTTTATCAGCAGGAGGTTGACCCTTAGAGAAAAGCGTTGGTCTGCCATAGAGAGGGAGGCCTTTGCTGTGGTCTGGGCACAGAAGAAGTTGAGGCCATACCTGTTTGGCACTCACTTCATTGTTTAAACAGACCACAAACCTCTACTTTCGCTAAAACAAATGAAAGGTGAAAACCCTAAATTGTTGAGGTGGTCCATATCTCTACAGGGAATGGACTATACAGTGGAACATAGACCTGGGAGTACCCACTCCAATGCAGATGGACTCTACAGATATTTCCACTTAGACAATGAAGACTCATCAGGTCATGGCTAGTCTTATTGTCCTTCGTTTGGGGGGGGGTGTGTGGGAAAGTACCATCTTGCCTGGCATGTTACCCCCACATTTCACTGTATATATGTTGTTTTAGTGTATGTGTCACTGGGACCCTGCCAGCCAGGGCCCCCGTGCTCATAAGTGTGCCCTGTATGTGTTCCCTGTCTGATGACTAACTGTCTCACTGAGGCTGTGCTAACCAGAACCTCAGTGGTTATGCTCTCTCTGCTTTCTAAATTGTCACTAACAGGCTAGTGACCAATTTCACCAATTCACATTGGCATACAGGAACACCCTTATAATTCCCTAGTATATGGTACTGAGGTACCCAGGGTATTGGGGTTCCAGGAGATCCCTATGGGTTGCAGCATTTATTTTGCCACCCATAGGGAGCTCTGACAATTCTTACACAGGCCTGCCACTGCAGCCTGAGTGAAATAACATCCACGTTATTTCACAGCCATTTACCACTGCACTTAAGTAACTTATAAGTCACCTATATTTCTAACCTTCACCTGTTGAAGGTTGGGTGCTAAGTTACTTAGTGTGTGGGCACCCTGGCACTAGCCAAGGTGCCCCCACACCATTCAGGGCAAATTCCCCGGACTTTGTGAGTGCGGGGACACCATTTCACACGTGCACTATACATAGGTCACTACCTATGGATAGCGTCACAATGGTAACTCCGAACATGGCCATGTAACATGTCTAAGATCATGGAATTGTCACCCCAATGCCATTCTGGCATTGGGGAGACAATTCCATGATCCCCCGAGTCTCTAGCACAGACCCGGGTACTGCCAAACTACCTTTCCCGGGGTTTCACTGCAGCTGCTGCTGCTGCCAACCCCTCAGAAAGGTTTCTGCCCTCCTGGGGTCCAGCCAGGCTTGGCACAGGAAGGCAGAACAAAGGACTTCCTCAGTGAGAGGGTGTTACACTCTCTCCCTTAGGAAAAAGGTATCAGGGCTGGGGAGGAGTAGCCTCCCCCAGCCTCTGGAAATGCTTTGATGGGCACAGATGGTGCCCATCTCTGCATAAGCCAGTCTACACCGGTTCAGGGATCCCCCGGCCCTGCTCTGGCGCGAAACTGGACAAAGGAAAGGGGAGTGACCACTCCCCTGACCTGCACCTCCCAGGGGAGATGCCCAGAGCTCCTCCAGTGTGCTCCAGACCTCTGCCATCTTGGAAACAGAGGTGCTGCTGGCACACTGGACTGCTCTGAGTGGCCAGGGCCAGCAGGTGACGTCAGAGACTCCTTCTGATAGGCTCTTACCTGTGTTGCTAGCCTAGCCTCCTTCCTAGGTAGCCAAACCTCCTTTATTGGCTATTTAGGGTCTCTGCTTTGGGGAATTCTTTAGATAACGAATGCAAGTGCTCATCAGAGTTCCTCTGCATCTCTCTCTTCACCTTCTGCCAAAGGATCGACCGCTGACTGCTCAGGACGCCTGCAAAACCGCAACAAAGAAGCAAAGATGACTACTGCAATCTTGTATCGCTGATCCTGCCTCTTTCTCGCCTGTTTCCTGGTGGTGCATGCTGTGGGGGTAGCCTGCCTCCTTCTTGCACCTGGAGCTCTGAAGAAATCTCCCGTGGGACGACGGAATCCTCCCCCTGCAACCGCAGGCAACAAAAGACTGCATCACCCGTCCTCTGGGTCCCCTCTCAGCACGACGAGGGTGATCCCTGGAACTCAGCAACTCGGTCCAAGTGACTCCCACAGTCCAGTGACTCTTCAGTCCAAGTTTGGTGGAGGTAAGTCCTTGCTTCCCCACGCTAGACTGCATTGCTGGGTACCGCGTGATTTGCAGCTGCTCCGGCTCCTGTGTACTCTTCCAGGATTTCCTTTGTGCACAGCCAAGCCTGGGTCCCCGACACTCTAACCTGAAGTGCACAACCTCCTGTGTTGTCCTCCGGCGTCGCGGGACCCCCCTTTTGTGTCTTCGGGTGAGCTTCGGTTTACTCCTCTTCGTAGTGCCTGTTCCGGCACTTCTGCGGGTGCTGCCTGCTTCTGTGAGGGCTCCTTGACTTGCTGGGCGCCCCCTCTGTCTCCTCATCCAAGTGGCGACATCCTGGTCCCTCCTGGGCCACAGCAGCACCCAAAAACCCTAACCGCGACCCTTGCAGCTAGCAAGGTCTGTTTGCGGTCTTTCTGCGTGGGAACGCCTCTGCAAGCTTCTTCACGACGTGGGACATCCATCCTCCAAAGGGAACGTTTCTAGCCCTCTTTGTTCTTGCAGAATCCACAGCTTCTACCATCAGGTGTCAGCTTCTTTGCACCCTCAGCTGGCATTTCCTGGGCATCTGCCCAATCTCGACTTTGTAGTGACTCTTGGACTTGGTCTCCTTGTTCCACAGGTACTCTCGTCCAGAAATCCACTTTGGTTGCATTGCTGGTGTTGGTCTTCCTTGCAGAATTCCCCTATCACGACTTCTGTGCTCTCTGGGGAATACAGGTGCCCTTTACACCTACTTTTCAGGGTCTTGGGGTGGGCTATTTTGTTAACCCTCACTGTTTTCTTACAGTCCCAGCGACCCTCTACAAGCTCACATAGGTTTGGGGTCCATTTGTGGTTCACATTCCACTTTTGGAGTATATGGTTTGTGTTGTCCCTATACCTATGTGCTCCTATAGCAATCTACAGTGATTCTACATTGCTTGCATTACTTCCTTTTGCTATTACTGCATATTTTTGGTATTGTGTACATATATCTTGTGTATATTTGGCATCCTCATACTGAGGGTACTCACTGAGATACTTTTGGCATATTGTCATAAAAATAAAGTACCTTTATTTTTAGAATATCTGTGTATTGTGTTTTCTTATGATATTGTGCATATGACACCAGTGGTACAGTAGGAGCTTTGCATGTCTCCTAGTTCAGCCTAAGCTGCTCTGCTATAGCTACCTTCTATCAGCCTAAGCTGCTAGAAACACCTCTTCTACACTAATAAGGGATAACTGGACCTGGTACAGAGTGTAAGTACCCCTTGGTACCCACTACAAGCCAGGCCAGCCTCCTGCAGACAGTGTAAGGGCCTATGAATTTGGGATTAAACATGTGCTTTTTCTTGAAGTGAATATGTCGTGTAGAAAGCCACACTTTATCACCTTGTTGATACTGAGGTCCTTCACAATGTTTCTTGTTGTAGTGCTTTTTATATTTTTGTTTGACTTTTTCTAGATGCTGTTGAATCAATTTCTGGGTTTGATGGAGTTGTTGAATAGTTTCCGACACAGCTGGTGTAAGAGAACTTTCTTGTGGAATCGTGATAGGCAAGGTATCAGGATGGTAGCCAAACAAGCCAAAAAAGGGTGTGACACCAGTGGAGGTGTGAAATGAGTTATTGTAAGCTAGTTCAGCTAACCAGAGCATTGATGTCCAAGAATTAAGTGGTTTCTCAGCATAAGCACGCAGGTATTGTTTCAATGTCTGATTCAGTCGGTCAGTTTGACCATTTGTTTAAGGATGATGGATAGTAGATAGTGTGGATGTAACTTGAAGCGTTTTGCACCACATTTTCCAGATGTTGGAGGCAAATTGTGATCCTCGATCGGAGAGAATCATTCTCGACAGCCCGTGATAACGGACCACTCCATTCAGAAGGATGGTTGCCAGTTCACTGGAGGTGGGCAACTTCTTGCAAGCAATGAAATGTCCATATTTCGTGAGACTATCTACCACCACAAGGATAACTGAGTGCTGTTGAACAACTGGTCGACCTATAATGAAGTTTAACGAGATGTGTTCCCAAGGTCGAAGTGGGGTTGGGAGCGGATGCAACAAACCTTTCGGTTTTGAATGACTTGTCTTGACACAAGGACAACCTTCACAGTTAGTGACCATTTGTTTGACGTCTTTTGTCAGAGTAGGCCACCAAAAGTAGCATTGGATTAATTCAAGAGTTTTAGCAGTACCTGGGTGGCCTGCCGTAGCTATAACATGCAACCAATGAAATACTAACTTGCAAAGCTTGGTAGTGGGCACGAACAAACGTGCGTCATGGAAAGGTAGCCCTTCCTTGATTGATCTTTTGGGATCTGCTTGAGCGCATGTGAAGGAAAGTACCATCTTGCCAGGCATGTTACCCCGATATTTCACTGTATATATGTTGTTTTAGTTGTATGTGTCACTGGGACCCTGCCAGCCAGGGCCCCAGTGTTCATAAGTGTGCCCTGTATGTGTTCCCTGTGTGATGACTAACTGTCTCACTGAGGCTCTGCTAACCACAACCTCAGTGGTTATGCTCTCTCTTTGCTTTCCAAATTGTCACTAACAGGCTAGTGACCAATTTCACCAATTCACATTGGCATACTGATACACCCTTATGATTCCCTAGTATATGGTACTGAGGTACCCAGGGTATTGGGGTTCCAGAAGATCCCTATGGGCTGCAGCATTTCTTTTGCCACCCATATGGAGCTCTGACAATTCTTACACAGGCCTGCCACTGCAGCCTGAGTGAAATAACGTCCACGTTATTTCACAGCCATTTACCACTGCACTTAAGTAACTTATAAGTCACCTATATGTCTAACCTTTACCTGGAAAAGGTTGGGTGCTAACTTACTTAGTGTGTGGGCACCCTGGCACTAGCCAAGGTGCCCCCACATTGTTCAGGGAAAATTCCCCAGACTTTGTGAGTGCGGGGACACCATTACACACGTGCACTATACATAGGTCACTACCTATGTATAGCGTCACAATGGTAAAACTGAACATGGCCATGTAACATGTCTAAGATCATGGAATTGTCACCCCAATGCCATTCTGGCATTGGGGAGACAATTCCATGATCCCCTGAGTCTCTAGCACAGACCCGGGTACTGCCAAACTACCTTTCCCGGGGTTTCACTGCAGCTGCTGCTGCTGTCAACCCCTCAGACAGGTTTCTGCCCTCCTGGGGTCCAGCTAGGCTTCGCCCAGGAAGGCAGAACATAGGACTTCCTCAGAGAGAGGGTGTTACACCCTCTCCCTTTGGAAAAAGGTGTCAGGGCTGGGGAGGAGTAGCCTCCCCCAGCCTCTGGAAATGCTTTGATGGGCACAGATGGTGCCCATCTCTGCATAAGCCAGTCTACATCGATTCAGGGATCCCCCAGCCCTGCTCTGGCACGAAACTGGACAAAGGAAAGGGGAGTGACCACTCCCCTGACCTGCACCTCCCCTGGGAGGTGCCCAGAGCTCCTCCAGTGTGCTCCAGACCTCTGCGATCTTGGAAACTGAGGTGCTGCTGGCACACTGGACTGCTCTGAGTGGCCAGTGCCAGCAGGTGACGTCAGAGACTCCTTCTCATAGGCTCTTACCTGTGTTGCTACCCTATCCTCCTTCCTAGGTAGCCAAACCTCCTTTTCTGGCTATTTAGGGTCTCTGCTTTGGGGAATTCTTGAGATAACGAATGCAAGAGCTCATCAGAGTTCCTCTGCATCTCTCTCTTCACCTTCTGCTAAAGAATCGACCGCTGACTGCTCTGGACGCCTACAAAACCGTAACAAAGTAGCAAAGACGACTACTGCAACCTTGTATCGCTGATCCTGCGGCCTTCTCGACTGCTTTCCTGGTGGTGCATGCTGTGGGGGTAGTCTGCCTCCTCTCTGCACTAGAAGCTCTGGAGAAATCTCCTGTGGGTCGACGGAATCGTCCCCCTGCAACCGCAGGAACCAAAAGACTGCATCACCGGTCCTCTGGGTCCCCTCTCAGCACGACGAGCGTGGTCCCTGGAACTCAGCAACTCTGTCCAAGTGACTCCCACAGTCCAGTGACTCTTCAGTCCAAGTTTGGTGGAGGTAAGTCCGTGCCTCCCCGCACTAGACTGCATTGTTGGGTACCGCGTGATTTGCAGCTGCTCCGGCTCCTGTGCACTCTTCCAGGATTTCCTTTGTGCACAGCCAAGCCTGGATCCCCGACACTCTAACCTGCAGTGCACGACCTCCTGAGTTGTCCTCCGGCGTCGTGGGACCTTCTTTTGTGACTTCGGGTGAGCTCCGTATCACTCTTCTTTGTAGTGCCTGTTCCAGCACTTCTGCGGGCGCTGCTTGCTTCTGAGTGGGCTCCTTGTCTGGCTGGTCGCCCCCTCTGTCTCCTCATACAATTGACGACATCCTGGTCCCTCCTGGGCCACAGCAGCATCCAAAAACCCTAACTGCAACCCTTGCAGCTAGCAAGGCTTGTTTGTGGTCTTTCTGCGTGGAAACACCTCTGCAAGCTTCTTCACGATGTGGGACATCCATCCTCCAAAGGGGAAGTTCCTAGTCCTCTTCGTTCTTGCAGAATCCACAGCTTCTACCATCCTGTTGCAGCTTCTTTGCACCCACAGCTGGCATTTCCTGGGCATCTGCCCACTCCCGACTTGAGTGTGACTCTTGGACTTGGTCCCCTTGTTCCACAGGTACTCTCGTCTGGAAATCCATTGTTGTTGCATTACTGGTGTTGGTCTTCCTTGCAGAATTCCCCTATCACGACTTCTGTGCTCTCTGGGGAACTTAGGTGCACTTTACACCTACATTTCAGGGTCTTGGGGTGGGCTATTTTTCTAACCCTCACTGTTTTCTTACAGTCCCAGCGACCCTCTACAAGCTCACATAGGTTTGGGGTCCATTCGTGGTTCGCATTCCACTTCTAGAGTATATGGTTTGTGTTGCCCCTATACCTATGTGCTCTCATTGCAATCTATTGTGACTGTACATTGCTTGCATTGCTTTCTATTGCTATTACTGCATATTTTTGGTATTGTGTGCATATATCTTGTGTATATTTGCTATCCTCATACTGAGGGTACTCACTGAGATACTTTTGGCATATTGTCATAAAAATAAAGTACCTTTATTTTTAGTATATCTGTGTATTGTGTTTTCTTATGGTATTGTGCATATGACACCAGTGGTATAGTAGGAGCTTTACACGTCTCCTAGTTCAGCCTGAGCTGCTCTGCTAAGCTACCTTTTCTATCAGCCTAAGCTGCTAGACACCTCTTCTACACTAATAAGGGATAACTGGACCTGGTGCAGAGTGTAAGTACCCCTTGGTACCACTACAAACCAGGCCAGCCTCCTACATTGGTGGCAGCGGTGGGATAAGTACTTCCAACTACTTACCACTTTGTCATTTTGTACTTTTCATAAGAGAAAAATATACAAAACAAGTTCAGTGTAAGTACCCCTTGGTACCACTACAAACCAGGCCAGCCTCCTACACCATGTCTGACATTTTTCAATGGTGAAGGAATTGCGGATTTCTGCAAAGAAGTCTTCAGTCCTTATGATACAGAGGACCTTGTCTGGAGCAATGATAGCTCTGGAAGGCTGGACTGTGGGTAAGATGGTAGACTCTTGGCGGGATAAGGCGTCTGCTTTGCGATTGTCTTTACCAGGACAAAAAGTTACCACAAAATCGAACTCAGCAAAAAACAGCATCCAGCGCAATTGCCGAGGAGTCAAAAGTCTAGCTGAACTCATGAACTGGAGATTTCGATGATCTGTGTATACTGTGATAGTGTACATGGCGCCTAACAAATGATGTCTCTACTCTTTAAAGGCATCATGGATCGCCAGAAGCTCTTTCTCAGCAATGACATAGTTCTGTTCGGCTTTGTTCACTTTTCGAGACATGTAAGCTACAGGATGAAGTTGACCAGTGTCTTTACTTCTTTATAACAATACTGCTCCAATTGCCACATCTGAGGCATCTGCTTCAACTATGAATGGACGCTTTACATCAGGGTGAGTCAAGACTGGGGCAGTGGAAAAAGCTTCTTTCAAAGTTGAAAAGGCTTTGTCAGCTTCTGGAGACTACACAAATGTTTCTTTCTTTGTCAATAACTTGGTGGTTGGCGCCACTGTCTGAGAGAAATGGTTTATAAACCTGCGATAAAAGTTTGCAAAACTCAGGAAGCACTGTTCATCTCAAACAGTCTTTGGAGTGGGCCAATCGAATACTGCTTATATTTTTTTCTGCCATGACCATACCTTGAGGGGCAAGGATGACCCCTAAAAACTCAACTGTGGTAACATGAAATTCACACTTGATTAGTTTGCAATCTTGATGATGCTTTTAAAGAGCTGTGAGAATCTTCTTGACATGTTGTACATGTTTGGCTTCATTGTCAGAGTAGATTAAAATATCATCGATATAGACTATTGCAAATATATCTAGATACTCTCTAAGGACGTCATTCAGAATTTTTTTTAATGATGCTGGAGCATTACAAAGTCCAAAGGGCATGACGGTGTATTCAAAGAGACCATATCTTGTCTTGAACGCAGTTTTCCATTCGTCACCTTCTCTCATTCTGACTAAATGGTAAGCACCTCGTAGATCGAGCTTAGTGTAGATTTTTGCTTTCTTCACTTGATCCAACAAGACAGGAATCAGAGGCAAGGGGTATCTGTTCTTGACTGTGATCTTGTTCAAACCCCTATAGTCAATACAGGTTTGAAGATCCCCATTAGCCTTAGGGACAAAAACAAAGGAGAAGCTGCAGGAGACTTGGAAGGGCGGATGAAGCCATTCTCTAGAAATTGATCTCAGTACTTTCATAGGTGTTGATTTTCATGTTCCGACAAGGTGTACACACGACAACTAGGGAGTATCACACCAGGTGTTAGATCAATTTGACAGTCATAAGGTCTATGAGGAGGCAAATTTTCTGCTTCCCTTTCATCGAACACATCTTCATAGGATGAATACTGCCAGGGCAACTTTATTTCTTTCTCCGCCGCAGTGGCTATGTGAGAGTTGCAATGTTTGGCGACTCGAGATGTCTGGAGACATTTCTCATTACATAAGGTGGAAGAGAACATGACTTTCCGTTCTGCCCAGTTAATCTCAGGATTGTGATGAGTTAACCGGGGTAAGCCAAGGATAATTCCATACTGAGGAGCATGGATAACATCAAAGATGAGCTTCTCTTCATGTTTGGTTCTTTGATCTCCCCCATCACAGATCACCGGCAAGGGGACAGTCTGAAGAGTTACTGGGCCTCCAGTCAAGAGTTTTCCATCTACTGCTTGTATTATTTCTGGAGTCTTCTTCTTGGTGCATGGGATCCCCCATGCGCGAACCAATTGGGCATCAACAAAATTCCCAGTAGCCCCAGAATCTACTAGGGCTTTCTTGAAATAGTTATTTTTCTTTACTTGAACTTCAATGCCCAACTTGAGGTGTCTAGACTGTGAAGGGTCTATGGTGACACCCAAGAGAAACCCTTCTTTACATCTTGGGTGATTTAGTTTTCCGGCTTGACTTGTACATTGGCTGCAATTTTCTGGACAGGACCTTGTTTGCTCTTTGGTTTCATTGGACAATCTTTGGCGAAGTGACACTTGCGCCCGCAATAAAGATTGTCCATTCTTTCTACGTAGGTCCTTTTCGTCTTTGGTCAAAGGTCTCCTGAGAGTTCTGATTTCCATTGGTTCTGGGATACTCTCTTTCTGAGTTCTTGATTCTTTATGTTAGGGAACACGCCAGGAATATTTCTCAGTCTTTTTTACGTCTTCCCTGTCGTTCTGCAAGACGATGATCTAGTCTCAAAACAAGGTTTATCAGATCTTGACAATCTGTAGGCTGAGGATGTATTTGGGCAAGAATGTCATTTAACTCATCCTTGAGTCCTTTATGGAACAAAGCCGCCTGCTACCAGCCGATTAAAACTAGTTAAGTAGGAAACTAAGGTGGTTATTACAACTTTGGAGGTGGTGTTAATCCGTCCCAAAAGTGACGGTAAAGTGACGGTAAAGTGACGGCCAGTGGCATGGGCAGTGCAGGGGCCCCCAGGGGCCCCAGGACACCCGTTCCCGCCAGCCTGTTCCTGGCAGTGAAAACCGCCAGAAACAGGCTGGCGGGAAGGGGGTCAGAATCCCCATGGCGGCGCTGCTTGCAGCGCCGCCATGGTGGATTTGCCCAGCCGGGGGAAATCCGGCGGGAAACCGCCGGACCCGGTTTTCTGGCCGCGGCTTTACCGCCGTGGTCAGAATGGGCCAGGAAGCACCGCCAGCCTGTTGGCGGTGCTTCCGTCATTCGCGGCCCTGGCGGTTTTTACCGCCAGGGTCGGAATGACCCCCTAAGTCTTGGTTACCTTGTCGCAAGTCTAACAGTTCTCGATCTGCCAACAAGGTCACTGTTCTTCGATCAAACACTCGTTCAAACTCACTGACAAAACTTCTCCAATTGTAAAGCAGGGGTCTGTCTTTACGCACAAGAGGGATTGCCCATGTTGCCGCGTCCCCAGTCAGATAAGATAACAAGAAGGCCACCCTGGATTGGGCATCGGGGAAAGTGTTTGGTCGACATATAAAATGTAATTCCACTTGAACCAAAAAAGATTGTACTTTCAGGGTATCGCCTGAAAAACGTTCTGGAGGAGCCAGGGGAATAGCTGAGGGAACATTGAGGGAAATGTTTGTTGGAGGATTACCTCCTGAAGCTTGAGGAGGAGGACCAGGCCAAGCCGCACCCAAAGGACTTTGCTCCTTCTTTTCTACCCTTTCCTGCAACTGACTCTCTCAGCTAAGCTAGCTACTATGTCTTTAGATGATACTACCTATGCTTGGAGCTGCGTGATAACTTTAACTAGCTCATCCAATGTGGCCATGCTAAGAACAAATGCAAACCGGGAGGATATTAAATTTGTGGGCTCACTATTCTGTCAGGGAGACCAGATCCTCAGGGCCTGCGCATGCTCCCAACATGTCCACCACTAGACAGCTCCAAAATTCCAATAGATATACCACAGAGCCTGAGAGAGTCCAAGTGGGGAAAGGGGATTAGGTAGGGAACAGCTGGAAAGGAGACCTGTAGTAAGCAAGGGGTTCAGCAACACCATGTCAAGATATAATCACATTGACTTTCAATAGACTATGGTTCTAAGAATTCTCATACTGTAACCATTGATAACTTAGGCCATGACTATAACTAGGTGTAGGAGGCTGGCCTGGCTTGTAGTGAGCACCAAAGGTACTTACATCTTGTACCAGGTCCAGTTATACCTTATTAGTAGAGAAGAGGTGTTTCTAGCAGCTTAGGCTGATAGAAGGTAGCTATGGCAAAGCAGCTTAGGCTGAACTAGGAGACATGCAAAGCTCCTACTATACCACTTATATCATATGCACAATATCATAAGAAAACACAATACACAGAGTTACTAAAAATAAAGGTACTTTATTTTTATGACAATATGCCAGAAGTATCTCAGTAAGTACCCTCAGTAAGAAGGTAAGTAATATACACACGTTATATGTACACAAACCCAAAACAGGTAAGTAAGAGTCAGAAAAGAAATGCAAACAGTGTAGAATTACAATAGGTTGCAATAGATGAACATAGGTCTAGGGGCAACACAAACCATATACTCCAAAAGTGGAATGCGGATCACAAATTAACCCCAGACCTATGTGAGTTTGTAGAAGGTCGCTGGGACTGTAAGAAAACAGGGGGGGTTACCAAAATACCCCACCCCAAGACCCTGAAAAGTAGGAGTAAAGTGCACCTACTACCCCCAGAGAGCACAATAGTCATGATAGGAGGATTCTGAAAGAACAACAAACACCAGCAGTGCTCTGACAACGGATTTCTGGACCTGAGGACCTGCAAGGCAAGGAGACCAAGTCCAATAGTCGCAACAGTGTCCAGGGGAGGGCAGGAGCCCAGGAAACCCCAGATGAAGTTGCAAGGAAGCTGCCTCCGGTTGGAAGAACCTTGGAGTTCTGCAAGAAAGAAGAGGAGTAGGAACTTCTCCTTTGGAACATAGGTGTCACACATCGTGATAAAGCTTGAGGAGGTGTTCCCATGCAGAAATACCGCAAACAAGCCTTGCTAGCTGCAACGGTTGCGGCAGAGGTTTTTGGGTGCTGCTGTGGATGAGGAAGGACCAGGATGTCGCCACTTGGAAGAGGAGATAGAGGGGGCGCTCAGCAACTCAGAAAGCCCTCACAGTAGCAGGCAGTCCACGCAAAGTTACAAAAGGGGGTCCCATGACGTCAGAGGACAACTCAGAAGGTTGTGCACTGCAGGACGGAGTGCTGGGGACCCAGGCTATGCTGTGCACGAAGGAAATCCTGGAAGAGTGCACAGGAGCCGGAGCAGCTGCAAATCAAGCGGTACCCAGCAATGCAGTCTGGCGTGGGGAGGCAAGGACTTACCTCCACCAAACTTGGACAGAAGAGTCACTGGACTGTGGGAGTCACTTGGACAGAGTTGCTGAGTTCCAGGGACCACGCTCGTCGTGCTGAGAGGGGACCCAGAGGACCGGTGATGCAGTCTTTTGGTGTCTGCGTTAGCAGGGGGAAGATTCCGTCGACCCACGGGAGATTTCTTCACAGCTCCTGGTGCAAGAAGGAGGCAGGCTGCCCCCAGAGCATGCACCACCTGGAAACAGTTGAGAAAGCCGGCAGGATGAAGCAATACAAGGTTGCTAGTAGTCGTCTTGCTACTTTGTTGCGGTTTTGCAGGTGTCCTGAGCAGTCAGCGGTCGATCCTTTGGCAGAAGGTGATGAGGGAGATGCAGATGAACTCTGGTGAGTTCTTGCATTCGTTATCTGGTGAGATTCCCAAAGCAGAGACTCTAAATGGCCAGAAAAGGAGGTTTGGCTACCTAGGAAGGAGGATTGGCTACTAAGAGAGGTAAGAGCCTATCAGAAGGAGTCTCTGACGTCACCTGCTGGCACTGGCCACTCAGAGCAGTCCAGTGTGCCAGCAACACCTCTGAATCCAAGATGGCAGAGGTCTGGGGCACACTGGAGGAGCTCTGGGCACCTCCCCTGGGAGGTGCAGGTTAGGGGAGTGGTCACTCCCCTTTCCTTTGTCCAGTTTCACGCCAGAGCAGGGCTGGGGGATCCCTGAACCGGTGTAGACTGGCTTATGCAGAGATGGGCAGCATTTGTGCCCATCAAAGCATTTTCAGAGGCTGGGGGAGGCTACTCCTCCCCAGCCTTCACACCTATTTCCAAAGGTAGAGGGTGTTACACCCTCTCTCAGAGGAAATCTTTTGTTCTGCCTTCCTGGGCCAGGGCTGCCTGGACCCTAGGAGGGCAGAAACCTGTCTGAGGGGTTGGCAGCAGCAGCAGCTGCAGTGGAGACCCAGAAAAGCAGTTTGGCAGTACCCGGGTTCTGTGCTAGAGACCCGGGGGCTAATGGAATTGTCTCCCCAGGCATTGGGGTGACAATTCCATGATCTTAGACATGTTACATGGCCATGGTCGGAGTTACCATTGTCACGCTATACATACGTAGTGACCTATGTATAGTGCACGAGTGCAATGGTGTCCCCGCACTCACAAAGTCCGGGGAATTTGCCCTGAACGATGTGGGGGCACCTTGGCTAGTGCCAGGGTGCCCACAAACTAAGTAACTTTGCACCCAACCTTCACCAGGTGAAGGTTAGACATATAGGTGACTTGGAAGTTACTTAAGTGCAGTGGTAAATGGCTGTGAAATAATGTAGACGTTATTTCACTCAGGCTGCACTGGCAGGCCTGTATAAGAATAGTCAGATCTCCCTATGGGTGGCAAAAGAAATGCTGCAACCCATAGGGATCTCCTGGAACCCCAATACCCTGGGTACCTCAGTACCATATACTAGGGAATTATATGGGTGTACCAGTATGCCAATGTGAATTGGTGAAATTGGTCACTAGCCTGTTAGTGACAATTTGGAAAGCAGAGAGAGCATAACCACTGAGGTTCTGGTTAGCAGAGCCTCAGTGAGACAGTTAGTCATCACACGGGGAACACATAAAGGGCCCATACTTATGAGCACTGGGGCCCTGCCTGGCAGGGTCCCAGTGACACATAGACTAAAACAACATATATACAGTGAAATATGGGGGTAACATGCCAGGCAAGATGGTACTTTCCTACAGTAACTTTGCACCCAACCTTCACCAGGTGAAGGTTAGACATATAGGTGACTTATAAGTTACTTAAGTGCAGTGGTAAATGGCTGTGAAATAACGTGGACATTATTTCACTCAGGCTGCACTGGCAGGCCTGTGTAAGAATTGTCAGATCTCCCTATGGGTGGCAAAAATCAAATCAAATCAAATCATTAGCATTTATAAAGCGCGCTACTCACCCGTGCGGGTCTCAAGGCGCTAGGGACAAAGGGGGTGGTTATCGCTGCTCGAACAGCCAGGTCTTTAGGAGTCTCCGGAAAGCGGAGTGGTCCTGGGTGGTCCTGAGGCTGGTGGGGAGGGAGTTCCAGGTCTTGGCCGCCAGGAAGGAGAAAGATCTCCCACCCGCCGTGGAGCGTCGGATGCGAGGGACGGCGGCGAGTGCGAGGCCAGAGGAGCGGAGGGGGCGGGTGGGGACGTAGAAGTTGAGCCGTCTGTTGAGGTATTCCGGTCCCTTGTCGTGGAGGGCTTTGTGTGCGTGGGTGAGAAGTCGGAAGGTGATCCTTTTGCTGACTGGGAGCCAATGCAGGTGTCTCAGGTGTGCGGAGATGTGGCTGTTGCGGGGTACGTCGAGGATGAGGCGGGCTGAGGCGGGCTGAGGCAAAAGAAATGCTGCAGCCCATAGGGATCTCATGGAACCCCAATACCCTGGGTACCTCAGTACCATATACTAGGGAATTATATGAGTGTACCAGTATGCCAATGTGAATTGGTGAAATTGGTCACTAGCCTGTTAGTGACAATTTTGAAAGCAGAGAGAGCATAACCACTGAGGTTCTGGTTAGCAGAGCCTCAGTGAGACAGTTAGTCATCACACAGGGAACACATACAGGGCACATACGTATGAGCACTGGGGCCCTGGCTGGCAGGGTCCCAGTGACACATAGACTAAAACAACATAAGTGAACCCAACTACACCCTTATTTTGACTGTTGCCAGCAGTCCCACCACTATTACCAATACTGCTAGGGGCACTAGAGTTTGATGTATTAGTGGTGGTATGCTCAGGGGGTTTACCTGGGCAGGACTTATCCCCTGGCCTATGGCCTTTATTTTTACACACATAGCACCAAGGCTTTTTAATGTGTGTGGGTTGTGAAGTTGAGGAAGAAGATGATTTATCCCCACCCCCTGAAGAATGTTTTGGATTTGAAGAAGGATCTTTAGTTTTACCTTTATCCCCATGCTTATCCTGAGATTTCTCACCATCTTTCTTCTTGCCATCCTTGTCACCTCCTGTATGAACTTTTCTGTTCACTCTTGTTCTGACCCATTTGTCTGCCTTCTTTCCCAATTCTTGGGGAGAGGTCAGATCTGAGTCTACCAAGTACTGGTGGAACAAATCAGACACAGAATTGTTAAGAATATGCTCTCTCAGGATCAGATTATACAGGCTTTCATAGTCAGATACTTTACTGCCATGTAACCAACCCTCCAAGGCCTTCACTGAACAGTCAACAAAATCTGTCCAGTCTTGAGAGGACTCTTTTCTGGTGTCTCTGAACGTAATCCTGTATTGTTCAGTGGTTAAGCCAAATCCATCCAAGAGTGCATCCTTCAAAACTTTGTAATTATTGGCATCACTTTCTCCGACAGTAAGGAGCCTATACCTACCCTTTCTAGTGAAAGATAGCCACAAGATAGCAGCCCGCTGCCTTTGAGGGACCAGCTGTACCATACAGGCCCTTTCAAGTGCAGTAAACCACTTCTAATGTCATCCCCCTCCTTGTAAGGGGGGTCTAAATTGTGCAGATTCCTGGAATCTTGCTCTCTAACAGGATTGTTATCAGAAATACTGCTGCTGCCACCAGGGGGAACTAACCCCAACCTCTGTCTTTCCCTCTCTGTGTCTAGGGATTCCCTATCTAAGGCCAGCTGCTGCTGTTTAAGCTTCAGTCTGGTCTCTTCTACCCTTAGCTTTCTGAGTTCCCTTTCCATTAAGTTATCCTCAGGGTGGGCGGGTTGGGAATGTTTAGACACAGAGGAAATGTGGGAAGTTTCAGAGGGAGACCTGTCCCTAACTGTCTGGACCCTAGTAACCTGGCCTCTAGGAGTGAAAGATGTCCTACTGACGTGTGACCCTCTAGCACTACCAGTGTCACTAGGTGCCCTGTGAGTAGTCACTCCCCTTTCCTTTGTCCAGTTTCACACCAGAGCAGGGGCTGGGGGACCCTTGAACTGATGTAGACTGGTTTATGCAAGGAGTGCACCATCTGTGCCCTTCAAAGCATTCCCAGAGGTCAGGAGAGGCTACTCCTCTCAGGCCCTTAACACCTATTTCCAAAGGGAGAGGGTGTAACACGCTCTGTCAAATAAAATCCTTTTTTCTGCCTTCCTGGGACTGGGCTGCCCGGACCCCAGGAGGGCAAAAGCCTGTCTGTAGGTTGGCAGCAGCGGTAGCTGCAGTGAAAACCCAAAACAGCTAGTTTGGCAGTACCCGGGGTCCATGCACCCCAATACCAGATTTGGCATGGGGGGAAAATTCCATGATCTTAGACATGTTGTATGGCCATATTCGGAGTTACCATTGTGAAGCTACATATAGGAATTGACCTATATGTAGTGCACGCGTGTTATGGTGTCCCCAGACTCACAAAGTCTGGGGAAATTGCCCTGAACTATGTGGGGGCACCTCGGCTACTATCAGGGTGCCATCATACTTAGTAACTTTCCACCTAACCTTCGCTAAGTGAGGGTTAGAGATATAGGTGACTTATAAATTACTTAAGTGCAGTGTAAAATGGCTGTGAAATAATGTGGATGTTGTTTCACTCAGGCTGCAGTAGCAGTCCTGTGTAAAATTGTCTGAGCTGACTATGGGTGGCAAAACAAATGATGCAGCCCACAGGGAGCTCCTGGAACCCCAATACTCTGGGTACCTCCGTACCATATACTAGGGAATTATAAGGGTGTTCCAGTATGCCAATGTGAATTGGTGAAATTGGTCACTAGCCTATTAGTGACAATTTGGAAAGCAGAGAGAGCATAACCACTGAGGTTCTGAATAGCAGAGCCTCAGTGAGACAGTTAGTCATCACACAGGGAACACATACAGGGCACACCTATGAGCACTGGGGCCCTGGCTGGCAGGGTCCCAGTGACACATACACTAAAACCACATATATACAGTGAAATATGGGGGTAACATGCCAGGCAAGATGGAACTTTCCTACACAACACCCCCCCAAATTAAGCACAATAAGACTAGCCATGACCTGAGGAGTCTTCATTGTCTAAGTGGAAATATCTGGAGAGTCCATCTGCATTGGAGTGGGTACTCCCAGGTCTGTGTTCGACTGTATAGTCCATTCCCTGTAGAGATATGGACCACCTCAACAATTTAGGGTTTTCACCTTTCATTTGTTTTAGCCAAAGTAGAGGTTTGTGGTCTGTCTGAACAATGAAGTGAGTACCAAACAGGTATGGCCTCAACTTCTTCAGTGCCCAGAACACAGCAAAGGCCTCCCTCTCTATGGCAGACCAACGCTTTTCTCTAGGGGTCAACCTCCTGCTGATTAAAGCAACAGGTTGATCCTGGCCCTCAGAATTAAGTTGTGATAAGACTGCCCCTACCCCTAATTCAGATGCATCAGTTTGAACAATGAATTTCTTGGAGTAACATGGGCTTTTTAGGACAGGTGCAGTGCACATGGCCTGTTTCAGCTCCTCAAAAGCTTTCTGACAGCTAGCTGTCCACAATACCTTTTTTAGGCATTTTCTTGGAGGTGAGGTCATTAAGTGGGGCTGCAATGGAGCCACAGTTCTTAATGAACCTCCTGTAATACCCAGTGAGGCCTAAGAGGGCTCTCATCTGTGTCTGAGTTGTAGGGGGAACCCAATCCATGACAGTTTGGATTTTCCCCTGAACTGGTGCAATCTGCTCTCCACCTACCAGGTGTCCAAGATAAACCACTTTCCCCTGCCCTATCTGGCACTTTGAAGCCTTGATAGTGAGGCCTGCCTTTTGCAGGGCCTCCAAAACATTCCACAGGTGGACCAGGTGATCATTCCACGTGGAGCTAAAGAAAGCTATATCGTCCAGATATGCTGCACTGAAAGCCTCCAACCCTTGCAGGACTGTATTCACCAACCTATGAAACGTGGCAGGTGCATTTTTCAAACCAAAGGGCATTACTGTGAATTGGTAGTGCCCTCCAATAGTCGAAAATGCAGTTTTTGCTTTAGCATCCTCTGATAACTTGATCTGCCAATACCCTGCAGTCAAATCAAAGGTGCTTAGATACTTGGCAGATGCCAGTGTATCTATTAGCTCATCTGCCCTGGGTATAAGGTGAGCATCAGTTTTTGTTACCTGGTTGAGACCTCTGTAATCTACACAAAACCTAATCTCTCTTTTCCCATCTTTTGAGTGAGGCTTTGGTACAAGCACCACAGGAGAGGCCCATGGGCTTTCAGAATGTTCAACTTCTCCCAGTTCAAGCATTTTCTGAACTTCTTGTTTTATGCAGTCCCTGACATGGTCAGTCTGCCTATAGATCTTACTTTTGACAGGCATGCTGTCTCCAGTATCTATAGTGTGCTCACACCAAGAAGTGGTGCCTGGCACAGTAGAAAAGAGTTCAGAAAACTGACCTAGGAGATTTATGCAGTTGTCCTTCTGCTCAGCAGTAAGACAGTCTGCCAAAACTACACCTTCCACTAGAGCATCTTGTTCTGTGGAAGAGAAGAGATCAGGGAGAGGGTCACTCTCTTCTTCCTGTCCTTCATCTGTTGCCATGAGCAGGGTGAGATCAGCCCTGTCATAGTAGGGTTTTAGGCGATTGACATGGAGCACCCTAAGGGGACTTCTGGCAGTGCCCAGGACAACCAAGTAGGTGACCTCGCCCTTCTTTTCAACAATGAGATGGGGTCCACTCCATTTGTCTTGGAGTGCTCTTGGGGCCACAGGCTCCAATACCCACACCTTCTGTCCTGGTTGGTACTGAATCAGAACAGCCTTCTGGTCATGCCATTGCTTTTAGAGCTCTTGGCTGGCCTGAAGGTTTTTTCTGGCCTTTTTCATGTACTCACCCATTCTGGATCTTAGGCCGAGTACATAGTTGTGAGAAAGTAGCCTCTTTCTAGCCTTGTTACCCCCACTTTTGGCCTGTTTGTGAGTGTATGTCAGGGTGTTTTCACTGTCTCACTGGGATCCTGCTAGCCAGGGCCCAGTGCTCATAGTGAAAACCATATGTTTTCAGTATGTTTGTTATGTGTCACTGGAACCCTGCTAGTCAGGACCCCAGTGCTCATAAGTTTGTGGCCTATATGTATGTGTTCCCTGTGTGGTGCCTAACTGTCTCACTGAGGCTCTGCTAACCAGAACCTCAGTGGTTATGCTCTCTCTGTACAAATTGTCACTAACAGGCTAGTGACCAATTTTACCAATTCACATTGGCATACTGGAACACCCTTATAATTCCCTAGTATATGGTACTGAGGTACCCAGGGTATTGGGGTTCCAGGAGATCCCTATGGGCTGCAGCATTTCTTTTGCCACCCATAGGGAGCTCTGACAAATACTACACAGGCCTGCCACTGCAGCCTGAGTGAAATAATGCACACGTTATTTCACAGCCATTTTACACTGCACTTAAGTAACTTATAAGTCACCTATATGCCTAACCTTTACCTGGTAAAGGTTAGGTGCAAAGTTACTTAGTGTGTGGGCACCCTGGCACTAGCCAAGGTGCCCCCACATTGTTCAGGGCAAATTCCCCGACTTTGTGAGTGCTGGAGATACCATTACATGCGTGCACTACACATAGGTCACTACCTATATGTAGCTTCACAATGGTAACTCCAAATATGGCCATGTAACATGTCTATGATCATGGAATTGCCCCCTCTATGCCATCCTGGCATAGTTGGCACAATCCCATGATCCCAGTGGTCTGTAGCACAGACCCTGGTACTGCCAAACTGCCTTTCCTGGGGTTTCACTGCAGCTGCTGCCAACCCCTCAGACAGGTTTCTGCCCCCCTGGGGTCAAGCCAGGCTTGTCCCAGGATGGCAGAACAAAGGACTTCCTCTGAGAGAGGGTGTTACACCCTCTCCCTTTGGAAAATGGTGTGAAGGCAGGGGAGGAGTAGCCTCCCCCAGCCTCTGGAAATGCTTTCATGGGCACTTTTGGTGCCCATTTCTGCATAAGCCAGTCTACACCGGTTCAGGGACCCCTTAGCCCTGCTCTGGCGTGAAACTGGACAAAGGAAAGGGGAGTGACCACTCCCCTGACCTGCACCTCCCCTGGGAGGTGTCCAGAGCTCCTCCAGTGTGCTCCAGACCTCTGCCATCTTGGAAACAGAGGTGCTGCTGGCACACTGGACTGCTCTGAGTGGCCAGTGCCACCAGGTGACGTCAGAGACTCCTTCTGATAGGCTCCTTCAGGTGTTGCTAGCCTATCCTCTCTCCTAGGTAGCCAAACCCTCTTTTCTGGCTATTTAGGGTCTCTGTCTCTGGGGAAACTTTAGATAACGAGTGCAAGAGCTCATCCGAGTTCCTCTGCATCTCTCTCTTCACCTTCTGCCAAGGAATCGACTGCTGACCGCGCTGGAAGCCTGCAAAACTGCAACATAGTAGCAAAGACGACTACTGCAACTCTGTAACGCTGATCCTTCTCGACTGTTTTCCTGGTGGTGCATGCTGTGGGGGTAGTCTGCCTCCTCTCTGCACTAGAAGCTCCGAAGAAATCTCCCGTGGGTCGACGGAATCTTCCCCCTGCAACCGCAGGCACCAAAAAGCTGCATTACCGGTCCCTTGGGTCTCCTCTCAGCACGACGAGCGAGGTCCCTCGAATCCAGCAACTCTGTCCAAGTGACTCCCACAGTCCAGTGACTCTTCAGTCCAAGTTTGGTGGAGGTAAGTCCTTGCCTCACCTCGCTAGACTGCATTGCTGGGAACCGCGACTTTTGCAGCTACTCCGGCCTCCGTGCACTTCCGGCGGAAATCCTTTGTGCACAGTCCAGCCTGGGTCCACGGCACTCTAACCTGCATTGCACAACCTCCTAAGTTGTTCTCCGGCGACGTGGGACTTCTTTGTGCGACTTCAGGTGAGCAGTTTCACGCATCCTTGTAGTGCCTGTTTCTGGCACTTCTCCGGGTGCTACCTGCTGCTAAGTGGACTCCTTGTCTTGCTCGACGTCCCCTCTACCTCCTGGTCCAACTTGCGACCTCCTGGTCCCTCCTGGGCCACAGCAGTATCCAAAAACGCTAACCGCACAATTTGCAGCTAGCAAGGCTTGTTGGCGTTCCTTTGGCGGAAAAACACTTCTGCACGACTCTCCACGGCGAGAGGGATCTGTCCACCAAAGGGAAAGTCTCTAGCCCTTTTCGTTCCTGCAGAAACCTCAGCTTCTTCTGTCCAGTAGAAGCTTCTTTGCACCCACAGCTGGCATTTCCTGGGCATATGCCCATCTCCGACTTGCTTGTGACTTTTGGACTTGGTCCCCTTGTTCCACAGGTAACCTAGATTGGAAATCCATCGTTGTTGCATTGTTGGTTTGTGTCTTTCCTGCATTATTCCTCTATCACAACTTCTTTGTCCTTGGGGGAACTTTAGTGCACTTTGCACTCACTTTTCAGGGTCTTGGGGTGGGCTATTTTTCTAACCCTCACTATTTTCTAATAGTCCCAGCGACCCTCTACAAGGTCACATAGGTTTGGGGTCCATTCGTGGTTCGCATTCCACTTTTGGAGTATATGGTTTGTGTTGCCCCTATCCCTATGTGTCCCCATTGCATCCTATTGTAACTATTCATTGTTTGCACTGTTTTCTAAGACTATACTGCATATTTTTGGTATTGTGTACATATATCTTGTGTATATTTCCTATCCTCTCACTGAGGGTACACTCTAAGATACTTTGGCATATTGTCATAAAAATAAAGTACCTTTATTTTTAGTATAACTGTGTATTGTGTTTTCTTGTGATATTGTGCATATGACACTAAGTGGTACTGTAGTAGCTTCACACGTCTCCTAGTTCAGCCTAAGCTGCTCTGCTAAGCTACCATTATCTATCAGCCTAAGCTGCTAGACACCCTATACACTAATAAGGGATAACTGGGCCTGGTGCAAGGTGCAAGTACCCCTTGGTACTCACTACAAGCCAGTCCAGCCTCCTACATTGGTTGTGCAGTGGTGGGATAAGTGCTTTGAGACTACTTACCACTCTTGTCATTGTACTTTTCATAAGAGAAAAATATACAAAACAAGTTCAGTGTGTGTACACATAGCTAAAAAGTTTTGCATTTCCTCTTTTCACTCTTTTCTAAGTGCTGAAAAGTACTTCTAAACTTTCAAAAAGTTCTTAAAAGTTTTAAAAGTTTTTTTTCTCTGTCTTTCTAAAAGCTCTGACAAACTTTTTTCACTTTTTCTATCACTTTAACTCTCTCTAAAAATGTCTGGCACAGGCCAAAATGTTGATCTGTCCAAACTTGCATATGATCACCTTAGCTGGAAAGGAGCAAGGAGTCTCTGCATAGAGAGAGGTTTGAGTGTAGGGAAGAATCCTTCCTTGGAACTGTTACTTAACATGCTTAGAGAAGAAGATAAAGCCAGAAAGGCCCCATCTGTAGAAAAAGCAGCTAATGGTTCCCAATCTGATCCAGGGACACCCCTAGGAAAAGATTTAGGAAAGAAAAATCAGAGCCTGCCCATTACTAGACAGTCTAGCATAGTTGGTACAGATGTATAGTCACACCATACAGATAGTGTTGTCTCACATCATAGCAAGAGCATTCATTCTCACCACAGTAGAAGTGATGTTTCTGTTAACCAAGCTGTTAGGGTGCCTTCTGTAAGGGATAGGTCTCCTTCTGTCCATTCTCACCATACTTCTGTTTCAAGACATGACCCTCCCACCCACCCTGATGACAGATTGTTAGAAAGGAAGCTCAATAGATTGACAGTGGAACAAACCAGACTGAAGCTCAAGAAGCAACAGCTGGATTTGGATAGACAGACCTTAGAAGTAGAGAAGGAGAGACAGAAACTGGGTTTAGAAACCCATGGTGGCAGCAGCAGTATTCCCCATAGTCATCCTGCAAAAGAGCATGATTCCAGGAATCTGCACAAGATAGTTCCCCCTTATAAAGAGTGGGATGACATTAACAAGTGGTTTGCTGCACTTGAGAGGGCCTGCGCTGTACAGGATGTCCCTCAAAGGCAGTGGGCTGCTATCCTATGGCTATCATTTAGTGGAAAAGGTAGGGATAGGCTCCTTACTGTAAAAGAAAATGAAGCTAATGATTACAAAGTTCTTAAGAATGCACTCCTGGATGGTTATGGCTTAACCACTGAACAATACAGGATAAAGTTCAGAGAGACCAAAAAGGAGTCTTCACAAGACTGGGTTGATTTCATTGACCATTCAGTGAAGGCCTTGGAGGGGTGGTTACATGGCAGTAAAGTGACTGATTATGACAGCCTGTATAACTTGATCCTGAGAGAGCATATTCTTAATAATTGTGTGTCTGATTTGTTGCACCAGTACTTGGTGGACTCTGATCTGACCTCTCCCCAAGAATTGGGAAAGAAGGCAGACAAATGGGTCAGAACAAGGGTGAACAGAAAAGTTCATACAGGTGGTGACAAAGAGAACAAGAAGAAAGATGGTGAAAAATCTCAAGATAAGCATGGGGATAAGGGTAAAACCAAAGATCCCACTTCAAATCTTAAACACTCTTCAGGGGGTGGGGATAAAAAAAATCTTCCTCTTCTTCTCAACCTACACAAGTTAAAAAGCCTTGGTGCTTTGTGTGTAAAAATAGAGGCCATAGGCCAGGGGATAAGTCCTGTCCAGGTAAACCCCCTGAGCCTACCACCACTAATACATCAAGCTCTAGTGCCCCTAGCAGTAGTGGTACTAGTGGTGGGACTGCTGGCAACAGTCAAGTTAAGGGTGTAGTTGGGTTCACTTATGGGTCCATAGTAGAAACTGGGGTAGTCAGTCCCAAGACAGTTTCTGTCACACCTAGTGGCATTGGCCTTGCCACACTGGCTGCTTGTCCCCTTACAATGGATAAGTACAGGCAGACAGTTTCAATAAATGGTGTTGAGGCCTTGGCCTACAGGGACACAGGTGCCAGTATCACTTTGGTGACTGAAAACCTAGTGCACCCTGATCAACACATCATTGTACAACAGTATAAGATTATTGATGTCCATAACTCCACTAAGTTTCTTCCCTTAGCTATAATTCAGTTTAGTTGGGGTGGAGTTACTGGCCCTAAGCAGGTGGTGGTATCACCTAGCTTACCTGTAGACTGTCTCTTAGGTAATGACCTAGAGGCCTCAGGTTGGGCTGATGTAGAGTTTTATGCCCATGCAGCCATGCTGGGCATCCCTGAGGAATTGTTCCCTCTCATTTCTACTGAAATGAAAAAGCAAAGGAGAGAAGGCCTGAATACTCAGGATCCCTCTCCATCAACAGGTAAAAAGGGTATCACAGGATCCCCTAACCACCCTACCATTCAGGATACCATTCCTGTGGTGGGAGAAACCTCTCCTGGGGTGGCACCTGTTCCAAGGGAATCATCAGCTGGCAAAGCTGTACTCCCTGAGGTAGAAGTACCTCTCTGTGGGATAACTAACATTGGTGACAAAAAGAGCACCATTTTAGTTAACATGGAGCATCCCTCCAACCCTCCCAGAGAAACTTTAGTGCAGAAACCCTGCACTGCCTCACAACACTTAGGACAGCATCCCTGCCCTAGTGTGGAGCTCATAGGACAGCATCCCTGCCCTGCTCCAACTCAAGAGAAACAGCATTCCTGTTCTCTCTTCCAGCCATATGGACAAAGTTTTTGCCCAGCTATGGCTTTTCTGAGACAGCATCCATGTCTGGCATTTCCATCACTACAAATAGGTTCAGTGGACAATTCCCACTGCTCTAAACTAAAACTTACTGATAGAAACTCTGAAAATACATCTTCACATTGTTGCTTAGCTAAAAAACTTCAAACAGGGTGGTTTACATCCCCACAAGGAAGTAACCATATAGTGGATGATAAAGGGAGTAACCAGTCTATTGCAGAGCTACTCTCTACTTATCACCACTTAGACAATAAAGTCTCAACTGGCCAAGGTTAGCCTTATTGTCCTTCGTTTGGGGGGGGGTTGTGTGAGAAAGTAGCCTCTTTCTAGCCTTGTTACCCCCACTTTTGGCCTGTTTGTGAGTGTATGTCAGGGTGTTTTCACTGTCTCACTGGGATCCTGCTAGCCAGGGCCCAGTGCTCATAGTGAAAACCATATGTTTTCAGTATGTTTGTTTTGTGTCACTGGGACCCTGCTAGTCAGGACCCCAGTGCTCATAAGTTTGTGGCCTATATGTATGTGTTCCCTGTGTGGTGCCTAACTGTCTCACTGAGATTCTGCTAACCAGAACCTCAGTGGTTATGCTCTCTCTCTGTACAAATTGTCACTAACAGGCTAGTGACCAATTTTACCAATTCACATTGGCATACTGGAACACCCTTATAATTCCCTAGTATATGGTACTAAGGTACCCAGGGTATTGGGGTTCCAGGAGATCCCTATGGGCTGCAGCATTTCTTTTGCCACCCATAGGGAGCTCTGACAAATACTACACAGGCCTGCCACTGCAGCCTGAGTGAAATAATGCACACGTTATTTCACAGCCATTTTACACTGCACTTAAGTAACTTATAAGTCACCTATATGTCTAACCTTTACCTGGTAAAGGTTAGGTGCAAAGTTACTTAGTGTATGGGCACCCTGGCACTAGCCAAGGTGCCCCCACATTGTTCAGGGCAAATTCCCCGACTTTGTGAGTGCTGGAGATACCATTACATGCGTGCACTACACATAGGTCACTACCTATATGTAGCTTCACAATGGTAACTCCGAATATGGCCATGTAACATGTCTATGATCATGGAATTGCCCCCTCTATGCCATTCTGGCATAGTTGGCACAATCCCATGATCCCAGTGGTCTGTAGCACAGACCCTGGTACTGCCAAACTGCCTTTCCTGGGGTTTCACTGCAGCTGCTGCTGCTGCCAACCCCTCAGACAGGTTTCTGCCCCCCTGGGGTCAAGCCAGGCTTGTCCCAGGATGGCAGAACAAAGGACTTCCTCTGAGAGAGGGTGTTACACCCTCTCCCTTTGGAAAATGGTGTGAAGGCAGGGGAGGAGTAGCCTCCCCCAGCCTCTGGAAATGCTTTCATGGGCACTTTTGGTGCCCATTTCTGCATAAGCCAGTCTACACCGGTTCAGGGACCCCTTAGCCCTGCTCTGGCGTGAAACTGGACAAAGGAAAGGGGAGTGACCACTCCCCTGACCTGCACCTCCCCTGGGAGGTGTCCAGAGCTCCTCCAGTGTGCTCCAGACCTCTGCCATCTTGGAAACAGAGGTGCTGCTGGCACACTGGACTGCTCTGAGTGGCCAGTGCCACCAGGTGACGTCAGAGACTCCTTCTGATAGGCTCCTTCAGGTGTTGCTAGCCAATCCTCTCTCCTAGGTAGCCAAACCCTCTTTTCTGGCTATTTAGGGTCTCTGTCTCTGGGGAAACTTTAGATAACGAGTGCAAGAGCTCATCCGAGTTCCTCTGCATCTCTCTCTTCACCTTCTGCCAAGGAATCGACTGCTGACCGCGCTGGAAGCCTGCAAAACTGCAACATAGTAGCAAAGACGACTACTGCAACTCTGTAACGCTGATCCTGCCGCCTTCTCTACTGTTTTCCTGGTGGTGCATGCTGTGGGGGTAGTCTGCCTCCTCTCTGCACTAGAAGCTCCAAAGAAATCTCCCGTGGGTTGACGGAATCTTCCCCCTGCAACAGCAGGCACCAAAAGCTGCATTACCGGTCCCTTGGGTCTCCTCTCAGCATGACGAGCGAGGTCCCTCGAATCCAGCAACTCTGTCCAAGTGACTCCCACAGTCCAGTGACTCTTCAGTCCAAGTTTGGTGGAGGTAAGTCCTTGCCTCACCTAGCTAGACTGCATTGCTGGGAACCGCGACTTTTGCAGCTACTCCGGCCTCCGTGCACTTCCGGCGGAAATCCTTTGTGCACAGTCCAGCCTGGGTCCACGGCACTCTAACCTGCATTGCACGACCTCCTAAGTTGTTCTCCGGCGACGTGGGACTTCTTTGTGCGACTTCGGGTGAGCACTGTTTCACGCATCCTTGTAGTGCCTGTTTCTGGCACTTCTCCGGGTGCTACCTGCTGCTAAGAGGGCTCCCTGTCTTGCTCGACGTCCCCTATACCTCCTGGTCCAATTTGCGACCTCCTGGTCCCTCCTGGGCCACAGCAGTATCCAAAAGCGCTAACCGCACAATTTGCAGCTAGCAAGGCTTGTTGGCGTTCTTTCGGCGGGAAAACACTTCTGCACGACTCTCCACGGCGAGCGGGATCCGTCCACCAAAGGGAACGTCTCTAGCCCTTTTCGTTCCTGCAGAAACCTCAGCTTCTTCTGTCCAGTAGAAGCTTCTTTGCACCCACAGCTGGCATTTCCTGGGCATATGCCCATCTCCGACTTGCTTGTGACTTTTGGACTTGGTCCCCTTGTTCCACAGGTACCCTAGATTGGAAATCCATCGTTGTTGCATTGTTGGTTTGTGTCTTTCCTGCATTATTCCTCTATCACGACTTCTTTGTCCTTGGGGGAACTTTAGTGCACTTTGCACTCACTTTTCAGGGTCTTGGGGTGGGCTATTTTTCTAACCCTCACTATTTTCTAATAGTCCCAGCGACCCTCTACAAGGTCACATAGGTTTGGGGTCCATTCGTGGTTCGCATTCCACTTTTGGAGTATATGGTTTGTGTTGCCCCTATCCCTATGTATCCCCATTGCATCCTATTGTAACTATACATTGTTTGCACTGTTTTCTAAGACTATACTGCATATTTTTGATATTGTGTACATATATCTTGTGTATATTTCCTATCTTCTCACTGAGGGTACACTCTAAGATACTTTGGCATATTGTCATAAAAATAAAGTACCTTTATTTTTAGTATAACTGTGTATTGTGTTTTCTTATGATATTGTGCATATGACACTAAGTGGTACTGTAGTAGCTTCACACGTCTCCTAGTTCAGCCTAAGCTGCTCTGCTAAGCTACCATTATCTATCAGCCTAAGCTGCTAGACACCCTATACACTAATAAGGGATAACTGGGCCTGGTGCAAGGTGCAAGTACCCCTTGGTACTCACTACAAGCCAGTCCAGCCTCCTACATTGGTTGTGCAGTGGTGGGATAAGTGCTTTGAGACTACTTACCACTCTTGTCATTGTACTTTTCATAAGAGAAAAATATACAAAACAAGTTCAGTGTGTGTACACATAGCTAAAAAGTTTTGCATTTCCTCTTTTCACTCTTTTCTAAGTGCTGAAAAGTACTTCTAAACTTTCAAAAAGTTCTAAAAAGTTTTAAAAGTTTTTTTTCTCTGTCTTTCTAAAAGCTCTGACAAACTTTTTTCACTTTTTCTATCACTTTAACTCTCTCTAAAAATGTCTGGCACAGGCCAAAATGTTGATCTGTCCAAACTTGCATATGATCACCTTAGCTGGAAAGGAGCAAGGAGTCTCTGCATAGAGAGAGGTTTGAGTGTAGGGAAGAATCCTTCCTTGGAACTGTTACTTAACATGCTTAGAGAAGAAGATAAAGCCAGAAAGGCCCCATCTGTAGAAAAAGCAGCTAATGGTTCCCAATCTGATCCAGGGACACCCCTAGGAAAAGATTTAGGAAAGAAAAATCAGAGCCTGCCCATTACTAGACAGTCTAGCATAGTTGGTACAGATGTAGAGTCACACCATACAGATAGTGTTGTCTCACATCATAGCAAGAGCATTCATTCTCACCACAGTAGAAGTGATGTTTCTGTTAACCAAGCTGTTAGGGTGCCTTCTGTAAGAGATAGGTCTCCTTCTGTCCATTCTCACCATACTTCTGTTTCAAGACATGACCCTCCCACCCACCCTGATGACAGATTATTAGAAAGGGAGCTCAATAGATTGACAGTGGAACAAACCAGACTGAAGCTCAAGAAGCAACAGCTGGATTTGGATAGACAGACCTTAGAAGTAGAGAAGGAGAGACAGAAACTGGGTTTAGAAACCCATGGTGGCAGCAGCAGTATTCCCCATAGTCATCCTGCAAAAGAGCATGATTCCAGGAATCTGCACAAGATAGTTCCCCCTTATAAAGAGGGGGATGACATTAACAAGTGGTTTGCTGCACTTGAGAGGGCCTGCGCTGTACAGGATGTCCCTCAAAGGCAGTGGGCTGCTATCCTATGGCTATCATTTAGTGGAAAAGGTAGGGATAGGCTCCTTACTGTAAAAGAAAATGAAGCTAATGATTACAAAGTTCTTAAGAATGCACTCCTGGATGGTTATGGCTTAACCACTGAACAATACAGGATAAAGTTCAGAGAGACCAAAAAGGAGTCTTCACAAGACTGGGTTGATTTCATTGACCATTCAGTGAAGGCCTTGGAGGGGTGGTTACATGGCAGTAAAGTGACTGATTATGACAGCCTGTATAACTTGATCCTGAGAGAGCATATTCTTAATAATTGTGTGTCTGATTTGTTGCACCAGTACTTGGTGGACTCTGATCTGACCTCTACCCAAGAATTGGGAAAGAAGGCAGACAAATGGGTCAGAACAAGGGTGAACAGAAAAGTTCATACAGGGGGTGACAAAGAGAACAAGAAGAAAGATGGTGAAAAATCTCAAGATAAGCATGGGGATAAGGGTAAAACCAAAGATCCCACTTCAAATCTTAAACACTCTTCAGGGGGTGGGGATAAAAAAAATCTTCCTCTTCTTCTCAACCTACACAAGTTAAAAAGCCTTGGTGCTTTGTGTGTAAAAATAGAGGCCATAGGCCAGGGGATAAGTCCTGTCCAGGTAAACCCCCTGAGCCTACCACCACTAATACATCAAGCTCTAGTGCCCCTAGCAGTAGTGGTACTAGTGGTGGGACTGCTGGCAACAGTCAAGTTAAGGGTGTAGTTGGTTTCACTTATGGGTCCATAGTAGAAACTGGGGTAGTCAGTCCCAAGACAGTTTCTGTCACACCTAGTGGCATTGGCCTTGCCACACTGGCTGCTTGTCCCCTTTCAATGGATAAGTACAGGCAGACAGTTTCAATAAATGGTGTTGAGGCCTTGGCCTACAGGGACACAGGTGCCAGTATCACTTTGGTGACTGAAAACCTAGTGCACCCTGATCAACACATCATTGGACAACAGTATAAGATTATTGATGTCCATAACTCCACTAAGTTTCTTCCCTTAGCTATAATTCAGTTTAGTAGGGGTGGAGTTACTGGCCCTAAGCAGGTGGTGGTATCACCTAGCTTACCTGTAGACTGTCTCTTAGGTAATGACCTAGAGGCCTCAGGTTGGGCTGATGTAGAGTTTTATGCCCATGCAGCCATGCTGGGCATCCCTGAGGAATTGTTCCCTCTCATTTCTACTGAAATGAAAAAGCAAAGGAGAGAAGGCCTGAATACTCAGGATCCCTCTCCATCAACAGGTAAAAAGGGTATCACAGGATCCCCTAACCACCCTACCATTCAGGATACCATTCCTGTGGTGGGAGAAACCTCTCCTGGGGTGGCACCTGTTCCAAGGGAATCATCAGCTGGCAAAGCTGTACTCCCTGAGGTAGAAGTACCTCTCTGTGGGATAACTAACATTGGTGACAAAAAGAGCACCATTTTAGTTAACATGGAGCATCCCTCCAACCCTCCCAGAGAAACTTTAGTGCAGAAACCCTGCACTGCCTCACAACACTTAGGACAGCATCCCTGCCCTAGTGTGGAGCTCATAGGACAGCATCCCTGCCCTGCTCCAACTCAAGAGAAACAGCATCCCTGTTCTTTCTTCCAGCCATATGGACAAAGTTTTTGCCCAGCTATGGCTTTTCTGAGACAGCATCCCTGTCTGGCATTTCCATCACTACAAATAGGTTCAGTGGACAATTCCCACTGCTCTAAACTAAAACTTACTGATAGAAACTCTGAAAATACATCTTCACATTGTTGCTTAGCTAAAAAACTTCAAACAGGGTGGTTTACATCCCCACAAGGAAGTAACCATATAGTGGATGATAAAGGGAGTAACCAGTCTATTGCAGAGCTACTCTCTACTTATCACCACTTAGACAATAAAGTCTCAACTGGCCAAGGTTAGCCTTATTGTCCTTCGTTTGGGGGGGGGGGTTGTGTGAGAAAGTAGCCTCTTTCTAGCCTTGTTACCCCCACTTTTGGCCTGTTTGTGAGTGTATGTCAGGGTGTTTTCACTGTCTCACTGGGATCCTGCTAGCCAGGGCCCAGTGCTCATAGTGAAAACCATATGTTTTCAGTATGTTTGTTTTGTGTCACTGGGACCCTGCTAGTCAGGACCCCAGTGCTCATAAGTTTGTGGCCTATATGTATGTGTTCCCTGTGTGGTGCCTAACTGTCTCACTGAGATTCTGCTAACCAGAACCTCAGTGGTTATGCTCTCTCTGTACAAATTGTCACTAACAGGCTAGTGACCAATTTTACCAATTCACATTGGCATACTGGAACACCCTTATAATTCCCTAGTATATGGTGCTGAGGTACCCAGGGTATTGGGGTTCCAGGAGATCCCTATGGGCTGCAGCATTTCTTTTGCCACCCATAGGGAGCTCTGACAAATACTACACAGGCCTGCCACTGCAGCCTGAGTGAAATAATGCACAGGTTATTTCACAGCCATTTTACACTGCACTTAAGTAACTTATAAGTCACCTATATGTCTAACCTTTACCTGGTAAAGGTTAGGTGCAAGGTTACTTAGTGTGTGGGCACCCTGGCACTAGCCAAGGTGCCCCCACATTGTTCAGGGCAAATTCCCCAACTTTGTGAGTGCTGGAGATACCATTACATGCGTGCACTACACATAGGTCACTACCTATATGTAGCTTCACAATGGTAACTCCGAATATGGCCATGTAACATGTCTATGATCATGGAATTGCCCCCTCTATGCCATCCCAGTGGTCTGTAGCACAGACCCTGGTACTGCCAAACTGCCTTTCCTGGGGTTTCACTGCAGCTGCTGCTGCTGCCAACCCCTCAGACAGGTTTCTGCCCCCCTGGGGTCAAGCCAGGCTTGTCCCAGGATGGCAGAACAAAGGACTTCCTCTGAGAGAGGGTGTTACACCCTCTCCCTTTGGAAAATGGTGTGAAGGCAGGGGAGGAGTAGCCTCCCCCAGCCTCTGGAAATGCTTTCATGGGCACTTTTGGTGCCCATTTCTGCATAAGCCAGTCTACACCGGTTCAGGGACCCCTTAGCCCTGCTCTGGTGCGATACTGGACAAAGGAAAGGGGAGTGACCACTCCCCTGACCTGCACCTCCCCTGGGAGGTGTCCAGAGCTCCTCCAGTGTGCTCCAGACCTCTGCCATCTTGGAAACAGAGGTGCTGCTGGCACACTGGACTGCTCTGAGTGGCCAGTGCCACCAGGTGACGTCAGAGACTCCTTCTGATAGGCTCCTTCAGGTGACATGGGGGGGGGTTACTGGTCCAAAGAAAGTTGTGGTTGCCTCAGATTTACCTGTAGACTGTCTACTAGGAAATTATTTACAGACATCAGCTTGGGCAGAAGTGGAGTTGGAGGCTCATGCAGCAGTGCTGGGCATTCCTGAGCATATTTTTGCTTTCACAAGGGCTCAGGCCAAAAAGCAAAAAGGACAGGGTGACTTGGATCCTGGAACAATGGACCAAGTTCTCCCTAAAGCTAGGGTTAATAAGGGTAAATCCGTACCCACTATCCCTCCCTCTACAGATGATTCTACTTCTGAGGAAGAATAATTTCCCCCCTGTGCAGAACCTTCACCAGAGGAGCTGGAAGCAGACACTGCGGAGCTTTTGGGTGGAGGGGGGCCTGCCAAGGAGGAGCTGAGTGTGGCACAGCAAACCTGTCCCACATTAGAGGGTCTAAGACAGCAAGCTGTCAAACAGCAAAATGGGGATGTCAGTGACTCACATAGAGTTTACTGGGAGGACAACCTCTTGTATACAGAGTCAAGGGACCCAAAACCTGGAGCAGCCTGGAGACTGGTCATTCCCCTGCAATACTGAGAGCTCCTCCTAACTCTGCCACACGCCATTCCCTTGGCTGGACATTTGGGTCAGATTAAAACATGGGAAAGGCTTGTCCCCCTGTTTCACTGGCCTAGGATGTCAGAGGACACAAAGGATTTTTGTAAGTCCTGCGTGGCCTGCCAAGCCAGTGGCAAGACTGGTGGCACCCCAAAGGCTCCCCTTATTCCACTGCCTGTGGTTGGGGTTCCCTTTGAAAGGGTAGGGGTTGACATAGTTGGCCCCCTGGACCCTCCTACTGCTTCAGGCAAGAGGGGTATCTTAGTGGTAGTGGACCATGCCACAAGATATCCTGAAGCAATTCCTCTAAGGACCACTACAGCACCTGCAGTGGCAAAATCCCTCCTGGGAATCTTTTCCAGGGTGGGTTTCCCAAAAGAGGTTGTATCAGACTGGGGTAGCAACTTTGTGTCTGCATACTTGAAGGCCATGTGGAAGGAATGTGGTGTAACATACAAATTCACCACACCTTATCATCCACAAACAAATGGACTGGTTGAGAGGTTTAACAAAACTCTCAAAGGAATGATAATGGGACTCCCTGAAAAACTCAGGAGGAGATGGGATGTCCTGTTACCTTGCCTCTTTTTTGCTTACAGGGAGGTACCCCAGAAAGGAGTGGGCTTCAGCCCCTTTGAACTCCTATTTGGACACCCTGTAAGAGGTCCCCTAACACTTGTAAAAGAGGGTTGGGAACAACCTTTAAAAGCTCCTAAGCAACACATAGTGGACTATTGTAGGAGGCTGGACTGGCTTGTAGTGAGTACCAAGGGGTACTTGCACCTTGCACCAGGCCCAGTTATCCCTTATTAGTGTATAGGGTGTCTAGCAGCTTAGGCTGATAGATAATGGTAGCTTAGCAGAGCAGCTTAGGCTGAACTAGGAGACGTGTGAAGCTACTACAGTACCACTTAGTGTCATATGCACAATATCATAAGAAAACACAATACACAGTTATACTAAAAATAAAGGTACTTTATTTTTATGACAATATGCCAAAGTATCTTAGAGTGTACCCTCAGTGAGAGGATAGGAAATATACACAAGATATATGTACACAATACCAAAAATATGCAGTATAGTCTTAGAAAACAGTGCAAACAATGTATAGTTACAATAGGATGCAATGGGGACACATAGGGATAGGGGCAACACAAACCATATACTCCAAAAGTGAATGCGAACCACGTATGGACCCCAAACCTATGTGAGCTTGTAGAGGGTCGCTGGGGCTGTAAGAAAACAGTGAGGGTTAGAAAAATAGCCCACCCCAAGACCCTGAAAAGTAGGTGTAAAGAGCACCTGTATTCCCCAGAGAGCACAGAAGTCGTGATAGGGGAATTCTGCAAGGAAGACCAACACCAGCAAAGCAACCAAAGTGGATTTCCGGACGAGAGTACCTGTGGAACAAGGGGACCAAGTCCAAGAGTCGCGAAAAAGTCGAGAGTGGGCAGATGCCCAGTATAGGAAAGTACCATCTTGCCTGGCATGTTACCCCCATTTTTCACTGTATATATGTTATTTTAGTGTATGTGTCACTGAGACCCTGCCAGCCAGGGCCCCAGTGCTCATAAGTGTGCCCTGTATGTGTTACCTGTGTTATGACTAACTGTCTCACTGAGGCTCTGCTATCCAGAACCTCAGTGGTTATGCTCTCTCATTTCTTTCCAAATTGTCACTAACAGGCTAGTGACCAATTTCACCAATTTACATTGGCATACTGGAACACCCTTATAATTCCCTAGTATATGGTACTGAGGTACCCAGGGTATTGGGGTTCCAGGAGATCCCTATGGGATGCAGCATTTCTTTTGCCACCCATAGGGAGCACTGACAATTCTTACACAGGCCTGCCACTGTAGCCTGAGTGAAATAACGTCCACGTTATTTCACAGCCATTTACCACTGCACTTAAGTAACTTATAAGTCACCTATATGTCTAACCTTTACCTGGTAAAGGTTAGGTGCTAAGTTACTTAGTGTGTGGGCACCCTGGCACTAGCCAAGGTGCTCCCACATTGTTCAGGGCAAATTCCCCGGACTTTGTGAATGTGGGGACACCATTACATTTGTGCACTATACATAGGTCACTACCTATGTATAGCTTCACAATGGTAACTCCGAATATGGCCATGTAACATGTCTATGATCATGGAATTGCCCCCTCTATGCCATCCTGGCATTGTTGGCACAATCCCATGATCCCACGGGTCTCTAGCACAGACCCGGGTACTGCCAAACTGCCTTTTCAGGGGTTTCACTGCAGCTGCTGCTGCTTCCAACCCCTCAGACAGGTTTCTGCCCTCCTGGGGTCCAGCCAGGCTTGGCCCAGGATGGCAGAACAAAGGACTTCCTCAGAGAGAGGGTGTTACACCCTCTCCCTTTGGAAAAAGGTGTTAAGGCAGGGGAGGGGTAGCCTCCCCCAGCCTCTGGAAATGCTTTCATGGGCACAGATGGTGCCCATTTCTGCATAAGCCAGTCTACACCGGTTCAGGGACCCCTTAGCCCTGCTCTGGCGCAAAACTGGACAAAGGAAAGGAGAGTGACCACTCCCCTGACCTGCACCTCCCCTGGGAGGTGCCCAGAGCTCCTCCATTGTGCTCCAGACCTCTGCCATCTTGGAAACAGAGGTGCTGGTGGCACACTGGACTGCTCTGAGTGGCCAGGGCCAGCAGGTGACGTCAGAGACTCCTTCTGATAGGCTCCTTCAGGTGTTGCTAGCCTATCCTCTCTCCTAAGTAGCCAAACCCTCCTTTCTGGCTATTTAGGGTCTTTGCTTTGGGGAATTCCTTAGATAACGAATGCAAGAGCTCATCAGAGTTCCTTTGCCAAGGAATCGACTGCTGACCGCGCTGGAAGCCTGCAAAACTGCAACAAAGTAGCAAAGACGACTACTGCGACCTTGTAACGCTGATCCTGCCGCCTTCTCGACTGTTTTCCTGATGGTGCATGCTGTGGGGGTAGTCTGCCTCCTCTCTGCACTAGAAGCTCCGAAGAAATCTCCCGTGGGTCGACGGAATCTTCCCCCTGCAACCGCAGGCACCAAAGAACTGCATCACCGGTCCTCTGGGTCTCCTCTCAGCATGACGAGCGGGGTCCCTTGACCTCAGCAACTCTGTCCAAGTGACTCCCACAGTCCAGTGACTCTTCAGTCCAAGTTTGGTGGAGGTAAGTCCTTGCCTCCCCACGCCAGACTGCATTGCTGGGAAATGCGTGTTTTGCAGCTACTCCGGCTCCTGTGCACTCCACCAAGATTTCCTTTGTGCACAGCCAAGCCTGGGTCCATGGCACTCTAACCTGCATTGCACGACCTCCTGAGTTGTCCTCCGGCGGCGTGGGACTCTCTTGTGCAACTTCGGGTGAGCACCGTTTCACTCCACTTTGTAGTGCCTGTTCTGGCACTTCTGAAGGGGCTGCTTGTTTCTGAGAGGGCTCCTTGTCTTGCTGGACGACTCCTCTGTCCCCTCACGCAATTGGTGACATCCTGGTCCCTCCTGGGCCACAGCAGCATCCACAAACCCTAACTGCAAGCTTTGCAGCTAGCAAGGCTTGTTTACAGTCTTTCCGCAGGAAATCACTTCTGCACAACACTTCGTGACGTGTGATATCCATCCTCCAAAGGGGAAGTTTCTAGCCCTTGTCATTCTTGCAGAATCCTCAGCTTCTACTGTCCAGTAGCAGGTTCTTTGCACCCACAGCTGGCATTTCCTGGGCATCTGCCCACTCTCAACTTGATTGTGACTTTTGGACTTGGTCCCCTTGTTACACAGGTACCCTCGTCTGGAAATCCATTGTTGTTGTATTGCTGGTTTTGGTCTTTCCTGCAGAATTCCCCTATCACGACTTCTGTGCTCTTTGGGGAACTTTAGTGCACTTTACACTCACTCTTCAGGGTCTTGGGGTGGGCTATTTTTCTAACCCTCACTGTTTTCTTACAGTCCCAGCGACCCTCTACAAGGTCACATAGGTTTGCGGTCCATTCGTGGTTCGCAATCCACTTTTGGAGTATATGGTTTGTGTTGCCTCTATCCCTATGTGCCCCCATTGCATCCTATTGTAACTATACATTGTTTGCACTGTTTTCTATTGCTATACTGCATATTTTTGGTATTGTGTACATATGTCTTGTGTATATTTGCTATCCTCATACTGAGGGTACTCACTGAGATACTTTTGGCATATTGTCATAAGAATAAAGTACCTTTATTTTTAGTATATCTGTGTATTGTGTTTTCTTATGATATTGTGCAAGTGACACTAGTGGTACTGTAGGTGCTTCAATCGTCTCCTAGTTCAGCCTAAGCTGCTCTGCTAACCTACCATTTTCTATGAGCCTAAGCTGCTAGACACCCCTATACACTAATAAGGGATACCTGGGCCTGGTGCAAGGTGTAAGTACACCTTGGTACTCACTACAAGCCAGTCCAGCCTCCTACATTGGTTGTGCAGCGGTGGGATAAGTACTTTGCAACTACTTACCACTTTTGTCATTGTACTTTTCATAAGAGAAAAATATACAAAACAAGTTCAGTGTATGTACACCTAACCAAAACGTTTTGCATTTCCTCTTTTCACTCTTTTTCTAAGTGCTGAAAAGTACCTCTAAACTTTCTAAATGTTATTAAAAAGTTTTAAAAAGTTTTTTTTCTGTCTTTTCAAGTGTTCTGAAAAACTTTTTCTCTCTTTTTCTATCACTTAACTCTTTCTAAAAATGTCTGGGACAGGCCAAACTGTTGATCTGTCCAAACTTGCATATGATCACCTTAGCTGGAAAGGAGCAAGGAGTCTCTGCATAGAGAGAGGTTTGAGTGTAGAGAAGAATCCCCCCAGAGAACTGTTGGTTAACATGCTTCTAGAACAGGATAAGGCCAAAGGTGCCCCTTCTGTTGAAAAAGTAGCTAATGGTTCCCAATCTGATCCAGGGACTCCCCTAGAAAAAGATTCAGGAAAGAAACTTCCTAGCCTGCCCATTACTAGACAGCCTAGCATAGTTGGTACTGATGTAGAGTCACACCATACTGATAGTGTTGTCTCACATCATAGCAAGAGTATTCCTTCTCACCACAGAAGAAGTAATGTTTCTGTTAACCAAGCTGTTAGGATGCCTTCTGTAAGGGATGGGTCTCCTTCTGTCCATTCTCACCATACCTCTGTTTCAAGGCATGTCCCTCCCACCCACCCTGATGACAGATTGTTAGAAAGGGAGCTCAATAGATTGAGAGTGGAACAAATCAGACTGAAGCTCAAGAAGCAACAGCTGGATTTGGATAGACAGTGCTTAGAAGTGGAGAGAGAAAGACAGAAATTGGGTTTAGAAACCCATGGTGGCAGCAGCAGTATTCCCCATAGTCATCCTGCAAAAGAGCATGATTCCAGGAATCTGCACAAGATAGTTCCTCCTTATAAGGAGGGGGATGACATTAACAAGTGGTTTGCTGCACTTGAGAGGGCCTGTGTTGTACAGGATGTCCCTCAAAGGCAGTGGGCTGCTATCCTATGGCTATCATTTAGTGGAAAGGGTAGGGATAGGCTCCTTACTGTGAAAGAAAGTGATGCCAATAATTTTACAGTTCTTAAGAATGCACTCCTAAATGGTTATGGCTTAACCACTGAACAGTACAGGATGAAGTTCAGAGAGACCAAAAAGGAGTCTTCACAAGACTGGGTTGATTTTGTTGACCATTCAGTGAAGGCCTTGGAGGGGTGGTTACATGGCAGTAAAGTTACTGATTATGACAGCCTGTATAACTTGATCCTGAGAGAGCATATTCTTAATAATTGTGTGTCTGATTTGTTCCACCAGTACTTGGTGGACTCTGATCTGACCTCTCCCCAAGAATTGAGAAAGAAGGCAGACAAATGGGTCAGAACAAGGGTGAACAGAAAAGTTCATACAGGGGGTGACAAAGATGGCAATAAGAAGAAGGATGGTAAGTCTTCTGACAAGGGTGGGGACAAATCTAAAAATGAGTCTTCATCAGGCCCACAAAAACTCTCTGGTGGGGGTGGTGGGCCCAAATCCTCTTCCAATCAAAACAAAGAAAATAAACCATGGTGCTATTTATGTAAAATAAAAGGCCATTGGACAACAGATCCCAGTTGTCCAAAGAAAAGCACCAAGCCTCCTACCACTACAACCCCTACTGCTACACCTAGTGTCCCTACTAATAGAAGTGGTGGTAGGAGCAAACCTACTAATAGCCAATCCAAGGGAGTAGCTGGGCTCACTATTGGTAACTTAGTTGGGGTTTGTCTGATTAGGGAGACCACAGAGGCTGTATTAGTCTCTGAGGGGGCTATTGATTTAGCCACCTTGGTTGCTTGTCCCCTTAACATGGATAAGTACAAGCAACTACCCCTAATAAATGGTGTTGAGGTTCAGGCCTACAGGGACACTGGTGCCAGTGTTACAATGGTAATAGAGAAACTGGTCCACCCTGAACAACACCTACTTGGTCACCAGTACCAAGTAACCGATGCTCACAACAACACCCTTAGCCACCCCATGGCTGTTGTAAATCTCAACTGGGGGGGTTACTGGCCCAAAGAAAGTTGTGGTTGCCTCAGATTTACCTGTAGACTGTCTATTAAGGAATGATTTAGAGACATCAGCTTGGGCAGAAGTGGAGTTGGAGGCCCATGCAGCAATGCTGGGCATCCCAGGGCATATTTATGCTTTAACCAGGGCTCAGGCCAAAAAGCAAAAAGGACAGGGTGACTTGGATCCTGGAACAATGGACCAAGTACTCCCTAAAGCTAGGGCTAGTAGAAGTAAAGCACTACCTACTATCACTCCCTCTACAGTGGATTCTTGTTCTGAGGAAGAAGAATTTCCACCCTGTGCAGAACCAACACCAGAGGAGCTGGAAGCAGACACTGCTGAGCTTTTGGGTGAAGGGGGGCCTGCCAGGGAGGAGCTGAGTGTGGTACAGCAGACCTGTCCCACACTAGAGGGTCTAAGACAACAAGCTGTCAAACAAGCAAATGGGGATGTCAGTGACTCTCACAGAGTTTACTGGGAGGACAACCTCTTGTACACTGAAGCAAGGGATCCAAAACCTGGAGCTGCCAGGAGATTGGTAATTCCTCAGGAGTACAGAAAGTTCCTCCTAACTCTTGCTCACGACATTCCCCTTGCTGGACATTTGGGGCAAATTAAAACTTGGGACAGGCTTGTTCCCTTGTTTCATCGGCCTAGAATGTCTGAGGACACAAAAGATTTTTGTAAGTCCTGTGAAACCTGTCAAGCCAGTGGCAAAACAGGTGGCACCCCAAAGGCACCCCTTATTCTACCGCCTGTGGTTGGGGTTCCCTTTGAAAGGGTAGGGGTTGACATAGTTGGCCCCCTTGACCCTCCTACTGCTTCAGACAATAGGTTTATCTTGGTGGTAGTGGACCATGCCACCAGATATCCTGAAGCAAGTCCTCTAAGGACCACTACAGCTCCTGCAGTGGCAAAGGCCCTCCTGGGAATCTTTTCCAAGGTGGGCTTCCCAAAAGAGGTGGTATCAGACAGGGGAAGCAATTTCATGTCTGCTTACTTAAAGGCCATGTGGAAGGAGTGTGGTGTGACTTACAAGTTCACTACACCCTATCATCCACAAACAAATGGACTGGTGGAGAGATTTAACAAAACTCTCAAAGGCATGATTATGGGACTCCCTGAAAAAGTCCGCAGGAGATGGGATATCCTTTTACCATGCCTCCTTTTTGCCTACAGGGAGGTACCCCAGAAAGGAGTGGGCTTCAGCCCCTTTGGACTCCTCTTTGGACACCCTGTGAGGGGTCCACTAACACTTGTCAAGGAGGGTTGGGAACAACCTTTAAAAGCTCCAAAGCAAGATATAGTGGATTATGTGCTTGGCCTCAGATCAAGGATGGCTGAGTAAATGAAAAAGGCCAGTAAAAACCTTCAGGCCAGCCAAGAGCTCCAAAAGCAATGGCATGACCAGAAGGCTGTTTTGGTTCAGTACCAACCAGGGCAGAAAGTGTGGGTCTTGGAGCCTGTGGCCCCAAGAGCACTCCAAGATAAATGGAGTGGACCCCACACAATTGTTGAAAAGAAGGGTGAAGTCACCTACTTAGTTGACTTAGGCACTGCCAGGAGTCCCCTTAGGGTGCTCCATGTCAACAGCCTGAAACCCTACTATGACAGGGCTGATCTCACCCTGCTCATGGCAACTGATGAGGGACAGGAAGAACACAGTGATCCTCTACCTGATCTCTTCTCTTCCACAGAACAAGATGCTCTAGTGGAAGGTGTTGTACTGGCAGATTGTCTTACTGCTGAGCAGAAAGACCACTGCATAAATCTCCTGGGTCAGTTTTCTGAACTCTTCTCTACTGTGCCAGGTACCACTTCTTGGTGTGAGCACACTATAGATACTGGAGACAGCTTGCCTGTCAAAAGTAAGATCTATAGGCAGCCTGACCATGTCAGAGACTGCATAAAGCAAGAGGTGCAGAAAATGTTAGAACTGGGAGTGGTTGAGCACTCTGAAAGTCCATGGGCCTCTCCTGTGGTACTTGTACCAAAACCTCATTCCAAAGATGGAAAGAAAGAAATGCGGTTTTGTGTTGACTACAGAGGTCTCAACCAGGTAACCAAAACTGATGCTCACGCTATACCCAGGGCAGATGAGCTCATAGATACACTGGCATCTGCCAAGTATCTAAGCACTTTTGATTTGACTGCAGGGTATTGGCAGATCAAATTATCAGAAGATGCTAAAGCAAAAACTGCATTTTCAACCATTGGAGGCCATTACCAATTCACAGTAATGCCTTTTGGACTGAAAAATGCACCTGCCACTTTTCAGAGGTTGGTGAACACAGTCCTGCAAGGGCTGGAAGCTTTTAGTGCAGCATATCTGGACGATATAGCTGTCTTTAGCTCCAGTTGGGATGATCACCTGGTCCACCTATGGAAAGTTTTGGAGGCCCTGCAAAAGGCAGGCCTCACTATCAAGGCATCAAAGTGCCAGATAGGGCAGGGGAAGGTGGTTTATCTGGGACACCTGGTTGGTGGAGAACAGATTGCACCACTTCAGGGGAAAATCCAGACAATTATTGATTGGGTTCCCCCTACTACTCAGACTCAGGTGAGAGCCTTTTTAGGCCTCTCAGATTCCAGAACTTTCTGTCACCGAAATGAGAGGAAAAAGTGTTTTTTTGGCCAAATTTTGATGTTTGCAAAGGATTCTGGGTAACAAAACCTGGTCAGAGCCCCACAAGTCACCCCATCTTGGATTCCCCTAGGTCTCTAGTTTTCAAAAATGCATAGGTTTGGTAGGTTTCCCTAGGTGCCGGCTGAGCTAGAGGCCAAAATCTACAGGTAGGCACTTTGCAAAAAACACCTCTGTTTTCTTTAAAAAAATGTGATGTGTCCACTTTGCGTTTTGGGGCATTTCCTGTCGCTGGCGCTAGGCCTACCCACAGAAGTGAGCTACCATTTTTATCGAGAGACTTAGGGGAACGCTGGGTGGAAGGAAATTTGTGGCTCCTCTCTGATTCCAGAACTTTCTGTCACCAAAATGTGAGGAAAATGTGTTTTTTTAGCCAATTTTGAGGTTTGCAAAGGATTCTGGGTAACAAAACCTGGTCAGAGCCCCACAAGTCACCCCATCTTGGATTCCCCTAGGTCTCTAGTTTTCAAAAATGCATAGGTTTGGTAGGTTTCCCTAGGTTCCGGCTGAGCTAGAGGCCAAAATCTACAGGTAGGCACTTTGCAAAAAACACCTCTGTTTTCTTTCAAAAAATGTGATGTGTCCACGTTGCGTTTTGGGCCATTTCCCTTCGTGGGCGCTGGGCCCACCCACAGAAGTGAGGTACCATTTTTATCGAGAGACTTAGGGGAACGCTGGGTGGAAGGACATTTGTGGCTCCTCTCAGATTCCAGAACTTTCTGTCACCGAAATGAGAGGAAAAAGTGTTTTTTGGGCCAAAGTTTGATGTTTGCAAAGGATTCTGGGTAACATAACCTGGTCAGAGCCCCGCAAGTCACCCCATCTTGGATTCCCCTGGGTTTCTACTTTTCAAAAATGTGCTAGTTTGCTAGGTTTCCCCAGGTGCCGAATGAGCTACAGGCCAAAATCCAAAGGTAGGCACTTTGCAAAAAACACTTCTGTTTTCTTTAAAAAAATGTGGTGTGTCCACGTTGCGTTTTGGGGCATTTCCTGTCGCGGGCGCTAGGCCTACCCACAGAAGTGAGGTACCATTTGTATCGAGAGACTTAGGGGAACGCTGGGTGGAAGGATATTTGTGGCTCCTCTCAGGTTCCAGAACTTTCTGTCACCGAAATGAGAGGAAAAAGTGTTTTTTTGGCCAAATTTTGATGTTTGCAAAGGATTCTGGGTAACATAATCAGGTCAGAGCCCCGCAAGTCACCCCATCTTGGATTCCCCTGGGTTTCTAGTTTTAAAAAATGTACTGATTTGCTAGGTTTCCCCAGGTGCCGGCTGAGCTACAGGCCAAAATCCACAGGTAGGCACTGTATTCTATGAAAAAATCTGATGTGTCCACGTTGTGTTTTGGGCCATTTCCTTTCGTGGGCGCTAGTCCTACCCACACAAGTGAGGTATCATTTTTTTTGGGAGACTTGGGGGAACGCTGGGTGGAAGAAAATTTGTGGATCCTCTCTGATTCCAGAACTTTCTGTCACCAAAATGTGAGAAAAATGTGTTTTGTTAGCCAAATTTTGAGGTTTGCAAAGGATTCTGGGTAACAAAACCTGGTCAGAGCCCCACAAGTCACCCCATCTTGGATTCCCCTAGGTCTCTAGTTTTTAAAAATTAATAGGTTTGGTAGGTTTCCCTAGGTGCCGGCTGAGCTAGAGGCCAAAATCTACAGGTAGGCACTTTGCAAAAAACACCTCTGTTTTCTTTAAAAAAATGTGATGTGTCCACTTTGCGTTTTGGGGCATTTCCTGTCGCTGGCGCTAGTCCTACCCACAGAAGTGAGCTACCATTTTTATCGAGAGAGTTAGGGGAACGCTGGGCGGAAGGAAATTTGTGGCTCCTGTCAGATTCCAGAACTTTCTGTCACCGAAATGAGTGGAAAAGGTGTTTTATTGTCCAAATTTTGATGTTTGCAAAGGATTCTGGGTAACATAACCTGGTCAGAGCCCCGCAAGTCACCCCATCTTGGATTCCCCTGGGTTTCTAGTTTTCAAAAATGTGCTGGTTTGCTAGGTTTCCCCAGGTGCCGGATGAGCTACAGGCCAAAATCCAAAGGTAGGCACTGTTTTCTATGAAAAAATGTGATGTGTCCACGTTGTGTTTTGGGCCATTTCCTTTCGTGGGCGCTAGTCCTACCCACACAAGTTAGGTATCATTTTTATCGGGAAACTTGGGGAAACGCTGGGTGGAAGGAAATTTGTGGCTCCTCTCTGATTCCAGAACTTTCTGTCACCAAAATGTGTGGAAAATGTGTTTCTTTAGCCACATTTTGAGGTTTGCAAAGGATTCTGGGTAACAAAACCTGGTCAGAGCCCCACAAGTCACCCCATCTTGGATTCCCCTAGGTCTCTAGTTTTCAAAAATGCATAGGTTTGGTAGGTTTCCCTAGGTGCCGGCTGAGGTAGAGGCCAAAATCTACAGGTAGGCACTTTGCAAAAAACACCTCTGTTTTCTTTAAAAAAATGTGATGTGTCCACGTTGCGTTTTGGGCCATTTCCGTTCGTGGGCATTGGGCCCACCCACAGAAGTGAGGTACCATTTTTATCGAGAGACTTAGGGGAACGCTGGGTGGAAGGAAATTTGTGGCTCCTCTCAGATTCCAGAACTTTCTGTCACCGAAATGAGAGGAAAAAGTGTTTTTTTGGCCAAATTTTGATGTTTGCAAAGGATTCTGGGTAACATAACCTGGTCAGATCCCCGCAAGTCACCCCATCTTGGATTCCCCTGGGTTTCTAGTTTTGAAAAATGTGCTGGTTTCCTAGGTTTTCCCAGGTGCCGAATGAGCTACAGGCCAACATCCAAAGGTAGGCACTTTGCAAAAAACACTTCTGTTTTCTTAAAAAAAATGTGGTGTGTCCACATTGCGTTTTGGGGCATTTCGTGTCGCGGGCGCTAGGCCTACCCACAGAAGTGAGGTACCATTCGTATCGAGAGACTTAGGGGAACGCTGGGTGGAAGGAAATTTGTGGCTCCTGTCAGATTCCAGAACTTTCTGTCACAGAAATGAGAGGAAAAAGTGTTTTTTTGGCCAAATTTTGATGTTTGCAAAGGATTCTGGGTAACATAACCTGGTCAGAGCCCGGCAAGTCACCCCATCTTGGATTCCCCTGGGTTTCTAGTTTTGAAAAATGTGCTGGTTTGGTATGTTTCCCTAGGTGCCGGATGAGCTACAGGCCAAAATCCACAGGTAGGCACTGTTTTCTATGAAAAAATCTGATGTGTCCACGTTGTGTTTTGGGCCCTTTCCTTTTGTGGGCGCTAGTCCTACCCACACAAGTGAGGTATCATTTTTATCGGGAGACTTGAAGGAAAGCTGGGTGGAAGGAAATTTGTGGCTCCTCTCTGATTCCAGAACTTTCTGTCACCAAAACGTGAGGAAAATGTATTTTTTTAGCCAAATCTTGAGGTTTGCAAAGGATTCAGGGTAACAAAACCTGGTCCGAGTCCCGCAAGTCACCCCATCTTGGATTCCCTTGGGTTTCTAGTTTTCAAAAAGGTGCTGGTTTGCTAGATTTCCCCAGGTGCCGGATGAGCTACAGGCCAAAATCCAAAGGTAGGCACTGTTTTCTATGAAAAAATGTGATGTGTCCACGTTGTGTTTTGGGCCATTTCCTTTCGTGGGCGCTAGTCCTACCCACACAAGTTATGTATCATTTTTATCGGGAGACTTGGGGGAACGCTGGGTGGAAGGAAATTTGTGGTTCCTTTCTGATTCCAGAACTTTCTGTCACCAAAATGTGAGGAGAATTTGTTTTTTTAGCCAAATTTTGAGGTTTGCAAAGGATTCTGGGTAACAAAACCTGGTCAGAGACCCACAAGTCACCCCATCTTGGATTCCCCTAGGTCTCTAGTTTTCAGAAATGCATAGGTTTGGTAGGTTTCCCTAGGTGCCGGCTGAGCTAGAGGCCAGAATCTACAGGTAGGCACTTTGCAAAAAACACCTCTGTTTTCTTTAAAAAAATGTGATGTGTCCATGTTGCGTTTTGGGGCATTTCCTGTCGCGGGCGCTAGGCCTACCCACAGAAGTGAGGCACCATTTGTATCGAGAGACTTAGGGGAACGCTGGGTGGAAGGAAATTTGTGGCTCCTGTCAGATTCCAGAACTTTCTGTCACCGAAATGAGTGGAAAAGGTGTTTTATTGTCCAAATGTTGATGTTTGCAAAGGATTCTGAGTAACATAACCTGGTCAGAGCCCCGCAAGTCACCCCATCTTGGATTCCCCTGGGTTTCTAGTTTTCAAAAATGTGCTGGTTTGGTAGGTTTCCCCAGGTGCCGAATGAGCTACAGGCCAAAATCCAAAGGTAGGCACTTTGCAAAAAACACTTCTGTTTTCTTTAAAAAAATGTGGTGTGTCCACATTGCGTTTTGGGGCATTTCCTGTCGCGGGCGCTAGGCCTACCCACAGAAGTGAGGTACCATTTGTATCGAGAGACTTAGGGGAACGCTGGGTGGAAGGAAATTTGTGGCTCCTGTCAGATTCCAGAACTTTCTGTCACAGAAATGAGAGGAAAAAGTGTTTTTTTGGCCAACTTTTGATGTTTGCAAAGGATTCTGGGTAACATAACCTGGCCAGAGCCCCGCAAGTCACCCCATCTTGGATTCCCTTGGGTTTCTAGTTATCAAAAATGTGCTGGTTTGCTAGGTTTCCCCAGGTGCCGGATGAGCTACAGGCCAAAATCCAAAGGTAGGCACTGTTTTCTAGGAAAAAATGTGATGTGTCCACGTTGCGTTTTGGGCGATTTCCTTTCGTGGGCGCTAGTCCTACCCACACGAGTTAGGTATCATTTTTATCGGGAGACTTGGGGGAACGCTGGGTGGAAGGAAATTTGTGGCTCCTCTCTGATTCCAGAACTTTCTGTCACCAAAATGTGAGGAAAATGTGTTTTTTTAGCCAAATCTTGAGGTTTGCAAAGGATTCTGGGTAACAAAACCTGGTCAGAGCCCCACAAGTCACCCCATCTTGGATTCCCCTAGGTCTCTAGTTTTCAAAAATGCATAGGTTTGGTAGGTTTCCCTAGGTGCCAGCTGAGCTAGAGGCCAAAATCTACAGGTAGGCACTTTGCAAAAAACACCTCTGTTTTCTTTAAAAAAATGTGATGTGTCCACGTTGCGTTTTGGGGCATATCCTGTCGCGGGCGCTAGGCCTACCCACAGAAGTGAGGTGCCATTTGTATCGAGAGACATAGGGGATCGCTGGGTCTAAGGAAATTTGTTGCTCCTGTCAGATTCCAGAACTTTCTGTCACTGAAATGAGAGGAAAAAGTGTTTTTTTGGCCAAAGTTTGATGTTTGCAAAGGATTCTGGGTAACATAACCTGGTCAGAGCCCCGCAAGTCACCCCATCTTAGATTCCCCTGGGTTTCTAGTTTTGAAAAATGTGCTGGTTTGGTAGGTTTCCCCAGGTTCCGGATGAGCTACAGGCCAAAATACAAAGGTAGGCACTGTTTTGTATGAAAAAATATGATGTGTCCACGTTGTGTTTTGGGCCATTTCCTTTTGTGGGCGCTAGTCCTACCCACACAAGTTAGGTATCATTTTTTCAGGAGACTTGGGGGAACGCTGGGTGGAAGGAAATTTGTGGCTCCTCTCTGATTCCAGAACTTTCTATCACCAAAATGTGAGGAAAATGTGTTTTTTTAGCCAAATTTTAAGGGTTTGCAAATGATTCTGGGTAACAAAACCTGGTCAGAGCCCCAAAAGTCACCCCATCTTGGATTCCCCTAGGTCTCTAGTTTTAAAAAATGCATAGGTTTGGTAGGTTTCCCTAGGTGCCGGCTGAGCTAGATGTCAAAATCTACAGGTAGGCACTTTGCAAAAAACACCTCTGTTTCCTTTAAAGAAAATGTGATGTGTCCACGTTGCGTTTTGGGCCATTTCCCTTCGTGGGCGCTGGGCCCACCCTCAGAAGTGAGGTACCATTTTTATCGAGAGACTTAGGGGAACGCTGGGTGGAAGGAAATTTGTGGCTCCTCTCAGATTCCAGAACTTTCTGTCACCGAAATGAGAGGAAAAAGTGTTTTTTTGGCCAGATTTTGATGTTTGCAAAGGATTCTGGGTAACATAACCTGGTCAGAGCCCCGCAAGTCACCCCATCTTGGATTCCCCTGGGTTTCTAGTTTTGAAAAATGTGCTGGTTTGCTAGGTTTCCCCAGGTGCCGAAAGAGCTACAGGCCAAAATCCAAAGGTAGGCACTTTGCAAAAAACACTTCTGTTTTCTTTTAAAAAATGTGGTGTGTCCACATTGCGTTTTGGGGCATTTCCTGTCGCGGGCGCTAGGCCTACCCACAGAAGTGAGGTAAAATTTGTATCGAGAGACTTAGGGGAACGCTGGGTGGAAGGAAATTTGTGGCTCCTGTCAGATTCCAGAACTTTCTGTCACCGAAATGAGAGGAAAAAGTGTTTTTTTGGCCAAATTTTGATGTTTGCAAAGGATTCTGGGTAACATAACCTGGTCAGAGCCCCGCAAGTCACCCCATCTTGGATTCCCCTGGGTTTCTAGTTTTGAAAAATGTGCTGGTTTGGTAGGTTTCCCCAGGTGCCGGATGAGCTACAGGCCAAAATCCACAGGTAGGCACTGTTTTCTATGAAAAAATGTGATGTGTCCACGTTGTGTTTTGGGCCATTTCCTTTTGTGGGCGCTAGTCCTACCCACACAAGTGAGGTATCATTTTTATCGGGAGACTTGGAGGAAAGCTGGGTGGAAGGAAATTTGTGGCTCCTCTCTGATTCCAGAACTTTCTGTCACCAAAACTTGAGGAAAATGTGTTTTTTTAGCCAAATCTTGAGGTTTGCAAAGGATTCTGGGTAACAAAACCTGGTCAGAGCCCCACAAGTCTCCCCATCTTGGATTCCCCTAGGTCTCTAGTTTTCAAAAATGCATAGGTTTGGTAGGTTTCCCTAGGTGCCAGCTGAGCTAGAGGCCAAAATCTACAGGTAGGCACTTTGCAAAAAACACCTCTGTTTTCTTTAAAAAAATGTGATGTGTCCACGTTGCGTTTTGGGGCATTTCCTGTCGCGGGCGCTAGGCCTACCCACAGAAGTGAGGTGCCATTTGTATCGAGAGACTTAGGGGAACGCTGGGTGGAAGGAAATGTGTGGCTCCTGTCAGATTCCAGAACTTTCTGTCACTGAAATGAGAGGAAAAAGTGTTTTTTTGGCCAAAGTTTGATGTTTGCAAATGATTCTGGGTAACATAACCTGGTCAGAACCCCGCAAGTCACCCCATCTTGGATTCCCCTGGGTTTCTAGTTTTGAAAAATGTGCTGGTTTGGTAGGTTTCCCCAGGTTCCGGATGAGCTACAGGCCAAAATACAAAGGTAGGCACTGTTTTCTATGAAAAAATTTGATGTGTCCACGTTGTGTTTTGGGCCATTTCCTTTTGTGGGCGCTAGTCCTACCCACACAAGTTAGGTATCATTTTTATCGGGAGACTTGGGGGAACGCTGGGTGGAAGGAAATTTGTGGCTCCTCTCTGATTCCAGAACTTTCTGTCACCAAAATGTGAGGAAAATATGTTTTTTTAGCCAAATTTTGAGGTTTGCCAAGGATTCTGGGTAACAAAACCTGGTCAGAGCCCCACAAGTCAGCCCATCTTTGATTCCCCTAGGTCTCTAGTTTTCAAAAATGCATAGGTTTCGTAGGTTTCCCTAGGTGCCGGCTGAGCTAGAGGCCAAAATCTACAGGTAGGCACTTTGCAAAAAACACCTCTGTTTTCTTTCAAAAAATGTGATGTATCCACGTTGCGTTTTGGGGCATTTCCTGTCGCGGGCGCTAGGCCTACCCACAGAAGTGAGGTACCATTTGTATCGAGAGACTTAGGGGAACGCTGGGTAGAAGGAAATTTGTGGCTCCTCTCAGATTCCAGAACTTTCTGTCACCGAAATGAGAGGAAAAAGTGTTTTTTTGGCCAACTTTTGATGTTTGCAAAGGATTCTGGGTAACATAACCAGGTCAGAGCCCCGCAAGTCACCCCATCTTGGATTCCCCTGGGTTTCTAGTTTTCAAAAATGTACTGATTTGCTAGGTTTCCCCAGGTGCCGGATGAGCTACAGGCCAAAATCCACAGGTAGGCACTGTTTTCTATGAAAAAATCTGATGTGTCCACGTTGTGTTTTGGGCCATTTCCTTTCGTGGGCGCTAGTCCTACCCACACAAGTGAGGTATCATTTTTTTGGGGAGACTTGGGGGAACGCTGGGTGGAAGAAAATTTGTGGCTCCTTTCTGATTACAGAACTTTCTGTCACCAAAATGTGAGAAAAATGTGTTTTGTTAGCCAAATTTTGAGGTTTGCAAAGGATTCTGGGTAACAAAACCTGGTCAGAGCCCCACAAGTCACCCCATCTTGGATTCCCCTGGGTCTCTAGTTTTTAACAATTCATAGGTTTGGTAGGTTTCCCCAGGTGCCGGCTGAGCTAGAGGCCAAAATCTACAGGTAGGCACTTTGCAAAAAACACCTCTGTTTTCTTTCAAAAAATGTGATGTGTCCACTTTGCGTTTTGGGGCATTTCCTGTCGCGGGCGCTAGGCCTACCAACAGAAGTGAGCTACCATTTTTATCGAGAGAGTTAGGGGAACGCTGGGCGGAAGGACATTTGTGGCTCCTGTCAGATTGCAGAACTTTCTGTCACCGAAATGAGTGGAAAAAGTGTTTTATTGTCCAAATTGAGATGTTTGCAAAGGATTCTGGGTAACATAACCTGGTCAGAGCCCCGCAAGTCACCCCATCTTGGATTCCCCTGGGTTTCTAGTTTTCAAAAATGTGCTGGTTTGGTAGGTTTCCCCAGGTGCCGGATGAGCCACAGGCCAAAATCCAAAGGTAGGCACTGTTTTCTATGAAAAAATGTGATGTGTCCACGTTGTGTTTTGGGCCATTTCCATTTGTGGACGCTAGTCCTACCCACACAAGTGAGGTATCATTTTTATCGGGAGACTTGGAGGAACGCTGGATGGAAGGAAATTTGTGGCTCCTCTCTGATTCCAGAACTTTCTGTCACCGAAAACGTAAGGAAAATGTGTTTTTTTAGCCAAATCTTGAGGTTTGCAAAGGATTCTGGGTAACAAAACCTGGTCAGAGCCCCACAAGTCACCCCATCTTGGATTCCGTTAGGTCTCTAGTTTAAAAAAATGCATAGGTTTGGTAGGTTTCCCTAGGCGCCAGCTGAGCTAGAGGCCAAAATCTACCGGTAGGCACTTTGCAAAAAACACCTCTGTTTTCTTTCAAAAAATGTGATGTGTCCACGTTGCGTTTTGGGGCATTTCCTGTCGCGGGCGCTAGGCCTACCCACAGAAGTGAGGTGCCATTTGTATCGAGAGCCTTAGGGGAACGCTGGGTGGAAGGAAATTTGTGGCTCCTGTCAGATTCCAGAACTTTCTGTCACTGAAATGAGAGGAAAAAGTGTTTTTTGGGCCACATTTTGATGTTTGCAAAGGATTCTGGGTAACATAACCTGGTCAGAGCCCCGCAAGTCACCCCATCTTGGATTCCCCTGGGTTTCTAGTTTTGAAAAATGTATTGATTTGCTAGGTTTCCCCAGGTGCCGGCTGAGCTACAGGCCAAAATCCACAGGTAGGCACTGTTTTCTATGAAAAAATCTGATGTGTCCACGTTGTGTTTTGGGCCATTTCCTTTTCTGGGCGCTAGTCCTACCCACACAAGTGAGGTATCATTTTTTTCGAGAGACCTGGGGGAACGCTGGGTGGAAGAAAATTTGTGGCTCCTCTCTGATTACAGAACTTTCTGTCACCAAAATGTGAGAAAAATGTGTTTTGTTAGCCAAATTTTGAGGTTTGCAAAGGATTCTGGGTAACAAAACCTGGTCAGAGCCCCACAAGTCACCCCATCTTGGATTCCCCTGGGTCTCTAGTTTTTAACAATTCATAGGTTTGGTAGGTTTCCCCAGGTGCCGGCTGAGCTAGAGGCCAAAATCTACAGGTAGGCACTTTGCAAAAAACACCTCTGTTTTCTTTAAAAAAAATGTGATGTGTCCACGTTGCGTTTTGGGCCATTTCCCTTCGTGGGTGCTGGGCCTACCCACAGAAGTGAGGTACCATTTTTATCGAGAGACTTAGGGGAACACTGGGCAGAAGGAAATTTGTGGCTCCTGTCAGATTCCAGAACTTTCTGTCACCGAAATGAGTGGAAAAAGTGTTTTATTGTCCAAATTTTGATGTTTGCAAAGGATTCTGGGTAACATAACCTGGTCCGAGCCCCGCAAGTCACCCCATCTTGGATTCCCCTGGGTCTCTAGTTTTTAAAAATTCATAGGTTTGGTAGGTTTCCCCATGTGCCGGCTGAGCTAGAGGCCAAAATCTACAGGTAGGCACTTTGCAAAAAACATCTCTGTTTTCTTTCAAAAAATGTGAAGAGTCCACGTTGCGTTTTGGGGCATTTCCGTCGCGGGCGCTAGGCCTACCCACACAAGTTAGGTATCATTTTTATCGGGAGACTTGGGGGAACGCTGGGTGGAAGAAAATTTGTGGCTCCTCTCTGATTACAGAACTTTCTGTCACCAAAATGTGAGAAAAATGTGTTTTGTTAGCCAAATTTTGAGGTTTGCAAAGGATTCTGGGTAACAAAACCTGATCAGAGCCCCACAAGTCACCCCATCTTGGATTCCCCTAGGTCTCTAGTTTTTAAAAATTCATAGGTTTGGTAGGTTTCCCTAGGTGCCGGCTGAGCTAGAGGCCAAAATCTACAGGTAGGCACTTTGCAAAAAACACCTCTGTTTTCTTTCAAAAAATGTGATGTGTCCACTTAGCGTTTTGGGGCATTTCCTGACGCGGGCGCTAGGCCTACCCACAGAAGTGAGCTACCATTTTTATCGAGAGAGTTAGGGGAACGCTGGGCGGAAGGAAATTTGAGGCTGCTGTCAGATTCCAGAACTTTCTGTCACCGAAATGAGTGGAAAAAGTGTTTTATTGTCCAAATTTTGATGTTTGCAAAGGATTCTGGGTAACATAACCTGGTCAGAGCCCCGCAAGTCACCCCATCTTGGATTCCCCTGGGTTTCTAGTTTTCAAAAATGTGCTGGTTTGCTAGGTTTCCCCAGGTGCCGGATGAGCTACAGGCCAAAATCCAAAGGTAGGCACTGTTTTCTATGAAAAAATGTGATGTGTCCACGTTGTGTTTTGGGCCATTTCCTTTCGTGGGTGCTAGTCCTACCCACACAAGTTAGGTATCATTTGTATCGGGAGACTTGGGGGAACGCTGGGTGGAAGGAAATTTGTGGCTACTCTCTGATTCCAGAACTTTCTGTCACCAAATTTGAGGAAAATGTGTTTTTTTTAGCCACATTTTGAGGTTTGCAAAGGATTCTGGGTAACAAAACCTGGTCAGAGCCCCACAAGTCACCCCATCTTGGATTCCCCTAGGTCTCTAGTTTTCAAAAATGCATAGGTTTGGTAGGTTTCCCTAGGTGCCGGCTGAGCTAGAGGCCAAAATCTACAGGTAGGCACTTTGCAAAAAACACCTCTGTTTTCTTTAAAAAAATGTGATGTGTCCACGTTGCGTTTTGGCCCATTTCCCTTCGTGGGCGCTGGGCCCACCCACAGAAGTGAGGTACCATTTTTATCGAGAGACTTGGGGGAACGCTGGGTGGAAGAAAATTTGTGGCTCCTCTCTGATTACAGAACTTTCTGTCACCAAAATGTGAGAAAAATGTGTTTTGTTAGCCAAATTTTGAGGTTTGCAAAGGATTCTGGGTAACAAAACCTGGTCAGAGCCCCACAAGTCACCCCATCTTGGATTCCCCTGGGTCTCTAGTTTTTAAAAATTCATAGGTTTGGTAGGTTTCCCCAGGTGCCGGCTGAGCTAGAGGCCAAAATCTATAGGTCGGCACTTTGCAAAAAACACCTCTGTTTTCTTTCAAAAAATGTGATGTGTCCACTTTGCGTTTTGGGGCATTTCCTGTCGCGGGCGCTAGGCCTACCCACAGAAGTGAGCTACCATTTTTATCGAGAGAGTTAGGGGAACGCTGGGCGGAAGGAAATTTGTGGCTCCTGTCAGATTCCAGAACTTTCTGTCACCGAAATGAGTGGAAAAAGTGTTTTATTGTCCAAGTTTTGATGTTTGCCAAGGATTCTGGGTAACATAACCTGGCCAGAGCCCCGCAAGTCACCCCATCTTGGATTCCCTTGGGTTTCTAGTTATCAAAAATGTGCTGGTTTGCTAGGTTTCCCCAGGTGCCGGATGAGCTACAGGCCAAAATCCAAAGGTAGGCACTGTTTTCTAGGAAAAAATGTGATGTGTCCACGTTGCGTTTTGGGCCATTTCCTTTCGTGGGCGCTAGTCCTACCCACACAAGTTAGGTATCATTTTTATCAGGAGACTTGGGGGAACGCTGGGTGGAAGGAAATTTGTGGCTCCTGTCAGATTCCAGAACTTTCTGTCACAGAAATGAGAGGAAAAAGTGTTTTTTGGGCCAAATTTTGATGTTTGCAAAGGATTCTGGGTAACATAACCTGGTCAGAGCCCCGCAAGTCACCCCATCTTGGATTCCCCTGGGTTTCTAGTTTTGAAAAATGTGCTGGTTTGGTAGGTTTCCCCAGGTGCCGGATGAGCTATAGGCCAAAATCCACAGGTAGGCACTGTTTTCTATGAAAAAATGTGATGTGTCCACGTTGTGTTTTGGGCCATTTCCTTTCGTGGGTGCTAGTCCTACCCACACAAGTTAGGTATCATTTTTATCGGGAGACTTGGGGGAACGCTGGGTGGAAGGAAATTTGTGGCTACTCTCTGATTCCAGAACTTTCTGTCACCGAAATGAGTGGAAAAAGTGTTTTATTGTCCAAATTTTGATGTTTGCAAAGGATTCTGGGTAACATAACCTGGCCAGAGCCCCGCAAGTCACCCCATCTTGGATTCCCTTGGGTTTCTAGTTATCAAAAATGTGCTGGTTTGCTAGGTTTCCCCAGGTGCCGGATGAGCTACAGGCCAAAATCCAAAGGTAGGCACTGTTTTCTAGGAAAAAATGTGATGTGTCCACGTTGCGTTTTGGGCCATTTCCTTTCGTGGGCGCTAGTCCTACCCACACAAGTTAGATATCATTTTTATCGGGAGACTTGGGGGAACGCTGGGTGGAAGGAAATGTGTGGCTCCTCTCTGATTCCAGAACTTTCTGTCACCAAAATGTGAGGAAAATGTGTTTTTTTGCCAAATTTTGAGGTTTGCAAAGGATTCTGGGTAACAAAACCTGATCAGCGCCCCACAAGTCACCCCATCTTGGATTCCCCTAGGTCTCTAGTTTTTAAAAATGCATAGGTTTGGTAGGTTTCCCTAGGTGCCGGCTGAGCTAGAGGCCAAAATCTACAGGTAGGCACTTTGCAAAAACCAACTCTGTTTTCTTTCAAAAAATGTGATGTGTCCACGTTGCGTTTTGGGCCATTTCCCTTCGTGGGCGCTGGGCCCACCCTCAGAAGTGAGGTACCATTTTTATCGAGAGGCTTAGGGGAACGCTGGGTGGAAGGAAATTTGTGGCTCCTCTCAGATTCCAGAACTTTCTGTCACCGAAATGAGAGTAAAAAGTGTTTTTTTGGCCAGATTTTGATGTTTGCAAAGGATTCTGGGTAACCTAACCTGGTCAGAGCCCCGCAAGTCACCCCATCTTGGATTCCCCTGGGTTTCTAGTTTTGAAAAATGTGCTGGTTTGCTAGGTTTCCCCAGGTGCCGAATGAGCTACAGGCCAAAATCCAAAGGTAGGCACTTTGCAAAAAACACTTCTGTTTTCTTTAAAAAAATGTGGTGTGTCCACATTGCGTTTTGGGGCATTTCCTGTCGCGGGCGCTAGGCCTACCCACAGAAGTGAGGTAAAATTTGTATCGAGAGACTTAGGGGAACGCTGGGTGGAAGGAAATTTGTGGCTCCTGTCAGATTCCAGAACTTTCTGTCACAGAAATGAGAGGAAAAAGTGTTTTTTTGGCCAAATTTTGATGTTTGCAAAGGACTCTGGGTAACATAACCTGGTCAGAGCCCCGCAAGTCACCCCATCTTGGATTCCCCTGGGTTTCTAGTTTTGAAAAATGTGCTGGTTTGGTAGGTTTCCCCAGGTGCCGGATGAGCTACAGGCCAAAATCCACAGGTAGGCACTGTTTTCTATGAAAAAATGTGATGTGTCCACGTTGTGTTTTGGGCCATTTCCTTTTGTGGGCGCTAGTCCTACCCACACAAGTGAGGTATCATTTTTATCGGGAGACTTGGAGGAAAGCTGGGTGGAAGGAAATTTGTGGCTCCTCTCTGATTCCAGAACTTTCTGTCACCAAAACGTGAGGAAAATGTGTTTTTTTAGCCAAATCTTGAGGTTTGCAAAGGATTCTGGGTAACAAAACCTGGTCAGAGCCCCACAAGTCACCCCATCTTGGATTCCCCTAGGTCTCTAGTTTTCAAAAATGCATAGGTTTGGTAGGTTTCCCTAGGTGCCAGCTGAGCTAGAGGCCAAAATCTACAGGTAGGCACTTTGCAAAAAACACCTCTGTTTTCTTTACAAAAATGTGATGTGTCCACGTTGCGTTTTGGGGCATTTCCTGTCGTGGGCGCTAGGCCTACCCACAGAAGTGAGGTGCCATTTGTATCGAGAGACTTAGGGGAACGCTGGGTGGAAGGAAATTTGTGGCTCCTGTCAGATTCCAGAACTTTCTGCCACTGAAATGAGAGGAAAAAGTGTTTTTTTGGCCAAAGTTTGATGTTTGCAAATGATTCTGGGTAACATAACATGGTCAGAGCCCCGCAAGTCACCCCATCTTGGATTCCCCTGGGTTTCTAGTTTTGAAAAATGTGCTGGTTTGGTAGGTTTCCCCAGGTTCCGGATGAGCTACAGGCCAAAATACAAAGGTAGGCACTGTTTTCTATGAAAAAATGTGATGTGTCCACGTTGTGTTTTGGGCCATTTCCTTTGGTGGGCGCTAGTCCTACCCACACAAGTTAGGTATCATTTTTATCGGGAGACTTGGGGGAACGCTGGGAGGAAGGAAATTTGTGGCTCCTCTCTGTTTCCAGAACTTTCTGTCACCAAAATGTGAGGAAAATGTGTTTTTTTCAGCCAAATTTTGAGGTTTGCAAAGGATTCTGGGTAACAAAACCTGGTCAGAGCCCCACAAGTCAGCCCATCTTTGATTCCCCTAGGTCTCTAGTTTTAAAAAATGCATAGGTTTGGTAGGTTTCCCTAGGTGCCGGCTGAGCTAGAGGCCAAAATCTACAGGTAGGCACTTTGCAAAAACCAACTCTGTTTTCTTTCAAAAAATGTGATGTGTCCACGTTGCGTTTTGGGCCATTTCCCTTCGTGGGCGCTGGGCCCACCCTCAGAAGTGAGGTACCATTTTTATCGAGAGACTTAGGGGAACGCTGGGTGGAAGGAAATTTGTGGCTCCTCTCAGATTCCAGAACTTTCTGTCACCGAAATGAGAGGAAAAAGTGTTTTTTTGGCCAGATTTTGATGTTTGCAAAGGATTCTGGGTAACATAACCTGGTCAGAGCCCCGCAAGTCACCCCATCTTGGATTCCCCTGGGTTTCTAGTTTTGAAAAATGTGCTGGTTTGCTAGGTTTCCCCAGGTGCCGAATGAGCTACAGGCCAAAATCCAAAGGTAGGCACTTTGCAAAAAACACTTCTGTTTTCTTTAAAAAAATGTGGTGTGTCCACATTGCGTTTTGGGGCATTTCCTGTCGCGGGCGCTAGGCCTACCCACAGAAGTGAGGTAAAATTTGTATCGAGAGACTTAGGGGAACGCTGGGTGGAAGGAAATTTGTGGCTCCTGTCAGATTCCAGAACTTTCTGTCACAGAAATGAGAGGAAAAAGTGTTTTTTTGGCCAAATTTTGATGTTTGCAAAGGACTCTGGGTAACATAACCTGGTCAGAGCCCCGCAAGTCACCCCATCTTGGATTCCCCTGGGTTTCTAGTTTTGAAAAATGTGCTGGTTTGGTAGGATTCCCCAGGTGCCGGATGAGCTACAGGCCAAAATCCACAGGTAGGCACTGTTTTCTAGGAAAAAATGTGATGTGTCCACGTTGCGTTTTGGGCCATTTCCTTTCGTGGGCGCTAGTCCTACCCACACAAGTTAGGTATCATTTTTATCGGGAGACTTGGGGGAACGCTGGGTGGAAGGAAATGTGTGGCTCCTCTCTGATTCCAGAACTTTCTGTCACCAAAATGTGAGGAAAATGTGTTTTTTTAGCCAAATTTTGAGGTTTGCAAAGGATTCTGGGTAACAAAACCTGATCAGCGCCCCACAAGTCACCCCATCTTGGATTCCCCTAGGTCTCTAGTTTTCAAAAATGCATAGGTTTGGTAGGTTTCCCTAGGTGCCGGCTGAGCTAGAGGCCAAAATCTACAGGTAGGCACTTTGCAAAAACCAACTCTGTTTTCTTTCAAAAAATGTGATGTGTCCACGTTGCGTTTTGGGCCATTTCCCTTCGTGGGCGCTGGGCCCACCCTCAGAAGTGAGGTACCATTTTTATCGAGAGGCTTAGGGGAACGCTGGGTGGAAGGAAATTTGTGGCTCCTCTCAGATTCCAGAACTTTCTGTCACCGAAATGAGAGGAAAAAGTGTTTTTTTGGCCAGATTTTGATGTTTGCAAAGGATTCTGGGTAACCTAACCTGGTCAGAGCCCCGCAATTCACCCCATCTTGGATTCCCCTGGATTTCTAGTTTTGAAAAATGTGCTGGTTTGCTAGGTTTCCCCAGGTGCCGAATGAGCTACAGGCCAAAATCCAAAGGTAGGCACTTTGCAAAAAACACTTCTGTTTTCTTTAAAAAAATGTGGTGTGTCCACATTGCGTTTTGGGGCATTTCCTGTCGCGGGCGCTAGGCCTACCCACAGAAGTGAGGTAAAATTTGTATTGAGAAACTTAGGGGAACGCTGGGTGGAAGGAAATTTGTGGCTCCTGTCAGATTCCAGAACTTTCTGTCACAGAAATGAGAGGAAAAAGTGTTTTTTTGGCCAAATTTTGATGTTTGCAAAGGACTCTGGGTAACATAACCTGGTCAGAGCCCCGCAAGTCACCCCATCTTGGATTCCCCTGGGTTTCTAGTTTTGAAAAATGTGCTGGTTTGGTAGGTTTCCCCAGGTGCCGGATGAGCTACAGGCCAAAATCCACAGGTAGGCACTGTTTTCTATGAAAAAATGTGATGTGTCCACGTTGTGTTTTGGGCCATTTCCTTTTGTGGCGCTAGTCCTACCCACACAAGTGAGGTATCATTTTTATCGGGAGACTTGGAGGAAAGCTGGGTGGAAGGAAATTTGTGGCTCCTCTCTGATTCCAGAACTTTCTGTCACCAAAACGTGAGGAAAATGTGTTTTTTTAGCCAAATCTTGAGGTTTGCAAAGGATTCTGGGTAACAAAACCTGGTCAGAGCCCCACAAGTCACCCCATCTTGGATTCCCCTAGGTCTCTAGTTTTAAAAAATGCATAGGTTTGGTAGGTTTCCCTAGGTGCCAGCTGAGCTAGAGGCCAAAATCTACAGGTAGGCACTTTGCAAAAAACACCTCTGTTTTCTTTAAAAAAATGTGATGTGTCCACGTTGCGTTTTGGGGCATTTCCTGTCGCGGGCGCTAGGCCTACCCACAGAAGTGAGGTGCCATTTGTATCGAGAGACTTAGGGGAACGCTGTGTGGAAGGAAATTTGTGGCTCCTGTCAGATTCCAGAACTTTCTGCCACTGAAATGAGAGGAAAAAGTGTTTTTTTGGCCAAAGTTTGATGTTTGCAAATGATTCTGGGTAACATAACATGGTCAGAGCCCCGCAAGTCACCCCATCTTGGATTCCCCTGGGTTTCTAGTTTTGAAAAATGTGCTGGTTTGGTAGGTTTCCCCAGGTTCCGGATGAGCTACAGGCCAAAATACAAAGGTAGGCACTGTTTTCTATGAAAAAATGTGATGTGTCCACGTTGTGTTTTGGGCCATTTCCTTTGGTGGGCGCTAGTCCTACCCACACAAGTTAGGTATCATTTTTATCGGGAGACTTGGGGGAACGCTGGGTGGAAGGAAATTTGTGGCTCCTCTCTGTTTCCAGAACTTTCTGTCACCAAAATGTGAGGAAAATGTGTTTTTTTCAGCCAAATTTTGAGGTTTGCAAAGGATTCTGGGTAACAAAACCTGGTCAGAGCCCCACAAGTCAGCCCATCTTTGATTCCCCTAGGTCTCTAGTTTTCAAAAATGCATAGGTTTGGTAGGTTTCCCTAGGTGCCGGCTGAGCTAGAGGCCAAAATCTACAGGTAGGCACTTTGCAAAAACCAACTCTGTTTTCTTTCAAAAAATGTGATGTGTCCACGTTGCGTTTTGGGCCATTTCCCTTCGTGGGCGCTGGGCCCACCCTCAGAAGTGAGGTACCATTTTTATCGAGAGACTTAGGGGAACGCTGGGTGGAAGGAAATTTGTGGCTCCTCTCAGATTCCAGAACTTTCTGTCACCGAAATGAGAGGAAAAAGTGTTTTTTTGGCCAGATTTTGATGTTTGCAAAGGATTCTGGGTAACATAACCTGGTCAGAGCCCCGCAAGTCACCCCATCTTGGATTCCCCTGGGTTTCTAGTTTTGAAAAATGTGCTGGTTTGCTAGGTTTCCCCAGGTGCCGAATGAGCTACAGGCCAAAATCCAAAGGTAGGCACTTTGCAAAAAACACTTCTGTTTTCTTTAAAAAAATGTGGTGTGTCCACATTGCGTTTTGGGGCATTTCCCTTCGTGGGCGCTGGGCCCACCCACAGAAGTGAGGTAAAATTTGTATCGAGAGACTTAGGGGAACGCTGGGTGGAAGGAAATTTGTGGCTCCTGTCAGATTCCAGAACTTTCTGTCACAGAAATGAGAGGAAAAATTGTTTTTTTGGCCAAATTTTGATGTTTGCAAAGGACTCTGGGTAACATAACCTGGTCAGAGCCCCGCAAGTCACCCCATCTTTGATTCGCCTAGGTCTCTAGTTTTCAAAAATGCATAGGTTTGGTAGGTTTCCCTAGGTGCCGGCTGAGCTAGAGGCCAAAATCTACAGGTAGGCACTTTGCAAAAACCAACTCTGTTTTCTTTCAAATAATGTGATGTGTCCACGTTGCGTTTTGGGCCATTTCCCTTCGTGGGCGCTGGGCCCACCCACAGAAGTGAGGTAAAATTTGTATCGAGAGACTTAGGGGAACGCTGGGTGGAAGGAAATTTGTGGCTCCTGTCAGATTCCAGAACTTTCTGTCACAGAAATGAGAGGAAAAATTGTTTTTTTGGCCAAATTTTGATGTTTGCAAAGGACTCTGGGTAACATAACCTGGTCAGAGCCCCGCAAGTCACCCCATCTTGGATTCCCCTGGGTTTCTAGTTTTGAAAAATGTGCTGGTTTGGTATGTTTCCCCAGGTGCCGGATGAGCTACAGGCCAAAATCCACAGGTAGGCACTGTTTTCTATGAAAAAATGTGATGTGTCCACGTTGTGTTTTGGGCCATTTCGTTTTGTGGGCGCTAGTCCTACCCACACAAGTGAGGTATCATTTTTATCGGGAGACTTGGAGGAAAGCTGGGTGGAAGGAAATTTGTGGCTCCTCTCTGATTCCAGAACTTTCTGTCACCAAAACGTGAGGAAAATGTGTTTTTTTAGCCAAATCTTGAGGTTTGCAAAGGATTCTGGGTAACAAAACCTGGTCAGAGCCCCACAAGTCACCCCATCTTGGATTCCCCTAGGTCTCTAGTTTTCAAAAATGCATAGGTTTGGTAGGTTTCCCTAGATGCCAGCTGAGCTAGAGGCCAAAATCTACAGGTAGGCACTTTGCAAAAAACACCTCTGTTTTCTTTAAAAAAATGTGATGTGTCCACGTTGCGTTTTGGGGCATTTCCTGTCGCGGGCGCTAGGCCTACCCACAGAAGTGAGGTGCCATTTGTATCGAGAGACTTAGGGGAACGCTGGGTGGAAGGAAATTTGTGGCTCCTGTCAGATTCCAGAACTTTCTGTCACTGAAATGAGAGGAAAAAGTGTTTTTTTGGCCAAAGTTTGATGTTTGCAAATGATTCTGGGTAACATAACATGGTCAGAGCCCCGCAAGTCACCCCATCTTGGATTCCCCTGGGTTTCTAGTTTTGAAAAATGTGCTGGTTTGGTAGGTTTCCCCAGGTTCCGGATGAGCTACAGGCCAAAATACAAAGGTAGGCACTGTTTTCTATGAAAAAATGTGATGTGTCCACGTTGTGTTTTGGGCCATTTCCTTTTGTGGGCGCTAGTCCTACCCACACAAGTTAGGTATCATTTTTATCGGGAGACTTGGGGGAACGCTGGGTGGAAGGAAATTTGTGGCTCCTCTCTGTTTCCAGAACTTTCTGTCACCAAAATGTGAGGAAAATGTGTTTTTTTCAGCCAAATTTTGAGGTTTGCAAAGGATTCTGGGTAACAAAACCTGGTCAGAGCCCCACAAGTCAGCCCATCTTTGATTCCCCTAGGTCTCTAGTTTTCAAAAATGCATAGGTTTGGTGGGTTTCCCTAGGTGCCGGCTGAGCTAGAGGCCAAAATCTACAGGTAGGCACTTTGCAAAAACCAACTCTGTTTTCTTTCAAAAAATGTGATGTGTCCACGTTGCGTTTTGGGCCATTTCCCTTCGTGGGCGCTGGGCCCACCCTCAGAAGTGAGGTACCATTTTTATCGAGAGACTTAGGGGAACGCTGGGTGGAAGGAAATTTGTGGCTCCTCTCAGATTCCAGAACTTTCTGTCACCGAAATGAGAGGAAAAAGTGTTTTTTTGGCCAGATTTTGATGTTTGCAAAGGATTCTGGGTAACATAACCTGGTCAGAGCCCCGCAAGTCACCCCATCTTGGATTCACCTGGGTTTCTAGTTTTGAAAAATGTGCTGGTTTGCTAGGTTTCCCCAGGTGCCGAAAGAGCTACAGGCCAAAATCCAAAGGTAGGCACTTTGCAAAAAACACTTCTGTTTTCTTTAAAAAAATGTGGTGTGTCCACATTGCGTTTTGGGGCATTTCCTGTCGCGGGCGCTAGGCCTACCCACAGAAGTGAGCTACCATTTTTATCGACAGAGTTAGGGGAAAGCTGGGTGGAAGGAAATTTGTGGCTCCTGTCAGATTCCAGAACTTTCTGTCACAGAAATGAGAGGAAAAAGTTTTTTTTTGGCCAAATTTTGATGTTTGCAAAGGATTCTGGGTAACATAACCTGGTCAGAGACCCGCAAGTCACCCCATCTTGGATTCCCCTGGGTTTCTAGTTTTGAAAAATGTGCTGGTTTGGTAGGTTTCCCCAGGTGCCGGATGAGCTACAGGCCAAAATCCACAGGTAGGCACTGTTTTCTATGAAAAAATGTGATGTGTCCACGTTGTGTTTTGGGCCATTTCCTTTTGTGGGCGCTAGTCCTACCCACACAAGTGAGGTATCATTTTTATTGGGAGACTTGGAGGAAAGCTGGGTGGAAGGAAATTTGTGGCTCCTCTCTGATTCCAGAACTTTCTGTCACCAAAACTTGAGGAAAATGTGTTTTTTTAGCCAAATCTTGAGGTTTGCAAAGGATTCTGGGTAACAAAACCTGGTCAGAGCCCCACAAGTCACCCCATCTTGTTTCCCCTAGGTCTCTAGTTTTAAAAAATGCATAGGTTTGGTAGGTTTCCCTAGGAGCCAGCTGAGCTAGAGGCCAAAATCTACAGGTAGGCACTTTGCAAAAAACACCTCTGTTTTCTTTAAAAAAATGTGATGTGTCCACGTTGCGTTTTATGGCATTTCCTGTCGCGGGCGCTAGGCCTACCCACAGAAGTGAGGTGCCATTTGTATCGAGAGACTTAGGGGAACGCTGGGTGGAAGGAAATTTGTGGCTCCTGTCAGATTCCAGAACTTTCTGTCACTGAAATGAGAGGAAAAAGTGTTTTTTTGGCCAAAGTTTGATGTTTGCAAATGATTCTGGGTAACATAACCTGGTCAGAGCCCCGCAAGTCACCCCATCTTGGATTCCCCTGGGTTTCTAGTTTTGAAAAATGTGCTGGTTTGGTAGGTTTCCCCAGGTTCCGGATGAGCTACAGGCCAAAATACAAAGGTAGGCACTGTTTTCTATGAAAAAATGTGATGTGTCCATGTTGTGTTTTGGGCCATTTCCTTTTGTGGGCGCTAGTCCTACCCACACAAGTTAGGTATCATTTTTATCGGGAGACTTGGGGGAACGCTGGGTGGAAGGAAATTTGTGGCTCCTCTCTGATTCCAGAACTTTCTGTCACCAAAATGTGAGGAAAATGTGTTTTTTGAGCCAAATTTTGAGGTTTGCCAAGGATTCTGGGTAACAAAACCTGGTCAGAGCCCCTCAAGTCACCCCATCTTTGATTCCCCTAGGTCTCTAGTTTTAAAAAATGCAGAGGTTTGGTAGGTTTCCCTAGGTGCCGGCTGAGCTAGAGGCCAAAATCTACAGGTAGGCACTTTGCAAAAAACACCTCTGTTTTCTTTAAAAAAATGTGATGTGTCCACGTTGCGTTTTGGGGCATTTCCTGTCGCGGGCGCTAGGCCTACCCACAGAAGTGAGGTACCATTTGTATCGAGAGACTTAGGGGAACGCTGGGTGGAAGGAAATTTGTGGCTCCTCTCAGATTCCAGAACTTTCTGTCACCGAAATGAGAGGAAAAAGTGTTTTTTTGGCCAACTTTTGATGTTTGCAAAGGATTCTGGGTAACATAACCAGGTCAGAGCCCCGCAAGTCACCCCATCTTGGATTCCCCTGGGTTTCTAGTTTTCAAAAATGTACTGATTTGCTAGGTTTCCCCAGGTGCCGGCTGAGCTACAGGCCAAAATCCACAGGTAGGCACTGTTTTCTATGAAAAAATCTGATGTGTCCACGTTGTGTTTTGGGCCATTTCCTTTCGTGGGCGCTAGTCCTACCCACACAAGTGAGGTATCATTTTTTTCGGGAGACTTGGGGGAACGCTGGGTGGAAGAAAATTTGTGGCTCCTTTCTGATTACAGAACTTTCTGTCACCAAAATGTGAGAAAAATGTGTTTTGTTAGCCAAATTTTGAGGTTTGCAAAGGATTCTGGGTAACAAAACCTGGTCAGAGCCCCACAGGTCACCCCATCTTGGATTCCCCTGGTTCTCTAGTTTTTAAAAATTCATAGGTTTGGTAGGTTTCCCCAGGTGCCGGCTGAGCTAGAGGCCAAAATCTACAGGTAGGCACTTTGCAAAAAACACTTCTGTTTTCTTTCAAAAAATGTGATGTGTCCACGTTGCGTTTTGGGGCATTTCCTGTCGCGGGCGCTAGGCCTACCCACAGAAGTGAGGTGCCATTTGTATCGAGAGCCTTAGGGGAACGCTGGGTGGAAGGAAATTTGTGGCTCCTGTCAGATTCCAGAACTTTCTGTCACTGAAATGAGAGGAAAAAGTGTTTTTTGGGCCACATTTTGATGTTTGCAAAGGATTCTGGGTAACATAACCTGGTCAGAGCCCCGTAAGTCACCCCATCTTGGATTCCCCTCGGTTTCTAGTTTTGAAAAATGTGCTGGTTTGGTAGGTTTCCCCAGGTGCCGGATGAGCTACAGGCCAAAATCCAAAGGTAGGTACTGTTTTCTATGAAAAAATGTGATGTGTCCACGTTGTGTTTTGGGCCATTTCCTTTTGTGGGCGCTAGTCCTACCCACACAAGTTAGGTATCATTTTTATCGGGAGACTTCGGGGAACGCTGGGTGAAAGGAAATTTGTGGCTCCTCTCTGATTCCAGAACTTTCTGTCACCAAAATGTGAGGAAAATGTGTTTTTTAAGCCAGATTTTGAGGTTTGCAAAGGATTCTGGGTAACAAAACCTGGTCAGAGCCCCACAAGTCACCCCATCTTGGATTCCCCTAGGTCTCTAGTTTTCAAAAATGCATAGGTTTGGTAGGTTTCCCTAGGTGCCAGCTGAGCTAGAGGCCAAAATCTACAGGTAGGCACTTTGCAAAAAACACCTCTGTTTTCTTTAAATAAATGTGATGTGTCCACGTTGCGTTTTGGGGCATTTCCTGTCGCGGGCGCTAGGCCTACCCACAGAAGTGAGGTGCCATTTGTATTGAGAGACTTAGGGGAACGCTGGGTGAAAGGAAATTTGTGGCTCCTGTCAGATTCCAGAACTTTCTGTCACTGAAATGAGAGGAAAAAGTGTTTTTTTGGCCACATTTTGATGTTTGCAAAGGATTCTGGGTAACATAACCTGATCAGAGCCCCGCAAGTCACCCCATCTTGGATTCCCCTGGGTTTCTAGTTTTGAAAAATGTACTGATTTGCTAGGTTTCCCCAGGTGCCGGCTGAGCTACAGGCCAAAATCCACAGGTAGGCACTGTTTTCTATGAAAAAATCTGATGTGTCCACGTTGTGTTTTGGGCCATTTCCTTTCGTGGGTGCTAGTCCTACCCATACAAGTTAGGTATCATTTTTATCGGGAGACTTGGGGGAACGCTGGGTGGAAGGAAATTTGTGGCTACTCTCTGATTCCAGAACTTTCTGTCACCAAATTTGAGGAAAATGTGTTTTTTTTAGCCACATTTTGAGGTTTGCAAAGGATTCTGGGTAACAAAACCTGGTCAGAGCCCCACAAGTCACCCCATCTTGGATTCCCCTAGGTCTCTAGTTTTAAAAAATGCATAGGTTTGGTAGGTTTCCCTAGGTGCCGGCTGAGCTAGAGGCCAAAATCTACAGGTAGGCACTTTGCAAAAAACACCTCTATTTTCTTTAAAAAAATGTGATGTGTCCACGTTGCGTTTTGGCCCATTTCCCTTCGTGGGCGCTGGGCCCACCCACAGAAGTGACGTACCATTTTTATCGAGAGACTTGGGGGAACGCTGGGTGGAAGAAAATTTGTGGCTCCTCTCTGATTACAGAACTTTCTGTCACCAAAATGTGAGAAAAATGTGTTTTGTTAGCCAAATTTTGAGGTTTGCAAAGGATTCTGGGTAACAAAACCTGGTCAGAGCCCCACAAGTCACCCCATCTTGGATTCCCCTGGGTCTCTAGTTTTTAAAAATTCATAGGTTTGGTAGGTTTCCCCAGGTGCCGGCTGAGCTAGAGGCCAAAATCTACAGGTAGGCACTTTGCAAAAAACACCTCTGTTTTCTTTCAAAAAATGTGATGTGTCCACTTTGCGTTTTGGGGCATTTCCTGTCGCGGGCGCTAGGCCTACCCACAGAAGTGAGCTACCATTTTTATCGAGAGAGTTAGGGGAACGCTGGGCGGAAGGAAATTTGTGGCTCCTGTCAGATTCCAGAACTTTCTGTCACCGAAATGTGTGGAAAAAGTGTTTTATTGTCCAAATTTTGATGTTTGCAAAGGATTCTGGGTAACATAACCTGGCCAGAGCCCCGCAAGTCACCCCATCTTGGATTCCCTTGGGTTTCTAGTTATCAAAAATGTGCTGGTTTGCTAGGTTTCCCCAGGTGCCGGATGAGCTACAGGCCAAAATCCAAAGGTAGGCACTGTTTTCTAGGAAAAAATGTGATGTGTCCACGTTGCGTTTTGGGCCATTTCCTTTCGTGGGCGCTAGTCCTACCCACACAACTTAGGTATCATTTTTATCAGGAGACTTGGGGGAACGCTGGGTGGAAGGAAATTTGTGGCTCCTGTCAGATTCCAGAACTTTCTGTCACAGAAATGACAGGAAAAAGTGTTTTTTTGGCCAAATTTTGATGTTTGCAAAGGATTCTGGGTAACATAACCTGGTCAGAGCCCCGCAAGTCACCCCATCTTGGATTCCCCTGGGTTTCTAGTTTTGAAAAATGTGCTGGTTTGGTAGGTTTCCCCAGGTGCCGGATGAGCTATAGGCCAAAATCCACAGGTAGGCACTGTTTTCTATGAAAAAATTTGATGTGTCCACGTTGTGTTTTGGGCCATTTCCTTTCGTGGGTGCTAGTCCTACCCACACAAGTTAGGTATCATTTTTATCGGAAGACTTGGGGGAACGCTGGGTGGAAGGAAATTTGTGGCTACTCTCTGATTCCAGAACTTTCTGTCACTGAAATGAGTGGAAAAAGTGTTTTATTGTCCAAATTTTGATGTTTGCAAAGGATTCTGGGTAACATAACCTGGCCAGAGCCCCGCAAGTCACCCCATCTTGGATTCCCTTGGGTTTCTAGTTATCAAAAATGTGCTGGTTTGCTAGGTTTCCCCAGGTGCCGGATGAGCTACAGGCCAAAATCCAAAGGTAGGCACTGTTTTCTAGGAAAAAATGTGATGTGTCCACGTTGCGTTTTGGGCCATTTCCTTTCGTGGGCGCTAGACCTACCCACACAAGTTAGGTATCATTTTTATCGGGAGACTTGGGGGAACGCTGGGTGGAAGGAAATGTGTGGCTCCTCTCTGATTCCAGAACTTTCTGTCACCAAAATGTGAGGAAAATGTGTTTTTTTAGCCAAATTTTGAGGTTTGCAAAGGATTCTGGGTAACAAAACCTGGTCAGAGCCCCACAAGTCACCCCATCTTGGATTCCCCTGGGTCTCTAGTTTTTAAAAATTCATAGGTTTGGTAGGTTTCCCCAGGTGCCGGCTGAGCTAGAGGCCAAAATCTACAGGTAGGCACTTTGCAAAAAACACCTCTGTTTTCTTTCAAAAAATGTGATGTGTCCACTTTGCGTTTTGGGGCATTTCCTGTCGCGGGCGCTAGGCCTACCCACAGAAGTGAGCTACCATTTTTATCGAGAGAGTTAGGGGAACGCTGGGCGGAAGGAAATTTGTGGCTCCTGTCAGATTCCAGAACTTTCTGTCACCGAAATGAGTGGAAAAAGTGTTTTATTGTCCAAATTTTGATGTTTGCAAAGGATTCTGGGTAACATAACCTGGCCAGAGCCCCGCAAGTCACCCCATCTTGGATTCCCTTGGGTTTCTAGTTATCAAAAATGTGCTGGTTTGCTAGGTTTCCCCAGGTGCCGGATGAGCTACAGGCCAAAATCCAAAGGTAGGCACTGTTTTCTAGGAAAAAATGTGATGTGTCCACGTTGCGTTTTGGGCCATTTCCTTTCGTGGGCGCTAGTCCTACCCACACAAGTTAGGTATCATTTTTATCAGGAGACTTGGGGGAACGCTGGGTGGAAGGAAATTTGTGGCTCCTGTCAGATTCCATAACTTTCTGTCACAGAAATGACAGGAAAAAGTGTTTTTTTGGCCAAATTTTGATGTTTGCAAAGGATTCTGGGTAACATAACCTGGTCAGAGCCCCGCAAGTCACCCCATCCTGGATTCCCCTGGGTTTCTAGTTTTGAAAAATGTGCTGGTTTGGTAGGTTTCCCCAGGTGCCGGATGAGCTATAGGCCAAAATCCACAGGTAGGCACTGTTTTCTATGAAAAAATGTGATGTGTCCACGTTGTGTTTTGGGCCATTTCCTTTCGTGGGTGCTAGTCCTACCCACACAAGTTAGGTATCATTTTTATCGGGAGACTTGGGGGAACGCTGGGTGGAAGGAAATTTGTGGCTACTCTCTGATTCCAGAACTTTCTGTCACCGAAATGAGTGGAAAAAGTGTTTTATTGTCCAAATTTTGATGTTTGCAAAGGATTCTGGGTAACATAACCTGGCCAGAGCCCCGCAAGTCACCCCATCTTGGATTCCCTTGGGTTTCTAGTTATCAAAAATGTGCTGGTTTGCTAGGTTTCCCCAGGTGCCGGATGAGCTACAGGCCAAAATCCAAAGGTAGGCACTGTTTTCTAGGAAAAAATGTGATGTGTCCACGTTGCGTTTTGGGCCATTTCCTTTCGTGGGCGCTAGTCCTACCCACACAAGTTAGGTATCATTTTTATCGGGAGACTTTGGGGGAACGCTGGGTGGAAGGAAATGTGTGGCTCCTCTCTGATTCCAGAACTTTCTGTCACCAAAATGTGAGGAAAATGTGTTTTTTTAGCCAAATTTTGAGGTTTGCAAAGGATTCTGGGTAACAAAACCTGGTCAGAGCCCCACAAGTCACCCCATCTTGGATTCCCCTTGGTCTCTAGTTTTTAAAAATTCATAGGTTTGGTAGGTTTCCCCAGGTGCCGGCTGAGCTAGAGGCCAAAATCTACAGGTAGGCACTTTGCAAAAAACACCTCTGTTTTCTTTCAAAAAATGTGATGTGTCCACTTTGCGTTTTGGGGCATTTCCTGTCGCGGGCGCTAGGCCTACCCACAGAAGTGAGCTACCATTTTTATCGAGAGAGTTAGGGGAACGCTGGGCGGAAGGAAATTTGTGGCTCCTGTCAGATTCCAGAACTTTCTGTCACTGAAATGAGTGGAAAAAGTATTTTATTGTCCAAATTTTGATGTTTGCAAAGGATTCTGGGTAACATAACCTGGCCAGAGCCCCGCAAGTCACCCCATCTTGGATTCCCTTGGGTTTCTAGTTATCAAAAATGTGCTGGTTTGCTAGGTTTCCCCAGGTGCCGGATGAGCTACAGGCCAAAATCCAAAGGTAGGCACTGTTTTCTAGGAAAAAATGTGATGTGTCCACGTTGCGTTTTGGGCCATTTCCTTTCGTGGGCGCTAGTCCTACCCACACAAGTTAGGTATCATTTTTATCAGGAGACTTGGGGGAACGCTGGGTGGAAGGAAATTTGTGGCTCCTGTCAGATTCCAGAACTTTCTGTCACTGAAATGAGAGGAAAAAGTGTTTTTTTGGCCAAATTTTGATGTTTGCAAAGGATTCTGGGTAACATAACCTGGTCAGAGCCCCGCAAGTCACCCCATCTTGGATTCCCCTGGGTTTCTAGTTTTGAAAAATGTGCTGGTTTGGTAGGTTTCCCCAGGTGCCGGATGAGCTATAGGCCAAAATCCACAGGTAGGCACTGTTTTCTATGAAAAAATGTGATGTGTCCACGTTGTGTTTTGGGCCATTTCCTTTCGTGGGTGCTAGTCCTACCCACACAAGTTAGGTATCATTTTTATTGGGAGACTTGGGGGAACGCTGGGTGGAAGGAAATTTGTGGCTACTCTCTGATTCCAGAACTTTCTGTCACCGAAATGAGTGGAAAAAGTGTTTTATTGTCCAAATTTTGATGTTTGCAAAGGATTCTGGGTAACATAACCTGGCCAGAGCCCCGCAAGTCACCCCATCTTGGATTCCCTTGGGTTTCTAGTTATCAAAAATGTGCTGGTTTGCTAGGTTTCCCCAGGTGCCGGATGAGCTACAGGCCAAAATCCAAAGGTAGGCACTGTTTTCTAGGAAAAAATGTGATGTGTCCACGTTGCGTTTTGGGCCATTTCTTTTCGTGGGAGCTAGTCCTACCCACACAAGTTAGGTATCATTTTTATCGGGAGACTTGGGGGAACGCTGGGTGGAAGGAAATATGTGGCTCCTCTCTGATTCCAGAACTTTCTGTCACCAAAATGTGAGGAAAATGTGTTTTTTTAGCCAAATTTTGAGGTTTGCAAAGGATTCTGGGTAACAAAACCTGATCAGCACCCCACAAGTCACCCCATCTTGGATTCCCCTAGGTCTCTAGTTTTAAAAAATGCATAGGTTTGGTAGGTTTCCCTAGGTGCCGGCTGAGCTAGAGGCCAAAATCTACAGGTAGGCACTTTGCAAAAACCAACTCTGTTTTCTTTCAAAAAATGTGATGTGTCCACGTTGCGTTTTGGGCCATTTCCCTTCGTGGGCGCTGGGCCCACCCTCAGAAGTGAGGTACCATTTTTATCGAGAGACTTAGGGGAACGCTGGGTGGAAGGAAATTTGTGCCTCCTCTCAGATTCCAGAACTTTCTGTCACCGAAATGAGAGGAAAAAGTGTTTTTTTGGCCAGATTTTGATGTTTGCAAAGGATTCTGGGTAACATAACCTGGTCAGAGCCCCGCAAGTCACCCCATCTTGGATTCCCCTGGGTTTCTAGTTTTGAAAAATGTGCTGGTTTGCTAGGTTTCCCCAGGTGCCGAATGAGCTACAGGCCAAAATCCAAAGGTAGGCACTTTGCAAAAAACACTTCTGTTTTCTTTAAAAAAATGTGGTGTGTCCACATTGCGTTTTGGGGCAATTCCTGTCGCGGGCGCTAGGCCTACCCACAGAAGTGAGGTAAAATTTGTATCGAGAGACTTAGGGGAACGCTGGGTGGAAGGAAATTTGTGGCTCCTGTCAGATTCCAGAACTTTCTGTCACAGAAATGAGAGGAAAAAGTGTTTTTTTGGCCAAATTTTGATGTTTGCAAAGGACTCTGGGTAACATGACCTGGTCAGAGCCCCGCAAGTCACCCCATCTTGGATTCCCCTGGGTTTCTAGTTTTGAAAAATGTGCTGGTTTGGTAGGTTTCCCCAGGTGCCGGATGAGCTACAGGCCAAAATCCACAGGTAGGCACTGTTTTCTATGAAAAAATGTGATGTGTCCACGTTGTGTTTTGGGCCATTTCCTTTTGTGGGCGGTAGTCCTACCCACACAAGTGAGGTATCATTTTTATCGGGAGACTTGGAGGAAAGCTGGGTGGAAGGAAATTTGTGGCTCCTCTCTGATTCCAGAACTTTCTGTCACCAAAACGTGAGGAAAATGTGTTTTTTTAGCCAAATCTTGAGGTTTGCAAAGGATTCTGGGTAACAAAACCTGGTCAGAGCCCCACAAGTCACCCCATCTTGGATTCCCCTAGGTCTCTAGTTTTCAAAAATGCATAGGTTTGGTAGGTTTCCCTAGGTGCCAGCTGAGCTAGAGGCCAAAATCTACAGGTAGGCACTTTGCAAAAAACACCTCTGTTTTCTTTAAAAAAATGTGATGTGGCCACGTTGCGTTTTGGGGCATTTCCTGTCGCGGGCGCTAGGCCTACCCACAGAAGTGAGGTGCCATTTGTATCGAGAGACTTAGGGGAACGCTGGGTGGAAGGAAATTTGTGGCTCCTGTCAGATTCCAGAACTTTCTGTCACTGAAATGAGAGGAAAAAGTGTTTTTTTGGCCAAAGTTTGATGTTTGCAAATGATTCTGGGTAACATAACATGGTCAGAGCCCCGCAAGTCACCCCATCTTGGATTCCCCTGGGTTTCTAGTTTTGAAAAATGTGCTGGTTTGGTAGGTTTCCCCAGGTTCCGGATGAGCTACAGGCCAAAATACAAAGGTAGGCACTGTTTTCTATGAAAAAATGTGATGTGTCCACGTTGTGTTTTGGGCCATTTCCTTTTGTGGGCGCTAGTCCTACCCACACAAGTTAGGTATAATTTTTATCGGGAGACTTGGGGGAACGCTGGGTGGAAGGAAATGTGTGGCTCCTCTCTGATTCCAGAACTTTCTGTCACCAAAATGTGAGGAAAATGTGTTTTTTTAGCCAAATTTTGAGGTTTGCAAAGGATTCTGGGTAACAAAACCTGATCAGCGCCCCACAAGTCACCCCATCTTGGATTCCCCTAGGTCTCTAGTTTTCAAAAATGCATAGGTTTGGTAGGTTTCCCTAGGTGCCGGCTGAGCTAGAGGCCAAAATCTACAGGTAGGCACTTTGCAAGAACCAACTCTGTTTTCTTTCAAAAAATGTGATGTGTCCACGTTGCGTTTTGGGCCATTTCCCTTCGTGGGCGCTGGGCCCACCCTCAGAAGTGAGGTACCATTTTTATCGAGAGACTTAGGGGAACGCTGGGTGGAAGGAAATTTGTGGCTCCTCTCAGATTCCAGAACTTTCTGTCACCGAAATGAGAGGAAAAAGTGTTTTTTTGGCCAGATTTTGATGTTTGCAAAGGATTCTGGGTAACATAACCTGGTCAGAGCCCCGCAAGTCACCCCATCTTGGATTCCCCTGGGTTTCTAGTTTTGAAAAATGTGCTGGTTTGCTAGGTTTCCCCAGGTGCCGAATGAGCTACAGGCCAAAATCCAAAGGTAGGCACTTTGCAAAAAACACTTCTGTTTTCTTTAAAAAAATGTGGTGTGTCCACATTGCGTTTTGGGGCATTTCCTGTCGCGGGCGCTAGGCCTACCCACAGAAGTGAGGTAAAATTTGTATCGAGAGACTTAGGGGAACGCTGGGTGGAAGGAAATTTGTGGCTCCTGTCAGATTCCAGAACTTTCTGTCACAGAAATGAGAGGAAAAAGTGTTTTTTTGGCCAAATTTTGATGTTTGCAAAGGACTCTGGGTAACATAACCTGGTCAGAGCCCCGCAAGTCACCCCATCTTGGATTCCCCTGGGTTTCTAGTTTTGAAAAATGTGCTGGTTTGGTAGGTTTCCCCAGGTGCCGGATGAGCTACAGGCCAAAATCCACAGGTAGGCACTGTTTTCTATGAAAAAATGTGATGTGTCCACGTTGTGTTTTGGGCCATTTCCTTTTGTGGGCGCTAGTCCTACCCACACAAGTGAGGTATCATTTTTATCGGGAGACTTGGAGGAAAGCTGGGTGGAAGGAAATTTGTGGCTCCTCTCTGTTTCCAGAACTTTCTGTCACCAAAATGTGAGGAAAATGTGTTTTTTTCAGCCAAATTTTGAGGTTTGCAAAGGATTCTGGGTAACAAAACCTGGTCAGAGCCCCACAAGTCAGCCCATCTTTGATTCCCCTAGGTCTCTAGTTTTCAAAAATGCATAGGTTTGGTAGGTTTCCCTAGGTGCCGGCTGAGCTAGAGGCCAAAATCTACAGGTAGGCACTTTGCAAAAACCAACTCTGTTTTCTTTCAAAAGATGTGATGTGTCCACGTTGCGTTTTGGGCCATTTCCCTTCGTGGGCGCTGGGCCCACCCTCAGAAGTGAGGTACCATTTTTATCGAAAGACTTAGGGGAACGCTGGGTGGAAGGAAATTTGTGGCTCCTCTCAGATTCCAGAACTTTCTGTCACCGAAATGAGAGGAAAAAGTGTTTTTTTGGCCAGATTTTGATGTTTGCAAAGGATTCTGGGTAACATAACCTGGTCAGAGCCCCGCAAGTCACCCCATCTTGGATTCCCCTGGGTTTCTAGTTTTGAAAAATGTGCTGGTTTGCTAGGTTTCCCCAGGTGCCGAAAGAGCTACAGGCCAAAATCCAAAGGTAGGCACTTTGCAAAAAAACACTTCTGTTTTCTTTAAAAAAATGTGGTGTGTCCACATTGCGTTTTGGGGCATTTCCTGTCGCGGCGCTAGGCCTACCCACAGAAGTGAGGTAAAATTTGTATCGAGAGACTTAGGGGAACGCTGGGTGGAAGGAAATTTGTGGCTCCTGTCAGATTCCAGAACTTTCTGTCACAGAAATTAGAGGAAAAAGTGTTTTTTTGGCCAAATTTTGATGTTTGCAAAGGATTCTGGGTAACATCACCTGGTCAGAGCCCCGCAAGTCACCCCATCTTGGATTCCCCTGGGTTTCTAGTTTTGAAAAATGTGCTGGTTTGGTAGGTTTCCCCAGGTGCCGGATGAGCTACAGGCCAAAATCCACAGGTAGGCAGTGTTTTCTATGAAAAAATGTGATGTGTCCACGTTGTGTTTTGGGCCATTTCCTTTTGTGGGCGCTAGTCCTACCCACACAAGTGAGGAATCATTTTTATCGGGAGACTTGGAGGAAAGCTGGGTGGAAGGACATTTGTGGCTCCTCTCTGATTCCAGAACTTTCTGTCACCAAAATGTGAGGAAAATTTGTTTTTTTAGCCAAATTTTGAGGTTTGCCAAGGATTCTGGGTAACAAAACCTGGTCAGAGCCCCACAAGTCACCCCATCTTTGATTCCCCTAGGTCTCTAGTTTTCAAAAATGCATAGGTTTGGTAGGTTTCCCTAGGTGCCGGCTGAGCTAGAGGCCAAAATCTACAGGTAGGCACTTTGCAAAAAACACCTCTGTTTTCTTTCAAAAAATGTGATGTGTCCACGTTGCGTTTTGGGGCATTTCCTGTCGCGGGCGCTAGGCCTACCCACAGAAGTGAGGTACCATTTGTATCGAGAGACTTAGGGGAACGCTGGGTGGAAGGAAATTTGTGGCTCCTCTCAGATTCCAGAACTTTCTGTCACCGAAATGAGAGGAAAAAGTGTTTTTTTGGCCAACTTTTGATGTTTGCAAAGGATTCTGGGTAACATAACCAGGTCAGAGCCCCGCAAGTCACCCCATCTTGGATTCCCCTGGGTTTCTAGTTTTCAAAAATGTACTGATTTGCTAGGTTTCCCCAGGTGCCGGCTGAGCTACAGGCCAAAATCCACAGGTAGGCACTGTTTTCTATGAAAAAATCTGATGTGTCCACGTTGTGTTTTGGGCCATTTCCTTTCGTGGGCGCTAGTCCTACCCACACAAGTGAGGTATCATTTTTTTCGGGAGACTTGGGGGAACGCTGGGTGGAAGAAAATTTGTGGCTCCTTTCTGATTACAGAACTTTCTGTCACCAAAATGTGAGAAAAATGTGTTTTGTTAGCCAAATTTTGAGGTTTGCAAAGGATTCTGGGTAACAAAACCTGGTCAGAGCCCCACAAGTCACCCCATCTTGGATTCCCCTGGGTCTCTAGTTTTTAACAATTCATAGGTTTGGTAGGTTTCCCAAGGTGCCAGCTGAGCTAGAGGCCAAAATCTACAGGTAGGCAGTTTGCAAAAAACACCTCTGTTTTCTTTCAAAAAATGTGATGTGTCCACTTTGCGTTTTGGGGCATTTCCTGTCGCAGGCGCTAGGCCTACCAACAGAAGTGAGCTACCATTTTTATCGAGAGAGTTAGGGGAACGCTGGGCGGAAGGAAATTTGTGGCTCCTGTCAGATTGCAGAACTTTCTGTCACCGAAATGAGTGGAAAAAGTGTTTTATTGTCCAAATTGAGATGTTTGCAAAGGATTCTGGGTAACATAACCTGGTCAGAGCCCCGCAAGTCACCCATCTTGGATTCCCCTGGGTTTCTAGTTTTCAAAAATGTGCTGGTTTGCTAGGTTTCCCCAGGTGCCGGATGAGCCACAGGCCAAAATCCAAAGGTAGGCACTGTTTTCTATGAAAAAATGTGATGTGTCCACGTTGTGTTTTGGGCCATTTCCATTTGTGGACGCTAGTCCTACCCACACAAGTGAGGTATCATTTTTATCGGGAGACTTGGAGGAACGCTGGATGGAAGGAAATTTGTGGCTCCTCTCTGATTCCAGAACTTTCTGTCACCAAAATGTGAGGAAAATGTGTTTTTTAAGCCAGATTTTGAGGTTTGCAAAGGATTCTGGGTAACAAAACCTGGTCAGAGCCTCACAAGTCACCCCATCTTGGATTCCCCTAGGTCTCTAGTTTTCAAAAATGCATAGGTTTGGTAGGTTTCCCTAGGTGCCAGCTGAGCTAGAGGCCAAAATCTACAGGTAGGCACTTTGCAAAAAACACCTCTGTTTTCTTTAAATAAATGTGATGTGTCCACGTTGCGTTTTGGGGCATTTCCTGTCGCGGGCGCTAGGCCTACCCACAGAAGTGAGGTGCCATTTGTATTGAGAGACTTAGAGGAACGCTGGGTGGAAGGAAATTTGTGGCTCCTGTCAGATTCCAGAACTTTCTGTCACTGAAATGAGAGGAAAAAGTGTTTTTTTGGCCACATTTTGATGTTTGCAAAGGATTCTGGGTAACATAACCTGGTCAGAGCCCCGCAAGTCACCCCATCTTGGATTCCCCTGGGTTTCTAGTTTTGAAAAATGTACTGATTTGCTAGGTTTCCCCAGGTGCCGGCTGAGCTACAGGCCAAAATCCACAGGTAGGCACTGTTTTCTATGAAAAAATCTGATGTGTCCACGTTGTGTTTTGGGCCATTTCCTTTTGTGGGCGCTAGTCCTACCCACACAAGTGAGGTATCATTTTTTTCGGGAGACTTGGGGGAACGCTGGGTGGAAGAATATTTGTGGCTCCTCTCTGATTACAGAACTTTCTGTCACCAAAATGTGAGAAAAATGTGTTTTGTTAGCCAAATTTTGAGGTTTGCAAAGGATTCTAGGTAACAAAACCTGGTCAGAGCCCCACAAGTCACCCCATCTTGGATTCCCCTAGGTCTCTAGTTTTCAAAAATGCATAGGTTTGGTAGGTTTCCCTAGGTGCCGGCTGAGCTAGAGGCCAAAACCTACAGGTAGGCACTTTGCAAAAAACACCTCTGTTTTCTTTTAAAAAAATGTGATGTGTCCACGTTGCGTTTTGGGCCATTTCCCTTCGTGGGTGCTGGGCCTACCCACAGAAGTGAGGTACCATTTTTATCGAGAGACTTATTGCAACACTGGGCGGAAGGAAATTTGTGGGTCCTGTCAGATTCCACAACTTTCTGTCACCGAAATGAGTGGAAAAAGTGTTTTATTGTCCAAATTTTGATGTTTGCAAAGGATTCTGGGTAACATAACCTGGTCCGAGCCCCGCAAGTCACCCCATCTTGGATTCCCCTGGGTTTCTAGTTTTTAAAAATTCATAGGTTTGGTAGGTTTCCCCATGTGCCGGCTGAGCTAGAGGCCAAAATCTACAGGTAGGCACTTTGCAAAAAACATATTCTGTTTTCTTTAAAAAAATGTGAAGAGTCCACGTTGCGTTTTGGGGCATTTCCGTCGCGGGCGCTAGGCCTACCCACACAAGTTAGGTATCATTTTTATCGGGAGACTTGGGGGAACGCTGGGTGGAAGAAAATTTGTGGCTCCTCTCTGATTACAGAACTTTCTGTCACCAAAATGTGAGAAAAATGTGTTTTGTTAGCCAAATTTTGAGGTTTGCAAAGGATTCTGGGTAACAAAACCTGGTCAGAGCCCCACAAGTCACCCCATCTTGGATTCCCCTAGGTCTCTAGTTTTTAAAAATTCATAGGTTTGGTAGGTTTCCCTAGGTGCCGGCTGAGCTAGAGGCCAAAATCTACAGGTAGGCACTTTGCAAAAAACACCTCTGTTTTCTTTCAAAAAATGTGATGTGTCCACTTTGCGTTTTGGGGCATTTCCTGACGCGGGCGCTAGGCCTACCCACAGAAGTGAGCTACCATTTTTATCGAGAGAGTTAGGGGAACGCTGGGCGGAAGGAAATTTGAGGCTGCTGTCAGATTCCAGAACTTTCTGTCACCGAAATGAGTGGAAAAAGTGTTTTATTGTCCAAATTTTGATGTTTGCAAAGGATTCTGGGTAACATAACCTGGTCAGAGCCCCGCAAGTCACCCCATCTTGGATTCCCCTGGGTTTCTAGTTTTCAAAAATGTGCTGGTTTGCTAGGTTTCCCCAGGTGCCGGATGAGCTACAGGCCAAAATCCAAAGGTAGGCACTGTTTTCTATGAAAAAATGTGATGTGTCCACGTTGTGTTTTGGGCCATTTCCTTTCGTGGGTGCTAGTCCTACCCACACAAGTTAGGTATCATTTTTATCGGGAGACTTGGGGGAACGCTGGGTGGAAGGAAATTTGTGGCTACTCTCTGATTCCAGAACTTTCTGTCACCAAATTTGAGGAAAATGTGTTTTTTTAGCCACATTTTGAGGTTTGCAAAGGATTCTGGGTAACAAAACCTGGTCAGAGCCCCACAAGTCACCCCATCTTGGATTCCCCTAGGTCTCTAGTTTTCAAAAATGCATAGGTTTGGTAGGTTTCCCTAGGTGCCGGCTGAGCTAGAGGCCAAAATCTACAGGTAGGCACTTTGCAAAAAACACCTCTATTTTCTTTCAAAAAATGTGATGTGTCCACGTTGCGTTTTGGCCCATTTCCCTTCGTGGGCGCTGGGCCCACCCACAGAAGTGAGGTACCATTTTTATCGAGAGACTTGGGGGAACGCTGGGTGGAAGAAAATTTGTGGCTCCTCTCTGATTACAGAACTTTCTGTCACCAAAATGTGAGAAAAATGTGTTTTGTTAGCCAAATTTTGAGGTTTGCAAAGGATTCTGGGTAACAAAACCTGGTCAGAGCCCCACAAGTCACCCCATCTTGGATTCCCCTGGGTCTCTAGTTTTTAAAAATTCATAGGTTTGGTAGGTTTCCCCAGGTGCCGGCTGAGCTAGAGGCCAAAATCTACAGGTAGGCACTTTGCAAAAAACACCTCTGTTTTCTTTCAAAAAATGTGATGTATCCACTTTGCGTTTTGGGGCATTTCCTGTCGCGGGCGCTAGGCCTACCCACAGAAGTGAGCTACCATTTTTATCGAGAGAGTTAGGGGAACGCTGGGCGGAAGGAAATTTGTGGCTCCTGTCAGATTCCAGAACTTTCTGTCACCGAAATGAGTGGAAAAAGTGTTTTATTGTCCAAATTTTGATGTTTGCAAAGGATTCTGGGTAACATAACCTGGCCAGAGCCCCGCAAGTCACCCCATCTTGGATTCCCTTGGGTTTCTAGTTATCAAAAATGTGCTGGTTTGCTAGGTTTCCCCAGGTGCCGGATGAGCTACAGGCCAAAATCCAAAGGTAGGCACTGTTTTCTAGGAAAAAATGTGATGTGTCCACGTTGCGTTTTGGGCCATTTCCTTTCGTGGGCGCTAGTCCTACCCACACAAGTTAGGTATCATTTTTATCAGGAGACTTGAGGGAACACTGCGTGAAAGGAAATTTGTGGCTCCTGTCAGATTCCAGAACTTTCTGTCACAGAAATTAGAGGAAAAAGTGTTTTTTTGGCCAAATTTTGATGTTTGCAAAGGATTCTGGGTAACATAACCTGGTCAGAGCCCCGCAAGTCACCCCATCTTGGATTCCCCTGGGTTTCTAGTTTTGAAAAATGTGCTGGTTTGGTAGGTTTCCCCAGGTGCCGGATGAGCTATAGGCCAAAATCCACAGGTAGGCACTGTTTTCTATGAAAAAATGTGATGTGTCCACGTTGTGTTTTGGGCCATTTCCTTTCGTGGGTGCTAGTCCTACCCACACAAGTTAGGTATAATTTTTATCGGGAGACTTGGGGGAACGCTGGGTGGAAGGAAATTTGTGGCTACTCTCTGATTCCAGAACTTTCTGTCACCGAAATGAGTGGAAAAAGTGTTTTATTGTCCAAATTTTGATGTTTGCAAAGGATTCTGGGTAACATAACCTGGCCAGAGCCCCGCAAGTCACCCCATCTTGGATTCCCTTGGGTTTCTAGTTATCAAAAATGTGCTGGTTTGCTAGGTTTCCCCAGGTGCCGGATGAGCTACAGGCCAAAATCCAAAGGTAGGCACTGTTTTCTAGGAAAAAATGTGATGTGTCCACGTTGCGTTTTGGGCCATTTCCTTTCGTGGGCGCTAGTCCTACCCACACAAGTTAGGTATCATTTTTATCGGGAGACTTGGGGGAACGCTGGGTGGAAGGAAATTTGTGGCTCCTCTCTGATTCCAGAACTTTCTGTCAAAAAAATTTGTTTTTTTAGCCAAATTTTGAGGTTTGCAAAGGATTCTGGATAACAAAACCTGATCAGCGCCCCACAAGTCACCCCATCTTGGATTCCCCTAGGTCTCTAGTTTTCAAAAATGCATAGGTTTGGGAGGTTTCCCTAGGTGCCGGCTGAGCTAGAGGCCAAAATCTACAGGTAGGCACTTTGCAAAAACCAACTCTGTTTTCTTTAAAAAAATGTGATGTGTCCACGTTGCGTTTTGGGCCATTTCCCTTCGTGGGTGCTGGGCCCACCCTCAGAAGTGAGGTACCATTTTTATCGAGAGACTTAGGGGAACGCTGGGTGGAAGGAAATTTGTGGCTCCTCTCAGATTCCAGAACTTTCTGTCACCGAAATGAGAGGAAAAAGTGTTTTTTTGGCCAGATTTTGATGTTTGCAAAGGATTCTGGGTAACATAACCTGGTCAGAGCCCCGCAAGTCACCCCATCTTGGATTCCCCTGGGTTTCTAGTTTTGAAAAATGTGCTGGTTTGCTAGGTTTCCCCAGGTGCCGAATGAGCTACAGGCCAAAATCCAAAGGTAGGCACTTTGCAAAAAACACTTCTGTTTTCTTTAAAAAAATGTGGTGTGTCCACATTGCGTTTTGGGGCATTTCCTGTTGCGGGCGCTAGGCCTACCCACAGAAGTGAGGTAAAATTTGTATCGAGAGACTTAGGGGAACGCTGGGTGGAAGGAAATTTGTGGCTCCTGTCAGATTCCAGAACTTTCTGTCACAGAAATGAGAGGAAAAAGTGTTTTTTTGGCCAAATTTTGATGTTTGCAAAGGACTCTGGGTAACATAACCTGGTCAGAGCCCCGCAAGTCACCCCATCTTGGATTCCCCTGGGTTTCTAGTTTTGAAAAATGTGCTGGTTTGGTAGGTTTCCCCAGGTGCCGGATGAGCTACAGGCCAAAATCCACAGGTAGGCACTGTTTTCTATGAAAAAATGTGATGTGTCCACGTTGTGTTTTGGGCCATTTCCTTTTGTGGGCGCTAGTCCTACCCACACAAGTGAGGTATCATTTTTATCGGGAGACTTGGAGGAAAGCTGGGTGGAAGGAAATTTGTGGCTCCTCTCTGATTCCAGAACTTTCTGTCACCAAAACGTGAGGAAAATGTGTTTTTTTAGCCAAATCTTGAGGTTTGCAAAGGATTCTGGGTAACAAAACCTGGTCAGAGCCCCACAAGTCACCCCATCTTGGATTCCCCTAGGTCTCTAGTTTTCAAAAATGCATAGGTTTGGTAGGTTTCCCTAGGTGCCAGCTGAGCTAGAGGCCAAAATCCACAGGTAGGCACTTTGCAAAAAACACCTCTGTTTTCTTTAAACAAATGTGATGTGTCCACGTTGCGTTTTGGGGAATTTCCTGTCGCGGGCGCTAGGCCTACCCACAGAAGTGAGGTGCCATTTGTATCGAGAGACTTAGGGGAACGCTGGGTGGAAGGAAATTTGTGGCTCCTGTCAGATTCCAGAACTTTCTGTCACTGAAATGAGAGGAAAAAGTGTTTTTTTGGCCAAAGTTTGATGTTTGCAAATGATTCTGGGTAACATAACCTGGTCAGAGCCCCGCAAGTCACCCCATCTTGGATTCCCCTGGGTTTCTAGTTTTGAAAAATGTGCTGGTTTGGTAGGATTCCCCAGGTTCCGGATGAGCTACAGGCCAAAATACAAAGGTAGGCACTGTTTTCTATGAAAAAATGTGATGTGTCCACGTTGTGTTTTGGGCCATTTCCTTTTGTGGGCGCTAGTCCTACCCACACAAGTTAGGTATCATTTTTATCGGGAGACTTGGGGGAACGCTGGGTGGAAGGAAATTTGTGGCTCCTCTCTGTTTCCAGAACTTTCTGTCCCCAAAATGTGAGGAAAATGTGTTTTTTTTAGCCAAATTTTGAGGTTTGCAAAGGATTCTGGGTAACAAAACCTGGTCAGAGCCCCACAAGTCACCCCATCTTTGATTCCCCTAGGTTTCTAGTTTTCAAAAATGCATATGTTTGGTAGGTTTCCCTAGGTGCCGGCTGAGCTAGAGGCCAAAATCTACAGGTAGGCACTTTGTAAAAACCAACTCTGTTTTCTTTCAAAAAATGTGATGTGTCCACGTTGCGTTTTGGGCCATTTCCCTTTGTGGGCGCTGGGCCCACCCTCAGAAGTGAGGTACCATTTTTATCGAGAGACTTAGGGGAACGCTGGGTGGAAGGAAATATGTGGCTCCTCTCAGATTCCAGAACTTTCTGTCACCGAAATGAGAGGAAAAAGTGTTTTTTTGGCCAGATTTTGATGTTTGCAAAGGATTCTGGGTAACATAACCTGGTCAGAGCCCCGCAAGTCACCCCATCTTGGATTCCCCTGGGTTTCTAGTTTTGAAAAATGTGCTGGTTTGATAGGTTTCCCCAGGTGCCGAAAGAGCTACAGGCCAAAATCCAAAGGTAGGCACTTTGCAAAAAACACTTCTGTTTTCTTTAAAAAAATGTGGTGTGTCCACATTGCGTTTTGGGGCATTTCCTGTCGCGGGCGCTAGGCCTACCCACAGAAGTGAGGTAAAATTTGTATCGAGAGACTTAGGGGAACGCTGGGTGGAAGGAAATTTGTGGCTCCTGTCAGATTCCAGAACTTTCTGTCACAGAAATGAGAGGAAAAAGTGTTTTTTTGGCCAAATTTTGATGTTTGCAAAGGATTCTGGGTAACATAACCTGGTCAGAGCCCCGCAAGTCACCCCATCTTGGATTCCCCTGGGTTTCTAGTTTTGAAAAATGTGCTGGTTTGGTAGGTTTCCCCAGGTGCCGGATGAGCTACAGGCCAAAATCCACAGGTAGGCACTGTTTTCTATGAAAAAATGTGATGTGTCCACGTTGTGTTTTGGGCCATTTCCTTTTGTGGGCGCTAGTCCTACCCACACAAGTGAGGTATCATTTTTATCGGGAGACTTGGAGGAAAGCTGGGTGGAAGGAAATTTGTGGCTCCTCTCTGATTCCAGAATTTTCTGTCACCAAAACGTGAGGAAAATGTGTTTTTTTAGCCAAATCTTGAGGTTTGCAAAGGATTCTGGGTAACAAAACCTGGTCAAAGCCCCACAAGTCACCCCATCTTGGATTCCCCTAGGTCTCTAGTTTTCAAAAATGCATAGGTTTGGTAGGTTTCCCTAGGTGCTGGCTGAGCTAGAGGCCAAAATCTACAGGTAGGCACTTTGCAAAAAACACCTCTGTTTTCTTTAAAAAAATGTGATGTGTCCACGTTGCGTTTTGGGGCATTTCCTGTCGCGGGCGCTAGGCCTACCCACAGAAGTGAGGTACCATTTGTATCGAGAGACTTAGGGGAACGCTGGGTGGAAGGAAATTTGTGGCTCCTCTCAGATTTCAGAACTTTCTGTCACCGAAATGAGAGGAAAACGTTTTTTTTGGGCCAAATTTTGATGTTTGCAAAGGATTGTGGGTAACATAACCAGGTCAGAGCCCCGCAAGTCACCCCATCTTGGATTCCCCTGGGTTTCTAGTTTTCAAAAATGTACTGATTTGCTAGGTTTCCCCAGGTGCCGGCTGAGCTACAGGCCAAAATCCACAGGTAGGCACTGTTTTCTATGAAAAAATCTGATGTCTTCACGTTGTGTTTTGGGCCATTTCCTTTCGTGGGTGCTAGTCCTACCCACACAAGTGAGGTATCATTTGTTTCGGGAGACTTGGGGGAACGCTGGGTGGAAGAAAATTTGTGGCTCCTCTCTGATTACAGAACTTTCTGTCACCAAAATGTGAGAAAAATGTGTTTTGTTAGCCAAATTTTGAGGTTTGAAAAGGATTCTGGGTAACAAAACCTGGTCAAAGCCCCACAAGTCACCCCATCTTGGATTCCCCTAGGTCTCTAGTTTTCAAAAATGCATAGGTTTGGTAGGTTTCCCTAGGTCTGGCTGAGCTAGAGGCCAAAATCTACAGGTAGGCACTTTGCAAAAAACACCTCTGTTTTCTTTCAAAATATGTGATGTGTCCACTTTGCGTTTTGGGGCATTTCCTGTCGCGGGCGCTAGGCCTACCCACAGAAGTGAGCTACCATTTTTATCGAGAGAGTTAGGGGAACGCTGGGCAGAAGGAAATTTGTGGCTCCTGTCAGATTCCAGAACTTTCTGTCACCGAAATGAGTGGAAAAAGTGTTTTATTGTCCAAATTTTGATGTTTGCAAAGGATTCTGGGTAACATAACCCGGTCAGAGCCCCGCAAGTCACCCCATCTTGGATTCCCCTGGGTTTCTAGTTTTCATAAATGTGCTGGTTTGCTAGGTTTCCCCAGGTGCCGGATGAACTACAGGCCAAAATCCAAAGGTAGGCACTGTTTTCTATGAAAAAATGTGATGTGTCCACGTTGTGTTTTGGGCCATTTCCTTTTGTGGGCGCTAGTCCTACCCACACAAGTGAGGTATCATTTTTATCGGGAGACTTGGAGGAACGCTGGATGGAAGGAAATTTGGGGCTCCTCTCTGATTCCAGAACTTTCTGTCACCAAAACGTGAGGAAAATGTGTTTTTTTAGCCAAATCTTGAGGTTTGCAAAGGATTCTGGGTAACAACACCTGGTCAGAGCCCCACAAGTCACCCCATCTTGGATTCCCCTAGGTCTCTAGTTTTAACAAATGCATCGGTTTGGTAGGTTTCCCTAGGTGCCAGCTGAGCTAGAGGCCAAAATCTACAGGTAGGCACTTTGCAAATAACACCTCTGTTTTCTTTAAAAAAAATGTGATGTGTCCACGTTGCATTTTGGGGCATTTCTTGTCGCGGGCGCTAGGCCTACCCACAGAAGTGAGGTACCATTTGTATCGAGAGACTTAGGGGAACGCTGGGTGGAAGGAAATGTGTGGCTCCTCTCAGATTCCAGAACTTTCTGTCACCGAAATGAGAGGAAAAAGTGTTTTTTTGGCCAAATTTTGATGTTTGCAAAGGATTCTGGGTAACATAGCCAGGTCAGAGCCCCGCAAGTCACCCCATCTTGGATTCCCCTGGGTTTCTAGTTTTCAAAAATGTACTGATTTGCTAGGTTTCCCCAGGTGCCGGCTGAGCTACAGGCCAAAATCCACAGGTAGGCACTGTTTTCTATGAAAAAATCTGATGTCTTCACGTTGTGTTTTGGGCCATTTCCTTTCGTGGGCGCTAGTCCTACCCACACAAGTGAGGTATCATTTTTTTCGGGAGACTTGGGGGAGCGCTGGGTGGAAGAAAATTTGTGGCTCCTCTCTGATTACAGAACTTTCTGTCACCAAAATGTGAGAAAAATGTGTTTTGTTAGCCAAATTTTGAGGTTTGCAAAGGATTCTGGGTAACAAAACCTGGTCAGAGCCCCACAAGTCACCCCATCTTGGATTCCCCTGGTTCTCTAGTTTTTAAAAATTCATAGGTTTGGTAGGTTTCCCCAGGTGCCGGCTGAGCTAGAGGCCAAAATCTACAGGTAGGCACTTTGCAAAAAACACCTCTGTTTTCTTTCAAAAAATGTGATGTGTGCAATTTGCGTTTTGGGGCATTTCCTGTCGCGGGCGCTAGGCCTACCCACAGAAGTGAGCTACCATTTTTATCGAGAGAGTTAGGGGAACGCTGGGCAGAAGGAAATTTGTGGCTCCTGTCAGATTCCAGAACTTTCTGTCACCGAAATGAGTGGAAAAAGTGTTTTATTGTCCAAATTTTGATGTTTGCAAAGGATTCTGGGTAACATAACCCGGTCAGAGCCCCGCAAGTCACCCCATCTTGGATTCCCCTGGGTTTCTAGTTTTCATAAATGTGCTGGTTTGCTAGGTTTCCCCAGGTGCCGGATGAACTACAGGCCAAAATCCAAAGGTAGGCACTGTTTTCTATGAAAAAATGTGATGTGTCCACGTTGTGTTTTGGGCCATTTCCTTTTGTGGGCGCTAGTCCTACCCACACAAGTGAGGTATCATTTTTATCGGGAGACTTGGAGGAACGCTGGATGGAAGGAAATTTGTGACTCCTCTCTGATTCCAGAACTTTCTGTCACCAAAACGTGAGGAAAATATGTTTTTTTAGCCAAATCTTAAGGTTTGCAAAGGATTCTGGGTAACAACACCTGGTCAGAGCCCCACAAGTCACCCCATCTTGGATTCCCCTAGGTCTCTAGTTTTAACAAATGCATAGGTTTGGTAGGTTTCCCTAGGTGCCAGCTGAGCTAGAGGCCAAAATCTACAGGTAGGCACTTTGCAAATAACACCTCTGTTTTCTTTAAAAATAATGTGATGTGTCCACGTTGCATTTTGGGGCATTTCTTGTCGCGGGCGCTAGGCCTACCCACAGAAGTGAGGTACCATTTGTATCGAGAGACTTAGGGGAACGCTGGGTGGAAGGAAATTTGTGGCTCCTCTCAGATTCCAGAACTTTCTGTCACCGAAATGAGAGGAAAAAGTGTTTTTTTTGCCAAATTTTGATGTTTGCAAAGGATTCTGGGTAACATAACCTAGTCAGAGCCCCACAAGTCACCCCATCTTGGATTCCCCTGGGTTTCTAGTTTTCAAAAATGTACTGGTTTGCTAGGTTTCCCCAGGTGCCGGCTGAGCTAAAGGCCAAAATCCACAGGTAGGCACTGTTTTCTATGAAAAAATCTGATGTGTCCATGTTGTGTTTTGGGGCATTTCCTGTCGCGAGTGCTAGGCCTACCCACTCAAGTGAGGTATCATTTTTATCGGGACACTTGGGGGAACGCTGGGTGGAAGGAAATTTGTGGCTCCTCTCTGATTCCAGAACTTTCTGTCACCGAAATGAGAGGAAAAAGTGTTTTTTTAGCCAAATTTTGATGTTTGCAAAGGATTCTGGGTAACATAACCAGGTCAGAGCCCCACAAGTCACCCCATCTTGGATTCCCCTGGGTTTCTAGTTTTCAAAAATGTACTGATTTGCTAGGTTTCCCCAGGTGCCGGCTGAGCTACAGGCCAAAATCCACAGGTAGGCACTGTTTTCTCTGAAAAAATCTGATGTGTCCACGTTGCGTTTTGGGCCATTTCCTTTCATGGGCGCTAGTCCTACCCACACAAGTGAGGTATCATTTTTTTCGGGAGACTTGGGGGAACGCTGGGTGGAGAAAATTTGTGGCTCCTCTCTGATTACAGAACTTTCTGTCACCAAAATGTGAGAAAAATGTGTTTTGTTAGCCAAATTTTGAGGTTTGCAAAGGATTCTGGGTAACAAAACCTGGTGAGAGCCCCACAAGTCACCCCATCTTGGATTCCCCTGGGTCTCTAGTTTTTAAAAATTCATAGGTTTGGTAGGTTTCCCCAGGTGCCGGCTGAGCTAGAGGCCAAAATCTACAGGTAGGCACTTTGCAAAAAACACCTCTGTTTTCTTTCAAAAAATGTGATGTGTCCACTTTGCGTTTTGGGGCATTTCCTGTCGCGGGCGCTAGGCCTACCCACAGAAGTGAGCTACCATTTTTATCGAGAGAGTTAGGGGAACGCTGGGCAGAAGGAAATTTGTGGCTCCTGTCAGATTCCAGAACTTTCTGTCACCGAAATGAGTGGAAAAAGTGTTTTATTGTCCAAATTTTGATGTTTGCAAAGGATTCTGGGTAACATAACCCGGTCAGAGCCCCGCAAGTCACCCCATCTTGGATTCCCCTGGGTTTCTAGTTTTCATAAATGTGCTGGTTTGCTAGGTTTCCCCAGGTGCCGGATGAACTACAGGCCAAAATCCAAAGGTAGGCACTGTTTTCTATGAAAATATGTGATGTGTCCACGTTGTGTTTTGGGCCATTTCCTTTTGTGGGCGCTAGTCCTACCCACACAAGTGAGGTATCATTTTTATCGGGAGACTTGGAGGAACGCTGGATGGAAGGAAATTTGTGGCTCCTCTCTGAATCCAGAACTTTCTGTCACCAAAACCTGAAGAAAATGTGTTTTTTTAGCCAAATCTTGAGGTTTGCAAAGGATTCTGGGTAACAACACCTGGTCAGAGCCCCACAAGTCACCCCATCTTGGATTCCCCTAGGTCTCTAGTTTTAACAAATGCATAGGTTTGGTAGGTTTCCCTAGGTCCCAGCTGAGCTAGAGGCCAAAATCTACAGGTAGGCACTTTGCAAATAACACCTCTGTTTTCTTTAAAAAAATGTGATGTGTCCACGTTGCGTTTTGGGGCATTTCCTGTCGCAGGCGCTAGGCCTACCAACAGAAGTGAGGTGCCATTTGTATCGAGAGACTTAGGGGAACGCTGGGTGGAAGGAAATTTGTGGCTCCTGTCAGATTCCAGAACTTTCTGTCACTGAAATGAGAGGAAAAAGTGTTTTTTTGGCCAAATTTTGATGTTTGCAAAGGATTCTGGGTAACATAACCTGGTCAGAGCCCCGCAAGTCACCCCATCTTGGATTCACCTGGGTTTCTAGTTTTGAAAAATGTGCTGGTTTGGTAGGTTTCCCCAGGTGCCGGATGAGCTACAGGCCAAAATCCAAAGGTAGGCACTGTTTTCTATGAAAAAATGTGATGTGTCCATGTTGTGTTTTGGGCCATTTCCTTTTGTGGGCGCTAGTCCTACCCATACAAGTTAGATATCATTTTTATCGGGAGACTTGGGGGAATGCTGGGTGGAAGGAAATTTGTGGCTCCTCTCTGATTCCAGAACTTTCTGTCACCAAAATGTGAGGAAAATGTGTTTTTTTAGCCAAATTTTGAGGTTTGCAAAGGATTCTGGGTAACAAAACCTGGTCAAAGCCCCACAAGTCACCCCATCTTGGATTCCCCTAGGTCTCTAGTTTTAAAAAATGCATAGGTTTGGTAGGTTTCCCTAGGTGCTGGCTGAGCTAGAGGCCAAAATCTACAGGTAGGCACTTTGCAAAAAACACCTCTGTTTTCTTAAAAAAAATGTGATGTGTCCACGTTGCGTTTTGGGGCAATTCCTGTCGCGGGCGCTAGGCCTACCCACAGAAGTGAGCTACCATTTTTATCGAGAGAGTTAGGGGAACGCTGGGCAGAAGGAAATTTGTGGCTCCTGTCAGATTCCAGAACTTTCTGTCACCGAAATGAGTGGAAAAAGTGTTTTATTGTCCAAATTTTGATGTTTGCAAAGGATTCTGGGTAACATAACCCGGTCAGAGCCCCGCAAGTCACCCCATCTTGGATTCCCCTGGGTTTCTAGTTTTCATAAATGTGCTGGTTTGCTAGGTTTCCCCAGGTGCCGGATGAACTACAGGCCAAAATCCAAAGGTAGGCACTGTTTTCTATGAAAAAATGTGATGTGTCCACGTTGTGTTTTGGGCCATTTCCTTTTGTGGGCGCTAGTCCTACCCACACAAGTGAGGTATCATTTTTATCGGGAGACTTGGAGGAACGCTGGATGGAAGGAAATTTGTGGCTCCTCTCTGATTCCAGAACTTTCTGTCACCAAAACGTGAGGAAAATGTGTTTTTTTAGCCAAATCTTGAGGTTTGCAAAGGATTCTGGGTAACAACACCTGGTCAGAGCCCCACAAGTCACCCCATCTTGGATTCCCCTAGGTCTCTAGTTTTAACAAATGCATCGGTTTGGTAGGTTTCCCTAGGTGCCAGCTGAGCTAGAGGCCAAAATCTACAGGTAGGCACTTTGCAACTAACACCTCTGTTTTCTTTAAAAAAAATGTGATGTGTCCACGTTGCATTTTGGGGCATTTCTTGTCGCGGGCGCTAGGCCTACCCACAGAAGTGAGGTACCATTTGTATCGAGAGACTTAGGGGAACGCTGGGTGGAAGGAAATGTGTGGCTCCTCTCAGATTCCAGAACTTTCTGTCACCGAAATGAGAGGAAAAAGTGTTTTTTTGGCCAAATTTTGATGTTTGCAAAGGATTCTGGGTAACATAACCAGGTCAGAGCCCCGCAAGTCACCCCATCTTGGATTCCCCTGGGTTTCTAGTTTTCAAAAATGTACTGATTTGCTAGGTTTCCCCAGGTGCCGGCTGAGCTACAGGCCAAAATCCACAGGTAGGCACTGTTTTCTATGAAAAAATCTGATGTCTTCACGTTGTGTTTTGGGCCATTTCCTTTCGTGGGCGCTAGTCCTACCCACACAAGTGAGGTATCATTTTTTTCGGGAGACTTGGGGGAGCGCTGGGTGGAAGAAAATTTGTGGCTCCTCTCTGATTACAGAACTTTCTGTCACCAAAATGTGAGAAAAATGTGTTTTGTTAGCCAAATTTTGAGGTTTGCAAAGGATTCTGGGTAACAAAACCTGGTCAGAGCCCCACAAGTCACCCCATCTTGGATTCCCCTGGTTCTCTAGTTTTTAAAAATTCATAGGTTTGGTAGGTTTCCCCAGGTGCCGGCTGAGCTAGAGGCCAAAATCTACAGGTAGGCACTTTGCAAAAAACACCTCTGTTTTCTTTCAAAAAATGTGATGTGTCCACTTTGCGTTTTGGGGCATTTCCTGTCGCGGGCGCTAGGCCTACCCACAGAAGTGAGCTACCATTTTTATCGAGAGAGTTAGGGGAACGCTGGGCAGAAGGAAATTTGTGGCTCCTGTCAGATTCCAGAACTTTCTGTCACCGAAATGAGTGGAAAAAGTGTTTTATTGTCCAAATTTTGATGTTTGCAAAGGATTCTGGGTAACATAACCCGGTCAGAGCCCCGCAAGTCACCCCATCTTGGATTCCCCTGGGTTTCTAGTTTTCATAAATGTGCTGGTTTGCTAGGTTTCCCCAGGTGCCGGATGAACTACAGGCCAAAATCCAAAGGTAGGCACTGTTTTCTATGAAAAAATGTGATGTGTCCACGTTGTGTTTTGGGCCATTTCCTTTTGTGGGCGCTAGTCCTACCCACACAAGTGAGGTATCATTTTTATCGGGAGACTTGGAGGAACGCTGGATGGAAGGAAATTTGTGACTCCTCTCTGATTCCAGAACTTTCTGTCACCAAAACGTGAGGAAAATGTGTTTTTTTAGCCAAATCTTGAGGTTTGCAAAGGATTCTGGGTAACAACACCTGGTCAGAGCCCCACAAGTCACCCCATCTTGGATTCCCCTAGGTCTCTAGTTTTAACAAATGCATAGGTTTGGTAGGTTTCCCTAGGTGCCAGCTGAGCTAGAGGCCAAAATCTACAGGTAGGCACTTTGCAAATAACACCTCTGTTTTCTTTAAAAATAATGTGATGTGTCCACGTTGCATTTTGGGGCATTTCTTGTCGCGGGCGCTAGGCCTACCCACAGAAGTGAGGTACCATTTGTATCGAGAGACTTAGGGGAACGCTGGGTGGAAGGAAATTTGTGGCTCCTCTCAGATTCCAGAACTTTCTGTCACCGAAATGAGAGGAAAAAGTGTTTTTTTTGCCAAATTTTGATGTTTGCAAAGGATTCTGGGTAACATAACCTAGTCAGAGCCCCACAAGTCACCCCATCTTGGATTCCCCTGGGTTTCTAGTTTTCAAAAATGTACTGGTTTGCTAGGTTTCCCCAGGTGCCGGCTGAGCTAAAGGCCAAAATCCACAGGTAGGCACTGTTTTCTATGAAAAAATCTGATGTGTCCATGTTGTGTTTTGGGGCATTTCCTGTCGCGAGTGCTAGGCCTACCCACACAAGTGAGGTATCATTTTTATCGGGAGACTTGGGGGAACGCTGGGTGGAAGGAAATTTGTGGCTCCTCTCTGATTCCAGAACTTTCTGTCACCGAAATGAGAGGAAAAAGTGTTTTTTTAGCCAAATTTTGATGTTTGCAAAGGATTCTGGGTAACATAACCAGGTCAGAGCCCCACAAGTCACCCCATCTTGGATTCCCCTGGGTTTCTAGTTTTTAAAAATGTACTGATTTGCTAGGTTTCCCCAGGTGCCGGCTGAGCTACAGGCCAAAATCCACAGGTAGGCACTGTTTTCTATGAAAAAATCTGATGTGTCCACGTTGCGTTTTGGGCCATTTCCTTTCATGGGCGCTAGTCCTACCCACACAAGTGAGGTATCATTTTTTTCGGGAGACTTGGGGGAACGCTGGGTGGAAGAAAATTTGTGGCTCCTCTCTGATTACAGAACTTTCTGTCACCAAAATGTGAGAAAAATGTGTTTTGTTAGCCAAATTTTGAGGTTTGCAAAGGATTCTGGGTAACAAAACCTGGTGAGAGCCCCACAAGTCACCCCATCTTGGATTCCCCTGGGTCTCTAGTTTTTAAAAATTCATAGGTTTGGTAGGTTTCCCCAGGTGCCGGCTGAGCTAGAGGCCAAAATCTACAGGTAGGCACTTTGCAAAAAACACCTCTGTTTTCTTTCAAAAAATGTGATGTGTCCACTTTGCGTTTTGGGGCATTTCCTGTCGCGGGCGCTAGGCCTACCCACAGAAGTGAGCTACCATTTTTATCGAGAGAGTTAGGGGAACGCTGGGCAGAAGGAAATTTGTGGCTCCTGTCAGATTCCAGAACTTTCTGTCACCGAAATGAGTGGAAAAAGTGTTTTATTGTCCAAATTTTGATGTTTGCAAAGGATTCTGGGTAACATAACCCGGTCAGAGCCCCGCAAGTCACCCCATCTTGGATTCCCCTGGGTTTCTAGTTTTCATAAATGTGCTGGTTTGCTAGGTTTCCCCAGGTGCCGGATGAACTACAGGCCAAAATCCAAAGGTAGGCACTGTTTTCTATGAAAAAATGTGATGTGTCCACGTTGTGTTTTGGGCCATTTCCTTTTGTGGGCGCTAGTCCTACCCACACAAGTGAGGTATCATTTTTATCGGGAGACTTGGAGGAACGCTGGATGGAAGGAAATTTGTGGCTCCTCTCTGAATCCAGAACTTTCTGTCACCAAAACCGGAAGAAAATGTGTTTTTTTAGCCAAATCTTGAGGTTTGCAAAGGATTCTGGGTAACAACACCTGGTCAGAGCCCCACAAGTCACCCCATCTTGGATTCCCCTAGGTCTCTAGTTTTAACAAATGCATAGGTTTGGTAGGTTTCCCTAGGTGCCAGCTGAGCTAGAGGCCAAAATCTACAGGTAGGCACTTTGCAAATAACACCTCTGTTTTCTTTAAAAAAATGTGATGTGTCCACGTTGCGTTTTGGGGCATTTCCTGTCGCAGGCGCTAGGCCTACCAACAGAAGTGAGGTGCCATTTGTATCGAGAGACTTAGGGGAACGCTGGGTGGAAGGAAATTTGTGGCTCCTGTCAGATTCCAGAACTTTCTGTCACTGAAATGAGAGGAAAAAGTGTTTTTTTGGCCAAATTTTGATGTTTGCAAAGGATTCTGGGTAACATAACCTGGTCAGAGCCCCGCAAGTCACCCCATCTTGGATTCACCTGGGTTTCTAGTTTTGAAAAATGTGCTGGTTTGGTAGGTTTCCCCAGGTGCCGGATGAGCTACAGGCCAAAATCCAAAGGTAGGCACTGTTTTCTATGAAAAAATGTGATGTGTCCATGTTGTGTTTTGGGCCATTTCCTTTTGTGGGCGCTAGTCCTACCCATACAAGTTAGATATCATTTTTATCGGGAGACTTGGGGGAACGCTGGGTGGAAGGAAATTTGTGGCTCCTCTCTGATTCCAGAACTTTCTGTCACCAAAATGTGAGGAAAATGTGTTTTTTTAGCCAAATTTTGAGGTTTGCAAAGGATTCTGGGTAACAAAACCTGGTCAAAGCCCCACAAGTCACCCCATCTTGGATTCCCCTAGGTCTCTAGTTTTAAAAAATGCATAGGTTTGGTAGGTTTCCCTAGGTGCTGGCTGAGCTAGAGGCCAAAATCTACAGGTAGGCACTTTGCAAAAAACACCTCTGTTTTCTTAAAAAAAATGTGATGTGTCCACGTTGCGTTTTGGGGCAATTCCTGTCGCGGGCGCTAGGCCTACCCACAGAAGTGAGGTACCATTTGTATCGAGAGACTTAGGGGAACGCTGGGTGGAAGGAAATTTGTGGCTCCTCTCAGATTCCAGAACTTTCTGTCACCGAAATGAGAGGAAAAAGTGTTTTTTTGGCCAAATTTTGATGTTTGCAAAGGATTCTGGGTAACATAACCAGGTCAGAGCCCCGCAAGTCACCCCATCTTGGATTCCCCTGGGTTTCTAGTTTTCAAAAATGTACTGATTTGCTAGGTTTCCCCAGGTGCCGGCTGAGCTACAGGCCAAAATCCACAGGTAGGCACTGTTTTCTATGAAAAAATCTGATGTCTTCACGTTGTGTTTTGGGCCATTTCCTTTCGTGGGTGCTAGTCCTACCCACACAAGTGAGGTATCATTTTTTTCGGGAGACTTGGGGGAACGCTGGGTGGAAGAAAATTTATGGCTCCTCTCTGATTACAGAACTTTCTGTCACCAAAATGTGAGAAAAATGTGTTTTGTTAGCCAAATTTTGAGGTTTGCAAAGGATTCTGGGTAACAAAACCTGGTCAGAGCCCCACAAGTCACCCCATCTTGGATTCCCCTGCGTCTCTAGTTTTTAAAAATTCATAGGTTTGGTAGGTTTCCCCAGGTGCCGGCTGAGCTAGAGGCCAAAATCTACAGGTAGGCACTTTGCAAAAAACACCTCTGTTTTCTTTCAAAAAATGTGATGTGTCCACTTTGCGTTTTGGGGCATTTCCTGTCGCGGGCGCTAGGCCTACCCACAGAAGTGAGCTACCATTTTTATCGAGAGAGTTAGGGGAACGCTGGGCAGAAGGAAATTTGTGGCTCCTGTCAGATTCCAGAACTTTCTGTCACCGAAATGAGTGGAAAAAGTGTTTTATTGTCCAAATTTTGATGTTTGCAAAGGATGCTGGGTAACATAACCCGGTCAGAGCCCCGCAAGTCACCCCATCTTGGATTCCCCTGGGTTTCTAGTTTTCATAAATGTGCTGGTTTGCTAGGTTTCCCCAGGTGCCGGATGAACTACAGGCCAAAATCCAAAGGTAGGCACTGTTTTCTATGAAAAAATGTGATGTGTCCACGTTGTGTTTTGGGCCATTTCCTTTTGTGGGCGCTAGTCCTACCCACACAAGTGAGGTATCATTTTTATCCGGAGACTTGGAGGAACGCTGGATGGAAGGACATTTGTTGCTCCTCTCTGATTCCAGAACTTTCTGTCACCAAAACGTGAGGAAAATGTGTTTTTTTAGCCAAATCTTGAGGTTTGCAAAGGATTCTGGCTAACAACACCTGGTCAGAGCCCCACAAGTCACCCCATCTTGGATTCCCCTAGGTCTCTAGTTTTAACAAATGCATAGGTTTGGTAGGTTTCCCTAGGTGCCAGCTGAGCTAGAGGCCAAAATCTACAGGTAGGCACTTTGCAAATAACACCTCTGTTTTCTTTAAAAAAAATGTGATGTGTCCACATTGCATTTTGGGGCATTTCTTGTCGTGGGCGCTAGGCCTACCCACAGAAGTGAGGTACCATTTGTATCGAGAGACTTAGGGGAACGCTGGGTGGAAGGAAATGTGTGGCTCCTCTAGATTCCAGAACTTTCTGTCACCGAAATGAGAGGAAAAAGTGTTTTTTTGGCCAAATTTTGATGTTTGCAAAGGATTCTGGGTAACATAACCTAGTCAGAGCCCCACAAGTCACCCCATCTTGGATTCCCCTGGGTTTCTAGTTTTCAAAAATGTACTGGTTTGCTAGGTTTCCCCAGGTGCCGGCTGAGCTACAGGCCAAAATCCACAGGTAGGCACTGTTTTCTATGAAAAAATCTGATGTGTCCATGTTGTGTTTTGGGGCATTTCCTGTCGCGAGTGCTAGGCCTACCCACACAAATGAGGTATCATTTTTATCGGGAGACTTGGGGGAACGCTGGGTGGAAGGAAATTTGGGGCTCCTCTCAGATTCCAGAACTTTCTGTCACCGAAATGAGAGGAAAAAGTGTTTTTTTAGCCAAATTTTGATGTTTGCAAAGGATTCTGGGTAACATAACCAGGTCAGAGCCCCGCAAGTCACCCCATCTTGGATTCCCCTGGGTTCCTAGTTTTCAAAAATGTACTGATTTGCTAGGTTTCCCCAGGTGCCGGCTGAGCTACAGGCCAAAATCCACAGGTAGGCACTGTTTTCTATGAAAAAATCTGATGTGTCCACGTTGCGTTTTGGGCCATTTCCTTTCATGGGCGCTAGTCCTACCCACACAAGTGGGGTATCATTTTTTTCGGGAGACTTGGGGGAACGCTGGGTGGAAAAAATTTGTGGCTCCTCTCTGATTACAGAACTTTCTGTCACCAAAATGTGAGAAAAATGTGTTTTGTTAGCCAAATTTTGAGGTTTGCAAAGGATTCTGGGTAACAGAACCTGGTCAGAGCCCCGCAAGTCACCCCATCTTGGATTCCCCTAGGTCTCTAGTTTTCATAAATGCACAGGTTTGGTAGGTTTCCATAGGTGCCGGCTGAGCTAGAGGCCAAAATCTACAGGTAGACACTTTGCAAAAAACACCTCTGTTTTCTTTCAAAAAAAGTGATGTGTCCACGTTGCGTTTTGGGGCATTTCCTGTTGTGAGTGCTAGGCCTACCCACACAAGTGAGGTATCGTTTTTATCGGGAGACATGGGGGAACGCTGGGTGGAAGGAAATTTGTGGCTCCTCTCTGATTCCAGAACTTTCTGTCACCAAAATGTGAGGAAAATGTATTTTTTTAGCCAAAGTTTGAGGTTTGGAAAGGATTCTGGGTAACAGAACCTGGTCAGAGCCCCACAAGTCACCCCATCTTGGATTCACCTAGGTCTCTAGTTTTAAAAAATGCACAGGTTTGGTAGGTTTCCCTAGGTGCCGGCTGAGCTAGAGGCCAAAATCTACAGGTAGGCACTTTGCAAAAAACACCTCTGTTTTCTTTAAAAAAATGTGATGTGTCCACTTTGCGTTTTGGGGCATTTCCTGTCGCGGGTGCTAGGCCTACCCACAGAAGTGAGCTACCATTTTTATCGAGAGAGTTAGGGGAAAGCTGGGTAGAAGGAAATTTGTGGCTCCTGTCAGATTCCAGAACTTTCTGTCACCGAAATGAGGGGAAAAAGTGTTTTTTGGGCCAAATTTTGATGTTTGCAAAGGATTCTGGGTAACATAACCTGGTCAGAGCCCCGCAAGTCACCCCATCTTGGATTCCCCTGGGTTTCTAGTTTTCACAAATGTGCTGGTTTGCTAGGTTTCCCCAGGTGCCGCCTGAGCTACAGGCCAAAATCCACAGGTAGGCACTGTTTTCAATGAAAAAACGTGATGTGTCCAAGTTGCGTTTTGGGGCATTGCCTGTCGCGAGTGCTAGGCCTACCCACACAAGTGAGGTATCATTTTTTTCGGGAGACTTGGGGGAACGCTGGGTGGAAGAAAATTTGTGGCTCCTCTCTGATTACAAAACTTTCTGTCACCAAAATGTGAGAGAAATGTGTTTTGTTAGGCAAATTTTGATGTTTGCAAAGGATTCTGGGTAACATAACCTGGTCAGAGCCCCGCAAGTCACCCCATCTTGGATTCCCCTGGGTTTCTAGTTTTCACAAATGTGCTGGTTTGCTAGGTTTCCCCAGGTGCCGGCTGAGCTACAGGCCAAAATCCACAGGTAGGCACTGTTTTCTATGAAAAAATGTGATGTGTCCACGTTGCGTTTTGGGCCATTTCCTTTCGTGGGCGCTAGTCCTACCCACACAAGTGAGGTATCATTTTTTTCGGGAGACTTGGGGGAACGCTGGGTAGAAAAAAATTTGTGGCTCCTCTCTGATTACAGAACTTTCTGTCACCAAAATGTGAGAAAAATGTGTTTTGTTAGCCAAATTTTGATGTTTGCAAAGGATTCTGGGTAACATAACCTGGTCAGAGCCCCGCAAGTCACCCCATCTTGGATTCCCCTAGGTCTCTAGTTTAAAAAAATTCATAGGTTTGGTAGGTTTCCCTAGGTGCCGGCTGAGCTAGAGGCCAAAATCTACAGGTAGGCACTTTGCAAAAAACACCTCTGTTTTCTTTCAAAAAATGTGATGTGTCCACTTTGCGTTTTGGGGCATTTCCTGTCGCGGGCGCTAGGCCTACCCACAGAAGTGAGCTACCATTTTTATCGAGAGAGTTAGGGGAACGCTGGGCGGAAGGAAATTTGTGGCTCCTGTCAGATTCCAGAACTTTCTGTCACCGAAATGAGTGGAAAAAGTGTTTTATTGTCCAAATTTTGATGTTTGCAAAGGATTCTGGGTAACATAACCTGGTCAGAGCCCCGCAAGTCACCCCATCTTGGATTCCCCTGGGTTTCTAGTTTTCAAAAATGTGCTGGTTTGCTAGGTTTCCCAAGGTGCCGGCTGAGCTACAGGCCAAAATCCACAGGGAGGCACTGTTTTCTATGAAAAAATCTGATGTGTCCACGTTGTGTTTTGGGCCATTTCCTTTCGTGGGCGCTAGTCCTACCCACACAAGTGAGGTATAATTTTTTTATGGAGACTTGGGGGAACACTGGGTAGAAGAAAATTTGTGGCTCCTCTCTGATTACAGAACTTTCTGTCACCAAAATGTGAGAAAAATGTGTTTTGTTAGCCAAATTTTGAGGTTTGCAAAGGATTCTGGGTAACAAAACCTGGTCAGAGCCCCACAAGTCACCCCATATTGGATTCCCCTATATCTCTAGTTTTTAGAAATTCATAGGTTTGGTAGGTTTCCCTAGGTGCCGGCTGAGCTAGAGGCCAAAATCTACAGGTAGGCACTTTGCAAATAATACCTCTGTTTTCTTTCAAAAAATGTGATGTGTCCACTTTGCGTTTTGGGGTATTTCCTGTCGCGGGCGCTAGGCCTACCCACAGAAGTGAGCTACCATTTTTATCGAGAGAGTTAGGGGAACGCTGGGTAGAAGGAAATTTGTGGCTCCTGTTAGATTCCAGAACTTTCTGTCACTGAAATGAGAGGAAAAGGTGTTTTTTGGGCCAAATTTTGATGTTTGCAAAGGATTCTGGGTAACATAACCTGGTCAGAGCCCCGCAAGTCACCCCATCTTGGATTCCCCTGGGTTTCTAGTTTTCACAAATGTGCTGGTTTGCTAGGTTTCCCCAGGTGCCGGCTGAGCTACAGGCCAAAATCCACAGGTAGGCACTGTTTTCTATGAAAAAATGTGATGTGTCCATGTTGCGTTTTGGGGCATTTCCTGTCGCGAGTGCTAGGCCTACCCACACAAGTGAGGTATCATTTTTATCGGGAGACTTGGGGGAACGCTGGGTGGAAGGAAATTTGTGGCTCCTCTCTGATTCCAGAACAACTTTCTGTCACCAAAATGTGAGGAAAATGTGTTTTTTTAGCCAAATGTTGAGGTTTGGAAAGGATTCTGGGTAACAGAACCTGGTCAGAGCCCCACAAGTCACCCCATCTTGGATTCCCCTAGATCTCTAGTTTTTACAAATTCATAGGTTTGGTTGTTTTCCCTAGGTGCCGGCTGAGCTAGAGGCCAAAATCTACAGGTAGGCACTTTGCAAAAAAAACCTCTGTTTTCTTTAAAAAAATGTGATGTGTCCACTTTGCGTTTTGGGGCATTTCCTGTCGCGGGCGCTAGGCCTACCCACAGAAGTGAGCTACCATTTTTATCGAGAGAGTTAGGGGAACGCTGGGTAGAAGGAAATTTGTGGCTCCTGTCAGATTCCAGAACTTTCTGTCACCGAAATGAGAGGAAAAAGTGTTTTTTTAGCCACATTTTGAGGTTTGCAAAGGATTCTGGGTAACAGAACCTGGTCAGAGCCCCACAAGTCACCCCATCTTGGATTCCCCTAGGTTTCTAAAATGCACAGGTTTTGTAGGTTTCCCTAGGTGTCGGCTGAGCTAGAGGCCAAAATCTACAGGTAGGCACTTTGCAAAAAACACCTCTGTTTTCTTTCAAAAAATGTGATGTGTCCACGTTGGATTTTTGGAGCATTTCCTGTCGCAAGTGCTAGGCCTACCCAAACAAGTGAGGTATCATTTTTATCGGGAGACTTGGGGGAACGCTGGGTGGAAGGAAATTTGTGGCTCCTCTCTGATTCCAGAACTTTCTGTCACCAAAATGTGAGGAAAATGTGTTTTTTTAGCCAAATTGTGAGGTTTGCAAAGGATTCTGGGTAACAGAACCTGGTCAGAGCCCCGCAAGTCACCCCATCTTGGATTCCCCTAGGTCTCTAGTTTTCATAAATGCACAGGTTTGGTAGGTTTCCCTAGGTGCCGGCTGAGCTAGAGGCCAAAATCTACAGGTAGACACTTTGCAAAAAACACCTCTGTTTTCTTTAAAAAAAAGTGATGTGTCCACGTTGCGTTTTGGGGCATTTCCTGTTGCGAGTGCTAGGCCTACCCACACAAGTGAGGTATCGTTTTTATCGGGAGACATGGGGGAACGCTGTGTGGAAGGAAATTTGTGGCTCCTCTCTGATTCCAGAACTTTCTGTCACCAAAATGTGAGGAAAATGTGTTTTTTTAGCCAAAGTTTGAGGTTTGCAAAGGATTCTGGGTAAGAGAACCTGGTCAGAGCCCCACAAGTCACCCCATCTTGGATTCACCTAGGTCTCTAGTTTTAAAAAATGCACAGGTTTGGTAGGTTTCCCTAGGTGCTGGCTGAGCTAGAGGCCAAAATCTACAGGTAGGCACTTTGCAAAAAACACCTCTGTTTCCTTTAAAAAAATGTGACGTGTCCACGTTGTGTTTTGGGCCATTTCCTGTCGCGGGCGCTAGGCCTACCCACAGAAGTGAGGTACCATTTGTATCGAGAGAGTTAGGGGAACGCTGGGTGGAAAGAAATTTGTGGCTCCTCTCTGATTCCAGAACTTTCTGTCACCAAAATGTGAGCAAAATGAGTTTTTTTGGCCAAATGTTGATGTTTACAAAGGATTCTGGGTAACAAAACCTGGTCAGAGCCCCGCAAGTCACCCCATCTTGGATTCCCCTGGGTTTCCAGTTTTCAAAAATGTACTGGTTTGCTAGGTTTCCCCAGGTGCCGGCTGAGCTACAGGCCAAAATCCACAGGTAGGCACTGTTTTCTATGAAAAAATCTGATGTGTCCACGTTGTGTTTTGGGCCATTTCCTTTTGTGGGCGCTAGTCCTACCCACACAAGTGAGGTATAATTTTTTTCGGGAGACTTGGGGGAACGCTGGGTGGAAGAAAATTTGTGGCTCCTCTCTGATTACAGAACTTTCTGTCACCAAAATGTGAGAAAAATGTGTTTTCTTTGCCAAATTTTGAGGTTTGCAAAGGATTCTGGGTAACAAAACCTGGTCAGAGCCCCACAAGTCACCCCATCTTGGATTCCCCTAGATCTCTAATTTTTAAAAATTCATAGGTTTGGTAGGTTTCCCTAGGTGCCGGCTGAGCTAGAGGCCAAAATCTTCAAGTAGGCACTTTGCAAAGAATACCTCTGTTTTCTTCAAAAAAATGTGATGTGTCCACTTTGCGTTTTGGTGCATATCCTGACGCGGGCGCTAGGCCTACCCACAGAAGTGAGCAACCATTTTTATCGAGAGAGTTAGGGGAACGCTGGGTAGAAGGAAATTTGTGGCTCCTGTCACCGAAATGAGAGGAAAAAGTGTTTTTTTTCTCCAAATTTTGATGTTTGCAAAGGATTCTGGGTAACATAACCTGGTCAGAGCCCCGCAAGTCACCCCATCTTGGATTCCCTTGGGTTTCTAGTTTTCACAAATGTGCTGGTTTGCTAGGTTTCCCCAGGTGCCGGCTGAGCTACAGGCTAAAATCCACAGGTAGGCACTGTTTTCTATGAAAAAATGTGATGTGTCCACGTTGCGTTTTGGGGCATTTCCTGTCGCGAGTGCTAGGCCTACCCACACAAGTGAGGTATCATTTTTATTGGGAGACATGGGGGAATGCTGGGTGGAAGGAAATTTGTGGCTCCTCTCTGATTCCAGAACTTTCTGTCACCAAAATGTGAGGAAAATGTGTTTTTGTAGCCAAATTTTGAGGTTTGCAAAGGATTCTGGGTAACAGAACCTGGTCAGAGCCCCACAAGTCACCCCATCTTGGATTCCCCTAGGTCTCTAGTTTTGAAAAATGCACAGGTTTGGTAGGTTTTCCTAGGTGCTGGCTGAACTAGAGGCCAAAATCTACAGATAGGCACTTTGCAAAAAACACCTCTGTTTTCTTTAAAAAAATGTGATGTGGACTTTCTAACAGAACCTGGTCAGAACCCCACAAGTCACCCCATCTTGGATTCCCCTAGGTCTCTAGTTTTCAAAAATGCACAGGTTTGGTAGGTTTCCCTAGGTGCCAGCTGAGCTAGAGGCCAAAATCTACAGGTAGGCACTTTGCAAAAAACACCTCTGTTTTCTTTAAAAAAATGTGACGTGTCCACGTTGTGTTTTGGGCCATTTCATGTCGCGGGCGCTAGGCCTACCCACAGAAGTGAGGTACCATTTGTATCGAGAGAGTTAGGGGAACGCTGGGTGAAAGGAAATTTGTGGCTCCTCTCTGATTCCAGAACTTTCTGTCACCAAAATGTGAGAAAAATGTGTTTTGTTAGCCACATTTTGATGTTTGCTAAGGATTCTGGGTAACAGAACCTGGTCAGAGCCCCGCAAGTCACCCCATCTTGGATTCCCCTGGGTTTCTAGTTTTCACAAATGTGCTGGTTTGCTAGGTTTCCCCAGGTGCCGGCTGAGCTACAGGCCAAAATCCACAGGTAGGCACTGTTTTCTATGAAAAAATGTGATGTGTCCACGTTGCGTTTTGGGTCATTTCCTTTCGTGGGCGCTAGTCCTACCGCACAACTGAGGTGTCATTTTTTTCGGGAGACTTGGGGGAACGCTGGGTAGAAGAACATTTGTGGCTCCTCTCTGATTCCAGAACTTTCTGTCACCAAAATGTGAGGAAAATGTGTTTTTTTAGCCAAATTTTGAGGTTTGCAAATGATTCTGGGTAACAGAACCTGGTCAGAGCCCCACAAGTCACCCCATCTTGGATTCCCCTAGATCTCTAGTTTTTACAAATTCATAGGTTTGGTAGGTTTCCCTAGGTGCCGGCTGAGCTAGAGGCCAAAATCTACAGGTAGGCACTTTGCAAAAAACACCTCTGTTTTCTTTAAAAAAATGTGATGTGTCCACTTTGCGTTGTGGGGCATTTCCTGTCGCGGGCGCTAGGCCTACCCACAGAAGTGAACTACCATTATTATTGAGAGAGTTAGGGGAACGCTGGGTAGAAGGAAATTTGTGGCTCCTGTCAGATTCTAGAACTTTCTGTCACCGAAGTGAGAGGAAAAAGTGTTTTTTGGGCCAAATTTTGATGTTTGCAAAGGATTCTGGGTAACATAACCTGGTCAGAGCCCCGCAAGTCACCCCATCTTGGATTCCCCTGGGTTTCTAGTTTTCACAAATGTGCTGGTTTGCTAGGTTTCCCCAGGTGCCGGCTGAGCTACAGGACAAAATCCACAGGTAGGCACTGTTTTCTATGAAAAAATGTGATGTGTCCACGTTGCGTTTTGGGGCATTTCCTGTCGCGAGTGCTAGGCCTACCCCCACAAGTGAGGTATCATTTTTATCGGGAGACTTGGGGGAACGCTGGGTGGAAGGAAATTTGTGGCTCCTCTCTGATTCCAGAACTTTCTGTCACCAAAATGTGAGGAAAATGTGTTTTTTTAGCCAAATTTTGAGGTTTGCAAAGGATTCTGGGTAACAGAACCTGGTCAGAGCCCCACAAGTCACCCCATCTTGGATTCCTCTAGGTCTCTAGTTTTAAAAAATGCACAGGTTTGGTAGGTTTCCCTAGGTGCCGCCTGAGCTAGAGGCCAAAATCTACAGGTAGGCACTTTGCAAAAAACACCTCTGTTTTCTTTAAAAAAATGTGATGTGTCCACGTTGCGTTTTGGGGCATTTCCTGTCGCGAGTGCTAGGCCTACCCACACAAGTGAGGTATCATTTTTATCGGGAGACTTGGGGGAACGCTGGGTGGAAGGAAATTTGTGGCTCCTCTCTGATTCCAGAACTTTCTGTCACCAAAATGTGAGGAAAATTTGTTTTTTTAGCCAAATTTTGAGGTTTGCAAAGGATTCTGGGTAACAGAACCTGGTCAGAGCCCCACAAGTCACCCCATCTTGGATTCCCCTAGGTCTCTAGTTTTAAAAAATGCACGGGTTTGGTAGGTTTCCCTAGGTGCCGGCTGAGCTAGAGGCCAAAATCTACAGGTAGGCACTTTGCAAAAAACACCTCTGTTTTCTTTAAAAAAATTTGATGTGTCCACGTTGCGTTTTGGGGCATTTCCTGTCGCGAGTGCTAGGCCTACTCACACAAGTGAGGTATCATTTTTATCGGGAGACTTGGGGGAACGCTGGGTAGAAGGAAATTTGTGGCTCCTCTCTGATTCCAGAACTTTCTGTCACCAAAATGTGAGGAAAATGTGTTTTTTTAGCCAAATTTTGAGGTTTGCAAAGGATTCTGGGTAACAGAACCTGGTCAGAGCCCCGCAAGTCACCCCATCTTGGATTCCCCTAGGTCTCTAGTTTTCATAAATGCACAGGTTTGGAAGGTTTCCCTAGGTGCCGGCTGAGCTAGAGGCCAAAATCTACAGGTAGACACTTTGCAAAAAACACCTCTGTTTTCTTTAAAAAAATGTGATGTGTCCACGTTGCGTTTTGGGGCATTTCCTGTCGCGAGTGCTAGGCCTACCCACACAAGTGAGGTATCATTTTTATCGGGAGACTTGGGGGAACGCTGGGTGGAAGGAAATTTGTGGCTCCTCTCTGATTCCAGAACTTTCTGTCACCAAAATGTGAGGAAAATGTGTTTTTTTAGCCAAAGTTTGAGGTTTGCAAAGGATTCTGGGTAACAGAACCTGGTCAGAGCCCCACAAGTCACCCCATCTTGGATTCCCCTAGGTCTCTAGTTTAAAAAAATGCATAGGTGCTGGCTGAACTAGAGGCCAAAATCTACAGATAGGCACTTTGCAAAAAACACCTCTGTTTTCTTTAAAAAAATGTGATGTGGACTTTCTAACAGAACCTGGTCAGAGCCCCACAAGTCACCCCATCTTGGATTCCCCTAGGTCTCTAGTTTTAAAAAATGCACAGGTTTGGTAGGTTTCCCTAGGTGCCAGCTGAGCTAGAGGCCAAAATCTACAGGTAGGCACTTTGCAAAAAACACCTCTGTTTTCTTTAAAAAAATGTGATGTGTCCACATTGCCTTTTGGGGCATTTCCTGTCGCGGGCGCTATACCTACCCACAGAAGTGAGGTACCATTTGTATTGAGAGACTTAGGGGAACGCTGGGAGGAATGAAATTTGTGGCTCTTCTCAGATTCCAGAACTTTCTGTCACCGAAATGAGAGGAAAAAGTGTTTTTTTGGCCAGATTTTGATGTTTTCAAAGGATTCTGGGTAACATAACCTGGTCAGAGCCCCGCAAGTCACCCCATCTTGGATTCCCCTGGGTTTCTAGTTTTGAAAAATTTACTGATTTGATAGGTTTCCCCAGGTGCCGGCTGAGCTACAGGCCAAAATCCACAGGTAGGCACTGTTTTCTAAGAAAAAATCTGATGTGTCCACGTTGTGTTTTGGGCCATTTCCTTTCGTGGGCGCTAGTCCTACCCACACAAGTGAGGTATCATTCTTTTTGGGAGACTTGGGGGAATGCTGGGTGGAAGAAAATTTGTGGCTCCTCTCTGATTACAGAACTTTCTGTCACCAAAATGTGAGAAAAATGTGTTTTGTTAGCCAAATTTTGAGGTTTGCAAAGGATTCTGGGTAACAAAACCTGGTCAGAGCCCCACAAGTCACCACATCTTGGATTCCCCTATATCTCTAGTTTTTACAAATTCATAGGTTTGGTAGGTTTCCCTAGGTGCCGGCTGAGCTAGAGGCCAAAATCTACAGGTAGTCACTTTGCAAAAAACACCTCTGTTTTCTTTCAAAAAATGTGATGTGTCCACGTTGCATTTTGGGGCATTTCCTGTCGCAAGTGCTAGGCCTACCCAAACAAGTGAGGTATCATTTTTATCGGGAGACTTGGGGGAACGCTGGGTGGAAGGAAATTTGTGGCTCCTCTCTGATTCCAGAACTTTCTGTCACCAAAATGTGAGGAAAATGTGTTTTTTTAGCCAAATTGTGAGGTTTGCAAAGGATTCTGGGTAACAGAACCTGGTCAGAGCCCCGCAAGTCACCCCATCTTGGATTCCCCTAGGTCTCTAGTTTTCATAAATGCACAGGTTTGGTAGGTTTCCCTAGGTGCCGGCTGAGCTAGAGGCCAAAATCTACAGGTAGGCACTTTGCAAAAAACACCTCTGTTTTCTTTAAAAAAATGTGATGTGTCCACGTTGCATTTTGGGGCATTTCCTGTCGCAAGTGCTAGGCCTACCCAAACAAGTGAGGTATCATTTTTATCGGGAGACTTGGGGGAACGCTGGGTGGAAGGAAATTTGTGGCTCCTCTCTGATTCCAGAACTTTCTGTCACCAAAATGTGAGGAAAATGTGTTTTTTTAGCCAAAGTTTGAGGTTTGCAAAGGATTCTGGGTAACAGAACCTGGTCAGAGCCCCACAAGTCACCCCATCTTGGATTCCCCTAGGTCTCTAGTTTAAAAAAATGCATAGGTGCTGGCTGAACTAGAGGCCAAAATCTACAGATAGGCACTTTGCAAAAAACACCTCTGTTTTCTTTAAAAAAATGTGATGTGGACTTTCTAACAGAACCTGGTCAGAGCCCCACAAGTCACCCCATCTTGGATTCCCCTAGGTCTCTAGTTTTAAAAAATGCACAGGTTTGGTAGGTTTCCCTAGGTGCCAGCTGAGCTAGAGGCCAAAATCTACAGGTAGGCACTTTGCAAAAAACACCTCTGTTTTCTTTAAAAAAATGTGATGTGTCCACATTGCCTTTTGGGGCATTTCCTGTCGCGGGCGCTAGACCTACCCACAGAAGTGAGGTACCATTTGTATTGAGAGACTTAGGGGAACGCTGGGAGGAATGAAATTTGTGGCTCTTCTCAGATTCCAGAACTTTCTGTCACCGAAATGAGAGGAAAAAGTGTTTTTTTGGCCAGATTTTGATGTTTTCAAAGGATTCTGGGTAACATAACCTGGTCAGAGCCCCGCAAGTCACCCCATCTTGGATTCCCCTGGGTTTCTAGTTTTGAAAAATTTACTGATTTGCTAGGTTTCCCAAGGTGCCGGCTGAGCTACAGGCCAAAATCCACAGGTAGGCACTGTTTTCTATGAAAAAATCTGATGTGTCCACGTTGTGTTTTGGGCCATTTCCTTTCGTGGGCGCTAGTCCTACCCACACAAGTGAGGTATCATTCTTTTTGGGAGACTTGGGGGAATGCTGGGTGGAAGAAAATTTGTGGCTCCTCTCTGATTACAGAACTTTCTGTCACCAAAATGTGAGAAAAATGTGTTTTGTTAGCCAAATTTTGAGGTTTGCAAAGGATTCTGGGTAACAAAACCTGGTCAGAGCCCCACAAGTCACCCCATCTTGGATTCCCCTATATCTCTAGTTTTTACAAATTCATAGGTTTGGTAGGTTTCCCTAGGTGCCGGCTGAGCTAGAGGCCAAAATCTACAGGTAGTCACTTTGCAAAAAACACCTCTGTTTTCTTTCAAAAAATGTGATGCGTCCACTTTGCGTTTTGGGGCATTTCCTGTTGCGGCCGCTATGCCTACCCACAGAAGTGAGCTACCATTTTTATCGAGAGAGTTAGGGGAACGCTGGGCGGAAGGAAATTTGTGGCTCCTGTCAGATTCCAGAACTTTCTGTCACCGAAATGAGTGGAAAAAGTGTTTTATTGGCCAAATTTTGATGTTTGCAAAGCATTCTGGTAACATAACCTGGTCAGAGCCCCGCAAGTCACCCCATCTTGGATTCCCCTGGGTTTCTAGTTTTCAAAAATGTGCTGGTTTGCTAGGTTTCCCCAGGTGCCGGATGAGCTACAGGCCAAAATCCAAAGGTAGGCACTGTTTTCTATGAAAAAATGTGATGTGTCCACGTTGTGTTTTGGGCCATTTCCTTTCGTGGGCGCTAGTCCTACCCACACAAGTTAGGTATCATTTTTATCGGGAGACTTGGGGGAACGCTTGGTGGAAGGAAATTTGTGGCTCCTCTCTGATTCCAGAACTTTCTGTCACCAAAATGTGAGGAAAATGTGTTTTTTTAGCCAAATTTTGAGGTTTGCAAAGGATTCTGGGTAACAGAACCTGGTCAGAGCCCCACAAGTCACCCCATCTTGGATTCCCCTAGGTTTCTAGTTTTAAAAAATGCACAGGTTTGGTAGGTTTCCATAGGTGCCGGCTGAGCTAGAGGCCAAAATCTACAGGTAGGCACTTTGCAAAAAACACCTCTGTTTTCTTTAAAAAAATGTGATGTGTCCACGTTGCGTTTTGGGGCATTTCCTGTCGCGAGTGCTAAGCCTACCCACACAAGTGAGGTATCATTTTTATCGGGAGACTTGGGGGCACGCTGGGTGGAAGGAAATTTGTGGCTCCTCTCTGATTCACCAAAATGTGAGGAAAATGTGTTTTTTTAGCCAAAGTTTGATGTTTGCAAAGGATTCTGGGTAACAGAACCTGGTCAGAACCCCACAAGTCACCCCATCTTGGATTCCCCTAGGTCTCTAGTTTTAAAAAATGCATAGGTGTTGGCTGAACTAGAGGCCAAAATCTACAGATAGGCACTTTGCAAAAAACACCTCTGTTTTCTTTAAAAAAATGTGATGTGGAGTTTCTATCGGAACCTGGTCAGAGCCCCACAAGTCACCCCATCTTGGATTCCCCTAGGTCTCTAGTTTTAAAAAATGCACAGGTTTGGTAGGTTTCCCTAGGTGCCAGCTGAGCTAGAGGCCAAAATCTACAGGTAGGCACTTTGCAAAAAACACCTCTGTTTTCTTTAAAAAAATGTGATGTGTCCACATTGCGTTTTGGGGTATCTCCTGTCGTGGGCGCTAGGCCTACCCACAGAAGTGAGGTACCATTTGTATCGAGAGACTTAGGGGAACGCTGGGTGGAAGGAAATTTGTGGCTCCTCTCAGATTCCAGAACTTTCTGTCACCGAAATGAGAGGAAAAAGTGTTTTTTGGGCCAGATTTTGATGTTTTCAAAGGATTCTGGGTAACATAACCTGGTCAGAGCCCCGCAAGTCACCCCATCTTGGATTCCCCTGGGTTTCTAGTTTTCAAAAATGTGCTGGTTTGGTAGGTTTCCCCAGGTGCCGGATGAGCTACAGGCCAAAATCCAAAGGTAGGCACTGTTTTCTATGAAAAAATGTGATGTGTCCACGTTGTGTTTTGGGCCATTTCCTTTTGTGGGCGCTAGTCCTACCCACACAAGTTAGGTATCATTTTTATCGGGAGACTTAGGGGAACGCTGAGTGGAAGGAAATTTGGGGCTCCTCTCTGATTCCAGAACTTTCTGTCACCAAAATGTGAGGAAAATGTGTTTTTTTAGCCAAATTTTGAGGTTTGCAAATGATTCTGGGTAACAGAACCTGGTCAGAGCCCCACAAGTCACCCCATCTTGGATTCCCCTAGATCTCTAGTTTTTACAAATTCATAGGTTTGGTAGGTTTCCCTAGGTGCCGGCTGAGCTAGAGGCCAAAATCTACAGGTAGGCACTTTGCAAAAAACACCTCTGTTTTCTTTCAAAAAATGTGATGTGTCCACTTTGCGTTTTGGGGCATTTCCTGTCGCGGGCGCTAGGCCTACCCACAGAAGTGAGCTACCATTATTATCGAGAGAGTTAGGGGAACGCTGGGTAGAAGAAATCTGTGGCTCCTGTCAGATTCTAGAACTTTCTGTCACCGAAATGAGAGGAAAAAGTGTTTTTTGGGCCAAATTTTGATGTTTGCAAAGGATTCTGGGTAACATAACCTGGTCAGAGCCCCGCAAGTCACCCCATCTTGGATTCCCCTGGGTTTCTGGTTTTCACAAATGTGCTGGTTTGCTAGGTTTCCCCAGGTGCCGGTTGAGCTACAGGCCAAAATCCACAGGTAGGCACTGTTTTCTATGAAAAAATGTGATGTGTCCACGTTGCGTTTTGGGGCATTTCCTGTCGCGAGTGCTAGGCCTACCCACACAAGTGAGGTACCATTTGTATCGAGAGACTTAGGGGAACGCTGGGTGGAAGGAAATTTGTGGCTCCTCTCAGATTCCAGAACTTTCTGTCACCGAAATGAGAGGAAAAAGTGTTTTTTGGGCCAGATTTTGATGTTTGCAAAGGATTCTGGGTAACAGAACCTGGTCAGAGCCCCACAAGTCACCCCATCTTGGATTCCCCTAGGTTTCTAGTTTTAAAAAATGCACAGGTTTGGTAGGTTTCCATAGGTGCCGGCTGAGCTAGAGGCCAAAATCTACAGGTAGGCACTTTGCAAAAAACACCTCTGTTTTCTTTAAAAAAATGTGATGTGTCCACGTTGCGTTTTGGGGCATTTCCTGTCGCGAGTGCTAGGCCTACCCACACAAGTGAGGTATCATTTTTATCGGGAGACTTGGGGGCACGCTGGGTGGAAGGAAATTTGTGGCTCCTCTCTGATTCACCAAAATGTGAGGAAAATTTGTTTTTTTAGCCAAAGTTTGATGTTTGCAAAGGATTCTGGGTAACAGAACCTGGTCAGAACCCCACAAGTCACCCCATCTTGGATTCCCCTAGGTCTCTAGTTTTAAAAAATGCATAGGTGTTGGCTGAACTAGAGGCCAAAATCTACAGATAGGCACTTTGCAAAAAACACCTCTGTTTTCTTTAAAAAAATGTGATGTGGACTTTCTATCGGAACCTGGTCAGAGCCCCACAAGTCACCCCATCTTGGATTCCCCTAGGTCTCTAGTTTTAAAAAATGCACAGGTTTGGTAGGTTTCCCTAGGTGCCAGCTGAGCTAGAGGCCAAAATCTACAGGTAGGCACTTTGCAAAAAACACCTCTGTTTTCTTTAAAAAAATGTGATGTGTCCACATTGCGTTTTGGGGTATCTCCTGTCGCGGGCGCTAGGCCTACCCACAGAAGTGAGGTACCATTTGTATCGAGAGACTTAGGGGAACGCTGGGTGGAAGGAAATTTGTGGCTCCTCTCAGATTCCAGAACTTTCTGTCACCGAAATGAGAGGAAAAAGTGTTTTTTGGGCCAGATTTTGATGTTTTCAAAGGATTCTGGGTAACATAACCTGGTCAGAGCCCCGCAAGTCACCCCATCTTGGATTCCCCTGGGTTTCAAGTTTTCAAAAATGTGCTGGTTTGGTAGGTTTCCCCAGGTGCCGGATGAGCTACAGGCCAAAATCCAAAGGTAGGCACTGTTTTCTATGAAAAAATTTGATGTGTCCACGTTGTGTTTTGGGCCATTTCCTTTTGTGGGCGCTAGTCCTACCCACACAAGTTAGGTATCATTTTTATCGGGAGACTTGGGGGAACGCTGGGTGGAAGGAAATTTGGGGCTCCTCTCTGATTCCAGAACTTTCTGTCACCAAAATGTGAGGAAAATGTGTTTTTTTAGCCAAATTTTGAGGTTTGCAAATGATTCTGGGTAACAGAACCTGGTCAGAGCCCCACAAGTCACCCCATCTTGGATTCCCCTAGATCTCTAGTTTTTACAAATTCATAGGTTTGGTAGGTTTCCCTAGGTGCCGGCTGAGCTAGAGGCCAAAATCTACAGGTAGGCACTTTGCAAAAAACACCTCTGTTTTCTTTAAAAAAATGTGATGTGTCCACTTTGCGTTTTGGGGCATTTCCTGTCGCGGGCGCTAGGCCTACCCACAGAAGTGAGCTACCATTATTATCGAGAGAGTTAGGGGAACGCTGGGTAGAAGAAATTTGTGGCTCCTGTCAGATTCTAGAACTTTCTGTCACCGAAATGAGAGGAAAAAGTGTTTTTTGGGCCACATTTTGATGTTTGCAAAGGATTCTGGGTAACATAACCTGGTCAGAGCCCCGCAAGTCACCCCATCTTGGATTCCCCTGGGTTTCTAGTTTTCACAAATGTGCTGGTTTGCTAGGTTTCCCCAGGTGCCGGTTGAGCTACAGGCCAAAATCCACAGGTAGGCACTGTTTTCTATGAAAAAATGTGATGTGTCCACGTTGCGTTTTGGGGCATTTCCTGTCGCGAGTGCTAGGCCTACCCACACAAGTGAGGTACCATTTGTATCGAGAGACTTAGGGGAACGCTGGGTGGAAGGAAATTTGTGGCTCCTCTCAGATTCCAGAACTTTCTGTCACCGAAATGAGAGGAAAAAGGGTTTTTTGGGCCAGATTTTGATGTTTTCAAAGGATTCTGGGTAACATAACCTGGTCAGAGCCCCGCAAGTCACCCCATCTTGGATTCCCCTGGGTTTCTAGTTTTCAAAAATGTGCTGGTTTGGTAGGTTTCCCCAGGTGCCGGATGAGCTACAGGCCAAAATCCAAAGGTAGGCACTGTTTTCTATGAAAAAATGTGATGTGTCCACGTTGTGTTTTGGGCCATTTCCTTTTGTGGGCGCTAGTCCTACCCACACAAGTTAGGTATCATTTTTATCGGGAGACTTGGGGGAACGCTGGGTGGAAGGAAATTTGTGGCTCCTCTCTGATTCCAGAACTTTCTGTCACCAAAATGTGAGGAAAATGTGTTTTTTTAGCCAAATTTTGAGGTTTGCAAATGATTCTGGGTAACAGAACCTGGTCAGAGCCCCACAAGTCACCCCATCTTGGATTCCCCTAGATCTCTAGTTTTTACAAATTCATAGGTTTGGTAGGTTTCCCTAGGTGCCGGCTGAGCTAGAGGCCAAAATCTACAGGTAGGCACTTTGCAAAAAACACCTCTGTTTTCTTTAAAAAAATGTGATGTGTCCACTTTGCGTTTTGGGGCATTTCCTGTCGCGGGCGCTAGGCCTACCCACAGAAGTGAGCTACCATTATTATCGAGAGAGTTAGGGGAACGCTGGGTAGAAGAAATTTGTGGCTCCTGTCAGATTCTAGAACTTTCTGTCACCGAAATGAGAGGAAAAAGTGTTTTTTGGGCCAAATTTTGATGTTTGCAAAGGATTCTGGGTAACATAACCTGGTCAGAGCCCCGCAAGTCACCCCATCTTGGATTCCCCTGGGTTTCTAGTTTTCACAAATGTGCTGCTTTGCTAGGTTTCCCCAGGTGCCGGTTGAGCTACAGGCCAAAATCCACAGGTAGGCACTGTTTTCTATGAAAAAATGTGATGTGTCCACGTTGCGTTTTGGGGCATTTCCTGTCGCGCGTGCTAGGCCTACCCACACAAGTGAGGTATCATTTTTATCGGGAGACTTGGGGGAACGCTGGGTGGAAGGAAATTTGTGGCTCCTCTCTGATTCCAGAACTTTCTGTCACCAAAATGTGAGGAAAATGTGTTTTTTTAGCCAAATTTTGAGGTTTGCAAAGGATTCTGGGTAACAGAACCTGGTCAGAGCCCCACAAGTCACCCCATCTTGGATTCCCCTAGGTCTCTAGTTTTCAAAAATGCACAGGTTTGGTAGGTTTCCCTAGGTGCCGCCTGAGCTAGAGGCCAAAATCTACAGGTAGGCACTTTGCAAAAAACACCTCTGTTTTCTTTAAAAAAATGTGATGTGTCCACGTTGCGTTTTGGGGCATTTCCTGTCGCGAGTGCTAGGCCTACCCACACAAGTGAGGTATCATTTTTATCGGGAGACTTGGGGGAATGCTGGGTGGAAGGAAATTTGTGGCTCCTCTCTGATTCCAGAACTTTCTGTCACCAAAATGTGAGGAAAATGTGTTTTTTTAGCCAAATTTTGAGGTTTGCAAAGGATTCTGGGTAACAGAACCTGGTCAGAGCCCCACAAGTCACCCCATCTTGGATTCCCCTAGGTCTCTAGTTTTAAAAAATGCACAGGTTTGGTAGGTTTCCCTAGGTGCCGGCTGAGCTAGAGGCCAAAATCTACAGGTAGGCACTTTGCAAAAAACACCTCTGTTTTCTTTAAAAAAATGTGATGTGTCCACGTTGCGTTTTGGGGCATTTCCTGTCGCGAGTGCTAGGCCTACCCACACAAGTGAGGTATAATTTTTATCGGGAGACTTGGGGGAACGCTGGGTGGAAGGAAATTTGTGGCTCCTCTCTGATTCCAGAACTTTCTGTCACCAAAATGTGAGGAAAATGTGTTTTTTTAGCCAAATTTTGAGGTTTGCAAAGGATTCTGGGTAATAGAACCTTGTCAGAGCCCCGCAAGTCACCCCATCTTGGATTCCCCTAGGTCTCTAGTTTTCATAAATGCACAGGTTTGGTAGGTTTCCCTAGGTGCCGGCTGAGATAGAGGCCAAAATCTACAGGTAGACACTTTGCAAAAAACACCTCTGTTTTCTTTCAAAAAATGTGATGTGTCCACGTTGCGTTTTGGGGCATTTCCTGTCGCGAGTGCTAGGCCTACCCACACAAGTGAGGTATCATTTTTATCGGGAGACTTGGGGGAACGCTGAGTGGAAGGAAATTTGTGGCTCCTCTCTGATTCCAGAACTTTCTGTCACCAAAATGTGAGGAAAATGTGTTTTTTTAGCCAAAGTTTGAGGTTTGCAAAGGATTCTGGGTAACAGAACCTGGTCAGAGCCCCACAAGTCACCCCATCTTGGATTCCCCTAGGTCTCTAGTTTAAAAAAATGCATAGGTGCTGGCTGAACTAGAGGCCAAAATCTACAGATAGGCACTTTGCAATAAACACCTCTGTTTTCTTTAAAAAAATGTGATGTGGACTTTCTAACAGAACCTGGTCAGAGCCCCACAAGTCACCCCATCTTGGATTCCCCTAGGTCTCTAGTTTTAAAAAATGCACAGGTTTGGTAGGTTTCCCTAGGTGCCAGCTGAGCTAGAGGCCAAAATCTACAGGTAGGCACTTTGCAAAAAACACCTCTGTTTTCTTTAAAAAAATGTGATGTGTCCACATTGCGTTTTTGGGCATTTCCTGTCGCGGGCGCTAGGCCTACCCACAGAAGTGAGGTACCATTTGTATCGAGAGACTTAGGGGAACGCTGGCAGGAATGAAATTTGTGGCTCCTCTCAGATTCCAGAACTTTCTGTCACCGAAATGAGAGGAAAAAGTGTTTTTTTGGCCAGATTTTGATGTTTTCAAAGGATTCTGGGTAACATAACCTGGTCAGAGCCCCGCAAGTCACCCCATCTTGGATTCCCCTGGGTTTCTAGTTTTGAAAAATGTACTGATTTGCTAGGTTTCCCCAGGTGCCGGCTGAGCTACAGGCCAAAATCCACAGGTAGGCACTGTTTTCTATGAAAAAATCTGATGTGTCCACGTTGTGTTTTGGGCCATTTCCTTTCGTGGGCGCTAGTCCTACCCACACAAGTGAGGTATCTTTTTTTTCGGGAGACTTGGGGGAATGCTGGGTAGAAGACAATTTGTGGCTCCTCTCTGATTACAGAACTTTCTGTCACCAAAATGTGAGAAAAATGTGTTTTGTTAGCCAAATTTTGAGGTTTGCAAAGGATTCTGGGTAACAAAACCTGGTCAGAGCCCCACAAGTCACCCCATCTTGGATTCCCCTATATCTCTAGTTTTTACAAATTCATAGGTTTGGTAGGTTTCCCTAGGTGCCGGCTGAGCTAGAGGCCAAAATCTACAGGTAGGCACTTTGCAAAAAACACCTCTGTTTTCTTTCAAAAAATGTGATGTGTCCACTTTGCGTTTTGGGGCATTTCCTGTCGCGGCCGCTAGGCCTACCCACAGAAGTGAGCTACCATTTTTATCGAGAGAGTTAGGGGAACGCTGGGCGGAAGGAAATTTGTGGCTCCTGTCAGATTCCAGAACTTTCTGTCACCGAAATGAGTGGAAAAAGTGTTTTATTGGCCAAATTTTGATGTTTGCAAAGCATTCTGGTAACATAACGTGGTCAGAGCCCCGCAAGTCAACCCATCTTGGATTCCCCTGGGTTTCTAGTTTTCAAAAATGTGCTGGTTTTCTAGGTTTCCCTAGGTGCCGGATGAGCTACAGGCCAAAATCCAAAGGTAGGCACTGTTTTCTATGAAAAAATGTGATGTGTCCACGTTGTGTTTTGGGCCATTTCCTTTTGTGGGCGCTAGTCCTACCCACACAAGTTAGGTATCATTTTTATCGGGAGACTTGGGGGAACGCTGGGTGGAAGGAAATTTGTGGCTCCTCTCTGATTCCAGAACTTTCTGTCACCAAAATGTGAGGAAAATGTGTTTTTTTAGCCAAATTTTGAGGTTTGCAAAGGATTCTGGGTAACAGAACCTGGTCAGAGCCCCACAAGTCACCCCATCTTGGATTCCCCTAGGTCTCTAGTTTTCAAAAATTGCACAGGTTTGGTAGGTTTCCATAGGTGCCGGCTGAGCTAGAGGCCAAAATCTACAGGTAGGCACTTTGCAAAAAACACCTCTGTTTTCTTTAAAAAAATGTGATGTGTCCACGTTGCGTTTTGGGGCATTTCCTGTCGCGAGTGCTAGGCCTACCCACACAAGTGAGGTATCATTTTTATCGGGAGACTTGGGGGAACGCTGGGTGGAAGGAAATTTGTGGCTCCTCTCTGATTCACCAAAATGTGAGGAAAATGTGTTTTTTTAGCCAAAGTTTGATGTTTGCAAAGGATTCTGGGTAACAGAACCTGGTCAGAGCCCCACAAGTCACCCCATCTTGGATTCCCCTAGGTCTCTAGTTTAAAAAAATGCATAGGTGCTGGCTGAACTAGAGGCCAAAATCTACAGATAGGCACTTTGCAAAAAACACCTCTGTTTTCTTTAAAAAAATGTGATGTGGACTTTCTATCGGAACCTGGTCAGAGCCCCACAAGTCACCCCATCTTGGATTCCCCTAGGTCTCTAGTTTTAAAAAATGCACAGGTTTGGTAGGTTTCCCTAGGTGCCAGCTGAGCTAGAGGCCAAAATCTACAGGTAGGCACTTTGCAAAAAACACCTCTGTTTTCTTTAAAAAAATGTGATGTGTCCACATTGCGTTTTGGGGCATTTCCTGTCGCGGGCGCTAGGCCTACCCACAGAAGTAAGGTACCATTTGTATCGAGAGACCTAGGTGAACGCTGGGTGGAAGGAAATTTGTGGCTCCTCTCAGATTCCAGAACTTTCTGTCACCGAAATGAGAGGAAAAAGTGTTTTTTTGGCCAGATTTTGATGTTTTCAAAGGATTCTGGGTAACATAACCTGGTCAGAGCCCCGCAAGTCACCCCATCTTGGATTCCCCTGGGTTTCTAGTTTTCAAAAATGGGCTGGTTTGGTAGGTTTCCCCAGGTGCCGGATGAGCTACAGGCCAAAATCCAAAGGTAGGCACTGTTTTCTATGAAAAAATGTGATGTGTCCACGTTGTGTTTTGGGCCATTTCCTTTTGTGGGCGCTAGTCCTACCCACACAAGTTAGGTATCATTTTTATCGGGAGACTTGGGGGAACGCTGGGTGGAAGGAAATTTGTGGCTCCTCTCTGATTCCAGAACTTTCTGTCACCAAATTGTGAGGAAAATGTGTTTTTTTTAGCCAAATTTTGAGGTTTGCAAATGATTCTGGGTAACAGAACCTGGTCAGAGCCCCACAAGTCACCCCATCTTGGATTCCCCTAGATCTCTAGTTTTTACAAATTCATAGGTTTGGTAGGTTTCCCTGGGTGCCGGCTGAGCTAGAGGCCAAAATCTACAGGTAGGCACTTTGCAAAAAACACCTCTGTTTTCTTTAAAAAAATGTGATGTGTCCACTTTGCGTTTTGGGGCATTTCCTGTCGCGGGCGCTAGGCCTACCCACAGAAGTGAGCTACCATTATTATCGAGAGAGTTAGGGGAACGCTGGGTAGAAGGAAATTTGTGGCTCCTGTCAGATTCTAGAACTTTCTGTCACCGAAATGAGAGGAAAAAGTGTTTTTTGGGCCAAATTTTGATGTTTGCAAAGGATTCTGGGTAACATAACCTGGTCAGAGCCAGGCAAGTCACCCCATCTTGGATTCCCCTGGGTTTCTAGTTTTCACAAATGTGCTGGTTTGCTAGGTTTCCCCAGGTGCCGGCTGAGCTACAGGCCAAAATCAACAGGTAGGCACTGTATTCTATGAAAAAATGTGATGTGTCCACGTTGCGTTTTGGGGCATTTCCTGTCGCGAGTGCTAGGCCTACCCACACAAGTGAGGTATCATTTTTATCGGGAGACTTGGGGGAACGCTGGGTGGAAGGAAATTTGTGACTCCTCTCTGATTCCAGAACTTTCTGTCACCAAAATGTGAGGAAAATGTGTTTTTTTAGCCAAATTTTGAGGTTTGCAAAGGATTCTGGGTAACAGAACCTGGTCAGAGCCCCACAAGTCACCCCATCTTGGATTCCCCTAGGTCTCTAGTTTTAAAAAATGCACAGGTTTGGTAGGTTTCCCTAGGTGCCGCCTGAGCTAGAGGCCAAAATCTACAGGTAGGCACTTTGCAAAAAACACCTCTGTTTTCTTTAAAAAAATGTGATGTGTCCACGTTGCGTTTTGGGGCATTTCCTGTCGCGAGTGCTAGGCCTACCCACACAAGTGAGGTATCATTTTTATCGGGAGACTTGGGGGAATGCTGGGTGGAAGGAAATTTGTGGCTCCTCTCTGATTCCAGAACTTTCTGTCACCAAAATGTGAGGAAAATGTGTTTTTTTAGCCAAATTTTGAGGTTTGCAAAGGATTCTGGGTAACAGAACCTGGTCAGAGCCCCACAAGTCACCCCATCTTGGATTCCCCTAGGTCTCTAGTTTTAAAAAATGCACAGGTTTGGTAGGTTTCCCTAGGTGCCGGCTGAGCTAGAGGCCAAAATCTACAGGTAGGCACTTTGCAAAAAACACCTCTGTTTTCTTTAAAAAAATGTGATGTGTCCACGTTGCGTTTTGGGGCATTTCCTGTCGCGAGTGCTAGGCCTACCCACACAACTGAGGTATAATTTTTATCGGGAGACTTGGGGGAACGCTGGGTGGAAGGAAATTTGTGGCTCCTCTCTGATTCCAGAACTTTCTGTCACCAAAATGTGAGGAAAATGTGTTTTTTTAGCCAAATTTTGAGGTTTGCAAAGGATTCTGGGTAATAGAACCTTGTCAGAGCCCCGCAAGTCACCCCATCTTGGATTCCCCTAGGTCTCTAGTTTTCATAAATGCACAGGTTTGGTAGGTTTCCCTAGGTGCCGGCTGAGCTAGAGGCCAAAATCTACAGGTAGACACTTTGCAAAAAACACCTCTGTTTTCTTTCAAAAAATGTGATGTGTCCACGTTGCGTTTTGGGGCATTTCCTGTCGCGAGTGCTAGGCCTACCCACACAAGTGAGGTATCATTTTTATCGGGAGACTTGGGGGAACGCTGAGTGGAAGGAAATTTGTGGCTCCTCTCTGATTCCAGAACTTTCTGTCACCAAAATGTGAGGAAAATGTGTTTTTTTAGCCAAAGTTTGAGGTTTGCAAAGGATTCTGGGTAACAGAACCTGGTCAGAGCCCCACAAGTCACCCCATCTTGGATTCCCCTAGGTCTCTAGTTTAAAAAAATGCATAGGTGCTGGCTGAACTAGAGGCCAAAATCTACAGATAGGCACTTTGCAATAAACACCTCTGTTTTCTTTAAAAAAATGTGATGTGGACTTTCTAACAGAACCTGGTCAGAGCCCCACAAGTCACCCCATCTTGGATTCCCCTAGGTCTCTAGTTTTAAAAAATGCACAGGTTTGGTAGGTTTCCCTAGGTGCCAGCTGAGCTAGAGGCCAAAATCTACAGGTAGGCACTTTGCAAAAAACACCTCTGTTTTCTTTAAAAAAATGTGATGTGTCCACATTGCGTTTTTGGGCATTTCCTGTCGCGGGCGCTAGGCCTACCCACAGAAGTGAGGTACCATTTGTATCGAGAGACTTAGGGGAACGCTGGCAGGAATGAAATTTGTGGCTCCTCTCAGATTCCAGAACTTTCTGTCACCGAAATGAGAGGAAAAAGTGTTTTTTTGGCCAGATTTTGATGTTTTCAAAGGATTCTGGGTAACATAACCTGGTCAGAGCCCCGCAAGTCACCCCATCTTGGATTCCCCTGGGTTTCTAGTTTTGAAAAATGTACTGATTTGCTAGGTTTCCCCAGGTGCCGGCTGAGCTACAGGCCAAAATCCACAGGTAGGCACTGTTTTCTATGAAAAAATCTGATGTGTCCACGTTGTGTTTTGGGCCATTTCCTTTCGTGGGCGCTAGTCCTACCCACACAAGTGAGGTATCTTTTTTTTCGGGAGACTTGGGGGAATGCTGGGTAGAAGACAATTTGTGGCTCCTCTCTGATTACAGAACTTTCTGTCACCAAAATGTGAGAAAAATGTGTTTTGTTAGCCAAATTTTGAGGTTTGCAAAGGATTCTGGGTAACAAAACCTGGTCAGAGCCCCACAAGTCACCCCATCTTGGATTCCCCTATATCTCTAGTTTTTACAAATTCATAGGTTTGGTAGGTTTCCCTAGGTGCCGGCTGAGCTAGAGGCCAAAATCTACAGGTAGGCACTTTGCAAAAAACACCTCTGTTTTCTTTCAAAAAATGTGATGTGTCCACTTTGCGTTTTGGGGCATTTCCTGTCGCGGCCGCTAGGCCTACCCACAGAAGTGAGCTACCATTTTTATCGAGAGAGTTAGGGGAACGCTGGGCGGAAGGAAATTTGTGGCTCCTGTCAGATTCCAGAACTTTCTGTCACCGAAATGAGTGGAAAAAGTGTTTTATTGGCCAAATTTTGATGTTTGCAAAGCATTCTGGTAACATAACGTGGTCAGAGCCCCGCAAGTCAACCCATCTTGGATTCCCCTGGGTTTCTAGTTTTCAAAAATGTGCTGGTTTTCTAGGTTTCCCCAGGTGCCGGATGAGCTACAGGCCAAAATCCAAAGGTAGGCACTGTTTTCTATGAAAAAATGTGATGTGTCCACGTTGTGTTTTGGGCCATTTCCTTTTGTGGGCGCTAGTCCTACCCACACAAGTTAGGTATCATTTTTATCGGGAGACTTGGGGGAACGCTGGGTGGAAGGAAATTTGTGGCTCCTCTCTGATTCCAGAACTTTCTGTCACCAAAATGTGAGGAAAATGTGTTTTTTTAGCCAAATTTTGAGGTTTGCAAAGGATTCTGGGTAACAGAACCTGGTCAGAGCCCCACAAGTCACCCCATCTTGGATTCCCCTAGGTCTCTAGTTTTCAAAAATGCACAGGTTTGGTAGGTTTCCATAGGTGCCGGCTGAGCTAGAGGCCAAAATCTACAGGTAGGCACTTTGCAAAAAACACCTCTGTTTTCTTTAAAAAAATGTGATGTGTCCACGTTGCGTTTTGGGGCATTTCCTGTCGCGAGTGCTAGGCCTACCCACACAAGTGAGGTATCATTTTTATCGGGAGACTTGGGGGAACGCTGGGTGGAAGGAAATTTGTGGCTCCTCTCTGATTCACCAAAATGTGAGGAAAATGTGTTTTTTTATCCAAAGTTTGATGTTTGCAAAGGATTCTGGGTAACAGAACCTGGTCAGAGCCCCACAAGTCACCCCATCTTGGATTCCCCTAGGTCTCTAGTTTAAAAAAATGCATAGGTGCTGGCTGAACTAGAGGCCAAAATCTACAGATAGGCACTTTGCAAAAAACACCTCTGTTTTCTTTAAAAAAATGTGATGTGGACTTTCTATCGGAACCTGGTCAGAGCCCCACAAGTCACCCCATCTTGGATTCCCCTAGGTCTCTAGTTTTAAAAAATGCACAGGTTTGGTAGGTTTCCCTAGGTGCCAGCTGAGCTAGAGGCCAAAATCTACAGGTAGGCACTTTGCAAAAAACACCTCTGTTTTCTTTAAAAAAATGTGATGTGTCCACATTGCGTTTTTGGGCATTTCCTGTCGCGGGCGCTAGGCCTACCCACAGAAGTGAGGTACCATTTGTATCGAGAGACTTAGGGGAACGCTGGCAGGAATGAAATTTGTGGCTCCTCTCAGATTCCAGAACTTTCTGTCACCGAAATGAGAGGAAAAAGTGTTTTTTTGGCCAGATTTTGATGTTTTCAAAGGATTCTGGGTAACATAACCTGGTCAGAGCCCCGCAAGTCACCCCATCTTGGATTCCCCTGGGTTTCTAGTTTTGAAAAATGTACTGATTTGCTAGGTTTCCCCAGGTGCCGGCTGAGCTACAGGCCAAAATCCACAGGTAGGCACTGTTTTCTATGAAAAAATCTGATGTGTCCACGTTGTGTTTTGGGCCATTTCCTTTCGTGGGCGCTAGTCCTACCCACACAAGTGAGGTATCTTTTTTTTCGGGAGACTTGGGGGAATGCTGGGTAGAAGACAATTTGTGGCTCCTCTCTGATTACAGAACTTTCTGTCACCAAAATGTGAGAAAAATGTGTTTTGTTAGCCAAATTTTGAGGTTTGCAAAGGATTCTGGGTAACAAAACCTGGTCAGAGCCCCACAAGTCACCCCATCTTGGATTCCCCTATATCTCTAGTTTTTACAAATTCATAGGTTTGGTAGGTTTCCCTAGGTGCCGGCTGAGCTAGAGGCCAAAATCTACAGGTAGGCACTTTGCAAAAAACACCTCTGTTTTCTTTCAAAAAATGTGATGTGTCCACTTTGCGTTTTGGGGCATTTCCTGTCGCGGCCGCTAGGCCTACCCACAGAAGTGAGCTACCATTTTTATCGAGAGAGTTAGGGGAACGCTGGGCGGAAGGAAATTTGTGGCTCCTGTCAGATTCCAGAACTTTCTGTCACCGAAATGAGTGGAAAAAGTGTTTTATTGGCCAAATTTTGATGTTTGCAAAGCATTCTGGTAACATAACGTGGTCAGAGCCCCGCAAGTCAACCCATCTTGGATTCCCCTGGGTTTCTAGTTTTCAAAAATGTGCTGGTTTTCTAGGTTTCCCCAGGTGCCGGATGAGCTACAGGCCAAAATCCAAAGGTAGGCACTGTTTTCTATGAAAAAATGTGATGTGTCCACGTTGTGTTTTGGGCCATTTCCTTTTGTGGGCGCTAGTCCTACCCACACAAGTTAGGTATCATTTTTATCGGGAGACTTGGGGGAACGCTGGGTGGAAGGAAATTTGTGGCTCCTCTCTGATTCCAGAACTTTCTGTCACCAAAATGTGAGGAAAATGTGTTTTTTTAGCCAAATTTTGAGGTTTGCAAAGGATTCTGGGTAACAGAACCTGGTCAGAGCCCCACAAGTCACCCCATCTTGGATTCCCCTAGGTCTCTAGTTTTCAAAAATGCACAGGTTTGGTAGGTTTCCATAGGTGCCGGCTGAGCTAGAGGCCAAAATCTACAGGTAGGCACTTTGCAAAAAACACCTCTGTTTTCTTTAAAAAAATGTGATGTGTCCACGTTGCGTTTTGGGGCATTTCCTGTCGCGAGTGCTAGGCCTACCCACACAAGTGAGGTATCATTTTTATCGGGAGACTTGGGGGAACGCTGGGTGGAAGGAAATTTGTGGCTCCTCTCTGATTCACCAAAATGTGAGGAAAATGTGTTTTTTTATCCAAAGTTTGATGTTTGCAAAGGATTCTGGGTAACAGAACCTGGTCAGAGCCCCACAAGTCACCCCATCTTGGATTCCCCTAGGTCTCTAGTTTAAAAAAATGCATAGGTGCTGGCTGAACTAGAGGCCAAAATCTACAGATAGGCACTTTGCAAAAAACACCTCTGTTTTCTTTAAAAAAATGTGATGTGGACTTTCTATCGGAACCTGGTCAGAGCCCCACAAGTCACCCCATCTTGGATTCCCCTAGGTCTCTAGTTTTAAAAAATGCACAGGTTTGGTAGGTTTCCCTAGGTGCCAGCTGAGCTAGAGGCCAAAATCTACAGGTAGGCACTTTGCAAAAAACACCTCTGTTTTCTTTAAAAAAATGTGATGTGTCCACATTGCGTTTTGGGGCATTTCCTGTCGCGGGCGCTAGGCCTACCCACAGAAGTAAGGTACCATTTGTATCGAGAGACCTAGGTGAACGCTGGGTGGAAGGAAATTTGTGGCTCCTCTCAGATTCCAGAACTTTCTGTCACCGAAATGAGAGGAAAAAGTGTTTTTTTGGCCAGATTTTGATGTTTTCAAAGGATTCTGGGTAACATAACCTGGTCAGAGCCCCGCAAGTCACCCCATCTTGGATTCCCCTGGGTTTCTAGTTTTCAAAAATGGGCTGGTTTGGTAGGTTTCCCCAGGTGCCGGATGAGCTACAGGCCAAAATCCAAAGGTAGGCACTGTTTTCTATGAAAAAATGTGATGTGTCCACGTTGTGTTTTGGGCCATTTCCTTTTGTGGGCGCTAGTCCTGCCCACACAAGTTAGGTATCATTTTTATCGGGAGACTTGGGGGAACGCTGGGTGGAAGGAAATTTGTGGCTCCTCTCTGATTCCAGAACTTTCTGTCACCAAATTGTGAGGAAAATGTGTTTTTTTTAGCCAAATTTTGAGGTTTGCAAATGATTCTGGGTAACAGAACCTGGTCAGAGCCCCACAAGTCACCCCATCTTGGATTCCCCTAGATCTCTAGTTTTTACAAATTCATAGGTTTGGTAGGTTTCCCTGGGTGCCGGCTGAGCTAGAGGCCAAAATCTACAGGTAGGCACTTTGCAAAAAACACCTCTGTTTTCTTTAAAAAAATGTGATGTGTCCACTTTGCGTTTTGGGGCATTTCCTGTCGCGGGCGCTAGGCCTACCCACAGAAGTGAGCTACCATTATTATCGAGAGAGTTAGGGGAACGCTGGGTAGAAGGAAATTTGTGGCTCCTGTCAGATTCTAGAACTTTCTGTCACCGAAATGAGAGGAAAAAGTGTTTTTTGGGCCAAATTTTGATGTTTGCAAAGGATTCTGGGTAACATAACCTGGTCAGAGCCAGGCAAGTCACCCCATCTTGGATTCCCCTGGGTTTCTAGTTTTCACAAATGTGCTGGTTTGCTAGGTTTCCCCAGGTGCCGGCTGAGCTACAGGCCAAAATCAACAGGTAGGCACTGTATTCTATGAAAAAATGTGATGTGTCCACGTTGCGTTTTGGGGCATTTCCTGTCGCGAGTGCTAGGCCTACCCACACAAGTGAGGTATCATTTTTATCGGGAGACTTGGGGGAACGCTGGGTGGAAGGAAATTTGTGGCTCCTCTCTGATTCCAGAACTTTCTGTCACCAAAATGTGAGGAAAATGTGTTTTTTTAGCCAAATTTTGAGGTTTGCAAAGGATTCTGGGTAACAGAACCTGGTCAGAGCCCCACAAGTCACCCCATCTTGGATTCCCCTAGGTCTCTAGTTTTAAAAAATGCACAGGTTTGGTAGGTTTCCCTAGGTGCCGCCTGAGCTAGAGGCCAAAATCTACAGGTAGGCACTTTGCAAAAAACACCTCTGTTTTCTTTAAAAAAATGTGATGTGTCCACGTTGCGTTTTGGAGCATTTCCTGTCGCGAGTGCTAGGCCTACCCACACAAGTGAGGTATCATTTTTATCGGGAGACTTGGGGGAACGCTGGGTGGAAGGAAATTTGTGGCTCCTCTCTGATTCCAGAACTTTCTGTCACCAAAATGTGAGGAAAATGTGTTTTTTTAGCCAAATTTTGAGGTTTGCAAAGGATTCTGGGTAACAGAACCTGGTCAGAGCCCCACAAGTCACCCCATCTTGGATTCCCCTAGGTCTCTAGTTTTCAAAAATGCACGGGTTTGGTAGGTTTCCCTAGGTGCCGGCTGAGCTAGAGGCCAAAATCTACAGGTAGGCACTTTGCAAAAAACACCTCTGTTTTCTTTAAAAAAATGTGATGTGTCCACGTTGCGTTTTGGGGCATTTCCTGTCGCGAGTGCTAGGCCTACCCACACAAGTGAGGTATCATTTTTATCGGGAGACTTGGGGGAACGCTGCGTGGAAGGAAATTTGTGGCTCCTCTCTGATTCCAGAACTTTCTGTCACCAAAATGTGAGGAAAATGTGTTTTTTTAGCCAAATTTTTAGGTTTGCAAAGGATTCTGGGTAACAGAACCTGGTCAGAGCCCCGCAAGTCACCCCATCTTGGATTCCCCTAGGTCTCTAGTTTTCATAAATGCACAGGTTTGGTAGGTTTCCCTAGGTGCCGGCTGAGCTAGAGGCCAAAATCTACAGGTAGACACTTTGCAAAAAACACCTCTGTTTTCTTTCAAAAATTGTGATGTGTCCACGTTGCGTTTTGGGGCATTTCCTGTCGCGAGTGCTAGGCCTACCCACACAAGTGAGGTATCATTTTTATCGGGAGACTTGGGGGAACGCTGAGTGGAAGGAAATTTGTGGCTCCTCTCTGATTCCAGAACTTTCTGTCACCAATATGTGAGGAAAATGTGTTTTTTTCGCCAAAGTTTGAGGTTTGCAAAGGATTCTGGGTAACAGAACCTGGTCAGAGCCCCACAAGTCACCCCATCTTGGATTCACCTAGGTCTCTAGTTTAAAAAAATGCATAGGTGCTGGCTGAACTAGAGGCCAAAATCTACAGATAGGCACTTTGCAATAAACACCTCTGTTTTCTTTAAAAAAATGTGATGTGGACTTTCTAACAGAACCTGGTCAGAGCCCCACAAGTCACCCCATCTTGGATTCCCCTAGGTCTCTAGTTTTAAAAAATGCACAGGTTTGGTAGGTTTCCCTAGGTGCCAGCTGAGCTAGAGGCCAAAATCTACAGGTAGGCACTTTGCAAAAAACACCTCTGTTTTCTTTAAAAAAATGTGATGTGTCCACATTGCGTTTTTGGGCATTTCCTGTCGCGGGCGCTAGGCCTACCCACAGAAGTGAGGTACCATTTGTATCGAGAGACTTAGGGGAACGCTGGCAGGAATGAAATTTGTGGCTCCTCTCAGATTCCAGAACTTTCTGTCACCGAAATGAGAGGAAAAAGTGTTTTTTTGGCCAGATTTTGATGTTTTCAAAGGATTCTGGGTAACATAACCTGGTCAGAGCCCCGCAAGTCACCCCATCTTGGATTCCCCTGGGTTTCTAGTTTTGAAAAATGTACTGATTTGCTAGGTTTCCCCAGGTGCCGGCTGAGCTACAGGCCAAAATCCACAGGTAGGCACTGTTTTCTATGAAAAAATCTGATGTGTCCACGTTGTGTTTTGGGCCATTTCCTTTCGTGGGCGCTAGTCCTACCCACACAAGTGAGGTATCTTTTTTTTCGGGAGACTTGGGGGAATGCTGGGTAGAAGACAATTTGTGGCTCCTCTCTGATTACAGAACTTTCTGTCACCAAAATGTGAGAAAAATGTGTTTTGTTAGCCAAATTTTGAGGTTTGCAAAGGATTCTGGGTAACAAAACCTGGTCAGAGCCCCACAAGTCACCCCATCTTGGATTCCCCTATATCTCTAGTTTTTACAAATTCATAGGTTTGGTAGGTTTCCCTAGGTGCCGGCTGAGCTAGAGGCCAAAATCTACAGGTAGGCACTTTGCAAAAAACACCTCTGTTTTCTTTCAAAAAATGTGATGTGTCCACTTTGCGTTTTGGGGCATTTCCTGTCGCGGCCGCTAGGCCTACCCACAGAAGTGAGCTACCATTTTTATCGAGAGAGTTAGGGGAACGCTGGGCGGAAGGAAATTTGTGGCTCCTGTCAGATTCCAGAACTTTCTGTCACCGAAATGAGTGGAAAAAGTGTTTTATTGGCCAAATTTTGATGTTTGCAAAGCATTCTGGTAACATAACGTGGTCAGAGCCCCGCAAGTCAACCCATCTTGGATTCCCCTGGGTTTCTAGTTTTCAAAAATGTGCTGGTTTTCTAGGTTTCCCCAGGTGCCGGATGAGCTACAGGCCAAAATCCAAAGGTAGGCACTGTTTTCTATGAAAAAATGTGATGTGTCCACGTTGTGTTTTGGGCCATTTCCTTTTGTGGGCGCTAGTCCTACCCACACAAGTTAGGTATCATTTTTATCGGGAGACTTGGGGGAACGCTGGGTGGAAGGAAATTTGTGGCTCCTCTCTGATTCCAGAACTTTCTGTCACCAAAATGTGAGGAAAATGTGTTTTTTTAGCCAAATTTTGAGGTTTGCAAAGGATTCTGGGTAACAGAACCTGGTCAGAGCCCCACAAGTCACCCCATCTTGGATTCCCCTAGGTCTCTAGTTTTCAAAAATGCACAGGTTTGGTAGGTTTCCATAGGTGCCGGCTGAGCTAGAGGCCAAAATCTACAGGTAGGCACTTTGCAAAAAACACCTCTGTTTTCTTTAAAAAAATGTGATGTGTCCACGTTGCGTTTTGGGGCATTTCCTGTCGCGAGTGCTAGGCCTACCCACACAAGTGAGGTATCATTTTTATCGGGAGACTTGGGGGAACGCTGGGTGGAAGGAAATTTGTGGCTCCTCTCTGATTCACCAAAATGTGAGGAAAATGTGTTTTTTTATCCAAAGTTTGATGTTTGCAAAGGATTCTGGGTAACAGAACCTGGTCAGAGCCCCACAAGTCACCCCATCTTGGATTCCCCTAGGTCTCTAGTTTAAAAAAATGCATAGGTGCTGGCTGAACTAGAGGCCAAAATCTACAGATAGGCACTTTGCAAAAAACACCTCTGTTTTCTTTAAAAAAATGTGATGTGGACTTTCTATCAGAACCTGGTCAGAGCCCCACAAGTCACCCCATCTTGGATTCCCCTAGGTCTCTAGTTTTAAAAAATGCACAGGTTTGGTAGGTTTCCCTAGGTGCCAGCTGAGCTAGAGGCCAAAATCTACAGGTAGGCACTTTGCAAAAAACACCTCTGTTTTCTTTAAAAAAATGTGATGTGTCCACATTGCGTTTTTGGGCATTTCCTGTCGCGGGCGCTAGGCCTACCCACAGAAGTGAGGTACCATTTGTATCGAGAGACTTAGGGGAACGCTGGCAGGAATGAAATTTGTGGCTCCTCTCAGATTCCAGAACTTTCTGTCACCGAAATGAGAGGAAAAAGTGTTTTTTTGGCCAGATTTTGATGTTTTCAAAGGATTCTGGGTAACATAACCTGGTCAGAGCCCCGCAAGTCACCCCATCTTGGATTCCCCTGGGTTTCTAGTTTTGAAAAATGTACTGATTTGCTAGGTTTCCCCAGGTGCCGGCTGAGCTACAGGCCAAAATCCACAGGTAGGCACTGTTTTCTATGAAAAAATCTGATGTGTCCACGTTGTGTTTTGGGCCATTTCCTTTCGTGGGCGCTAGTCCTACCCACACAAGTGAGGTATCTTTTTTTTCGGGAGACTTGGGGGAATGCTGGGTAGAAGACAATTTGTGGCTCCTCTCTGATTACAGAACTTTCTGTCACCAAAATGTGAGAAAAATGTGTTTTGTTAGCCAAATTTTGAGGTTTGCAAAGGATTCTGGGTAACAAAACCTGGTCAGAGCCCCACAAGTCACCCCATCTTGGATTCCCCTATATCTCTAGTTTTTACAAATTCATAGGTTTGGTAGGTTTCCCTAGGTGCCGGCTGAGCTAGAGGCCAAAATCTACAGGTAGGCACTTTGCAAAAAACACCTCTGTTTTCTTTCAAAAAATGTGATGTGTCCACTTTGCGTTTTGGGGCATTTCCTGTCGCGGCCGCTAGGCCTACCCACAGAAGTGAGCTACCATTTTTATCGAGAGAGTTAGGGGAACGCTGGGCGGAAGGAAATTTGTGGCTCCTGTCAGATTCCAGAACTTTCTGTCACCGAAATGAGTGGAAAAAGTGTTTTATTGGCCAAATTTTGATGTTTGCAAAGCATTCTGGTAACATAACGTGGTCAGAGCCCCGCAAGTCAACCCATCTTGGATTCCCCTGGGTTTCTAGTTTTCAAAAATGTGCTGGTTTTCTAGGTTTCCCCAGGTGCCGGATGAGCTACAGGCCAAAATCCAAAGGTAGGCACTGTTTTCTATGAAAAAATGTGATGTGTCCACGTTGTGTTTTGGGCCATTTCCTTTTGTGGGCGCTAGTCCTACCCACACAAGTTAGGTATCATTTTTATCGGGAGACTTGGGGGAACGCTGGGTGGAAGGAAATTTGTGGCTCCTCTCTGATTCCAGAACTTTCTGTCACCAAAATGTGAGGAAAATGTGTTTTTTTAGCCAAATTTTGAGGTTTGCAAAGGATTCTGGGTAACAGAACCTGGTCAGAGCCCCACAAGTCACCCCATCTTGGATTCCCCTAGGTCTCTAGTTTTCAAAAATGCACAGGTTTGGTAGGTTTCCATAGGTGCCGGCTGAGCTAGAGGCCAAAATCTACAGGTAGGCACTTTGCAAAAAACACCTCTGTTTTCTTTAAAAAAATGTGATGTGTCCACGTTGCGTTTTGGGGCATTTCCTGTCGCGAGTGCTAGGCCTACCCACACAAGTGAGGTATCATTTTTATCGGGAGACTTGGGGGAACGCTGGGTGGAAGGAAATTTGTGGCTCCTCTCTGATTCACCAAAATGTGAGGAAAATGTGTTTTTTTATCCAAAGTTTGATGTTTGCAAAGGATTCTGGGTAACAGAACCTGGTCAGAGCCCCACAAGTCACCCCATCTTGGATTCCCCTAGGTCTCTAGTTTAAAAAAATGCATAGGTGCTGGCTGAACTAGAGGCCAAAATCTACAGATAGGCACTTTGCAAAAAACACCTCTGTTTTCTTTAAAAAAATGTGATGTGGACTTTCTATCGGAACCTGGTCAGAGCCCCACAAGTCACCCCATCTTGGATTCCCCTAGGTCTCTAGTTTTAAAAAATGCACAGGTTTGGTAGGTTTCCCTAGGTGCCAGCTGAGCTAGAGGCCAAAATCTACAGGTAGGCACTTTGCAAAAAACACCTCTGTTTTCTTTAAAAAAATGTGATGTGTCCACATTGCGTTTTTGGGCATTTCCTGTCGCGGGCGCTAGGCCTACCCACAGAAGTGAGGTACCATTTGTATCGAGAGACTTAGGGGAACGCTGGCAGGAATGAAATTTGTGGCTCCTCTCAGATTCCAGAACTTTCTGTCACCGAAATGAGAGGAAAAAGTGTTTTTTTGGCCAGATTTTGATGTTTTCAAAGGATTCTGGGTAACATAACCTGGTCAGAGCCCCGCAAGTCACCCCATCTTGGATTCCCCTGGGTTTCTAGTTTTGAAAAATGTACTGATTTGCTAGGTTTCCCCAGGTGCCGGCTGAGCTACAGGCCAAAATCCACAGGTAGGCACTGTTTTCTATGAAAAAATCTGATGTGTCCACGTTGTGTTTTGGGCCATTTCCTTTCGTGGGCGCTAGTCCTACCCACACAAGTGAGGTATCTTTTTTTTCGGGAGACTTGGGGGAATGCTGGGTAGAAGACAATTTGTGGCTCCTCTCTGATTACAGAACTTTCTGTCACCAAAATGTGAGAAAAATGTGTTTTGTTAGCCAAATTTTGAGGTTTGCAAAGGATTCTGGGTAACAAAACCTGGTCAGAGCCCCACAAGTCACCCCATCTTGGATTCCCCTATATCTCTAGTTTTTACAAATTCATAGGTTTGGTAGGTTTCCCTAGGTGCCGGCTGAGCTAGAGGCCAAAATCTACAGGTAGGCACTTTGCAAAAAACACCTCTGTTTTCTTTCAAAAAATGTGATGTGTCCACTTTGCGTTTTGGGGCAGTTCCTGTCGCGGCCGCTAGGCCTACCCACAGAAGTGAGCTACCATTTTTATCGAGAGAGTTAGGGGAACGCTGGGCGGAAGGAAATTTGTGGCTCCTGTCAGATTCCAGAACTTTCTGTCACCGAAATGAGTGGAAAAAGTGTTTTATTGGCCAAATTTTGATGTTTGCAAAGCATTCTGGTAACATAACGTGGTCAGAGCCCCGCAAGTCAACCCATCTTGGATTCCCCTGGGTTTCTAGTTTTCAAAAATGTGCTGGTTTTCTAGGTTTCCCCAGGTGCCGGATGAGCTACAGGCCAAAATCCAAAGGTAGGCACTGTTTTCTATGAAAAAATGTGATGTGTCCACGTTGTGTTTTGGGCCATTTCCTTTTGTGGGCGCTAGTCCTACCCACACAAGTTAGGTATCATTTTTATCGGGAGACTTGGGGGAACGCTGGGTGGAAGGAAATTTGTGGCTCCTCTCTGATTCCAGAACTTTCTGTCACCAAAATGTGAGGAAAATGTGTTTTTTTAGCCAAATTTTGAGGTTTGCAAAGGATTCTGGGTAACAGAACCTGGTCAGAGCCCCACAAGTCACCCCATCTTGGATTCCCCTAGGTCTCTAGTTTTCAAAAATGCACAGGTTTGGTAGGTTTCCATAGGTGCCGGCTGAGCTAGAGGCCAAAATCTACAGGTAGGCACTTTGCAAAAAACACCTCTGTTTTCTTTAAAAAAATGTGATGTGTCCACGTTGCGTTTTGGGGCATTTCCTGTCGCGAGTGCTAGGCCTACCCACACAAGTGAGGTATCATTTTTATCGGGAGACTTGGGGGAACGCTGGGTGGAAGGAAATTTGTGGCTCCTCTCTGATTCACCAAAATGTGAGGAAAATGTGTTTTTTTATCCAAAGTTTGATGTTTGCAAAGGATTCTGGGTAACAGAACCTGGTCAGAGCCCCACAAGTCACCCCATCTTGGATTCCCCTAGGTCTCTAGTTTAAAAAAATGCATAGGTGCTGGCTGAACTAGAGGCCAAAATCTACAGATAGGCACTTTGCAAAAAACACCTCTGTTTTCTTTAAAAAAATGTGATGTGGACTTTCTATCGGAACCTGGTCAGAGCCCCACAAGTCACCCCATCTTGGATTCCCCTAGGTCTCTAGTTTTAAAAAATGCACAGGTTTGGTAGGTTTCCCTAGGTGCCAGCTGAGCTAGAGGCCAAAATCTACAGGTAGGCACTTTGCAAAAAACACCTCTGTTTTCTTTAAAAAAATGTGATGTGTCCACATTGCGTTTTGGGGCATTTCCTGTCGCGGGCGCTAGGCCTACCCACAGAAGTAAGGTACCATTTGTATCGAGAGACCTAGGTGAACGCTGGGTGGAAGGAAATTTGTGGCTCCTCTCAGATTCCAGAACTTTCTGTCACCGAAATGAGAGGAAAAAGTGTTTTTTTGGCCAGATTTTGATGTTTTCAAAGGATTCTGGGTAACATAACCTGGTCAGAGCCCCGCAAGTCACCCCATCTTGGATTCCCCTGGGTTTCTAGTTTTCAAAAATGGGCTGGTTTGGTAGGTTTCCCCAGGTGCCGGATGAGCTACAGGCCAAAATCCAAAGGTAGGCACTGTTTTCTATGAAAAAATGTGATGTGTCCACGTTGTGTTTTGGGCCATTTCCTTTTGTGGGCGCTAGTCCTGCCCACACAAGTTAGGTATCATTTTTATCGGGAGACTTGGGGGAACGCTGGGTGGAAGGAAATTTGTGGCTCCTCTCTGATTCCAGAACTTTCTGTCACCAAATTGTGAGGAAAATGTGTTTTTTTAGCCAAATTTTGAGGTTTGCAAATGATTCTGGGTAACAGAACCTGGTCAGAGCCCCACAAGTCACCCCATCTTGGATTCCCCTAGATCTCTAGTTTTTACAAATTCATAGGTTTGGTAGGTTTCCCTGGGTGCCGGCTGAGCTAGAGGCCAAAATCTACAGGTAGGCACTTTGCAAAAAACACCTCTGTTTTCTTTAAAAAAATGTGATGTGTCCACTTTGCGTTTTGGGGCATTTCCTGTCGCGGGCGCTAGGCCTACCCACAGAAGTGAGCTACCATTATTATCGAGAGAGTTAGGGGAACGCTGGGTAGAAGGAAATTTGTGGCTCCTGTCAGATTCTAGAACTTTCTGTCACCGAAATGAGAGGAAAAAGTGTTTTTTGGGCCAAATTTTGATGTTTGCAAAGGATTCTGGGTAACATAACCTGGTCAGAGCCAGGCAAGTCACCCCATCTTGGATTCCCCTGGGTTTCTAGTTTTCACAAATGTGCTGGTTTGCTAGGTTTCCCCAGGTGCCGGCTGAGCTACAGGCCAAAATCAACAGGTAGGCACTGTATTCTATGAAAAAATGTGATGTGTCCACGTTGCGTTTTGGGGCATTTCCTGTCGCGAGTGCTAGGCCTACCCACACAAGTGAGGTATCATTTTTATCGGGAGACTTGGGGGAACGCTGGGTGGAAGGAAATTTGTGGCTCCTCTCTGATTCCAGAACTTTCTGTCACCAAAATGTGAGGAAAATGTGTTTTTTTAGCCAAATTTTGAGGTTTGCAAAGGATTCTGGGTAACAGAACCTGGTCAGAGCCCCACAAGTCACCCCATCTTGGATTCCCCTAGGTCTCTAGTTTTAAAAAATGCACAGGTTTGGTAGGTTTCCCTAGGTGCCGCCTGAGCTAGAGGCCAAAATCTACAGGTAGGCACTTTGCAAAAAACACCTCTGTTTTCTTTAAAAAAATGTGATGTGTCCACGTTGCGTTTTGGAGCATTTCCTGTCGCGAGTGCTAGGCCTACCCACACAAGTGAGGTATCATTTTTATCGGGAGACTTGGGGGAACGCTGGGTGGAAGGAAATTTGTGGCTCCTCTCTGATTCCAGAACTTTCTGTCACCAAAATGTGAGGAAAATGTGTTTTTTTAGCCAAATTTTGAGGTTTGCAAAGGATTCTGGGTAACAGAACCTGGTCAGAGCCCCACAAGTCACCCCATCTTGGATTCCCCTAGGTCTCTAGTTTTCAAAAATGCACGGGTTTGGTAGGTTTCCCTAGGTGCCGGCTGAGCTAGAGGCCAAAATCTACAGGTAGGCACTTTGCAAAAAACACCTCTGTTTTCTTTAAAAAAATGTGATGTGTCCACGTTGCGTTTTGGGGCATTTCCTGTCGCGAGTGCTAGGCCTACCCACACAAGTGAGGTATCATTTTTATCGGGAGACTTGGGGGAACGCTGCGTGGAAGGAAATTTGTGGCTCCTCTCTGATTCCAGAACTTTCTGTCACCAAAATGTGAGGAAAATGTGTTTTTTTAGCCAAATTTTTAGGTTTGCAAAGGATTCTGGGTAACAGAACCTGGTCAGAGCCCCGCAAGTCACCCCATCTTGGATTCCCCTAGGTCTCTAGTTTTCATAAATGCACAGGTTTGGTAGGTTTCCCTAGGTGCCGGCTGAGCTAGAGGCCAAAATCTACAGGTAGACACTTTGCAAAAAACACCTCTGTTTTCTTTCAAAAATTGTGATGTGTCCACGTTGCGTTTTGGGGCATTTCCTGTCGCGAGTGCTAGGCCTACCCACACAAGTGAGGTATCATTTTTATCGGGAGACTTGGGGGAACGCTGAGTGGAAGGAAATTTGTGGCTCCTCTCTGATTCCAGAACTTTCTGTCACCAAAATGTGAGGAAAATGTGTTTTTTTCGCCAAAGTTTGAGGTTTGCAAAGGATTCTGGGTAACAGAACCTGGTCAGAGCCCCACAAGTCACCCCAACTTGGATTCACCTAGGTCTCTAGTTTTAAAAAATGCATAGGTGCTGGCTGAACTAGAGGCCAAAATCTACAGATAGGCACATTGCAAAAAACACCTCTGTTTTCTTTAAAAAAATGTGATGTGGACTTTCTAACAGAACCTGGTCAGAGCCCCACAAGTCACCCCATCTTGGATTCCCCTAGGTCTCTAGTTTTAAAAAATGCACAGGTTTGGTAGGTTTCCCTAGGTGCCAGCTGAGCTAGAGGCCAAAATCTACAGGTAGGCACTTTGCAAAAAACACCTCTGTTTTCTTTAAAAAAATGTGATGTGTCCACATTGCGTTTTGGGGCATTTCCTGTCGCGGGCGCTAGGCCTACCCACAGAAGTGAGGTACCATTTGTATCGAGAGACTTAGGGGAACGCTGGGAGGAATGAAATTTGTGGCTCCTCTCAGATTCCAGAACTTTCTGTCACCGAAATGAGAGGAAAAAGTGTTTTTTTGGCCAGATTTTGATGTTTTCAAAGGATTCTGGGTAACATAACCTGGTCAGAGCCCCGCAAGTCACCCCATCTTGGATTCCCCTGGGTTTCTAGTTTTGAAAAATTTACTGATTTGCTAGGTTTCCCCAGGTGCCGGCTGAGCTACAGGCCAAAATCCACAGGTAGGCACTGTTTTCTATGAAAAAATCTGATGTGTCCACGTTGTGTTTTGGGCCATTTCCTTTCGTGGGCGCTAGTCCTACCCACACAAGTGAGGTATCATTTTTTTCGGCAGACTTGGGGGAATGCTGGGTGGAAGAAAATGTGTGGCTCCTCTCTGATTACAGAACTTTCTGTCACCAAAATGTGAGAAAAATGTGTTTTGTTAGCCAAATTTTGAGGTTTGCAAAGGATTCTGGGTAACAAAACCTGGTCAGAGCCCCACAAGTCACCCCATCTTGGATTCCCCTATATCTCTAGTTTTTACAAATTCATAGGTTTGGTAGGTTTCCCTAGGTGCCGGCTGAGCTAGAGGCCAAAATCTACAGGTAGGCACTTTGCAAAAAACACCTCTGTTTTCTTTCAAAAAATGTGATGTGTCCACTTTGCGTTTTGGGGCATATCCTGTCGCGGCCGCTAGGCCTACCCACAGAAGTGAGCTACCATTTTTATCGAGAGAGTTAGGGGAACGCTGGGCGGAAGGAAATTTGTGGCTCCTGTCAGATTCCAGAACTTTCTGTCACCAAAATGAGTGGAAAAAGTGTTTTATTGGCCAAATTTTGATGTTTGCAAAGCATTCTGGTAACATAACCTGGTCAGAGCCCCGCAAGTCACCCCATCTTGGATTCCCCTGGGTTTCTAGTTTTCAAAAATGTGCTGGTTTGCTAGGTTTCCCCAGGTGCCGGATGAGCTACAGGCCAAAATCCAAAGGTAGGCACTGTTTTCTATGAAAAAATGTGATGTGTCCATGTTGTGTTTTGGGCCATTTCCTTTTGTGGGCGCTAGTCCTACCCACACAAGTTAGGTATCATTTTTATCGGGAGACTTGGGGGAACGCTGGGTGGAAGGAAATTTGTGGCTCCTCTCTGATTCCAGAACTTTCTGTCACCAAAATGTGAGGAAAATGTGTTTTTTTAGCCAAATTTTGAGGTTTGCAAAGGATTCTGGGTAACAGAACCTGGTCAGAGCCCCACAAGTCACCCCATCTTGGATTCCCCTAGGTCTCTAGTTTTCAAAAATGCACAGGTTTGGTAGGTTTCCATAGGTGCCGGCTGAGCTAGAGGCCAAAATCTACAGGTAGGCACTTTGCAAAAAACACCTCTGTTTTCTTTAAAAAAATGTGATGTGTCCACGTTGCGTTTTGGGGCATTTCCTGTCGCGAGTGCTAGGCCTACCCACACAAGTGAGGTATCATTTTTATCGGGAGGCTTGGGGGAACGCTGGGTGGAAGGAAATTTGTGGCTCCTCTCTGATTCACCAAAATGTGAGGAAAATGTGTTTTTTTAGCCAAAGTTTGATGTTTGCAAAGGATTCTGGGTAACAGAACCTGGTCAGAGCCCCACAAGTCACCCCATCTTGGATTCCCCTAGGTCTCTAGTTTAAAAAAATGCATAGGTGCTGGCTGAACTAGAGGCCAAAATCTACAGATAGGCACTTTGCAAAAAACACCTCTGTTTTCTTTAAAAAAATGTGATGTGGACTTTCTATCGGAACCTGGTCAGAGCCCCACAAGTCACCCCATCTTGGATTCCCCTAGGTCTCTAGTTTTAAAAAATGCACAGGTTTGGTAGGTTTCCCTAGGTGCCAGCTGAGCTAGAGGCCAAAATCTACAGGTAGGCACTTTGCAAAAAACACCTCTGTTTTCTTTAAAAAAATGTGATGTGTCCACATTGCGTTTTGGGGCATTTCCTGTCGCGGGCGCTAGGCCTACCCACAGAAGTAAGGTACCATTTGTATCGAGAGACCTAGGGGAACGCTGGGTGGAAGGAAATTTGTGGCTCCTCTCAGATTCCAGAACTTTCTGTCACCGAAATGAGAGGAAAAAGTGTTTTTTTGGCCAGATTTTGATGTTTTCAAAGGATTCTGGGTAACATAACCTGGTCAGAGCCCCGCAAGTCACCCCATCTTGGATTCCCCTGGGTTTCTAGTTTTCAAAAATGGGCTGGTTTGGTAGGTTTCCCCAGGTGCCGGATGAGCTACAGGCCAAAATCCAAAGGTAGGCACTGTTTTCTATGAAAAAATGTGATGTGTCCACGTTGTGTTTTGGGCCATTTCCTTTTGTGGGCGCTAGTCCTACCCACACAAGTTAGGTATCATTTTTATCGGGAGACTTGGGGGAACGCTGGGTGGAAGGAAATTTGTGGCTCCTCTCTGATTCCAGAACTTTCTGTCACCAAATTGTGAGGAAAATGTGTTTTTTTTAGCCAAATTTTGAGGTTTGCAAATGATTCTGGGTAACAGAACCTGGTCAGAGCCCCACAAGTCACCCCATCTTGGATTCCCCTAGATCTCTAGTTTTTACAAATTCATAGGTTTGGTAGGTTTCCCTGGGTGCCGGCTGAGCTAGAGGCCAAAATCTACAGGTAGGCACTTTGCAAAAAACACCTCTGTTTTCTTTAAAAAAATGTGATGTGTCCACTTTGCGTTTTGGGGCATTTCCTGTCGCGGGCGCTAGGCCTACCCACAGAAGTGAGCTACCATTATTATCGAGAGAGTTAGGGGAACGCTGGGTAGAAGGAAATTTGTGGCTCCTGTCAGATTCTAGAACTTTCTGTCACCGAAATGAGAGGAAAAAGTGTTTTTTGGGCCAAATTTTGATGTTTGCAAAGGATTCTGGGTAACATAACCTGGTCAGAGCCAGGCAAGTCACCCCATCTTGGATTCCCCTGGGTTTCTAGTTTTCACAAATGTGCTGGTTTGCTAGGTTTCCCCAGGTGCCGGCTGAGCTACAGGCCAAAATCAACAGGTAGGCACTGTATTCTATGAAAAAATGTGATGTGTCCACGTTGCGTTTTGGGGCATTTCCTGTCGCGAGTGCTAGGCCTACCCACACAAGTGAGGTATCATTTTTATCGGGAGACTTGGGGGAACGCTGGGTGGAAGGAAATTTGTGGCTCCTCTCTGATTCCAGAACTTTCTGTCACCAAAATGTGAGGAAAATGTGTTTTTTTAGCCAAATTTTGAGGTTTGCAAAGGATTCTGGGTAACAGAACCTGGTCAGAGCCCCACAAGTCACCCCATCTTGGATTCCCCTAGGTCTCTAGTTTTAAAAAATGCACAGGTTTGGTAGGTTTCCCTAGGTGCCGCCTGAGCTAGAGGCCAAAATCTACAGGTAGGCACTTTGCAAAAAACACCTCTGTTTTCTTTAAAAAAATGTGATGTGTCCACGTTGCGTTTTGGGGCATTTCCTGTCGCGAGTGCTAGGCCTACCCACACAAGTGAGGTATCATTTTTATCGGGAGACTTGGGGGAACGCTGGGTGGAAGGAAATTTGTGGCTCCTCTCTGATTCCAGAACTTTCTGTCACCAAAATGTGAGGAAAATGTGTTTTTTTAGCCAAATTTTGAGGTTTGCAAAGGATTCTGGGTAACAGAACCTGGTCAGAGCCCCACAAGTCACCCCATCTTGGATTCCCCTAGGTCTCTAGTTTTCAAAAATGCACGGGTTTGGTAGGTTTCCCTAGGTGCCGGCTGAGCTAGAGGCCAAAATCTACAGGTAGGCACTTTGCAAAAAACACCTCTGTTTTCTTTAAAAAAATGTGATGTGTCCATGTTGCGTTTTGGGGCATTTCCTGTCGCGAGTGCTAGGCCTACCCACACAAGTGAGGTATCATTTTTATCGGGAGACTTGGGGGAACGCTGCGTGGAAGGAAATTTGTGGCTCCTCTCTGATTCCAGAACTTTCTGTCACCAAAATGTGAGGAAAATGTGTTTTTTTAGCCAAATTTTGAGGTTTGCAAAGGATTCTGGGTAACAGAACCTGGTCAGAGCCCCGCAAGTCACCCCATCTTGGATTCCCCTAGGTCTCTAGTTTTCATAAATGCACAGGTTTGGTAGGTTTCCCTAGGTGCCGGCTGAGCTAGAGGCCAAAATCTACAGGTAGACACTTTGCAAAAAACACCTCTGTTTTCTTTCAAAAATTGTGATGTGTCCACGTTGCGTTTTGGGGCATTTCCTGTCGCGAGTGCTAGGCCTACCCACACAAGTGAGGTATCATTTTTATCGGGAGACTTGGGGGAACGCTGAGTGGAAGGAAATTTGTGGCTCCTCTCTGATTCCAGAACTTTCTGTCACCAAAATGTGAGGAAAATGTGTTTTTTTCGCCAAAGTTTGAGGTTTGCAAAGGATTCTGGGTAACAGAACCTGGTCAGAGCCCCACAAGTCACCCCAACTTGGATTCACCTAGGTCTCTAGTTTTAAAAAATGCATAGGTGCTGGCTGAACTAGAGGCCAAAATCTACAGATAGGCACATTGCAAAAAACACCTCTGTTTTCTTTAAAAAAATGTGATGTGGACTTTCTAACAGAACCTGGTCAGAGCCCCACAAGTCACCCCATCTTGGATTCCCCTAGGTCTCTAGTTTTAAAAAATGCACAGGTTTGGTAGGTTTCCCTAGGTGCCAGCTGAGCTAGAGGCCAAAATCTACAGGTAGGCACTTTGCAAAAAACACCTCTGTTTTCTTTAAAAAAATGTGATGTGTCCACATTGCGTTTTGGGGCATTTCCTGTCGCGGGCGCTAGGCCTACCCACAGAAGTGAGGTACCATTTGTATCGAGAGACTTAGGGGAACGCTGGGAGGAATGAAATTTGTGGCTCCTCTCAGATTCCAGAACTTTCTGTCACCGAAATGAGAGGAAAAAGTGTTTTTTTGGCCAGATTTTGATGTTTTCAAAGGATTCTGGGTAACATAACCTGGTCAGAGCCCCGCAAGTCACCCCATCTTGGATTCCCCTGGGTTTCTAGTTTTGAAAAATTTACTGATTTGCTAGGTTTCCCCAGGTGCCGGCTGAGCTACAGGCCAAAATCCACAGGTAGGCACTGTTTTCTATGAAAAAATCTGATGTGTCCACGTTGTGTTTTGGGCCATTTCCTTTCGTGGGCGCTAGTCCTACCCACACAAGTGAGGTATCATTTTTTTCGGCAGACTTGGGGGAATGCTGGGTGGAAGAAAATGTGTGGCTCCTCTCTGATTACAGAACTTTCTGTCACCAAAATGTGAGAAAAATGTGTTTTGTTAGCCAAATTTTGAGGTTTGCAAAGGATTCTGGGTAACAAAACCTGGTCAGAGCCCCACAAGTCACCCCATCTTGGATTCCCCTATATCTCTAGTTTTTACAAATTCATAGGTTTGGTAGGTTTCCCTAGGTGCCGGCTGAGCTAGAGGCCAAAATCTACAGGTAGGCACTTTGCAAAAAACACCTCTGTTTTCTTTCAAAAAATGTGATGTGTCCACTTTGCGTTTTGGGGCATATCCTGTCGCGGCCGCTAGGCCTACCCACAGAAGTGAGCTACCATTTTTATCGAGAGAGTTAGGGGAACGCTGGGCGGAAGGAAATTTGTGGCTCCTGTCAGATTCCAGAACTTTCTGTCACCGAAATGAGTGGAAAAAGTGTTTTATTGGCCAAATTTTGATGTTTGCAAAGCATTCTGGTAACATAACCTGGTCAGAGCCCCGCAAGTCACCCCATCTTGGATTCCCCTGGGTTTCTAGTTTTCAAAAATGTGCTGGTTTGCTAGGTTTCCCCAGGTGCCGGATGAGCTACAGGCCAAAATCCAAAGGTAGGCACCGTTTTCTATGAAAAAATGTGATGTGTCCATGTTGTGTTTTGGGCCATTTCCTTTTGTGGGCGCTAGTCCTACCCACACAAGTTAGGTATCATTTTTATCAGGAGACTTGGGGGAACGCTGGGTGGAAGGAAATTTGTGGCTCCTCTCTGATTCCAGAACTTTCTGTCACCAAAATGTGAGGAAAATGTGTTTTTTTAGCCAAATTTTGAGGTTTGCAAAGGATTCTGGGTAACAGAACCTGGTCAGAGCCCCACAAGTCACCCCATCTTGGATTCCCCTAGGTCTCTAGTTTTCAAAAATGCACAGGTTTGGTAGGTTTCCATAGGTGCCGGCTGAGCTAGAGGCCAAAATCTACAGGTAGGCACTTTGCAAAAAACACCTCTGTTTTCTTTAAAAAAATGTGATGTGTCCACGTTGCGTTTTGGGGCATTTCCTGTCGCGAGTGCTAGGCCTACCCACACAAGTGAGGTATCATTTTTATCGGGAGACTTGGGGGAACGCTGGGTGGAAGGAAATTTGTGGCTCCTCTCTGATTCACCAAAATGTGAGGAAAATGTGTTTTTTTAGCCAAAGTTTGATGTTTGCAAAGGATTCTGGGTAACAGAACCTGGTCAGAGCCCCACAAGTCACCCCATCTTGGATTCCCCTAGGTCTCTAGTTTAAAAAAATGCATAGGTGCTGGCTGAACTAGAGGCCAAAATCTACAGATAGGCACTTTGCAAAAAACACCTCTGTTTTCTTTAAAAAAATGTGATGTGGACTTTCTATCGGAACCTGGTCAGAGCCCCACAAGTCACCCCATCTTGGATTCCCCTAGGTCTCTAGTTTTAAAAAATGCACAGGTTTGGTAGGTTTCCCTAGGTGCCAGCTGAGCTAGAGGCCAAAATCTACAGGTAGGCACTTTGCAAAAAACACCTCTGTTTTCTTTAAAAAAATGTGATGTGTCCACATTGCGTTTTGGGGCATTTCCTGTCGCGGGCGCTAGGCCTACCCACAGAAGTAAGGTACCATTTGTATCGAGAGACCTAGGGGAACGCTGGGTGGAAGGAAATTTGTGGCTCCTCTCAGATTCCAGAACTTTCTGTCACCGAAATGAGAGGAAAAAGTGTTTTTTTGGCCAGATTTTGATGTTTTCAAAGGATTCTGGGTAACATAACCTGGTCAGAGCCCCGCAAGTCACCCCATCTTGGATTCCCCTGGGTTTCTAGTTTTCAAAAATGGGCTGGTTTGGTAGGTTTCCCCAGGTGCCGGATGAGCTACAGGCCAAAATCCAAAGGTAGGCACTGTTTTCTATGAAAAAATGTGATGTGTCCACGTTGTGTTTTGGGCCATTTCCTTTTGTGGGCGCTAGTCCTACCCACACAAGTTAGGTATCATTTTTATCGGGAGACTTGGGGGAACGCTGGGTGGAAGGAAATTTGTGGCTCCTCTCTGATTCCAGAACTTTCTGTCACCAAATTGTGAGGAAAATGTGTTTTTTTTAGCCAAATTTTGAGGTTTGCAAATGATTCTGGGTAACAGAACCTGGTCAGAGCCCCACAAGTCACCCCATCTTGGATTCCCCTAGATCTCTAGTTTTTACAAATTCATAGGTTTGGTAGGTTTCCCTGGGTGCCGGCTGAGCTAGAGGCCAAAATCTACAGGTAGGCACTTTGCAAAAAACACCTCTGTTTTCTTTAAAAAAATGTGATGTGTCCACTTTGCGTTTTGGGGCATTTCCTGTCGCGGGCGCTAGGCCTACCCACAGAAGTGAGCTACCATTATTATCGAGAGAGTTAGGGGAACGCTGGGTAGAAGGAAATTTGTGGCTCCTGTCAGATTCTAGAACTTTCTGTCACCGAAATGAGAGGAAAAAGTGTTTTTTGGGCCAAATTTTGATGTTTGCAAAGGATTCTGGGTAACATAACCTGGTCAGAGCCAGGCAAGTCACCCCATCTTGGATTCCCCTGGGTTTCTAGTTTTCACAAATGTGCTGGTTTGCTAGGTTTCCCCAGGTGCCGGCTGAGCTACAGGCCAAAATCAACAGGTAGGCAGTGTATTCTATGAAAAAATGTGATGTGTCCACGTTGCGTTTTGGGGCATTTCCTGTCGCGAGTGCTAGGCCTACCCACACAAGTGAGGTATCATTTTTATCGGGAGACTTGGGGGAACGCTGGGTGGAAGGAAATTTGTGGCTCCTCTCTGATTCCAGAACTTTCTGTCACCAAAATGTGAGGAAAATGTGTTTTTTTAGCCAAATTTTGAGGTTTGCAAAGGATTCTGGGTAACAGAACCTGGTCAGAGCCCCACAAGTCACCCCATCTTGGATTCCCCTAGGTCTCTAGTTTTAAAAAATGCACAGGTTTGGTAGGTTTCCCTAGGTGCCGCCTGAGCTAGAGGCCAAAATCTACAGGTAGGCACTTTGCAAAAAACACCTCTGTTTTCTTTAAAAAAATGTGATGTGTCCACGTTGCGTTTTGGGGCATTTCCTGTCGCGAGTGCTAGGCCTACCCACACAAGTGAGGTATCATTTTTATCGGGAGACTTGGGGGAACGCTGGGTGGAAGGAAATTTGTGGCTCCTCTCTGATTCCAGAACTTTCTGTCACCAAAATGTGAGGAAAATGTGTTTTTTTAGCCAAATTTTGAGGTTTGCAAAGGATTCTGGGTAACAGAACCTGGTCAGAGCCCCACAAGTCACCCCATCTTGGATTCCCCTAGGTCTCTAGTTTTCAAAAATGCACGGGTTTGGTAGGTTTCCCTAGGTGCCGGCTGAGCTAGAGGCCAAAATCTACAGGTAGGCACTTTGCAAAAAACACCTCTGTTTTCTTTAAAAAAATGTGATGTGTCCACGTTGCGTTTTGGGGCATTTCCTGTCGCGAGTGCTAGGCCTACCCACACAAGTGAGGTATCATTTTTATCGGGAGACTTGGGGGAACGCTGCGTGGAAGGAAATTTGTGGCTCCTCTCTGATTCCAGAACTTTCTGTCACCAAAATGTGAGGAAAATGTGTTTTTTTAGCCAAATTTTGAGGTTTGCAAAGGATTCTGGGTAACAGAACCTGGTCAGAGCCCCGCAAGTCACCCCATCTTGGATTCCCCTAGGTCTCTAGTTTTCATAAATGCACAGGTTTGGTAGGTTTCCCTAGGTGCCGGCTGAGCTAGAGGCCAAAATCTACAGGTAGACACTTTGCAAAAAACACCTCTGTTTTCTTTCAAAAATTGTGATGTGTCCACGTTGCGTTTTGGGGCATTTCCTGTCGCGAGTGCTAGGCCTACCCACACAAGTGAGGTATCATTTTTATCGGGAGACTTGGGGGAACGCTGAGTGGAAGGAAATTTGTGGCTCCTCTCTGATTCCAGAACTTTCTGTCACCAAAATGTGAGGAAAATGTGTTTTTTTCGCCAAAGTTTGAGGTTTGCAAAGGATTCTGGGTAACAGAACCTGGTCAGAGCCCCACAAGTCACCCCAACTTGGATTCACCTAGGTCTCTAGTTTTAAAAAATGCATAGGTGCTGGCTGAACTAGAGGCCAAAATCTACAGATAGGCACATCGCAAAAAACACCTCTGTTTTCTTTAAAAAAATGTGATGTGGACTTTCTAACAGAACCTGGTCAGAGCCCCACAAGTCACCCCATCTTGGATTCCCCTAGGTCTCTAGTTTTAAAAAATGCACAGGTTTGGTAGGTTTCCCTAGGTGCCAGCTGAGCTAGAGGCCAAAATCTACAGGTAGGCACTTTGCAAAAAACACCTCTGTTTTCTTTAAAAAAATGTGATGTGTCCACATTGCGTTTTGGGGCATTTCCTGTCGCGGGCGCTAGGCCTACCCACAGAAGTGAGGTACCATTTGTATCGAGAGACTTAGGGGAACGCTGGGAGGAATGAAATTTGTGGCTCCTCTCAGATTCCAGAACTTTCTGTCACCGAAATGAGAGGAAAAAGTGTTTTTTTGGCCAGATTTTGATGTTTTCAAAGGATTCTGGGTAACATAACCTGGTCAGAGCCCCGCAAGTCACCCCATCTTGGATTCCCCTGGGTTTCTAGTTTTGAAAAATTTACTGATTTGCTAGGTTTCCCCAGGTGCCGGCTGAGCTACAGGCCAAAATCCACAGGTAGGCACTGTTTTCTATGAAAAAATCTGATGTGTCCACGTTGTGTTTTGGGCCATTTCCTTTCGTGGGCGCTAGTCCTACCCACACAAGTGAGGTATCATTTTTTTCGGCAGACTTGGGGGAATGCTGGGTGGAAGAAAATGTGTGGCTCCTCTCTGATTACAGAACTTTCTGTCACCAAAATGTGAGAAAAATGTGTTTTGTTAGCCAAATTTTGAGGTTTGCAAAGGATTCTGGGTAACAAAACCTGGTCAGAGCCCCACAAGTCATCCCATCTTGGATTCCCCTATATCTCTAGTTTTTACAAATTCATAGGTTTGGTAGGTTTCCCTAGGTGCCGGCTGAGCTAGAGGCCAAAATCTACAGGTAGGCACTTTGCAAAAAACACCTCTGTTTTCTTTCAAAAAATGTGATGTGTCCACTTTGCGTTTTGGGGCATATCCTGTCGCGGCCGCTAGGCCTACCCACAGAAGTGAGCTCCCATTTTTATCGAGAGAGTTAGGGGAACGCTGGGCGGAAGGAAATTTGTGGCTCCTGTCAGATTCCAGAACTTTCTGTCACCGAAATGAGTGGAAAAAGTGTTTTATTGGCCAAATTTTGATGTTTGCAAAGCATTCTGGTAACATAACCTGGTCAGAGCCCCGCAAGTCACCCCATCTTGGATTCCCCTGGGTTTCTAGTTTTCAAAAATGTGCTGGTTTGCTAGGTTTCCCCAGGTGCCGGATGAGCTACAGGCCAAAATCCAAAGGTAGGCACTGTTTTCTATGAAAAAATGTGATGTGTCCATGTTGTGTTTTGGGCCATTTCCTTTTGTGGGCGCTAGTCCTACCCACACAAGTTAGGTATCATTTTTATCGGGAGACTTGGGGGAACGCTGGGTGGAAGGAAATTTGTGGCTCCTCTCTGATTCCAGAACTTTCTGTCACCAAAATGAGAGGAAAAAGTGTTTTTTTAGCCAAATTTTGAGGTTTGCAAAGGATTCTGGGTAACAGAACCTGGTCAGAGCCCCACAAGTCACCCCATCTTGGATTCCCCTAGGTCTCTAGTTTTCAAAAATGCACAGGTTTGGTAGGTTTCCATAGGTGCCGGCTGAGCTAGAGGCCAAAATCTACAGGTAGGCACTTTGCAAAAAACACCTCTGTTTTCTTTAAAAAAATGTGATGTGTCCACGTTGCGTTTTGGGGCATTTCCTGTCGCGAGTGCTAGGCCTACCCACACAAGTGAGGAATCATTTTTATCGGGAGACTTGGGGGAACGCTGGGTGGAAGGAAATTTGTGGCTCCTCTCTGATTCACCAAAATGTGAGGAAAATGTGGTTTTTTAGCCAAAGTTTGATGTTTGCAAAGGATTCTGGGTAACAGAACCTGGTCAGAGCCCCACAAGTCACCCCATCTTGGATTCCCCTAGGTCTCTAGTTTTAAAAAATGCATAGGTGCTGGCTGAACTAGAGGCCAAAATCTACAGATAGGCACTTTGCAAAAAACACCTCTGTTTTCTTTAAAAAAATGTGATGTGGACTTTCTATCGGAACCTGGTCAGAGCCCCACAAGTCACCCCATCTTGGATTCCCCTAGGTCTCTAGTTTTAAAAAATGCACAGGTTTGGTAGGTTTCCCTAGGTGCCAGCTGAGCTAGAGGCCAAAATCTACAGGTAGGCACTTTGCAAAAAACACCTCTGTTTTCTTTAAAAAAATGTGACGTGTCCACGTTGTGTTTTGGGCCATTTCCTGTCGCAGGCGCTAGGCCTACCCACAGAAGTGAGGTACCATTTGTATCGAGAGAGTTAGGGGAGCGCTGGGTGGAAGGAAATTTGTGGCTCCTCTCTGATTCCAGAACTTTCTGTCACCAAAATGTGAGGAAAACAAGTTTTTTTGGCCAAATGTTGATGTTTACAAAGGATTCTGGGTAACAAAACCTGGTCAGAGCCCCGCAAGTCACCCCATGTTGGATTCCCCTGGGTTTCTAGTTTTCAAAAATGTACTGGTTTGCTAGGTTTCCCCAGGTGCCAGCTGAGCTACAGGCCAAAATCCACAGGTAGGCACTGTTTTCTATGAAAAAATCTGATGTGTCCACGTTGTGTTTTGGGCCATTTCCTTTCGTGGGCGCTAGTCCTACCCACACAAGTGAGGTATCATTTTCTTCGGGAGACTTGGGGGAACGCTGGGTGGAAGAAAATTTGTGGCTCCTCTCTAATGCCAGAACTTTCTGTCACCAAAATGTGAGAAAAATGTGTTTTCTTAGCCAAATTTTGAGGTTTGTAAAGGATTCTGGGTAACAAAACCTGGTCAGAGCCCCATAAGTCACCCCATCTTGGATTCCCCTAGATCTCTAGTTTTTAAAAATTCATAGGTTTGGTAGGTTTCCCTAGGTGCCGGCTATGCCAGAGGCCATAATCTACAGGTAGGCTCTTTGCAAAAAACACCTCTGTTTTCTTTAAAAAAATTTGATGAGTCCACTTTGCGTTTTGTGGCATTTCCTGTCGCGGGCGCTAGGCCTACCCACAGAAGTGAGCTACCATTTTTATCGAGAGAGTTAGGGGAACGCTGGGCGGAAGGAAATTTGTGGCTCCTGTCAGATTCCAGAACTTTCTGTCACCGAAATGAGTGGAAAAAGTGTTTTATTGGCCAAATTTTGATGTTTGCAAAGGATTCTGGGTAACATAACCTGGTCAGAGCCCCGCAAGTCACCCCATCTTGGATTCCCCTGGGTTTCTAGTTTTGAAAAATGTACTGATTTGCTAGGTTTCCCCAGGTGCCAGCTGAGCTACAGGCCAAAATCCACAGGTAGGCACTGTTTTCTATGAAAAAATGAGATGTGTCCACGTTGTGTTTTGGGCCATTTCCTTTTGTGGGCGCTAGTCCTACCCACACAAGTGAGGTATCATTTTTATCGGGAGACTTGGGGGAACGCTGGGTGGAAGAAAATTTGTGGCTCCTCTCTGATTCCAGAACTCTCTGTCACCAAAATGTGAGGAAAATGTGTTTTTTTAGCCAAATGTTGAGGTTTGCAAAGGATTCTGAGTAACAAAACCTGTTCAGAGCCCCACAAGTCACCCCATCTTGGATTCCCTTAGGTCTCTAGTTTTCAAAAATGCATAGGTTTGGTAGGTTTCCCTAGTTGCCGGCTGAGCTAGAGGCCAAAATCTACAGGTAGGCACTTTGCAAAAAATACCTCTGTTTTCTTTCAAAAAATGTGATGTGTCCACTTTGCGTTTTGGGGCATTCCCTGTCGCGGGCGCTAGGCCTACCCACAGAAGTGAGGTACCATTTGTATCGAGAGAGTTAGGGGAGCGCTGGGTGGAAGGAAATTTGTGGCTCCTCTCTGATTCCAGAACTTTCTGTCACCAAAATGTGAGGAAAACAAGTTTTTTTGGCCAAATGTTGATGTTTACAAAGGATTCTGGGTAACAAAACCTGGTCAGAGCCCCGCAAGTCACCCCATCTTGGATTCCCCTGGGTTTCTAGTTTTCAAAAATGTACTGGTTTGCTAGGTTTCCCCAGGTGCCGGCTGAGCTACAGGCCAAAATCCACAGGTAGGCACTGTTTTCTATGAAAAAATCTGATGTGTCCACGTTGTGTTTTGGGCCATTTCCTTTCGTGGGCGCTAGTCCTACCCACACAAGTGAGGTATCATTTTCTTCGGGAGACTTGGGGGAACGCTGGGTGGAACAAAATTTGTGGCTCCTCTCTGATTCCAGAACTTTCTGTCACCAAAATGTGAGAAAAATGTGTTTTCTTAGCCAAATTTTGAGGTTTGCAAAGGATTCTGGGTAACAAAACCTGGTCAGAGCCCCATAAGTCACCCCATCTTGGATTCCCCTAGATCTCTAGTTTTTAAAAATTCATAGGTTTGGTAGGTTTTCCTAGGTGCCGGCTGGGCCAGAGGCCAAAATCTACAGGTAGGCTCTTTGCAAAAAACACCTCTGTTTTCTTTAAAAAAACTTGATGTGTCCACTTTGCGTTTTGTGGCATTTCCTGTCGCGGGCGCTAGGCCTACCCACAGAAGTGGGCTACCATTTTTATTGAGAGAGTTAGTGGAACGCTGGGCGGAAGGAAATTTGTGGCTCCTGTCAGATTCCAGAACTTTCTGTCACCGAAATGAGTGGAAAAAGTGTTTTATTGGCCAAATTTTGATGTTTGCAAAGGATTCTGGGTAACATAACCTGGTCAGAGCCCCGCAAGTCACCCCATCTTGGATTCCCCTGGGTTTCTAGTTTTGAAAAATGTACTGATTTGCTAGGTTTCCCCAGGTGCCGGCTGAGCTACAGGCCAAAATCCACAGGTAGGCACTGTTTTCTATGAAAAAATCTGATGTGTCCACGTTGTGTTTTGGGCCATTTCCTTTCGTGTGCGCTAGTCCTACCCACACAAGTGAGGTATCATTTTTTTCGGGAGACTTGGGGGAACGCTGGGTGGAAGAAAATTTATGGCTCCTCTCTGATTACAGAAAATCTGTCACCAAAATGTGAGAAAAATGTGTTTTGTTAGCCAAATTGTGAGGTTTGCAAAGGATTCTGGGTTACAAAACCTGGTCAGAGCCCCACAAGTCACCCCATCTTGGATTCCCCTAGGTCTCTAGTTTTTAAAAATTCATAGGTTTGGTAGGTTTCCCTAGGTGCCGGCTGAGCTAGAGGCCAAAATCTACAGGCAGGCACTTTGCAAAAAACACCTCTGTTTTCTTTAAAAAAATGTGATGTGTCCACTTTGCGTTTTGGGGCATTTCCTGTCGCGGGCGCTAGGCCTACCCACAGAAGTGAGCTACCATTTTTATCGAGAGAGTTAGGGGAACGCTGGGCGGAAGGAAATTTGTGGCTCCTGTCAGATTCCAGAACTTTCTGTCACTGAAATGAGTGGAAAAAGTGTTTTATTGGCCAAATTTTGATGTTTGCAAAGGATTCTGGTAACATAACTTGGTCAGAGCCCCGCAAGTCACCCCATCTTGGATTCCCCTGGGTTTCTAGTTTTCAAAAATGTGCTGGTTTGCTAGGTTTCCCCAGGTGCCGGATGAGCTACAGGCCAAAATCCAAAGGTAGGCACTGTTTTCTATGAAAAAATGTGATGTGTCCACGTTGTGTTTTGGGCCATTTCCTTTTGTGGGCGCTAGTCATACCCACACAAGTTAGGTATCATTTTTATCGGGAGACTTGGGGGAACGCTGGTTGGAAGGAAATTTGTGGCTCCTCTCTGATTCCAGAACTTTCTGTCACCAAAATGTGAGGAAAATGTGTTTTTTTAGCCAAATGTTGAGGTTTGCAAAGGATTCTGAGTAACAAAACCTGTTCAGAGCCCCACAAGTCACCCCATCTTGGATTCCCCTAGGTCTCTAGTTTTCAAAAATGCATAGGTGTGGTAGGTTTCCCTAGTTGCCGGCTGAGCTAGAGGCCAAAATCTACAGGTAGGCACTTTTCAAAAAACACCTCTGTTTTCTTTCAAAAAATGTGATGTGTCCACTTTGCGTTTTGGGGCATTTCCTGTCGCGGGCACTAGGCCTACCCACAGAAGTGAGCTACCATTTTTATCGAGAGAGTTAGGGGAACGCTGGGCGGAAGGAAATTTGTGGCTCCTGTCAGATTCCAGAACTTTCTGTCACCGAAATGAGTGGAAAAAGTGTTTTATTGGCCAAATTTTTATGTTTGCAAAGGATTCTGGTAACATAACCTGGTCAGAGCCACGCAAGTCACCCCATCTTAGATTCCCCTGGGTTTCTAGTTTTCAAAAATGTGCTGGTTTGCTAGGTTTCCCCAGGTGCCGGATGAGCTACAGGCCAAAATCCAAAGGTAGGCACTGTTTTCTATGAAAAAATGTGATGTGTCCACGCTGTGTTTTGGGCCATTTCCTTTTGTGGGCGCTAGTCATACCCTCACAAGTGAGGTATCATTTTTTTCGGGAGACTTGGGGGAACGCTGGGTGGAAGAAAATTAGTGGCTTCTCTCTGATTACAGAACTTTCTGTCACCAAAATGTGAGGAAAATTTGTTTTGTTAGCCAAATTTTGAGGTTTGCAAAGGTTTCTGGGTAACAAAACCTCGTCAGAGCCCCATAAGTCACCCCATCTTGGATTCCCCTAGATCTCTAGTTTTTAAAAATTCATAGGTTTGGTAGGTTTCCCTAGGTGCCGGCTGAGCTAGAGGCCAAAATCTACAGGTAGGCACTTTGCAAAAAATACCTCTGTTTTCTTTAAAAAAATGTGATGTGTCCACTTTGCATTTTGTGGCATTTCCTGTCGCGGGCGCTAGGCCTACCCACAGAAGTGAGCTACCATTTTTGTCGAGAGAGTTAGGGGAACGCTGGGCGGAAGGAAATTTGTGGCTCCTGTCAGATTCCAGAACTTTCTGTCACCGAAATGAGTGGAAAAAGTGTTTTTTGGGCCAAATTTTGATGTTTGCAAAGGATTCTGGTAACATAACCTGGTCAGAGCCCCGCAAATCACCCCATCTTGGATTCCCCTGGGTTTCTAGTTTTCAAAAATGTGCTGGTTTGCTAGGTTTCCCCAGGTGCCGGATGAGCTACAGGCCAAAATCCAAAGGTAGGCACTGTTTTCTATGAAAAAATATGATGTGTCCACGTTGTGTTTTGGGCCATTTCCTTTTGTGGGTGCTAGTCATACCCACAAAGGTTAGGTATCATTTTTATCGGGAGACTTGGGGGAACGCTGGGTGGAAGGAAATTTGTGGCTCCTCTCTGATTCCAGAACTTTCTGTCACCAAAATGTGAGGAAAATGTGTTTTTTTAGCCAAATGTTGAGGTTTGCAAAGGATTCTGAGTAACAAAACCTGTTCAGAGCCCCACAAGTCACCCCATCTTGGATTCCCCTGGGTCTCTAGTTTTCAAAAATGCATAGGTTTGGTAGGTTTCCCTAGTTGCCGGCTGAGCTAGAGGCCAAAATCTACAGGTAGGCACTTTGCAAAAAACACATCTGTTTTCTTTCAAAAAATGTGATGTGTCCACTTTGCGTTTTGGGGCATTTCCTGTCGCGGGCGCTAGGCCTACCCACAGAAGTGAGCTACCATTTTTATCGACAGAGTTAGGGGAACGCTGGGTAGCAGGAAATTTGTGGCTCCTGTCAGATTCCAGAACTTTAGGTCACCGAAATGAGAGGAAAAAGTGTTTTTTGGGCCAAATTTTGTTTTTTGCAAAGGATTCTGGGTAACACAACCTGGTTAGAGCCCCGCAAGTCACCCCCCATCTTGGATTCCCCTGGGTTTCTAGTTTTCACAAATGTCCTGGTTTGCTAGGTTTCCCCAGATGCCGGCTGAGCTACAGGCCAAAATCCACAGGTAGGCACTGTTTTCTAGGAAAAAATGTGATGTGTCCACGTTGCGTTTTGGGGCATTTCCTGTCGCGAGTGCTAGGCCCACCCACACAAGTGAGGTATCATTTTTATCGGGAGACTTGGGGGAACGCTGGGAGGAAGGAAATTTGTGGCTCCTCTTTGATTCCAGAACTTTCTGTCACCAAAATGTGAGGAAAATGTGTTTTTTTAGCCAAATTTTGAGGTTTGCAAAAGATTCTGGGTAACAGAACCTGGTCAGAGCCCCACAAGTCACCCCATCTTGGATTCCCCTAGGTCTCTAGTTTTAAAAAATGCACAGGTTTGGTAGGTTTCCCTAGGTGCCGGCTGATCTAGAGGCCAAAATCTACAGGTAGGCACTTTGCAAAAAACACCTCTGTTTTCTTTAAAAAAATGTGATGTGTCCACGTTGCGTTTTGGGGCATTTCCTGTCGCGGGCGCTAGGCCTACCCACAGAAGTGAGCTACCATTTTTATCGAGAGAGTTAGGGGAACGCTGGGCGGAAGGAAATTTGTGGCTCCTGTCAGATTCCAGAACTTTCTGTCACCGAAATGAGTGGAAAAAGTGTTTTATTGGCCAAATTTTGATGTTTGCAAAGGATTCTGGTAACATAACCTGGTCAGAGCCCCGCAAGTCACCCCATCTTGGATTCCCCTGGGTTTCTAGTTTTCAAAAATGTGCTGGTTTGCTAGGTTTCCCCAGGTGCCGGATGAGCTACAGGCCAAAATCCAAAGGTAGGCACTGTTTTCTATGAAAAAATGTGATGTGTCCACGTTGTGTTTTGGGCCATTTCCTTTTGTGGGCGCTAGTCATACCCACACAAGTTAGGTATCATTTTTATCGGGAGACTTGGGGGAACGCTGGGTGGAAGGAAATTTGTGGCTCCTCTCTGATTCCAGAACTTTCTGTCACCAAAATGTGAGGAAAATGTGTTTTTTTAGCCAAATGTTGAGGTTTGCAAAGGATTCTGAGTAACAAAACCTGGTCAGAGCCCCACAAGTCACCCCATCTTGGATTCCCCTAGGTCTCTAGTTTTCAAAAATGCATAGGTTTGGTAGGTTTCCCTAGTTGCCGGCTGAGCTAGAGGCCAAAATCTACAGGTAGGCTCTTTGCAAAAAACACCTCTGTTTTCTTTAAAAAAAATTGATGTGTCCACTTTGCGTTTTGTGGCATTTCCTGTCGCGGGCGCTAGGCCTACCCACAGAAGTGAGCTACCATTTTTATCGAGAGAGTTAGGGGAACGCTGGGTAGAAGGAAATTTGTGGCTCCTGTCAGATTCTAGAACTTTCTGTCACCGAAATGAGAGGAAAAAGTGTTTTTTTGGCCAAATTTTGATGTTTGCAAAGGATTCTGGGTAACATAACCTAGTCAGAGCCCCACAAGTCACCCCATCTTGGATTCCCCTGGGTTTCTAGTTTTGAAAAATGTACTGATTTGCTAGGTTTCCCCAGGTGCCAGCTGAGCTACAGGCCAAAATCCACAGGTAGGCACTGTTTTCTATGAAAAAATGTGATGTGTCCACGTTGCGTTTTGGGGCATTTCCTGTCGCGAGTGCTAGGCCCACCCACACAAGTGAGGTATCATTTTTATCGGGAGACTTGGGGGAACGCTGGGAGGAAGGAAATTTGTGGCTCCTCTCTGATTCCAGAACTTTCTGTCACCAAAATGTGAGGAAAATGTTTTTTTTTAGCCAAATTTTGAGGTTTGCAAAGGATTCTGTGTAACAGAACCTGGTCAGAGCCCCGCAAGTCACCCCATCTTGGATTCCCCTAGATCTCTAGTTTTTACAAATTCATAGGTTTGGTAGGTTTCCCTAGGTGCCGGCTGAGCTAGAGGTCAAAATCTACAGGTAGGTACTTTGCAAAAAACACCTCTGTTTTCTTTAAAAAAATGTGATGTGTCCACTTTGCGTTTTGGGGCATTTCCTGTCGCGGGCGCTAGGCCTACCCACAGAAGTGAGCTACCATTATTATCGAGAGAGTTAGGGGAACGCTGGGTAGAAGGAAATTTGTGGCTCCTGTCAGATTCTAGAACTTTCTGTCACCGAAATGAGAGGAAAAAGTGTTTTTTGGGCCAAATTTTGATGTTTGCAAAGGATTCTGGGTAACATAACCTGGTCAGAGCCCCGCAAGTCACCCCATCTTGGATTCCCCTAGGTTTCTAGTTTTCACAAATGTGCTGGTTTGCTAGGTTTCCCCAGGTGCCGGCTGAGCTACAGGCCAAAATCCACAGGTAGGCACTGTTTTCTATAAAAAAATGTGATGTGTCCACATTGTGTTTTGGGCCATTTCCTTTTGTGGGCGCTAGTCATACCCACACAAGTGAGGTATCATTTTTTTCGGGAGACTTGGGGGAACGCTGGGTGGAAGGAAATGTGTGGCTCCTCTTTGATTCCAGAACTTTCTGTCACCAAAATGTGAGGAAAATGTGTTTTTTTAGCCAAATTTTGAGGTTTGCAAAGGATTCTGAGTAACAGAACCTGGTCAGAGCCCCACAAGTCACCCCATCTTGGATTCCCCTAGGTCTCTAGTTTTAAAAAATGCACAGGTTTGGTAGGTTTTCCTAGGTGCTGGCTGAACTAGAGGCCAAAATCTACAGATAGGCACTTTGCAAAAAACACCTCTGTTTTCTTTAAAAAAAAGTGATGTGGACTTTCTAACAGAACCTGGTCAGAGCCCCACAAGTCACCCCATCTTGGATTCCCCTAGGTCTCTAGTTTTAAAAAATGCACAGGTTTGGTAGGTTTCCCTAGGTGCCAGCTGAGCTAGAGGCCAAAATCTACAGGTAGGCACTTTGCAAAAAACACCTCTGTTTTCTTTAAAAAAATGTGACGTGTCTACGTTGTGTTTTGGGCCATTTCCTGTCACGGGCGCTAGGCCTACCCACAGAAGTGAGGTACCATTTGTATCGAGAGAGTTAGGGGAACGCAGGGGGGAAGGAAATTTGTGGCTCCTCTCTGATTCCAGAACTTTCTGTCACCAAAATGTGAGAAAAATGAGTTTTTTTGGCCAAATGTTGATGTTTACAAAGGATTCTGGGTAACAAAACCTGGTCAGAGCCCCGCAAGTCACCCCATCTTGGATTCCCCTGGGTTTCTAGTTTTGAAAAATGTACTGATTTGCTAGGTTTCCCCAGGTGCCGGCTGAGCTACAGGCCAAAATCCACAGGTAGGCAATGTTTTCTATGAAAAAATCTGATGTGTCGACGTTGTGTTTTGGGCCATTTCCTTTCGTGGGCGCTAGTCCTACCCACACAAGTGAGGTATCATTTTTTTCGGGAGACTTGGGGGAACGCTGGGTGGAAGAACATTTGTGGCTCCTCTCTGATTCCAGAACTTTCTGTCACCAAAATGTATGAAAAATGTGTTTTGTTAGCCAAATTGTGAGGTTTGCAAAGGATTCTGGGTAACAAAACCTGGTCAGAGCCCCACAAGTCACCCCATCTTGGATTCCCCTAGGTCTCTAGTTTTTAAAAATTCATAGGTTTGGTAGATTTCCCTAGGTGCCGGCTGAGCTAGAGGCCAAAATCTACAGGTAGGCACTTTGCAAAAAACACCTCTGTTTTCTTTAAAAAAATGTGATGTGCCCACTTTGCGTTTTGGGGCATTTCCTGTCGCGGGCGCTAGGCCTACCCACAGAAGTGAGCTACCATTTTTATCGAGAGAGTTAGGGGAACGCTGGGCGGAAGGAAATTTGTGGCTCCTGTCAGATTCCAGAACTTTCTGTCACCGAAATGAGTGGAAAAAGTGTTTTATCGGCCAAATTTTGATGTTTCCAAAGGATTCTGGTAACATAACCTGGTCAGAGCCCCGCAAGTCACCCCATCTTGGATTCCCCTGGGTTTCTAGTTTTCAAAAATGGGCTGGTTTGCTAGGTTTCCCCAGGTGCCGGATGAGCTACAGGCCAAAATCCAAAGGTAGGCACTGTTTTCTATGAAAAAATTTGATGTGTCCACGTTGTGTTTTGGGCCATTTCCATTTGTGGGCGCTAGTCCTACCCACACAAGTTAGGTATCATTTTTATCGGGAGACTTGGGGGAACGCTGGGTGGAAGAAAATATGTGGCTCCTCTCTGATTCCAGAACTTTCTGTCACCAAAATGTGAGAAAAATGTGTTTTGTTAGCCAAATTGTGAGGTTTGCAAAGGATTCTGGGTAACAAAACCTGGTCAGAGCCCCACAAGTCACCCCATCTTGGATTCCCCTAGGTCTCTAGTTTTTAAAAATTCATAGGTTTGGTAGATTTCCCTAGGTGCCGGCTGAGCTAGAGGCCAAAATCTACAGGTAGGCACTTTGCAAAAAACACCTCTGTTTTCTTTAAAAAAATGTGATGTGTCCACGTTGCGTTTTGTGGCATTTCCTGTCGCGAGTGCTAGGCCTACCCACACAAGTGAGGTATCATTTTTATCGGGAGACTTGGGGGAACGCTGGGCGGAAGGAAATTTGTGGCTCCTCTCTGATTCCAGAACTTTCTGTCACCAAAATGTGAGGAAAATGTGTTTTATCGGCCAAATTTTGATGTTTCCAAAGGATTCTGGTAACATAACCTGGTCAGAGCCCCGCAAGTCACCCCATCTTGGATTCCCCTGGGTTTCTAGTTTTCAAAAATGGGCTGGTTTGCTAGGTTTCCCCAGGTGCCGGATGAGCTACAGGCCAAAATCCAAAGGTAGGCACTGTTTTCTATGAAAAAATTTGATGTGTCCACGTTGTGTTTTGGGCCATTTCCATTTGTGGGCGCTAGTCCTACCCACACAAGTTAGGTATCATTTTTATCGGGAGACTTGGGGGAACGCTGGGTGGAAGAAAATATGTGGCTCCTCTCTGATTCCAGAACTTTCTGTCACCAAAATGTGAGAAAAATGTGTTTTGTTAGCCAAATTGTGAGGTTTGCAAAGGATTCTGGGTAACAAAACCTGGTCAGAGCCCCACAAGTCACCCCATCTTGGATTCCCCTAGGTCTCTAGTTTTTAAAAATTCATAGGTTTGGTAGATTTCCCTAGGTGCCGGCTGAGCTAGAGGCCAAAATCTACAGGTAGGCACTTTGCAAAAAACACCTCTGTTTTCTTTAAAAAAATGTGATGTGCCCACTTTGCGTTTTGGGGCATTTCCTGTCGCGGGCGCTAGGCCTACCCACAGAAGTGAGCTACCATTTTTATCGAGAGAGTTAGGGGAACGCTGGGCGGAAGGAAATTTGTGGCTCCTGTCAGATTCCAGAACTTTCTGTCACCGAAATGAGTGGAAAAAGTGTTTTATCGGCCAAATTTTGATGTTTCCAAAGGATTCTGGTAACATAACCTGGTCAGAGCCCCGCAAGTCACCCCATCTTGGATTCCCCTGGGTTTCTAGTTTTCAAAAATGGGCTGGTTTGCTAGGTTTCCCCAGGTGCCGGATGAGCTACAGGCCAAAATCCAAAGGTAGGCACTGTTTTCTATGAAAAAATTTGATGTGTCCACGTTGTGTTTTGGGCCATTTCCATTTGTGGGCGCTAGTCCTACCCACACAAGTTAGGTATCATTTTTATCGGGAGACTTGGGGGAACGCTGGGTGGAAGAAAATATGTGGCTCCTCTCTGATTCCAGAACTTTCTGTCACCAAAATGTGAGAAAAATGTGTTTTGTTAGCCAAATTTTGATGTTTGCAAAGGATTCTGGGTAACAGAACCTGGTCAGAGCCCCGCAAGTCACCCCATCTTGGATTTCCCTGGGTTTCTAGTTTTCACAAATGTGCTGGTTTGCTAGGTTTCCCCAGGTGCCGGCTGAGCTACAAGCCAAAATCCACAGGTAGGCACTGTTTTCTATGAAATAATGTGATGTGTCCACGTTGCGTTTTGGGCCATTTCCTTTCGTGGGCGCTAGTCCTACCCGCACAACTGAGGTGTCATTTTTTTCGGGAGACTTGGGGGAACGCTGGGTAGAAGAACATTTGTGGCTCCTCTCTGATTCCAGAACTTTCTGTCACCAAAATGTGAGGAAAATGTGTTCTTTTAGCCAAATTTTGAGGTTTGCAAAGGATTATGGGTAACAGAACCTGGTCAGAGCCCCACAAGTCACCCCATCTTGGATTCCCCTAGGTCTCTAGTTTTAAAAAATGCACAGGTTTGGTAGGTTTCCCTAGGTGCCGGCTGAGCTAGAGGCCAAAATCTACAGGTAGGCACTTTGCAAAAAACACCTCTGTTTTCTTTAAAAAAATGTGATGTGTCCACGTTGCGTTTTGGGGCATTTCCTGTCGCGAGTGCTAGGCCTACCCACACAAGTGAGGTATCATTTTTATCGGGAGACTTGGGAGAACGCTGGGTGGAAGGAAATTTGTGGCTCCTCTCTGATTCCAGAACTTTCTGTCACCAAAATGTGAGGAAAATGTTTTTTTTTAGCCAAATTTTGAGGTTTGCAAAGGATTCTGTGTAACAGAACCTGGTCAGAGCCCCGCAAGTCACCCCATCTTGGATTCCCCTAGGTCTCTAGTTTTCATAAATGCACAGGTTTGGTAGGTTTCCCTAGGTGCCGGCTGAGCTAGAGGCCAAAATCTACAGGTAGACACTTTGCAAAAAACACCTCTGTTTTCTTTAAAAAAATGTGATGTGTCCACGTTGCGTTTTGGGGCATTTCCTGTCGCGAGTGCTAGGCCTACCCACAAAAGTGAGGTATCATTTTTATCGGGAGACTTGGGGGAACGCTGGGTGGAAGGAAATTTGTGGCTCCTCTCTGATTCCAGAACTTTCTGTCACCAAAATGTGAGGAAAATGTGTTTTTTTAGCCAAATTTTGAGGTTTGCAAAGGATTCTGGGTAACAGAACCTGGTCAGAGCCCCGCAAGTCACCCCATCTTGGATTCCCCTAGGTCTCTAGTTTTAAAAAATGCAAAGGTTTGGTAGGTTTTCCTAGGTGCCGGCTGAGCTAGAGGCCAAAATCTACAGGTAGGCACTTTGCAAAAAACACCTCTGTTTTCTTTCAAAAAATGTGATGTGTCTACTTTGCATTTTGGGGCATTTCCTGTCGCGGGCGCTAGGCCTACCCACAGAAGTGAGCTACCATTTTTATCGAGAGAGTTAGGGGAACGCTGGGTAGGAGGAAATTTGTGGCTCCTGTCAGATTCCAGAACTTTCTGTCACCGAAATGAGAGGAAAAAGTGTTTTTTGGGCCAAATTTTGATGTTTGCAAAGGATTCTGGGTAACATAACCTGGTCAGAGCCCCGCAAGTCACCCCATCTTGGATTCCCCTGGGTTTCTAGTTTTCACAAATGTGCTGGTGTGCTAGGTTTCCCCAGGTGCCGGCTGAGCTACAGGCCAAAATCCAGAGGTAGGCACTGTTTTCTATGAAAAAATGTGATGTGTCCACGTTGCGTTTTGGGGCATTTCCTGTCGCGAGTGCTAGGCCTACCCACACAAGTGAGGTATCATTTTTATCGGGAGACTTGGGGGAACGCTGGGTGGGAGGAAATTTGTGGCTCCTCTCTGATTCCAGAACTTTCTGTCACCAAAATGTGAGGAAAATGTGTTTTGTTAGCCAAATTTTGAGGTTTGCAAAGGATTCTGGGTAACAGAACCTGGTCAGAGCACCACAAGTCACCCCATCTTGGATTCCCCTAGATCTCTAGTTTTTACAAATTCATAGGTTTGGTAGGTTTCCCTAGGTGCCGGCTGAGCTAGAGGCCAAAATCTACAGGTAGGCACTTTGCAAAAAACACCTCTGTTTTCTTTCAAAAAATGTGATGTGTCCACTTTGCGTTTTGGGGCATTTCCTGTCGCGGGCGCTAGGCCTACCCACAGAAGTGAGCTACCATTATTATCGAGAGAGTTAGGGGAACGCTGGGTAGAAGGAAATTTGTGGCTCCTGTCAGATTCTAGAACTTTCTGTCACCGAAATGAGAGGAAAAAGTGTTTTTTGGGCCAAATTTTGATGTTTGCAAAGGATTCTGGTAACATAACCTGGTCAGAGCCCCGCAAGTCACCCCATCTTGGATTCCCCTGGGTTTCTAGTTTTCAAAAATGTGCTGGTTTGCTAGGTTTCCCCAGGTGCCGGATGAGCTACAGGCCAAAATCCAAAGGTAGGCACTGTTTTCTATGAAAAAATGTGATGTGTCCACGTTGTGTTTTGGGCCATTTCCTTTTGTGGGCGCTAGTCATACCCACACAAGTTAGGTATCATTTTTATCGGGAGACTTGGAGGAACGCTGGGTGGAAGGAAATTTGTGGCTCCTCTCTGATTCCAGAACTTTCTGTCACCAAAATGTGAGGAAAATGTGTTTTTTTAGCCAAATGTTGAGGTTTGCAAAGGATTCTGAGTAACAAAACCTGGTCAGAGCCCCACAAGTCACCCCATCTTGGATTCCCCTAGGTCTCTAGTTTTAAAAAATGCATAGGTTTGGTAGGTTTCCCTAGTTGCCGGCTGAGCTAGAGGCCAAAATCTACAGGTAGGCTCTTTGCAAAAAACACCTCTGTTTTCTTTAAAAAAAATTGATGTGTCCACTTTGCGTTTTGTGGCATTTCCTGTCGCGGGCGCTAGGCCTACCCACAGAAGTGAGCTACCATTTTTATCGAGAGAGTTAGGGGAACGCTGGGTAGAAGGAAATTTGTGGCTCCTGTCAGATTCTAGAACTTTCTGTCACCGAAATGAGAGGAAAAAGTGTTTTTTTGGCCAAATTTTGATGTTTGCAAAGGATTCTGGGTAACATAACCTAGTCAGAGCCCCACAAGTCACCCCATCTTGGATTCCCCTGGGTTTCTAGTTTTGAAAAATGTACTGATTTGCTAGGTTTCCCCAGGTGCCAGCTGAGCTACAGGCCAAAATCCACAGGTAGGCACTGTTTTCTATGAAAAAATGTGATGTGTCCACGTTGCGTTTTGGGGCATTTCCTGTCGCGAGTGCTAGGCCCACCCACACAAGTGAGGTATCATTTTTATCGGGAGACTTGGGGGAACGCTGGGAGGAAGGAAATTTGTGGCTCCTCTCTGATTCCAGAACTTTCTGTCACCAAAATGTGAGGAAAATGTTTTTTTTTAGCCAAATTTTGAGGTTTGCAAAGGATTCTGTGTAACAGAACCTGGTCAGAGCCCCGCAAGTCACCCCATCTTGGATTCCCCTAGATCTCTAGTTTTTACAAATTCATAGGTTTGGTAGGTTTCCCTAGGTGCCGGCTGAGCTAGAGGTCAAAATCTACAGGTAGGTACTTTGCAAAAAACACCTCTGTTTTCTTTAAAAAAATGTGATGTGTCCACTTTGCGTTTTGGGGCATTTCCTGTCGCGGGCGCTAGGCCTACCCACAGAAGTGAGCTACCATTATTATCGAGAGAGTTAGGGGAACGCTGGGTAGAAGGAAATTTGTGGCTCCTGTCAGATTCTAGAACTTTCTGTCACCGAAATGAGAGGAAAAAGTGTTTTTTGGGCCAAATTTTGATGTTTGCAAAGGATTCTGGGTAACATAACCTGGTCAGAGCCCCGCAAGTCACCCCATCTTGGATTCCCCTAGGTTTCTAGTTTTCACAAATGTGCTGGTTTGCTAGGTTTCCCCAGGTGCCGGCTGAGCTACAGGCCAAAATCCACAGGTAGGCACTGTTTTCTATAAAAAAATGTGATGTGTCCACGTTGTGTTTTGGGCCATTTCCTTTTGTGGGCGCTAGTCATACCCACACAAGTGAGGTATCATTTTTTTCGGGAGACTTGGGGGAACGCTGGGTGGAAGGAAATGTGTGGCTCCTCTTTGATTCCAGAACTTTCTGTCACCAAAATGTGAGGAAAATGTGTTTTTTTAGCCAAATTTTGAGGTTTGCAAAGGATTCTGAGTAACAGAACCTGGTCAGAGCCCCACAAGTCACCCCATCTTGGATTCCCCTAGGTCTCTAGTTTTAAAAAATGCACAGGTTTGGTAGGTTTTCCTAGGTGCTGGCTGAACTAGAGGCCAAAATCTACAGATAGGCACTTTGCAAAAAACACCTCTGTTTTCTTTAAAAAAAAGTGATGTGGACTTTCTAACAGAACCTGGTCAGAGCCCCACAAGTCACCCCATCTTGGATTCCCCTAGGTCTCTAGTTTTAAAAAATGCACAGGTTTGGTAGGTTTCCCTAGGTGCCAGCTGAGCTAGAGGCCAAAATCTACAGGTAGGCACTTTGCAAAAAACACCTCTGTTTTCTATAAAAAAATGTGACGTGTCCACGTTGTGTTTTGGGCCATTTCCTGTCACGGGCGCTAGGCCTACCCACAGAAGTGAGGTACCATTTGTATCGAGAGAGTTAGGGGAACGCAGGGGGGAAGGAAATTTGTGGCTCCTCTCTGATTCCAGAACTTTCTGTCACCAAAATGTGAGAAAAATGAGTTTTTTTGGCCAAATGTTGATGTTTACAAAGGATTCTGGGTAACAAAACCTGGTCAGAGCCCCGCAAGTCACCCCATCTTGGATTCCCCTGGGTTTCTAGTTTTGAAAAATGTACTGATTTGCTAGGTTTCCCCAGGTGCCGGCTGAGCTACAGGCCAAAATCCACAGGTAGGCAATGTTTTCTATGAAAAAATCTGATGTGTCGACGTTGTGTTTTGGGCCATTTCCTTTCGTGGGCGCTAGTCCTACCCACACAAGTGAGGTATCATTTTTTTCGGGAGACTTGGGGGAACGCTGGGTGGAAGAACATTTGTGGCTCCTCTCTGATTCCAGAACTTTCTGTCACCAAAATGTATGAAAAATGTGTTTTGTTAGCCAAATTGTGAGGTTTGCAAAGGATTCTGGGTAACAAAACCTGGTCAGAGCCCCACAAGTCACCCCATCTTGGATTCCCCAAGGTCTCTAGTTTTTAAAAATTCATAGGTTTGGTAGATTTCCCTAGGTGCCGGCTGAGCTAGAGGCCAAAATCTACAGGTAGGCACTTTGCAAAAAACACCTCTGTTTTCTTTAAAAAAATGTGATGTGCCCACTTTGCGTTTTGGGGCATTTCCTGTCGCGGGCGCTAGGCCTACCCACAGAAGTGAGCTACCATTTTTATCGAGAGAGTTAGGGGAACGCTGGGCGGAAGGAAATTTGTGGCTCCTGTCAGATTCCAGAACTTTCTGTCACCGAAATGAGTGGAAAAAGTGTTTTATCGGCCAAATTTTGATGTTTCCAAAGGATTCTGGTAACATAACCTGGTCAGAGCCCCGCAAGTCACCCCATCTTGGATTCCCCTGGGTTTCTAGTTTTCAAAAATGTGCTGGTTTGCTAGGTTTCCCCAGGTGCCGGATGAGCTACAGGCCAAAATCCAAAGGTAGGCACTGTTTTCTATGAAAAAATTTGATGTGTCCACGTTGTGTTTTGGGCCATTTCCATTTGTGGGCGCTAGTCCTACCCACACAAGTTAGGTATCATTTTTATCGGGAGACTTGGGGGAACGCTGGGTGGAAGAAAATATGTGGCTCCTCTCTGATTCCAGAACTTTCTGTCACCAAAATGTGAGAAAAATGTGTTTTGTTAGCCAAATTTTGATGTTTGCAAAGGATTCTGGGTAACAGAACCTGGTCAGAGCCCCGCAAGTCACCCCATCTTGGATTTCCCTGGGTTTCTAGTTTTCACAAATGTGCTGGTTTGCTAGGTTTCCCCAGGTGCCGGCTGAGCTACAAGCCAAAATCCACAGGTAGGCACTGTTTTCTATGAAATAATGTGATGTGTCCACGTTGCGTTTTGGGCCATTTCCTTTCGTGGGCGCTAGTCCTACCCGCACAACTGAGGTGTCATTTTTTTCGGGAGACTTGGGGGAACGCTGGGTAGAAGAACATTTGTGGCTCCTCTCTGATTCCAGAACTTTCTGTCACCAAAATGTGAGGAAAATGTGTTCTTTTAGCCAAATTTTGAGGTTTGCAAAGGATTATGGGTAACAGAACCTGGTCAGAGCCCCACAAGTCACCCCATCTTGGATTCCCCTAGGTCTCTAGTTTTAAAAAATGCACAGGTTTGGTAGGTTTCCCTAGGTGCCGGCTGAGCTAGAGGCCAAAATCTACAGGTAGGCACTTTGCAAAAAACACCTCTGTTTTCTTTAAAAAAATGTGATGTGTCCACGTTGCGTTTTGGGGCATTTCCTGTCGCGAGTGCTAGGCCTACCCACACAAGTGAGGTATCATTTTTATCGGGAGACTTGGGAGAACGCTGGGTGGAAGGAAATTTGTGGCTCCTCTCTGATTCCAGAACTTTCTGTCACCAAAATGTGAGGAAAATGTTTTTTTTTAGCCAAATTTTGAGGTTTGCAAAGGATTCTGTGTAACAGAACCTGGTCAGAGCCCCGCAAGTCACCCCATCTTGGATTCCCCTAGGTCTCTAGTTTTCATAAATGCACAGGTTTGGTAGGTTTCCCTAGGTGCCGGCTGAGCTAGAGGCCAAAATCTACAGGTAGACACTTTGCAAAAAACACCTCTGTTTTCTTTAAAAAAATGTGATGTGTCCACGTTGCGTTTTGGGGCATTTCCTGTCGCGAGTGCTAGGCCTACCCACAAAAGTGAGGTATCATTTTTATCGGGAGACTTGGGGGAACGCTGGGTGGAAGGAAATTTGTGGCTCCTCTCTGATTCCAGAACTTTCTGTCACCAAAATGTGAGGAAAATGTGTTTTTTTAGCCAAATTTTGAGGTTTGCAAAGGATTCTGGGTAACAGAACCTGGTCAGAGCCCCGCAAGTCACCCCATCTTGGATTCCCCTAGGTCTCTAGTTTTAAAAAATGCAAAGGTTTGGTAGGTTTTCCTAGGTGCCGGCTGAGCTAGAGGCCAAAATCTACAGGTAGGCACTTTGCAAAAAACACCTCTGTTTTCTTTCAAAAAATGTGATGTGTCTACTTTGCATTTTGGGGCATTTCCTGTCGCGGGCGCTAGGCCTACCCACAGAAGTGAGCTACCATTTTTATCGAGAGAGTTAGGGGAACGCTGGGTAGAAGGAAATTTGTGGCTCCTGTCAGATTCCAGAACTTTCTGTCACCGAAATGAGAGGAAAAAGTGTTTTTTGGGCCAAATTTTGATGTTTGCAAAGGATTCTGGGTAACATAACCTGGTCAGAGCCCCGCAAGTCACCCCATCTTGGATTCCCCTGGGTTTCTAGTTTTCACAAATGTGCTGGTTTGCTAGGTTTCCCCAGGTGCCGGCTGAGCTACAGGCCAAAATCCAGAGGTAGGCACTGTTTTCTATGAAAAAATGTGATGTGTCCACGTTGCGTTTTGGGGCATTTCCTGTCGCGAGTGCTAGGCCTACCCACACAAGTGAGGTATCATTTTTATCGGGAGACTTGGGGGAACGCTGGGTGGGAGGAAATTTGTGGCTCCTCTCTGATTCCAGAACTTTCTGTCACCAAAATGTGAGGAAAATGTGTTTTTTTAGCCAAATTTTGAGGTTTGCAAAGGATTCTGGGTAACAGAACCTGGTCAGAGCCCCACAAGTCACCCCATCTTGGATTCCCCTAGATCTCTAGTTTTTACAAATTCATAGGTTTGGTAGGTTTCCCTAGGTGCCGGCTGAGCTAGAGGCCAAAATCTACAGGTAGGCACTTTGCAAAAAACACCTCTGTTTTCTTTCAAAAAATGTGATGTGTCCACTTTGCGTTTTGGGGCATTTCCTGTCGCGGGCGCTAGGCCTACCCACAGAAGTGAGCTACCATTATTATCGAGAGAGTTAGGGGAACGCTGGGTAGAAGGAAATTTGTGGCTCCTGTCAGATTCTAGAACTTTCTGTCACCGAAATGAGAGAAAAAAGTGTTTTTTGGGCCAAATTTTGATGTTTGCCAAGGATTCTGGGTAACATAACCTGGTCAGAGCCCCGCAAGTCACCCCATCTTGGATTCCCCTGGGTTTCTAGTTTTCACAAATGTGCTGGTTTGCTAGGTTTCCCCAGGTGCCGGCTGAGCTACAGGCCAAAATCCACAGGTAGGCACTGTTTTCTATGAAAAAATGTGATGTGTCCACGTTGCGTTTTGGGGCATTTCCTGTCGCGAGTGCTAGGCCTACCCACACAAGTGAGGTATCATTTTTATCGGGAGACTTGGGGGAACGCTGGGTGGAAGGAAATTTGTGGCTCCTCTCTGATTCCAGAACTTTCTGTCACCAAAATGTGAGGAAAATGTGTTTTTTTAGCCAAATTTTGAGGTTTGCAAATGATTCTGGGTAACAGAACCTGGTCAGAGCCCCACAATTCACCCCATCTTGGATTCCCCTAGGTCTCTAGTTTTAAAAAATGCACAGGTTTGGTAGGTTTCCCTAGGTGCCGGCTGAGCTAGAGGCCAAAATCTACAGGTAGGCACTTTGCAAAAAACACCTCTGTTTTCTTTCAAAAAATGTGATGTGTCCACGTTGCGTTTTGGGGCATTTCCTGTCGCGAGTGCTAGGCCTACCCACACAAGTGAGGTATCATTTTTATCGGGAGACTTGGGGGAACGCTGGGTGGAAGGAAATTTGTGGCTCCTCCCTGATTCCAGAACTTTCTGTCACCAAAATGTGAGAAAAATGTGTTTTGTTAGCCAAATTTTGATGTTTGCAAAGGATTCTGGGAAACAGAACCTGGTCAGAGCCCCGCAAGTCACCCCATCTTGGATTTCCCTATGTTTCTAGTTTTCACAAATGTGCTGGTTTGCTAGGTTTCCCCAGGTGCCGGCTGAGCTACAGGCCAAAATCCACAGGTAGGCACTGTTTTCTATGAAAAAATGTGATGTGTCCACGTTGCGTTTTGGGCCATTTCCTTTCGTGGGCGCTAGTCCTACCCGCACAACTGAGGTGTCATTTTTTTCGGGAGACTTGGGGGAACGCTGGGTAGAAGAACATTTGTGGCTCCTCTCTGATTCCAGAACTTTCTGTCACAAAAATGTGAGGAAAATGTGTTTTTTTAGCCAAATTTTGAGGTTTGCAAAGGATTCTGGGTAACAGAACCTGGTCAGAGCCCCACAAGTAACCCCATCTTGGATTCCCCTAGGTCTCTAGTTTTAAAAAATGCACAGGTTTGGTAGGTTTTCCTAGGTGCCGGCTGAGCTAGAGGCCAAAATCTACAGGTAGACACTTTGCAAAAAACACCTCTGTTTTCTTTAAAAAAATGTGATGTGTCCACGTTGCGTTTTGGGGCATTTCCTGTCGCGAGTGCTAGGCCTACCCTCACAAGTGAGGTATCATTTTTATCGGGAGACTTGGGGGAACGCTGGGTGGAAGGAAATTTGTGGCTCCTCTCTGATTCACCAAAATGTGAGGAAAATGTGGATTTTTAGCCAAAGTTTGAGGTTTGCAAAGGATTCTGGGTAACAGAACCTGGTCAGAGCCCCACAAGTCACCCCATCTTGGATTCCCCTAGATCTCTAGTTTTTACAAATTCATAGGTTTGGTAGGTTTCCCTAGGTGCCGGCTGAGCTAGAGGCCAAAATCTACAGGTAGGCACTTTGCAAAAAACACCTCTGTTTTCTTTAAAAAAATGTGATGTGTCCACTTTGCGTTTTGGGGCATTTCCTGTCACGGGCGCTAGGCCTACCCACAGAAGTGAGCTACCATTTTTATCGAGAGAGTTAGGGGAACGCTGGGTAGAAGGAAATTTGTGGCTCCTGTCAGATTCCAGAACTTTCTGTCACCGAAATGAGAGGAAAAAGTGTTTTTTGGGCCAAATTTTGATGTTTGCAAAGGATTCTGGGTAACATAACCTGGTCAGAGCCCCGCAATTCACCCCATCTTGGATTCCCCTGGGTTCCTAGTTTTCACAAATGTGCTGGTTTGCTAGGTTTCCCCAGGTGCCGGCTGAGCTACAGGCCAAAATCCACAGGTAGGCACTGTTTTCTATGAAAAAATCTGATGTGTCCACGTTGTGTTTTGGGCCATTTCCTTTCGTGGGCGCTAGTCCTACCCACACAAGTGAGGTATCATTTTTTTCGGGAGACTTGGGGGAACGCTGGGTGGAAGAAAATTTGTGGCTCCTCTCTGATTACAGAACTTTCTGTCACCAAAATGTGAGAAAAATGTGTTTTGTTAGCCAAATTTTGAGGTTTGCAAAGGATTCTGGGTAACAAAACCTGGTCAGAGCCCCACAAGTCACCCCATCATGGATTCCCCTATATCACTAGTTTTTACAAATTCATAGGTTTGGTAGGTTTCCCTAGGTGCCGGATGACCTAGAGGCCAAAATCTACAGGTAGGCACTTTGCAAAAAACACCTCTGTTTTCTTTCAAAAAATGTGATGTGTCCACTTTGCGTTTTGGGGCATTTCCTGTCGCGGGCGCTAGGCCTACCCACAGAAGTGAGCTACCATTTTTATCGAGAGAGTTAGGGGAACGCTGGGCGGAAGGAAATTTGTGGCTCCTGTCAGATTCCAGAACTTTCTGTCACCGAAATGAGTGGAAAAAGTGTTTTATTGGCCAAATTTTGATGTTTCCAAAGGATTCTGGTAACATAACCTGGTCAGAGCCCCGCAAGTCACCCCATCTTGGATTCCCCTGGGTTTCTAGTTTTCAAAAATGTGCTGGTTTGCTATGTTTCCCCAGGTGCCGGATGAGCTACAGGCCAAAATCCAAAGGTAGGCACTGTTTTCTATGAAAAAATGTGATGTGTCCACGTTGAGTTTTGGGCCATTTCCTTTTGTGGGCGCTAGTCCTACCCACACAAGTTAGGTATCATTTTTATCGGGAGACTTGGGGGAACGCTGGGTGGAAGGAAATTTGTGGCTCCTCTCTGATTCCAGAACTTTCTGTCACCAAAATGTGAGAAAAATGTGTTTTGTTAGCCAAATTTTGATGTTTGCAAAGGATTCTGGGTAACAGAACCTGGTCAGAGCCCCGCAAGTCACCCCATCTTGGATTCCCCTGGGTTTCTAGTTTTCACAAATGTACTGGTTTGCTAAGTTTCCCCAGGTGCCGGCTGAGCTACAGGCCAAAATCCACAGGTAGGCACTGTTTTCTATGAAAAAATGTGATGTGTCCACGTTGCGTTTTGGGCGATTTCCTTTCGAGGGCGCTAGTCCTACCCGCACAACTGAGGTGTCATTTTTTTCGGGAGACTTGGGGGAACGCTGGGTAGAAGAACATTTGTGGCTCCTCTCTGATTCCAGAACTTTCTGTCACCAAAATGTGAGGAAAATGTGTTTTTTTAGCCAAATTTTGAGGTTTGCAAATGATTCTGGGTAACAGAACCTGGTCAGAGCCCCACAAGTCACCCCATCTTGGATTCCCCTAGGTCTCTAGTTTTAAAAAATGCACAGGTTTGGTAGGTTTTCCTAGGTGCCGGATGACCTAGAGGCCAAAATCTACAGGTAGGCACTTTGCAAAAAACACCTCTGTTTTCTTTCAAAAAATGTGATGTGTCCACTTTGCGTTTTGGGGCATTTCCTGTCGCAGGCGCTAGGCCTACCCACAGAAGTGAGCTACCATTTTTATCGAGAGAGTTAGGGGAACGCTGGGTAGAAGGAAATTTGTGGCTCCTGTCAGATTCCAGAACTTTCTGTCACTGAAATGAGTGGAAAAAGTGTTTTTTGGGCCAAATTTTGATGTTTGCAAAGGATTCTGGGTAACATAACCTGGTCAGAGCCCCGCAAGTCACCCCATCTTGGATTCCCCTGGGTTTCTAGTTTTCACAAATGTGCTGGTTTGCTAGGTTTCCCTAGGTGCCAGCTGAGCTAGAGGCCAAAATCTACAGGTAGGCACTTTGCAAAAAACACCTCTGTTTTCTTTAAAAAAATGTGATGTGTCCACATTGCGTTTTGGGGCATTTCCTGTCGCGGGCGCTAGGCCTACCCACAGAAGTGAGGTACCATTTGTATCGAGAGACTTAGGGGAACGCTGGGTGGAAGGAAATTTGTGGCTCCTCTCAGATTCCAGAACTTTCTGTCTCCGAAATGAGAGGAAAAAGTGTTTTTTTGGCCAGATTTTGATGTTTTCAAAGGATTCTGGGTAACATAACCTGGTCAGAGCCCCGCAAGTCACCCCATCTTGGATTCCCCTGGGTTTCTAGTTTTGAAAAATGTACTGATTTGCTAGGTTTCCCCAGGTGCCGGCTGAGCTACAGGCCAAAATCCACAGGTAGGCACTGTTTTCTATGAAAAAATCTGATGTGTCCACGTTGTGTTTTGGGCCATTTCCTTTCGTGGGCGCTAGTCCTACCCACACAAGTGAGGTATCATTTTTTTCGGGAGACTTGGGGGAACGCTGGGTGGAAGAAAATTTGTGGCTCCTCTCTGATTACAGAACTTTCTGTCACCAAAATGTGAGAAAAATGTGTTTTGTTAGCCAAATTTTGAGGTTTGCAAAGGATTCTGGGTAACAAAACCTGGTCAGAGCCCCACAAGTCACCCCATCTTGGATTCCCCTAGGTCTCTAGTTTTCAAAAATGCACAGGTTTGGTAGGTTTCCATAGGTGCCGGCTGAGCTAGAGGCCAAAATCTACAGGTAGGCACTTTGCAAAAAACACCTCTGTTTTCTTTCAAAAAATGTGATGTGTCCACTTTGCGTTTTGGGGAATGTCCTGTCGCGGCCGCTAGGCCTACCCACAGAAGTGAGCTACCATTTTTATCGAGAGAGTTAGGGGAACGCTGGGCGGAAGGAAATTTGTGGCTCCTGTCAGATTCCAGAACTTTCTGTCACCGAAATTAGTGGAAAAAGTGTTTTATTGGCCAAATTTTGATGTTTGCAAAGGATTCTGGTAACATAACCTGATCAGAGCCCCGCAAGTCACCCCATCTTGGATTCCCCTGTGTTTCTAGGTTTCAAAAATGTGCTGGTTTGCTAGGTTTCCACAGGTGCCGGATGAGCTACAGGCCAAAATCCAAAGGTAGGCACTGTTTTCTATTAAAAAATGTGATGTGTCCACGTTGTGTTTTGGGCCATTTCCTTTTGTGGGCGCTAGTCCTACCCACACAAGTTAGGTATCATTTTTATCAGGAGACTTGGGGGAACGCTGGGTGGAAGGAATTTTGTGGCTCCTCTCTGATTCCAGAACTTTCTGTCACCAAAATGTGAGGAAATGTGTTTTTTTAGCCAAATTTTGAGGTTTGCAAAGGATTCTGGGTAACAGAACCTGGTCAGAGCCCCACAAGTCACCCCATCTTGGATTCCCCTAGGTCTCTAGTTTTCAAAAATGCACAGGTTTGGTAGGTTTCCATAGGTGCCGGCTGAGCTAGAGGCCAAAATCTACAGGTAGGCACTTTGCAAAAAACACCTCTGTTTTCTTTCAAAAAATGTGATATGTCCACGTTGCGTTTTGGGGCATTTCCTGTCGCGAGTGCTAGGCCTACCCACACAAGTGAGGTATAATTTTTATCGGGAGACTTGGGGGAACGCTGGCTGGAAGGAAATTTGTGGCTCCTCTCTGATTCCAGAACTTTCTGTCACCAAAATGTGAGGAAAATGTGTTTTTTTAGCCACATTTTGAGGTTTGCAAAGGATTCTGGGTAACAGAACCTGGTCAGAGCCCCGCAAGTCACCCCATCTTGGATTCCCCTAGGTCTCTAGTTTTCATAAATGCACAGGTTTGGTAGGTTTCCCTAGGTGCCGGCTGAGCTAGAGGCCAAAATCTACAGGTAGACACTTTGCAAAAAACACCTCTGTTTTCTTTCAAAAAATGTGATGTGTCCACGTTGCGTTTTGGGGCATTTCCTGTCGCGAGTGCTAGGCCTACCCACACAAGTGAGGTATCATTTTTATCGGGAGACTTGGGGGAACGCTGGGTGGAAGGAAATTTGTGGCTCCTCTCTGATTCACCAAAATGTGAGGAAAATGTGTTTTTTTAGCCAAATTTTGAGGTTTGCAAAGGATTCTGGGTAACAGAACCTGGTCAGAGCCCCACAAGTCACCCCATCTTGGATTCCCCTAGGTCTCTAGTTTTAAAAAATGCATAGGTGCTGGCTGAACTAGAGGCCAAAATCTACAGATAGGCACTTTGCAAAAAACACCTCTGTTTTCTTTTAAAAAATGTGATGTGGACTTTCTAACAGAACCTGGTCAGAGCCCACAAGTCACCCCATCTTGGATTCCCCTAGGTCTCTAGTTTAAAAAAATGCACAGGTTTGGTAGGTTTCCCTAGGTGCCAGCTGAGCTAGAGGCCAAAATCTACAGGTAGGCACTTTGGAAAAAACACCTCTGTTTTCTTTAAAAAAAATGTGACATGTCCACGTTGTGTTTTGGGCCTTTTCCTGTCGCAGGCGCTAGGCCTACCCACAGAAGTGAGGTACCATTTGTATCGAGAGAGTTAGGGGAGCGCTGGGTCGAAGGAAATTTGTGGCTCCTCTCTGATTCCAGAACTTTCTGTCACCAAAATGTGAGGAAAACGAGTTTTTTTGGCCAAATGTTGATATTTACAAAGGATTCTGGGTAACAAAACCTGGTCAGAGCCCCGCAAGTCACCCCATCTTGGATTCCCCTGGGTTTCTAGTTTTCAAAAATGTACTGGTTTGCTAGGTTTCCCCAGGTGCCGGCTGAGCTACAGGCCAAAATCCACAGGTAGGCACTGTTTTCTATGAAAAAATCTGATGTGTCCACATTGTGTTTTGGGCCATTTCCTTTCGTGGGCGCTAGTCCTACCCACACAAGTGAGGTATCATTTTCTTCGGGAGACTTGGGGGAACGCTGGGTGGAAGAACATTTGTGGCTCCTCTCTGATTCCAGAACTTTCTGTCACCAAAATGTGAGAAAAATTTGTTTTCTTAGCCAAATTTTGAGGTTTGTAAAGGATTCTGGGTAACAAAACCTGGTCAGAGACCCACAAGTCACCCCATCTTGGATTCCCCTAGATCTCTAGTTTTTAAAAATTCATAGGTTTGGTAGGTTTCCCTAGGTGCCGGCTGTGCCAGAGGCCAAAATCTACAGGTAGGCTCTTTGCAAAAAACACATCTGTTTTCTTTAAAAAAATTTGATGTGTCCACTTTGCGTTTTGTGGCATTTCCTGTTGCGGGCGCTAGGCCTACCCACAGAAGTGAGCTTCCATTTTTATCGAGAGAGTTAGGGGAACGCTGGGCGGAAGGAAATTTGTGGCTCCTGTCAGATTCCAGAACTTTCTGTCACCGAAATGAGTGGAAAAAGTGTTTTATTGGCCAAATTTTGATGTTTGCAAAGGATTCTGGGTAACATAACCTGGTCAGAGCCCCGCAAGTCACCCCATCTTGGATTCCCCTGGGTTTCTAGTTTTGAAAAATGTACTGATTTGCTAGGTTTCCCTAGGTGCCGGCTGAGCTACAGGCCAAAATCCACAGGTAGGCACTGTTTTCTATGAAAAAATCTGATGTGTCCACGTTGTGTTTTTTGCCATTTCCTTTCGTGTGCGCTAGTCCTACCCACACAAGTGAGGTATGATTTTTTTCGGGAGACTTGGGGGAACGCTGGGTGGAAGAAAATTTGTGGCTCCTCTCTGATTACAGAACTTTCTGTCACCAAAATGTGAGAAAAATGTGTTTTGTTAGCCACATTGTGAGGTTTGCAAAGGATTCTGGGTAACAAAACCTGGTCAGAGCCCCACAAGTCACCCCATCTTGGATTCCCCTAGGTCTCTAGTTTTTAAAAATTCATAGGTTTGGTAGGTTTCCCTAGGTGCCGGCTGAGCTAGAGGCCAAAATCTACAGGCAGGCACTTTGCAAAAAACACCTCTGTTTTCTTTCAAAAAATGTGATGTGTCCACTTTGCGTTTTGGGGCATTTCCTGTCGCGGGCGCTAGGCCTACCCACAGAAGTGAGCTACCATTTTTATCGAGAGAGTTAGGGGAACGCTGGGCGGAAGGAAATTTGTGGCTCCTGTCAGATTCCAGAACTTTCTGTCACCGAAATGAGTGGAAAAAGTGTTTTATTGGCCAAATTTTGATGTTTGCAAAGGATTCTGGTAACATAACCTGGTCAGAGCCCCGCAAGTCACCCCATCTTGGATTCCCCTGGGTTTCTAGTTTTCAAAAATATGCTGGTTTGCTAGGTTTCCCCAGGTGCCGGATGAGCTACAGGCCAAAATCCAAAGGTAGGCACTGTTTTCTATGAAAAAATGTGATGTGTCCACGTTCATAGGTTTGGTAGGTTTCCCTAGGTGCCGGCTGAGCTAGAGGCCAAAATCTACAGGCAGGCACTTTGCAAAAACACCTCTGTTTTCTTTAAAAAAATGTGATGTGTCCACTTTGCGTTTTGGGGCATTTCCTGTCGCGGGCGCTAGGCCTACCCACAGAAGTGAGCTACCATTTTTATCGAGAGAGTTAGGGGAACGCTGGGCGGAAGGAAATTTGTGGCTCCTGTCAGATTCCAGAACTTTCTGTCACCGAAATGAGTGGAAAAAGTGTTTTATTGGCCAAATTTTGATGTTTGCAAAGGATTCTGGTAACATAACCTGGTCAGAGCCCCGCAAGTCACCCCATCTTGGATTCCCCTGGGTTTCTAGTTTTCAAAAATGCATAGGTTTGGTAGGTTTCCCTAGTTGCCGGCTGAGCTAGAGGCCAAAATCTACAGGTAGGCACTTTGCAAAAAACACCTCTGTTTTCTTTCAAAAAATGTGATGTGTCCACTTTGCGTTTTGGGGCATTTCCTGTCGCGGGCGCTAGGCCTACCCACAGAAGTGAGCTACCATTTTTATCGAGAGAGTTAGGGGAACGCTGGGCGGAAGGAAATTTGTGGCTCCTGTCAGATTCCAGAACTTTCTGTCACCGAAATGAGTGGAAAAAGTGTTTAATTGGCCAAATTTTGATGTTTGCAAAGGATTCTGGTAACATAACCTGGTCAGAGCCCCGCAAGTCACCCCATCTTGGATTCCCCTGGGTTTCTAGTTTTCAAAAATGTGCTGGTTTGCTAGGTTTCCCCAGGTGCCGGCTGAGCTACAGGCCAAAATCCAAAGGTAGGCACTGTTTTCTACGAAAAAATGTGATGTGTCCACGTTGTGTTTTGGGCCATTTCCTTTTGTGGGCGCTAGTCATACCCACACCAGTTAGGTATCATTTTTATCGGGAGACTTGGGGGAACGCTGGGTGGAAGGAAATTTGTGGCTCCTCTCTGATTACAGAACTTTCTGTCACCAAAATGTGAGAAAAATGTGTTTTGTTAGCCACATTGTGAGGTTTGCAAAGGATTCTGGGTAACAAAACCTGGTCAGAGCCCCACAAGTCACCCCATCTTGGATTCCCCTAGGTCTCTAGTTTTTAAAAATTCATAGGTTTGGTAGGTTTCCCTAGGTGCCGGCTGAGCTAGAGGCCAAAATCTACAGGCAGGCACTTTGCAAAAAACACCTCTGTTTTCTTTCAAAAAATGTGATGTGTCCACTTTGCGTTTTGGGGCATTTCCTGTCGCGGGCGCTAGGCCTACCCACAGAAGTGAGCTACCATTTTTATCGAGAGAGTTAGGGGAACGCTGGGCGGAAGGAAATTTGTGGCTCCTGTCAGATTCCAGAACTTTCTGTCACCGAAATGAGTGGAAAAAGTGTTTAATTGGCCAAATTTTGATGTTTGCAAAGGATTCTGGTAACATAACCTGGTCAGAGCCCCGCAAGTCACCCCATCTTGGATTCCCCTGGGTTTCTAGTTTTCAAAAATGCATAGGTTTGGTAGGTTTCCCTAGTTGCCGGCTGAGCTAGAGGCCAAAATCTACAGGTAGGCACTTTGCAAAAAACACCTCTGTTTTCTTTCAAAAAATGTGATGTGTCCACTTTGCGTTTTGGGGCATTTCCTGTCGCGGGCGCTAGGCCTACCCACAGAAGTGAGCTACCATTTTTATCGAGAGAGTTAGGGGAACGCTGGGCGGAAGGAAATTTGTGGCTCCTGTCAGATTCCAGAACTTTCTGTCACCGAAATGAGTGGAAAAAGTGTTTAATTGGCCAAATTTTGATGTTTGCAAAGGATTCTGGTAACATAACCTGGTCAGAGCCCCGCAAGTCTCCCCATCTTGGATTCCCCTGGGTTTCTAGTTTTCAAAAATGTGCTGGTTTGCTAGGTTTCCCCAGGTGCCGGCTGAGCTACAGGCCAAAATCCAAAGGTAGGCACTGTTTTCTACGAAAAAATGTGATGTGTCCACGTTGTGTTTTGGGCCATTTCCTTTTGTGGGCGCTAGTCATACCCACACCAGTTAGGTATCATTTTTATCGGGAGACTTGGGGGAACGCTGGGTGGAAGGAAATTTGTGGCTCCTCTCTGATTACAGAACTTTCTGTCACCAAAATGTGAGAAAAATGTGTTTTGTTAGCCACATTGTGAGGTTTGCAAAGGATTCTGGGTAACAAAACCTGGTCAGAGCCCCACAAGTCACCCCATCTTGGATTCCCCTAGGTCTCTAGTTTTTAAAAATTCATAGGTTTGGTAGGTTTCCCTAGGTGCCGGCTGAGCTAGAGGCCAAAATCTACAGGCAGGCACTTTGCAAAAAACACCTCTGTTTTCTTTCAAAAAATGTGATGTGTCCACTTTGCGTTTTGGGGCATTTCCTGTCGCGGGCGCTAGGCCTACCCACAGAAGTGAGCTACCATTTTTATCGAGAGAGTTAGGGGAACGCTGGGCGGAAGGAAATTTGTGGCTCCTGTCAGATTCCAGAACTTTCTGTCACCGAAATGAGTGGAAAAAGTGTTTTATTGGCCAAATTTTGATGTTTGCAAAGGATTCTGGTAACATAACCTGGTCAGAGCCCCGCAAGTCACCCCATCTTGGATTCCCCTGGGTTTCTAGTTTTCAAAAATATGCTGGTTTGCTAGGTTTCCCCAGGTGCCGGATGAGCTACAGGCCAAAATCCAAAGGTAGGCACTGTTTTCTATGAAAAAATGTGATGTGTCTACGTTCATAGGTTTGGTAGGTTTCCCTAGGTGCCGGCTGAGCTAGAGGCCAAAATCTACAGGCAGGCACTTTGCAAAAAACACCTCTGTTTTCTTTCAAAAAATGTGATGTGTCCACTTTGCGTTTTGGGGCATTTCCTGTCGCGGGCGCTAGGCCTACCCACAGAAGTGAGCTACCATTTTTATCGAGAGAGTTAGGGGAACGCTGGGCGGAAGGAAATTTGTGGCTCCTGTCAGATTCCAGAACTTTCTGTCACCGAAATGAGTGGGAAAAGTGTTTTATTGGCCAAATTTTGATGTTTGCAAAGGATTCTGGTAACATAACCTGGTCAGAGCCCCGCAAGTCACCCCATCTTGGATTCCCCTGGGTTTCTAGTTTTCAAAAATGCATAGGTTTGGTAGGTTTCCCTAGTTGCCGGCTGAGCTAGAGGCCAAAATCTACAGGTAGGCACTTTGCAAAAAACACCTCTGTTTTCTTTCAAAAAATGTGATGTGTCCACTTTGCGTTTTGGGGCATTTCCTGTCGCGGGCGCTAGGCCTACCCACAGAAGTGAGCTACCATTTTTATCGAGAGAGTTAGGGGAACGCTGGGCGGAAGGAAATTTGTGGCTCCTGTCAGATTCCAGAACTTTCTGTCACCGAAATGAGTGGAAAAAGTGTTTTATTGGCCAAATTTTGATGTTTGCAAAGGATTCTGGTAACATAACCTGGTCAGAGCCCCGCAAGTCACCCCATCTTGGATTCCCCTGGGTTTCTAGTTTTCAAAAATGTGCTGGTTTGCTAGGTTTCCCCAGGTGCCGGCTGAGCTACAGGCCAAAATCCAAAGGTAGGCACTGTTTTCTATGAAAAAATGTGATGTGTCCACGTTGTGTTTTGGGCCATTTCCTTTTGTGGGCGCTAGTCATACCCACACAAGTTAGGTATCATTTTTATCGGGAGACTTGGGGGAACGCTGGGTGGAAGGAAATTTGTGGCTCCTCTCTGATTCCAGAACTTTCTGTCACCAAAATGTGAGGAAAATGTGTTTTTTTAGCCAAATTTTGAGGTTTGCAAAGGATTCTGGGTAACAAAACCTGGTCAGAGCCCCACAAGTCACCCCATCTTGGATTCACCTACGTCTCTAGTTTTCAAAAATGCATAGGTTTGGTAGGTTTCCCTAGTTGCCGGCTGAGCTAGAGGCCAAAATCTACAGGTAGGCACTTTGCAAAAAACACCTTCTGTTTTCTGTAAAAAAAATTTGATTTGTCCATGTTGCGTTTTGGGCCTTTTCCTGTCGCGGGCGCTAGGCCTACCCACAGAAGTGAGGTACCATTTGTATCGAGAGACTTTGAGGAACTCTGGGTGGAAGGAAATTTGTGGCTCTTCTCAGATTCCAGAACTTTCTGTCACCTAAATGAGAGGAAAAAGTGTTTTTTTGGCCAAATTTTGATGTTTGCAAAGGATTCTGGGTAACATAACCCGGTCAGAGCCCCGCAAGTCACCCCATCTTGGATTCCCCTGGGTTTCTAGTTTTCAAAAATGTACTGATTTACTATGTTTCCCCAGGTGCCGGTTGAGCTAGAGTCCAAAATCCACAGGTAGGCACTGTTTTCTATGAAAAAATCTGATGTGTCCACGTTGTGTTTTGGGCCATTTCCTTTTGTGGGCGCTAGTCCTACCCACACAAGTGAGGTATCATTTTTTTCGGGAGACTTGGGGGAACGCTGGGTGGAAGAATATTTGTGGCTTCTCTCTGATTACAGAACTTTCTGTCACCAAAATGTGAGAAAAATGTGTTTTGTTAGCCAAATTTTGAGGTTTGCAAAGGTTTCTGGGTAACAAAACCTGGTCAGAGCCCCACAAGTTACCCCATCTTGGATTCCCCTAGATCTCTAGTTTTTAAAAATTCATAGGTTTGGTAGGTTTCCCTAGGTGCCGGCTGAGCTAGAGGCCAAAATCTACAGGTAGGCACTTTGCAAAAAACACCTCTGTTTTCTGTAAAAAAATGTGATGAGTCCACTTTGCGTTTTGGGGCATTTCCTGTCGCGGGCGCTATGCCTACCCACAGAAGTGAGCTACCATTTTTATCGACAGAGTTAGGGGAACGCTGGGTAGCAGGAAATTTGTGGCTCCTGTCAGATTCCAGAACTTTCTGTCACCGAAATGAGAGGAAAAAGTGTTTTTTCGGCCAAATGTTGATGTTTGCAAAGGATTCTGGGTAACATAACCTGGTTAGAGCCCCGCAAGTCACCCCATCTTGGATTCCCCTGGGTTTCTAGTTTTCACAAATGTGCTGGTTTGCTAGGTTTCCCCAGGTGCCGGCTGAGCTACAGGCCAAAATCCACAGGTAGGCACTGTATTCTATGAAAAAATGTGATGTGTCCACGTTGCGTTTTGGGGCATTTCCTGTCGCGAGTGCTAGGCCTACCCACACAAGTGAGGTATCATTTTTATCGGGAGACTTGGGGGAACGCTGGGTGGAAGGAAATTTGTGGCTCCTCTCTGATTCACCAAAATGTGAGGAAAATGTGGTTTTTTAGCCAAAGTTTGAGGTTTGCAAAGGATTCTGGGTAACAGAACCTGGTCAGAGCCCCACAAGTCACCCCATCTTGGATTCCCCTAGATCTCTAGTTTTTAAAAATTCATAGGTTTGGTAGGTTTCCCTAGGTGCCGGCTGAGCTAGAGGCCAAAATCTACAGGTAGGCACTTTGCAAAAAACACCTCTGTTTTCTGTAAAAAAATGTGATGAGTCCACTTTGCGTTTTGGGGCATTTCCTGTCGCGGGCGCTATGCCTACCCACAGAAGTGAGCTACCATTTTTATCGACAGAGTTAGGGGAACGCTGGGTAGCAGGAAATTTGTGGCTCCTGTCAGATTCCAGAACTTTCTGTCACCGAAATGAGAGGAAAAAGTGTTTTTTGGGCCAAATGTTGATGTTTGCAAAGGATTCTGGGTAACATAACCTGGTTAGAGCCCCGCAAGTCACCCCATCTTGGATTCCCCTGGGTTTCTAGTTTTCACAAATGTCCTGGTTTGCTAGGTTTCCCCAGGTGCCGGCTGAGCTACAGGCCAAAATCCACAGGTAGGCACTGTTTTCTAGGAAAAAATGTGATGTGTCCACGTTGCGTTTTGGGGCATTTCCTGTCGCGAGTGCTAGGCCCACCCACACAAGTGAGGTATCATTTTTATCGGGAGACTTCGGGGAACGCTGGGTGGAAGGAAAATTGTGGCTCCTCTTTGATTCCAGAACTTTCTGTCACAAAATGTGAGGAAAATGTGTTTTTTTAGCCAAATTTTGAGGTTTGCAAAGGATTCTGGGTAACAGAACCTGGTCAGAGCCCCATACGTCACCCCATCTTGGATTCCCCTAGGTCTCTAGTTTTCAAAAATGCACAGGTTTGGTAGGTTTCCATAGGTGCCGGCTGAGCTAGAGGCCAAAATCTACAGGTAGGCACTTTGCAAAAAACACCTCTGTTTTCTTTCAAAAAATGTGATGTGTCCACGTTGCGTTTTGGGGCATTTCCTGTCGCGAGTGCTAGGCCTACCCACACAAGTGAGGTATAATTTTTATCGGGAGACTTGGGGGAACGCTGGCTGGAAGGAAATTTGTGGCTCCTCTCTGATTCCAGAACTTTCTGTCACCAAAATGTGAGGAAAATGTGTTTTTTTAGCCAAATTTTGAGGTTTGCAAAGGATTATGGGTAACAGAACCTGGTCAGAGCCCCGCAAGTCACCCCATCTTGGATTCCCCTAGGTCTCTAGTTTTCATAAATGCACAGGTTTGGTAGGTTTCCCTAGGTGCCGGCTGAGCTAGAGGCCAAAATCTACAGGTAGACACTTTGCAAAAAACACCTCTGTTTTCTTTCAAAAAATGTGATGTGTCCACGTTGCGTTTTGGGGCATTTCCTGTCGCGAGTGCTAGGCCTACCCACACAAGTGAGGTATCACTTTTATCGGGAGACTTGGGGGAACGCTGGGTGGAAGGAAATTTGTGGCTCCTCTCTGATTCACCAAAATGTGAGGAAAATGTGGTTTTTTTGCCAAAGTTTGAGGTTTGCAAAGGATTCTGGGTAACAGAACCTGGTCAGAGTCCCACAAGTCACCCCATCTTGGATTCCCCTAGGTCTCTAGTTTTAAAAAAAATGCATAGGTGCTGGCTGAACTAGAGGCCAAAATCTACAGATAGGCACTTTGCAAAAAACACCTCTGTTTTCTTTAAAAAAATGTGATGTGGACTTTCTAACAGAACCTGGTCAGAGCCCCACAAGTCACCCCATCTTGGATTCCCCTAGGTCTCTAGTTTTAAAAAATGCACAGGTTTGGTAGGTTTCCCTAGGTGCCAGCTGAGCTAGAGGCCAAAATCTACAGGTAGGCACTTTGCAAAAAACACCTCTGTTTTCTTTAAAAAAAATGTGACATGTCCACGTTGTGTTTTGGGCCTTTTCCTGTCGCAGGCGCTAGGCCTACCCACAGAAGTGAGGTACCATTTGTATCGAGAGAGTTAGGGGAGCGCTGGGTGGAAGGAAATTTGTGGCTCCTCTCTGATTCCAGAACTTTCTGTCACCAAAATGTGAGGAAAACAAGTTTTTTTGGCCAAATGTTGATGTTTACAAAGGATTCTGGGTAACAAAACCTGGTCAGAGCCCCGCAAGTCACCCCATCTTGGATTCCCCTGGGTTTCTAGTTTTCAAAAATGTACTGGTTTGCTAGGTTTCCCCAGGTGCCGGCTGAGCTGCAGGCCAAAATCCACAGGTAGGCACTGTTTTCTATGAAAAAATCTAATGTGTCCATGTTGTGTTTTGGGCCATTTCCTTTCGTGGGCGCTAGTCCTACCCACACAAGTAAGGTATCATTTTCTTCGGGAGACTTGGGGGAACGCTGGGTGGAAGAAAATTTGTGGCTCCTCTCTGATTCCAGAACTTTCTGTCACCAAAATTTGAGAAAAATGTGTTTTCTTAGCCAAATTTTGTGGTTTGTAAAGGATTCTGGGTAACAAAACCTGGTCAGAGCCCCACAAGTCACCCCATCTTGGATTCCCCTAGATCTCTAGTTTTTAAAAATTCATAGGTTTGGTAGGTTTCCCTAGGTGCCGGCTGGGCCAGGGGCCAAAATCTACAGGTAGGCTCTTTGCAAAAAACACCTCTGTTTTCTTTAAAAAAATTTGAGGTGTCCACTTTGCGTTTTGTGGCATTTCCTGTCGCGGGCGCTAGGCCTACCCACAGAAGTGAGCTACAATTTTTATCGAGAGAGTTAGGGGAACGCTGCGCGGAAGGAAATTTGTGGCTCCTGTCAGATTCCAGAACTTTCTGTCACCGAAATGAGTGGAAAAAGTGTTTTATTGGCCAAATTTTTATGTTTGCAAAGGATTCTGGGTAACATAACCTGGTCAGAGCCCCGCAAGTCACCCCATCGTGGATTCCCCTGGGTTTCTAGTTTTGAAAAATGTACTGATTTGCTAGGTTTCCCCAGGTGCCGGCTGAGCTACAGGCCAAAATCCACAGGTAGGCACTGTTTTCTATGAAAAAATCTGATGTGTCCACGTTGTGTTTTGGGCCATTTCCTTTCGTGTGCGCTAGTCCTACCCACACAAGTGAGGTATCATTTTTTTCGGGAGACTTGGGGGAACGCTGGGTGGAAGAAAATTTATGGCTCCTCTCTGATTACAGAAAATCTGTCACCAAAATGTGAGAAAAATGTGTTTTGTTAGCCAAATTGTGAGGTTTGCAAAGGATTCTGGGTTACAAAACCTGGTCAGAGCCCCACAAGTCACCCCATCTTGGATTCCCCTAGGTCTCTAGTTTTTAAAAATTCATAGGTTTGGTAGGTTTCCCTAGGTGCCGGCTGAGCTAGAGGCCAAAATCTACAGGCAGGCACTTTGCAAAAAACACCTCTGTTTTCTTTCAAAAAATGTGATGTGTCCACTTTGCGTTTTGGGGCATTTCCTGTCGCGGGCGCTAGGCCTACCCACAGAAGTGAGCTACCATTTTTATCGAGAGAGTTAGGGGAACGCTGGGCGGAAGGAAATTTGTGGCTCCTGTCAGATTCCAGAACTTTCTGTCACCGAAATGAGTGGGAAAAGTGTTTTATTGGCCAAATTTTGATGTTTGCAAAGGATTCTGGTAACATAACCTGGTCAGAGCCCCGCAAGTCACCCCATCTTGGATTCCCCTGGGTTTCTAGTTTTCAAAAATGCATAGGTTTGGTAGGTTTCCCTAGTTGCCGGCTGAGCTAGAGGCCAAAATCTACAGGTAGGCACTTTGCAAAAAACACCTCTGTTTTCTTTCAAAAAATGTGATGTGTCCACTTTGCGTTTTGGGGCATTTCCTGTCGCGGGCGCTAGGCCTACCCACAGAAGTGAGCTACCATTTTTATCGAGAGAGTTAGGGGAACGCTGGGCGGAAGGAAATTTGTGGCTCCTGTCAGATTCCAGAACTTTCTGTCACCGAAATGAGTGGAAAAAGTGTTTTATTGGCCAAATTTTGATGTTTGCAAAGGATTCTGGTAACATAACCTGGTCAGAGCCCCGCAAGTCACCCCATCTTGGATTCCCCTGGGTTTCTAGTTTTCAAAAATGTGCTGGTTTGCTAGGTTTCCCCAGGTGCCGGCTGAGCTACAGGCCAAAATCCAAAGGTAGGCACTGTTTTCTATGAAAAAATGTGATGTGTCCACGTTGTGTTTTGGGCCATTTCCTTTTGTGGGCGCTAGTCATACCCACACAAGTTAGGTATCATTTTTATCGGGAGACTTGGGGGAACGCTGGGTGGAAGGAAATTTGTGGCTCCTCTCTGATTCCAGAACTTTCTGTCACCAAAATGTGAGGAAAATGTGTTTTTTTAGCCAAATTTTGAGGTTTGCAAAGGATTCTGGGTAACAAAACCTGGTCAGAGCCCCACAAGTCACCCCATCTTGGATTCACCTACGTCTCTAGTTTTCAAAAATGCATAGGTTTGGTAGGTTTCCCTAGTTGCCGGCTGAGCTAGAGGCCAAAATCTACAGGTAGGCACTTTGCAAAAAACACCTTCTGTTTTCTGTAAAAAAAAATTGATTTGTCCATGTTGCGTTTTGGGCCATTTCCTGTCGCGGGCGCTAGGCCTACCCACAGAAGTGAGGTACCATTTGTATCGAGAGACTTTGAGGAACTCTGGGTGGAAGGAAATTTGTGGCTCCTCTCAGATTCCAGAACTTTCTGTCACCTAAATGAGAGGAAAAAGTGTTTTTTTGGCCAAATTTTGATGTTTGCAAAGGATTCTGGGTAACATAACCCGGTCAGAGCCCCGCAAGTCACCCCATCTTGGATTCCCCTGGGTTTCTAGTTTTCCAAAATGTACTGATTTACTATGTTTCCCCAGGTGCCGGTTGAGCTAGAGTCCAAAATCCACAGGTAGGCACTGTTTTCTATGAAAAAATCTGATGTGTCCACGTTGTGTTTTGGGCCATTTCCTTTTGTGGGCGCTAGTCCTACCCACACAAGTGAGGTATCATTTTTTTCGGGAGACTTGGGGGAACGCTGGGTGGAAGAATATTTGTGGCTTCTCTCTGATTACAGAACTTTCTGTCACCAAAATGTGAGAAAAATGTGTTTTGTTAGCCAAATTTTGAGGTTTGCAAAGGTTTCTGGGTAACAAAACCTGGTCAGAGCCCCACAAGTTACCCCATCTTGGATTCCCCTAGATCTCTAGTTTTTAAAAATTCATAGGTTTGGTAGGTTTCCCTAGGTGCCGGCTGAGCTAGAGGCCAAAATCTACAGGTAGGCACTTTGCAAAAAACACCTCTGTTTTCTGTAAAAAAATGTGATGAGTCCACTTTGCGTTTTGGGGCATTTCCTGTCGCGGGCGCTATGCCTACCCACAGAAGTGAGCTACCATTTTTATCGACAGAGTTAGGGGAACGCTGGGTAGCAGGAAATTTGTGGCTCCTGTCAGATTCCAGAACTTTCTGTCACCGAAATGAGAGGAAAAAGTGTTTTTTCGGCCAAATGTTGATGTTTGCAAAGGATTCTGGGTAACATAACCTGGTTAGAGCCCCGCAAGTCACCCCATCTTGGATTCCCCTGGGTTTCTAGTTTTCACAAATGTGCTGGTTTGCTAGGTTTCCCCAGGTGCCGGCTGAGCTACAGGCCAAAATCCACAGGTAGGCACTGTATTCTATGAAAAAATGTGATGTGTCCACGTTGCGTTTTGGGGCATTTCCTGTCGCGAGTGCTAGGCCTACCCACACAAGTGAGGTATCATTTTTATCGGGAGACTTGGGGGAACGCTGGGTGGAAGGAAATTTGTGGCTCCTCTCTGATTCACCAAAATGTGAGGAAAATGTGGTTTTTTAGCCAAAGTTTGAGGTTTGCAAAGGATTCTGGGTAACAGAACCTGGTCAGAGCCCCACAAGTCACCCCATCTTGGATTCCCCTAGATCTCTAGTTTTTAAAAATTCATAGGTTTGGTAGGTTTCCCTAGGTGCCGGCTGAGCTAGAGGCCAAAATCTACAGGTAGGCACTTTGCAAAAAACACCTCTGTTTTCTGTAAAAAAATGTGATGAGTCCACTTTGCGTTTTGGGGCATTTCCTGTCGCGGGCGCTATGCCTACCCACAGAAGTGAGCTACCATTTTTATCGACAGAGTTAGGGGAACGCTGGGTAGCAGGAAATTTGTGGCTCCTGTCAGATTCCAGAACTTTCTGTCACCGAAATGAGAGGAAAAAGTGTTTTTTGGGCCAAATGTTGATGTTTGCAAAGGATTCTGGGTAACATAACCTGGTTAGAGCCCCGCAAGTCACCCCATCTTGGATTCCCCTGGGTTTCTAGTTTTCACAAATGTCCTGGTTTGCTAGGTTTCCCCAGGTGCCGGCTGAGCTACAGGCCAAAATCCACAGGTAGGCACTGTTTTCTAGGAAAAAATGTGATGTGTCCACGTTGCGTTTTGGGGCATTTCCTGTCGCGAGTGCTAGGCCCACCCACACAAGTGAGGTATCATTTTTATCGGGAGACTTCGGGGAACGCTGGGTGGAAGGAAAATTGTGGCTCCTCTTTGATTCCAGAACTTTCTGTCACAAAATGTGAGGAAAATGTGTTTTTTTAGCCAAATTTTGAGGTTTGCAAAGGATTCTGGGTAACAGAACCTGGTCAGAGCCCCATACGTCACCCCATCTTGGATTCCCCTAGGTCTCTAGTTTTCAAAAATGCACAGGTTTGGTAGGTTTCCATAGGTGCCGGCTGAGCTAGAGGCCAAAATCTACAGGTAGGCACTTTGCAAAAAACACCTCTGTTTTCTTTCAAAAAATGTGATGTGTCCACGTTGCGTTTTGGGGCATTTCCTGTCGCGAGTGCTAGGCCTACCCACACAAGTGAGGTATAATTTTTATCGGGAGACTTGGGGGAACGCTGGCTGGAAGGAAATTTGTGGCTCCTCTCTGATTCCAGAACTTTCTGTCACCAAAATGTGAGGAAAATGTGTTTTTTTAGCCAAATTTTGAGGTTTGCAAAGGATTATGGGTAACAGAACCTGGTCAGAGCCCCGCAAGTCACCCCATCTTGGATTCCCCTAGGTCTCTAGTTTTCATAAATGCACAGGTTTGGTAGGTTTCCCTAGGTGCCGGCTGAGCTAGAGGCCAAAATCTACAGGTAGACACTTTGCAAAAAACACCTCTGTTTTCTTTCAAAAAATGTGATGTGTCCACGTTGCGTTTTGGGGCATTTCCTGTCGCGAGTGCTAGGCCTACCCACACAAGTGAGGTATCACTTTTATCGGGAGACTTGGGGGAACGCTGGGTGGAAGGAAATTTGTGGCTCCTCTCTGATTCACCAAAATGTGAGGAAAATGTGGTTTTTTTTGCCAAAGTTTGAGGTTTGCAAAGGATTCTGGGTAACAGAACCTGGTCAGAGTCCCACAAGTCACCCCATCTTGGATTCCCCTAGGTCTCTAGTTTTAAAAAAAATGCATAGGTGCTGGCTGAACTAGAGGCCAAAATCTACAGATAGGCACTTTGCAAAAAACACCTCTGTTTTCTTTAAAAAAATGTGATGTGGACTTTCTAACAGAACCTGGTCAGAGCCCCACAAGTCACCCCATCTTGGATTCCCCTAGGTCTCTAGTTTTAAAAAATGCACAGGTTTGGTAGGTTTCCCTAGGTGCCAGCTGAGCTAGAGGCCAAAATCTACAGGTAGGCACTTTGCAAAAAACACCTCTGTTTTCTTAAAAAAAAATGTGACATGTCCACGTTGTGTTTTGGGCCTTTTCCTGTCGCAGGCGCTAGGCCTACCCACAGAAGTGAGGTACCATTTGTATCGAGAGAGTTAGGGGAGCGCTGGGTGGAAGGAAATTTGTGGCTCCTCTCTGATTCCAGAACTTTCTGTCACCAAAATGTGAGGAAAACAAGTTTTTTTGGCCAAATGTTGATGTTTACAAAGGATTCTGGGTAACAAAACCTGGTCAGAGCCCCGCAAGTCACCCCATCTTGGATTCCCCTGGGTTTCTAGTTTTCAAAAATGTACTGGTTTGCTAGGTTTCCCCAGGTGCCGGCTGAGCTGCAGGCCAAAATCCACAGGTAGGCACTGTTTTCTATGAAAAAATCTAATGTGTCCATGTTGTGTTTTGGGCCATTTCCTTTCGTGGGCGCTAGTCCTACCCACACAAGTGAGGTATCATTTTCTTCGGGAGACTTGGGGGAACGCTGGGTGGAAGAAAATTTGTGGCTCCTCTCTGATTCCAGAACTTTCTGTCACCAAAATTTGAGAAAAATGTGTTTTCTTAGCCAAATTTTGTGGTTTGTAAAGGATTCTGGGTAACAAAACCTGGTCAGAGCCCCACAAGTCACCCCATCTTGGATTCCCCTAGATCTCTAGTTTTTAAAAATTCATAGGTTTGGTAGGTTTCCCTAGGTGCCGGCTGGGCCAGGGACCAAAATCTACAGGTAGGCTCTTTGCAAAAAACACCTCTGTTTTCTTTAAAAAAATTTGATGTGTCCACTTTGCGTTTTGTGGCATTTCCTGTCGCGGGCGCTAGGCCTACCCACAGAAGTGAGCTACAATTTTTATCGAGAGAGTTAGGGGAACGCTGGGCGGAAGGAAATTTGTGGCTCCTGTCAGATTCCAGAACTTTCTGTCACCGAAATGAGTGGAAAAAGTGTTTTATTGGCCAAATTTTTATGTTTGCAAAGGATTCTGGGTAACATAACCTGGTCAGAGCCCCGCAAGTCACCCCATCGTGGATTCCCCTGGGTTTCTAGTTTTGAAAAATGTACTGATTTGCTAGGTTTCCCCAGGTGCCGGCTGAGCTACAGGCCAAAATCCACAGGTAGGCACTGTTTTCTATGAAAAAATCTGATGTGTCCACGTTGTGTTTTGGGCCATTTCCTTTCGTGTGCGCTAGTCCTACCCACACAAGTGAGGTATCATTTTTTTCGGGAGACTTGGGGGAACGCTGGGTGGAAGAAAATTTGTGGCTCCTCTCTGATTACAGAACTTTCTGTCACCAAAATGTGAGAAAAATGTGTTTTGTTAGCCACATTGTGAGGTTTGCAAAGGATTCTGGGTAAGAAAACCTGGTCAGAGCCCAAAAAGTCACCCCATCTTGGATTCCCCTAGGTCTCTAGTTTTTAAAAATTCATAGGTTTGGTAGGTTTCCCTAGGTGCCGGCTGAGCTAGAGGCCAAAATCTACAGGCAGGCACTTTGCAAAAAACACCTCTGTTTTCTTTCAAAAAATGTGATGTGTCCACTTTGCGTTTTGGGGCATTTCCTGTCGCGGGCGCTAGGCCTACCCACAGAAGTGAGCTACCATTTTTATCGAGAGAGTTAGGGGAACGCTGGGCGGAAGGAAATTTGTGGCTCCTGTCAGATTTCAGAACTTTCTGTCACCGAAAAGAGTGGAAAAAGTGTTTTATTGGCCAAATTTTGATGTTTGCAAAGGATTCTGGCAACATAACCTGGTCAGAGCCCCACAAGTCACCCCATCTTGGATTCCCCTGGGTTTCTAGTTTTCAAAAATGTGCTGGTTTGCTAGGTTTCCCCAGGTGCCGGATGAGCTACAGGCCAAAATCCAAAGGTAGGCACTGTTTTCTATGAAAAAATGTGATGTGTCCACGTTGTGTTTTGGGCCATTTTCTTTTGTGGGCGCTAGTCATACCCACACAAGTTAGGTATCATTTTTATCGGGAGACTTGGGGCAACGCTGGGTGGAAGGAAATTTGTTGCTCCTCTCTGATTCCAGAACTTTCTGTCACCAAAATGTGAGGAAAATGTGTTTTTTTAGCCAAATTGTGAGGTTTGCAAAGGATTCTGAGTAACAAAACCTGGTCAGAGCCCCACAAGTCACCCCATCTTGGATTCCCCTAGGTCTCTAGTTTTAAAAAATGCATAGGTTTGGTAGGTTTCCCTAGTTGCCGGCTGAGCTAGAGGCCAAAATCTACAGGTAGGCACTTTGCAAAAAACACCTCTGTTTTCTTTAAAAAAATGTGATGTGTCCACTTTGCGTTTTGGGGCATTTCCTGTCGCGGGCGCTAGGCCTACCCTCAGAAGTGAGCTACCATTTTTATCGAGAGAGTTAGGGGAACGCTGGGCGGAAGGAAATTTGTGGCTCCTGTCAGATTCCAGAACTTTCTGTCACCGAAATGAGTGGAAAAAGTGTTTTATTGGCCAAATTTTGATGTTTGCAAAGGATTCTGGGTAACATAACCTGGTCAGAGCCCCGCAAGTCACCCCATCGTGGATTCCCCTGGGTTTCTAGTTTTGAAAAATGTACTGATTTGCTAGGTTTCCCCAGGTGCCGGCTGAGCTACAGGCCAAAATCCACAGGTAGGCACTGTTTTCTATGAAAAAATCTGATGTGTCCACGTTGTGTTTTGGGCCATTTCCTTTCGTGTGCGCTAGTCCTACCCACACAAGTGAGGTATCATTTTTTTCGGGAGACTTGGGGGAACGCTGGGTGGAAGAAAATTTGTGGCTCCTCTCTGATTACAGAACTTTCTGTCACCAAAATGTGAGAAAAATGTGTTTTGTTAGCCACATTGTGAGGTTTGCAAAGGATTCTGGGTAACAAAACCTGGTCAGAGCCCCACAAGTCACCCCATCTTGGATTCCCCTAGGTCTCTAGTTTTTAAAAATTCATAGGTTTGGTAGGTTTCCCTAGGTGCCGGCTGAGCTAGAGGCCAAAATCTACAGGCAGGCACTTTGCAAAAAACACCTCTGTTTTCTTTAAAAAAATGTGATGTGTCCACTTTGCGTTTTGGGGCATTTCCTGTCGCGTGCGCTAGGCCTACCCACAGAAGTGAGCTACCATTTTTATCGAGAGAGTTAGGGGAACGCTGGGCGGAAGGAAATTTGTGGCTCCTGTCAGATTCCAGAACTTTCTGTCACCGAAATGAGTGGAAAAAGTGTTTTATTGGCCAAATTTTGATGTTTGCAAAGGATTCTGGTAACATAACCTGGTCAGAGCCCCGCAAGTCACCCCATCTTGGATTCCCCTGGGTTTCTAGTTTTCAAAAATGCATAGGTTTGGTAGGTTTCCCTAGTTGCCGGCTGAGCTAGAGGCCAAAATCTACAGGTAGGCACTTTGCAAAAAACACCTCTGTTTTCTTTCAAAAAATGTGATGTGTCCACTTTGCGTTTTGGGGCATTTCCTGTCGCGGGCGCTAGGCCTACCCACAGAAGTGAGCTACCATTTTTATCGAGAGAGTTAGGGGAACGCTGGGCGGAAGGAAATTTGTGGCTCCTGTCAGATTCCAGAACTTTCTGTCACCGAAATGAGTGGAAAAAGTGTTTAATTGGCCAAATTTTGATGTTTGCAAAGGATTCTGGTAACATAACCTGGTCAGAGCCCCGCAAGTCACCCCATCTTGGATTCCCCTGGGTTTCTAGTTTTCAAAAATGTGCTGGTTTGCTAGGTTTCCCCAGGTGCCGGCTGAGCTACAGGCCAAAATCCAAAGGTAGGCACTGTTTTCTATGAAAAAATGTGATGTGTCCACGTTGTGTTTTGGGCCATTTCCTTTTGTGGGCGCTAGTCATACCCACACAAGTTAGGTATCATTTTTATCGGGAGACTTGGGGGAACGCTGGGTGGAAGGAAATTTGTGGCTCCTCTCTGATTCCAGAACTTTCTGTCACCAAAATGTGAGGAAAATGTGTTTTTTTTGCCAAATTTTGAGGTTTGCAAAGGATTCTGGGTAACAAAACCTGGTCAGAGCCCCACAAGTCACCCCATCTTGGATTCACCTACGTCTCTAGTTTTAAAAAATGCATAGGTTTGGTAGGTTTCCCTAGTTGCCGGCTGAGCTAGAGGCCAAAATCTACAGGTAGGCACTTTGCAAAAAACACCTTCTGTTTTCTGTAAAAAAATTTGATTTGTCCATGTTGCGTTTTGGGCCATTTCCTGTTGCGGGCGCTAGGCCTACCCACAGAAGTGAGGTACCATTTGTATCGAGAGACTTTGAGGAACTCTGGGTGGAAGGATATTTGTGGCTCCTCTCAGATTCCAGAACTTTCTGTCACCTAAATGAGAGGAAAAAGTGTTTTTTTGGCCAAATTTTGATGTTTGCAAAGGATTCTGGGTAACATAACCCGGTCAGAGCCCCGCAAGTCACCCCATCTTGGATTCCCCTGGGTTTCTAGTTTTCAAAAATGTACTGATTTACTATGTTTCCCCAGGTGCTGGTTGAGCTAGAGTCCAAAATCCACAGGTAGGCACTGTTTTCTATGAAAAAATCTGATGTGTCCACGTTGTGTTTTGGGCCATTTCCTTTTGTGGGCGCTAGTCCTACCCACACAAGTGAGGTATCATTTTTTTCGGGAGACTTGGGGGAACGCTGGGTGGAAGAAAATTTGTGGCTTCTCTCTGATTACAGAACTTTCTGTCACCAAAATGTGAGAAAAATGTGTTTTGTTAGCCAAATTTTGAGGTTTGCAAAGGTTTCTGGGTAACAAAACCTGGTCAGAGCCCCACAAGTTACCCCATCTTGGATTCCCCTAGATCTCTAGTTTTTAAAAATTCATAGGTTTGGTAGGTTTCCCTAGGTGCCGGCTGAGCTAGAGGCCAAAATCTACAGGTAGGCACTTTGCAAAAAACACCTCTGTTTTGTGTAAAAAAATGTGATGAGTCCACTTTGCGTTTTGGGGCATTTCCTGTCGCGGGCGCTATGCCTACCCACAGAAGTGAGCTACCATTTTTATCGACAGAGTTAGGGGAACGCTGGGTAGCAGGAAATTTGTGGCTCCTGTCAGATTCCAGAACTTTCTGTCACCGAAATGAGAGGAAAAAGTGTTTTTTGGGCCAAATGTTGATGTTTGCAAAGGATTCTGGGTAACATAACCTGGTTAGAGCCCCGCAAGTCACCCCATCTTGGATTCCCCAGGGTTTCTAGTTTTCACAAATGTGCTGGTTTGCTAGGTTTCCCCAGGTGCCGGCTGAGCTACAGGCCAAAATCCACAGGTAGGCACTGTATTCTATGAAAAAATGTGATGTGTCCACGTTGCGTTTTGGGGCATTTCCTGTCGCGAGTGCTAGGCCTACCCACACAAGTGAGGTATCATTTTTATCGGGAGACTTGGGGGAACGCTGGGTGGAAGGAAATTTGTGGCTCCTCTCTGATTCACCAAAATGTGAGGAAAATGTGTTTTTTTAGCCAAAGTTTGAGGTTTGCAAAGGATTCTGGGTAACAGAACCTGGTCAGAGCCCCACAAGTCACCCCATCTTGGATTCCCCTAGATCTCTAGTTTTTAAAAATTCATAGGTTTGGTAGGTTTCCCTAGGTGCCGGCTGAGCTAGAGGCCAAAATCTACAGGTAGGCACTTTGCAAAAAACACCTCTGTTTTCTGTAAAAAAATGTGATGAGTCCACCTTGCGTTTTGGGGCATTTCCTGTCGCGGGCGCTATGCCTACCCACAGAAGTGAGCTACCATTTTTATCGACAGAGTTAGGGGAACGCTGGGTAGCAGGAAATTTGTGGCTCCTGTCAGATTCCAGAACTTTCTGTCACCGAAATGAGAGGAAAAAGTGTTTTTTGGGCCAAATGTTGATGTTTGCAAAGGATTCTGGGTAACATAACCTGGTTAGAGCCCCGCAAGTCACCCCATCTTGGATTCCCCTGGGTTTCTAGTTTTCACAAATGTCCTGGTTTGCTAGGTTTCCCCAGGTGCCGGCTGAGCTACAGGCCAAAATCCACAGGTAGGCACTGTTTTCTAGGAAAAAATGTGATGTGTCCACGTTGCGTTTTGGGGCATTTCCTGTCGCGAGTGCTAGGCCCACCCACACAAGTGAGGTATCATTTTTATCGGGAGACTTCGGGGAACGCTGGGTGGAAGGAAATTTGTGCCTCCTCTTTGATTCCAGAACTTTCTGTCACAAAATGTGAGGAAAATGTGTTTTTTTAGCCAAATTTTGAGGTTTGCAAAGGATTCTGGGTAACAGAACCTGGTCAGAGCCCCATACGTCACCCCATCTTGGATTCCCCTAGGTCTCTAGTTTTCAAAAATGCACAGGTTTGGTAGGTTTCCATAGGTGCCGGCTGAGCTAGAGGCCAAAATCTACAGGTAGGCACTTTGCAAAAAACACCTCTGTTTTCTTTCAAAAAATGTGATGTGTCCACGTTGCGTTTTGGGGCATTTCCTGTCGCGAGTGCTAGGCCTACCCACACAAGTGAGGTATAATTTTTATCGGGAGACTTGGGGGAACGCTGGCTGGAAGGAAATTTGTGGCTCCTCTCTGATTCCAGAACTTTCTGTCACCAAAATGTGAGGAAAATGTGTTTTTTTAGACAAATTTTGAGGTTTGCAAAGGATTCTGGGTAACAGAACCTGGTCAGAGCCCCGCAAGTCACCCCATCTTGGATTCCCCTAGGTCTCTAGTTTTCATAAATGCACAGGTTTGGTAGGTTTCCCTAGGTGCCGGCTGAGCTAGAGGCCAAAATCTACAGGTAGACACTTTGCAAAAAACACCTCTGTTTTCTTTCAAAAAATGTGATGTGTCCACGTTGCGTTTTGGGGCATTTCCTGTCGCGAGTGCTAGGCCTACCCACACAAGTGAGGTATCACTTTTATCGGGAGACTTGGGGGAACGCTGGGGGGAAGGAAATTTGTGGCTCCTCTCTGATTCACCAAAATGTGAGGAAAATGTGGTTTTTTAGCCAAAGTTTGAGGTTTGCAAAGGATTCTGGGTAACAGAACCTGGTCAGAGCCCCACAAGTCACCCCATCTTGGATTCCCCTAGGTCTCTAGTTTTAAAAAAATTGCATAGGTGCTGGCTGAACTAGAGGCCAAAATCTACAGATAGGCACTTTGCAAAAAACACCTCTGTTTTCTTTAAAAAAATGTGATGTGGACTTTCTAACAGAACCTGGTCAGAGCCCCACAAGTCACCCCATCTTGGATTCCCCTAGGTCTCTAGTTAAAAAAAATGCACAGGTTTGGTAGGTTTCCCTAGGTGCCAGCTGAGCTAGAGGCCAAAATCTACAGGTAGGCACTTTGCAAAAAACACCTCTGTTTTCTTTAAAAAAAAAAGTGACGTATCCACGTTGTGTTTTGGGCCTTTTCCTGTCGCAGGCGCTAGGCCTACCCACAGAAGTGAGGTACCATTTGTATCGAGAGAGTTAGGGGAGCGCTGGGTGGAAGGAAATTTGTGGCTCCTCTCTGATTCCAGAACTTTCTGTCACCAAAATGTAAGGAAAACAAGTTTTTTTGGCCAAATGTTGATGTTTACAAAGGATTCTGGGTAACAAAACCTGGTCAGAGCCCCGCAAGTCACCCCATCTTGGATTCCCCTGGGTTTCTAGTTTTCAAAAATGTACTGGTTTGCTAGGTTTCCCCAGGTGCCGGCTGAGCTGCAGGCCAAAATCCACAGGTAGGCACTGTTTTCTATGAAAAAATCTAATGTGTCCACGTTGTGTTTTGGGCCATTTCCTTTCGTGGGCGCTAGTCCTACCCACACAAGTGAGGTATCATTTTCTTCGGGAGACTTGGGGGAATGCTGGGTGGAAGAAAATTTGTGGCTCCTCTCTGATTCCAGAACTTTCTGTCACCAAAATTTGAGAAAAATGTGTTTTCTTAGCCAAATTTTGTGGTTTGTAAAGGATTCTGGGTAACAAAACCTGGTCAGAGCCCCACAAGTCACCCCATCTTGGATTCCCCTAGATCTCTAGTTTTTAAAAATTCATAGGTTTGGTAGGTTTCCCTAGGTGCCGGCTGGGCCAGGGGCCAAAATCTACAGGTAGGCTCTTTGCAAAAAACACCTCTGTTTTCTTTAAAAAAAATTGATGTGTCCACTTTGCGTTTTGTGGCATTTCCTGTCGCGGGCGCTAGGCCTACCCACAGAAGTGAGCTACAATTTTTATCGAGAGAGTTAGGGGAACGCTGGGCGGAAGGAAATTTGTGGCTCCTGTCAGATTCCAGAACTTTCTGTCACCGAAATGAGTGGAAAAAGTGTTTTATTGCCCAAATTTTGATGTTTGCAAAGGATTCTGGGTAACATAACCTGGTCAGAGCCCCGCAAGTCACCCCATCGTGGATTCCCCTGGGTTTCTAGTTTTGAAAAATGTACTGATTTGCTAGGTTTCCCCAGGTGCCGGCTGAGCTACAGGCCAAAATCCACAGGTAGGCACTGTTTTCTATGAAAAAATCTGATGTGTCCACGTTGTGTTTTGGGCCATTTCCTTTCGTGTGCGCTAGTCCTGCCCACACAAGTGAGGTATCATTTTTTTCAGGAGACTTGGGGGAACGCTGGGTGGAAGAAAATTTGTGGCTCCCCTCTGATTACAGAACTTTCTGTCACCAAAATGTGAGAAAAATGTGTTTTGTTAGCCACATTGTGAGGTTTGCAAAGGATTCTGGGTAACAAAACCTGGTCAGAGCCCCACAAGTCACCCCATCTTGGATTCCCCTAGGTCACTAGTTTTTAAAAATTCATAGGTTTGGTAGGTTTCCCTAGGTGCCGGCTGAGCTAGAGGCCAAAATCTACAGGTAGGCACTTTGCAAAAAACACCTCTGTTTTCTGTAAAAAAATGTGATGTGTCCACTTTGCGTTTTGGGGCATTTCCTGTCGCGGGCGCTAGGCCTACCCACAGAAGTGAGCTACCATTTTTATCGACAGAGTTAGGGGAACGCTGGGTAGCAGGAAATTTGTGGCTCCTGTCAGATTCCAGAACTTTCTGTCACCGAAATGAGAGGAAAAAGTGTTTTTTGGGCCAAATTTTGATGTTTGCAAAGGATTCTGGTAACATAACCTGGTCAGAGCCCCGCAAGTCACCCCATCTTGGATTCCCCTGGGTTTCTAGTTTTCAAAAATGTGCTGGTTTGCTAGGTTTCCCCAGGTGCCGGATGCGCTACAGGCCAAAATCCAAAGGTAGGCACTGTTTTCTATGAAAAAATGTGATGTGTCCACGTTGTGTCTTGGGCCATTTCCTTTTGTGGGCGCTAGTCATACCCACACAAGTTAGGAATCATTTTTATCGGGAGACTTGGGGCAACGCTGGGTGGAAGGAAATTTGTGGCTCCTCTCTGATTCCAGAACTTTCTGTCACCAAAATGTGAGGAAAATGTGTTTTTTTAGCCAAATTTTGAGGTTTGCAAAGGATTCTGAGTAACAAAACCTGGTCAGAGCCCCACAAGTCACCCCATCTTGGATTCCCCTAGGTCTCTAGTTTTCAAAAATGCATAGGTTTGGTATGTTTCCCTAGTTGCCGGCTGAGCTAGAGGCCAAAATCTACAGGTAGGCACTTTGCAAAAAACACCTCTGTTTTCTTTCAAAAAATGTGATGTGTCCACTTTGCGTTTTGGGGCATTTCCTGTCGCGGGCGCTAGGCCTACCCACAGAAGTGAGCTACCATTTTTATCGAGAGAGTTAGGGGAACGCTGGGCGGAAGGAAATTTGTGGCTCCTGTCAGATTCCAGAACTTTCTGTCACCGAAATGTGTGGAAAAAGTGTTTTATTGGCCAAATTTTGATGTTTGCAAAGGATTCTGGTAACATAACCTGGTCAGAGCCCCGCAAGTCACCCCATCTTGGATTCCCCTGGGTTTTTAGTTTTCAAAAATGTGCTGGTTTGCTAGGTTTCCCCAGGTTCCGGATGAGCTACAGGCCAAAATCCAAAGGTAGGCACTGTTTTCTATGAAAAAATTTAATTTAATGTGTCCACGTTGTGTTTTGGGCCATTTCCTTTTGTGGGCGCTAGTCATACCCACACAAGTTAGGTATCATTTTTATCGGGAGACTTGGGGCAATGCTGGGTGGAAGGAAATTTGTGGCTCCTCTCTGATTCCAGAACTTTCTGTCACCAAAATGTGAGGAAAATGTGTTTTTTTAGCCAAATTTTGAGGTTTGCAAAGGATTCTGGGTAACAAAACCTGGTCAGAGCCCCACAAGTCACCCCATCTTGGATTCCCCTAGGTCTCTAGTTTTCAAAAATGCATAGGTTTGGTAGGTTTCCCTAGTTGCCGGCTGAGCTAGAGGCCAAAATCTACAGGTAGGCACTTTGCAAAAAACACCTCTGTTTTCTGTAAAAAAATGTGATGTGTCCACGTTGCGTTTTGGGCCATTTCCTGTCGCGGGCGCTAGGCCTACCCACAGAAGTGAGGTACCATTTGTATCAAGAGACTTTGAGGAACTCTGGGTGGAAGGAAATTTGTGGCTCCTCTCAGATTCCAGAACTTTCTGTCACCTAAATGAGAGGAAAAAGTGTTTTTTTGGCCAAATTTTGATGTTTGCAAAGGATTCTGGGTAACATAACCTGGTCAGAGCCCCGCAAGTCACCCCATCTTGGATTCCCCTAGGTCTCTAGTTTTTAAAAATTCATAGGTTTGGTAGGTTTCCCTAGGTGCCGGCTGAGCTAGAGGCCAAAATCTACAGGCAGGCACTTTGCAAAAAACACCTTTGTTTTCTTTCAAAAAATGTGATGTGTCCACTTTGAGTTTTGGGGCATTTCCTGTCGCGGGCGCTAGGCCTACCCACAGAAGTGAGCTACCATTTTTATCGAGAGAGTTAGGGGAACGCTGGGCGGAAGGAAATTTGTGGCTCCTGTCAGATTCCAGAACTTTCTGTCACCGAAAAGAGTGGAAAAAGTGTTTTATTGGCCAAATTTTGATGTTTGCAAAGGATTCTGGTAACATAACCTGGTCAGAGCCCCGCAAGTCACCCCATCTTGGATTCCCCTGGGTTTCTAGTTTTCAAAAATGTGCTGGTTTGCTAGGTTTCCCCAGGTGCCGGATGAGCTACAGGCCAAAATCCAAAGGTAGGCACTGTTTTCTATGAAAAAATGTGATGTGTCCACGTTGTGTTTTGGGCCATTTCCTTTTGTGGGCGCTAGTCATACCCACACAGGTTAGGTATCATTTTTATCGGGAGACTTGGGGCAACGCTGGGTGGAAGGAAATTTGTGGCTCCTCTCTGATTCCAGAACTTTCTGTCACCAAAATGTGAGGAAAATGTGTTTTTTTAGCCAAATTGTGAGGTTTGCAAAGGATTCTGAGTAACAAAACCTGGTCAGAGCCCCACAAGTCACCCCATCTTGGATTCCCCTAGGTCTCTAGTTTTAAAAAATGCATAGGTTTGGTAGGTTTCCCTAGTTGCCGGCTGAGCTAGAGGCCAAAATCTACAGGTAGGCACTTTGCAAAAAACACCTCTGTTTTCTTTAAAAAAATGTGATGTGTCCACTTTGCGTTTTGGGGCATTTCCTGTCGCGGGCGCTAGGCCTACCCACAGAAGTGAGCTACCATTTTTATCGAGAGAGTTAGGGGAACGCTGGGCGGAAGGAAATTTGTGGCTCCTGTCAGATTCCAGAACTTTCTGTCACCGAAATGAGTGGAAAAAGTGTTTTATTGGCCAAATTTTGATGTTTGCAAAGGATTCTGGTAACATAACCTGGTCAGAGCCCCGCAAGTCACCCCATCTTGGATTCCCCTGGGTTTCTAGTTTTCAAAAATGTGCTGGTTTGCTAGGTTTCCCCAGGTGCCGGATGAGCTACAGGCCAAAATCCAAAGGTAGGCACTGTTTTCTATGAAAAAATGTGATGTGTCCACGTTGTGTTTTGGGCCATTTCCTTTTGTGGGCGCTAGTCATACCCACACAAGTTAGGTATCATTTTTATCGGGAGACTTGGGGGAACGCTGGGTGGAAGGAAATTTGTGGCTCCTCTCTGATTCCAGAACTTTCTGTCACCAAAATGTGAGGAAAATGTGTTTTTTTTGCCAAATTTTGAGGTTTGCAAAGGATTCTGGGTAACAAAACCTGGTCAGAGCCCCACAAGTCACCCCATCTTGGATTCCCCTAGGTCTCTAGTTTTCAAAAATGCATAGGTTTGGTAGGTTTCCCTAGTTGCCGGCTGAGCTAGAGGCCAAAATCTACAGGTAGGCACTTTGCAAAAAACACCTCTGTTTTCTGTAAAAAAATGTGATGTGTCCACGTTGCGTTTTGGGCCATTTCCTGTCGCGGGCGCTAGGCCTACCCACAGAAGTGAGGTACCATTTGTATCGAGAGACTTTGAGGAACTCTGGGTGGAAGGAAATTTGTGGCTCCTCTCAGATTCCTGAACTTTCTGTCACCTAAATGAGAGGAAAAAGTGTTTTTTTGGCCAAATTTTGATGTTTGCAAAGGATTCTGGGTAACATAACCTGGTCAGAGCCCCGCAAGTCACCCCATCTTGGATTCCCCTGGGTTTCTAGTTTTCAAAAATGTACTGATTTGCTATGTTTCCCCAGGTGCCGGCTGAGCTAGAGTCCAAAATCCACAGGTAGGCACTGTTTTCTATGAAAAAATCTGATGTGTCCACGTTTTGTTTTGGGCCATTTCCTTTCGTGGGCGCTAGTCCTACCCACACAAGTGAGGTATCATTTTTTTCGGGAGACTTGGGGGAACGCTGGGTGGAAGAAAATTTGTGGCTTCTCTCTGATTACAGAACTTTCTGTCAACCAAAATGTGAGAAAAATGTGTTTTGTTAGCCAGATTTTGAGGTTTGCAAATGTTTCTGGGTAACAAAACCTGGTCAAAGCCCCACAAGTTACCCCATCTTGGATTCCCCTAGATGTCTAGTTTTTAAAAATTCATAGGTTTGGTAGGTTTCCCTAGGTGCCGGCTGAGCTAGAGGCCAAAATCTACAGGTAGGCACTTTGCAAAAAACACCTCTGTTTTCTTTAAAAAAATGTGATGTGTCCACTTTGCGTTTTGGGGCATTTCCTGTCGCGGGCGCTAGGCCTACCCACAGAAGTGAGCTACCATTTTTATCGACAGAGTTAGGGGAACGCTGGGTAGCAGGAAATTTGTGGCTCCTGTCAGATTCCAGAACTTTCTGTCACCGAAATGAGAGGAAAAAGTGTTTTTTGGGCCAAATTTTGATGTTTGCAAAGGATTCTGAGTAACATAACCTGGTTAGAGCCCCGCAAGTCACCCCATCTTGGATTCCCCTGGGTTTCTAGTTTTCACAAATGTCCTGGTTTGCTAGGTTTCCCCAGGTGCCGGCTGAGCTACAGGCCAAAATCCACAGGTAGGCACTGTTTTCTAGGAAAAAATGTGATGTGTCCACGTTGCGTTTTGGGGCATTTCCTGTCGCGAGTGCTAGGCCTACCCACACAAGTGAGGTATAATTTTTATCGGGAGACTTGGGGGAACGCTGGCTGGAAGGAAATTTGTGGCTCCTCTCTGATTCCAGAACTTTCTGTCACCAAAATGTGAGGAAAATGTGTTTTTTTAGCCACATTTTGAGGTTTGCAAAGGATTCTGGGTAACAGAACCTGGTCAGAGCCCCGCAAGTCACCCCATCTTGGATTCCCCTAGGTCTCTAGTTTTCATAAATGCACAGGTTTGGTAGGTTTCCCTAGGTGCCGGCTGAGCTAGAGTCCAAAATCTACAGGTAGACACTTTACAAAAAACACCTCTGTTTTCTTTCAAAAAATGTGATGTGTCCACGTTGCGTTTTGGGGCATTTCCTGTCGCGAGTGCTAGGCCTACCCACACAAGTGAGGTATCATTTTTATCGGGAGACTTGGGGGAACGCTGGGTGGAAGGAAATTTGTGGCTCCTCTCTGATTCACCAAAATGTGAGGAAAATGTGTTTTTTTAGCCAAAGTTTGAGGTTTGCAAAGGATTCTGGGTAACAGAACCTGGTCAGAGCCCCACAAGTCACCCCATCTTGGATTCCCCTAGGTCTCTAGTTTTAAAAAATGCATAGGTGCTGGCTGAACTAGAGGCCAAAATCTACAGATAGGCACTTTGCAAAAAACACCTCTGTTTTCTTTAAAAAAATGTGATGTGGACTTTCTAACAGAACCTGGTCAGAGCCCCACAAGTCACCCCATCTTGGATTCTCCTAGGTCTCTAGTTTTAAAAAATGCACAGGTTTGGTAGGTTTCCCTAGGTGCCAGCTGAGCTAGAGGCCAAAATCTACAGGTAGGCACTTTGGAAAAAACACCTCTGTTTTCTTTCAAAAAATGTGACGTGTCCACGTTGTGTTTTGGGCCATTTCCTGTCGCAGGCGCTAGGCCTACCCACAGAAGTGAGGTACCATTTGTATCGAGAGAGTTAGGGGAGCGCTGGGTGGAAGGAAATTTGTGGCTCCTCTCTGATTCCAGAACTTTCTGTCACCAAAATGTGAGGAAAACGAGTTGTTTTGGCCAAATGTTGATGTTTACAAAGGATTCTGGGTAACAAAACCTGGTCAGAGCCCCGCAAGTCACCCCATCTTGGATTCCCCTGGGTTTCTAGTTTTAAAAAATGTACTGGTTTGCTACGTTTCCCCAGGTGCCGGCTGAGCTACAGGCCAAAATCCACAGGTAGGCACTGTTTTCTATGAAAAAATCTGATGTGTCCACGTTGTGTTTTGGGCCATTTCCTTTCGTGGGCGCTAGTCCTACCCACACAAGTGAGGTATCATTTTCTTCGGGAGACTTGGGGGAACGCTGGGTGGAAGAAAATTTGTGGCTCCTCTCTGATTCCAGAACTTTCTGTCACCAAAATGTGAGAAAAATTTGTTTTTTTAGCCACATTTTGAGGTTTGTAAAGGATTCTGGGTAACAAAACCTGGTCAGAGACCCACAAGTCACCACATCTTGGATTCCCCTAGATCTCTAGTTTATAAAAATTCATAGGTTTGGTTGGTTTCCCTAGGTGCCGGCTGGGCCAGAGGCCAAAATCTACAGGTAGGCTCTTTGCAAAAAACACATCTGTTTTCTTTAAAAAAATTTGATGTGTCCACTTTGCGTTTTGTGGCATTTCCTGTTGCGGGCGCTAGGCCTACCCACAGAAGTGAGCTACCATTTTTATCGAGAGAGTTAGGGGAACGCTGGGCGGAAGGAAATTTGTGGCTCCTGTCAGATTCCAGAACTTTCTGTCACCGAAATGAGTGGAAAAAGTGTTTTATTGGCCAAATTTTGATGTTTGCAAAGGATTCTGGGTAACATAACCTGGTCAGAGCCCCGCAAGTCACCCCATCTTGGATTCCCCTGGGTTTCTAGTTTTGAAAAATGTACTGATTTGCTAGGTTTCCCTAGGTGCCGGCTGAGCTACAGGCCAAAATCCACAGGTAGGCACTGTTTTCTATGAAAAAATCTGATGTGTCCACGTTGTGTTTTGGGCCATTTCCTTTCGTGTGCGCTAGTCCTACCCACACAAGTGAGGTATCATTTTTTTCGGGAGACTTGGGGGAACGCTGGGTGGAAGAAAATTTGTGGCTCCTCTCTGATTACAGAACTTTCTGTCACCAAAATGTGAGAAAAATGTGTTTTGTTAGCCACATTGTGAGGTTTGCAAAGGATTATGGGTAACAAAACCTGGTCAGAGCCCCACAAGTCACCCCATCTTGGATTCCCCTAGGTCTCTAGTTTTTAAAAATTCATAGGTTTGGTAGGTTTCCCTAGGTGCCGGATGAGCTAGAGGCCAAAATCTACAGGTAGGCACTTTGCAAAAAACACCTCTGTTTTCTTTAAAAAAATGTGATGTGTCCACTTTGCGTTTTGGGCCATTTCCTGTCGCGGGCGCTAGGCCTACCCACAGAAGTGAGGTACCATTTGTATCAAGAGACTTTGAGGAACTCTGGGTGGAAGGAAATTTGTGGCTCCTCTCAGATTCCAGAACTTTCTGTCACCTAAATGAGAGGAAAAAGTGTTTTTTTGGCCAAATTTTGATGTTTGCAAAGGATTCTGGGTAACATAACCTGGTCAGAGCCCCGCAAGTCACCCCATCTTGGATTCCCCTAGGTCTCTAGTTTTTAAAAATTCATAGGTTTGGTTGGTTTCCCTAGGTGCCGGCTGAGCTAGAGGCCAAAATCTACAGGCAGGCACTTTGCAAAAAACACCTCTGTTTTCTTTCAAAAAATGTGATGTGTCCACTTTGAGTTTTGGGGCATTTCCTGTCGCGGGCGCTAGGCCTACCCACAGAAGTGAGCTACCATTTTTATCGAGAGAGTTAGGGGAACGCTGGGCGGAAGGAAATTTGTGGCTCCTGTCAGATTCCAGAACTTTCTGTCACCGAAAAGAGTGGAAAAAGTGTTTTATTGGCCAAATTTTGATGTTTGCAAAGGATTCTGGTAACATAACCTGGTCAGAGCCCCGCAAGTCACCCCATCTTGGATTCCCCTGGGTTTCTAGTTTTCAAAAATGTGCTGGTTTGCTAGGTTTCCCCAGGTGCCAGATGAGCTACAGGCCAAAATCCAAAGGTAGGCACTGTTTTCTATGAAAAAATGTGATGTGTCCACGTTGTGTTTTGGGCCATTTCCTTTTGTGGGCGCTAGTCATACCCACACAAGTTAGGTATCATTTTTATCGGGAGACTTGGGGCAACGCTGGGTGGAAGGAAATTTGTGGCTCCTCTCTGATTCCAGAACTTTCTGTCACCAAAATGTGAGGAAAATGTGTTTTTTTAGCCAAATTGTGAGGTTTGCAAAGGATTCTGAGTAACAAAACCTGGTCAGAGCCCCACAAGTCACCCCATCTTGGATTCCCCTAGGTCTCTAGTTTTAAAAAATGCATAGGTTTGGTAGGTTTCCCTAGTTGCCGGCTGAGCTAGAGGCCAAAATCTACAGGTAGGCACTTTGCAAAAAACACCTCTGTTTTCTTTAAAAAAATGTGATGTGTCCACTTTGCGTTTTGGAGCATTTCCTGTCGCGGGCGCTAGGCCTACCCACAGAAGTGAGCTACCATTTTTATCGAGAGAGTTAGGGGAACGCTGGGCGGAAGGAAATTTGTGGCTCCTGTCAGATTCCAGAACTTTCTGTCACCAAAATGAGTGGAAAAAGTGTTTTATTGGCCAAATTTTGATGTTTGCAAAGGATTCTGGTAACATAACCTGGTCAGAGCCCCGCAAGTCACCCCATCTTGGATTCCCCTGGGTTTCTAGTTTTCAAAAATGTGCTGGTTTGCTAGGTTTCCCCAGGTGCCGGATGAGCTACAGGCCAAAATCCAAAGGTAGGCACTGTTTTCTATGAAAAAATGTGATGTGTCCACGTTGTGTTTTGGGCCATTTCCTTTTGTGGGCGCTAGTCATACCCACACAAGTTAGGTATCATTTTTATCGGGAGACTTGGGGGAACGCTGGGTGGAAGGAAATTTGTGGCTCCTCTCTGATTCCAGAACTTTCTGTCACCAAAATGTGAGGAAAAAGTGTTTTTTTTGCCAAATTTTGAGGTTTGCAAAGGATTCTGGGTAACAAAACCTGGTCAGAGCCCCACAAGTCACCCCATCTTGGATTCCCCTAGGTCTCTAGTTTTCAAAAATGCATAGGTTTGGTAGGTTTCCCTAGTTGCCGGCTGAGCTAGAGGCCAAAATCTACAGGTAGGCACTTTGCAAAAAACACCTCTGTTTTCTGTAAAAAAATGTGATGTGTCCACGTTGCGTTTTGGGCCATTTCCTGTCGCGGGCGCTAGGCCTACCCACAGAAGTGAGGTACCATTTGTATCGAGAGACTTTGAGGAACTCTGGGTGGAAGGAAATTTGTGGCTCCTCTCAGATTCCAGAACTTTCTGTCACCTAAATGAGAGGAAAAAGTGTTTTTTTGGCCAAATTTTGATGTTTGCAAAGGATTCTGGGTAACACAACCTGGTCAGAGCCCCGCAAGTCACCCCATCTTGGATTCCCCTGGGTTTCTAGTTTTCAAAAATGTACTGATTTGCTATGTTTCCCCAGGTGCCGGCTGAGCTAGAGTCCAAAATCCACAGGTAGGCACTGTTTTCTATGAAAAAATCTGATGTGTCCACGTTTTGTTTTGGGCCATTTCCTTTCGTGGGCGCTAGTCCTACCCACACAAGTGAGGTATCATTTTTTTCGGGAGACTTGGGGGAACGCTGGGTGGAAGAAAATTTGTGGCTTCTCTCTGATTACAGAACTTTCTGTCAACCAAAATGTGAGAAAAATGTGTTTTGTTAGCCAAATTTTGAGGTTTGCAAAGGTTTCTGGGTAACAAAACCTGGTCAGAGCCCCACAAGTTACCCCATCTTGGATTCCCCTAGATGTCTAGTTTTTAAAAATTCATAGGTTTGGTAGGTTTCCCTAGGTGCCGGCTGAGCTAGAGGCCAAAATCTACAGGTAGGCACTTTGCAAAAAACACCTCTGTTTTCTTTAAAAAAATGTGATGTGTCCACTTTGCGTTTTGGGGCATTTCCTGTCGCGGGCGCTAGGCCTACCCACAGAAGTAAGCTACCATTTTTATCGACAGAGTTAGGGGAACGCTGGGTAGCAGGAAATTTGTGGCTCCTGTCAGATTCCAGAACTTTCTGTCACCGAAATGAGAGGAAAAAGTGTTTTTTGGGCCAAATTTTGATGTTTGCAAAGGATTCTGAGTAACATAACCTGGTTAGAGCCCCGCAAGTCACCCCATCTTGGATTCCCCTGGGTTTCTAGTTTTCACAAATGTCCTGGTTTGCTAGGTTTCCCCAGGTGCCGGCTGAGCTACAGGCCAAAATCCACAGGTAGGCACTGTTTTCTAGGAAAAAATGTGATGTGTCCACGTTGCGTTTTGGGGCATTTCCTGTCGCGAGTGCTAGGCCTACCCACACAAGTGAGGTATAATTTTTATCGGGAGACTTGGGGGAACGCTGGCTGGAAGGAAATTTGTGGCTCCTCACTGATTCCAGAACTTTCTGTCACCAAAATGTGAGGAAAATGTGTTTTTTTAGCCACATTTTGAGGTTTGCAAAGGATTCTGGGTAACAGAACCTGGTCAGAGCCCCGCAAGTCACCCCATCTTGGATTCCCCTAGGTCTCTAGTTTTCATAAATGCACAGGTTTGGTAGGTTTCCCTAGGTGCCGGCTGAGCTAGAGTCCAAAATCTACAGGTAGACACTTTGCAAAAAACACCTCTGTTTTCTTTCAAAAAATTTGATGTGTCCACGTTGCGTTTTGGGGCATTTCCTGTCGCGAGTGCTAGGCCTACCCACACAAGTGAGGTATCATTTTTATCGGGAGACTTGGGGGAACGCTGGGTGGAAGGAAATTTGTGGCTCCTCTCTGATTCCAGAACTTTCTGTCACCAAAATGTGAGGAAAATGTGTTTTTTTAGCCAAAGTTTGAGGTTTGCAAAGGATTCTGGGTAACAGAACCTGGTCAGAGCCCCACAAGTCACCCCATCTTGGATTCCCCTAGGTCTCTAGTTTTAAAAAATGCATAGGTGCTGGCTGAACTAGAGGCCAAAATCTACAGATAGGCACTTTGTAAAAAACACCTCTGTTTTCTTTAAAAAAATGTGATGTGGACTTTCTAACAGAACCTGGTCAGAGCCCCACAAGTCACCCCATCTTGGATTCCCCTAGGTCTCTAGTTTTAAAAAATGCACAGGTTTGGTAGGTTTCCCTAGGTGCCAGCTGAGCTAGAGGCCAAAATCTACAGGTAGGCACTTTGGAAAAAACACCTCTGTTTTCTTTCAAAAAATGTGAGGTGTCCACGTTGTGTTTTGGGCCATTTCCTGTCGCAGGCGCTAGGCCTACCCACAGAAGTGAGGTACCATTTGTATCGGGAGAGTTAGGGGAGCGCTGGGTGGAAGGAAATTTGTGGCTCCTCTCTGATTCCAGAACTTTCTGTCACCAAAATGTGAGGAAAACGAGTTTTTTTGGCCAAATGTTGATGTTTACAAAGGATTCTGGGTAACAAAACCTGGTCAGAGCCCCGCAAGTCACCCCATCTTGGATTCCCCTGGGTTTCTAGTTTTCAAAAATGTACTGGTTTGCTAGGTTTCCCCAGGTGCCGGCTGAGCTACAGGCCAAAATCCACAGGTAGGCACTGTTTTCTATGAAAAAATCTGATGTGTCCACGTTGTGTTTTGGGCCATTTCCTTTCGTGGGCGCTAGTCCTACCCACACAAGTGAGGTATCATTTTCTTCGGGAGACTTGGGGGAACGCTGGGTGGAAGAAAATTTGTGGCTCCTCTCTGATTCCAGAACTTTCTGTCACCAAAATGTGAGAAAAATTTGTTTTCTTAGCCAAATTTTGAGGTTTGTAAAGGATTCTGGGTAACAAAACCTGGTCAGAGACCCACAAGTCACCCCATCTTGGATTCCCCTAGATCTCTAGTTTATAAAAATTCATAGGTTTGGTAGGTTTCCCTAGGTGCCGGCTGGGCCAGAGGCCAAAATCTACAGGTAGGCTCTTTGCAAAAAACACATCTGTTTTCTTTAAAAAAATTTGATGTGTCCACTTTGCGTTTTGTGGCATTTCCTGTTGCGGGCGCTAGGCCTACCCACAGAAGTGAGCTACCATTTTTATCGAGAGAGTTAGGGGAACGCTGGGCGGAAGGAAATTTGTGGCTCCTGTCAGATTCCAGAACTTTCTGTCACCGAAATGAGTGGAAAAAGTGTTTTATTGGCCAAATTTTGATGTTTGCAAAGGATTCTGGGTAACATAACCTGGTCAGAGCCCCGCAAGTCACCCCATCTTGGATTCCCCTGGGTTTCTAGTTTTCAAAAATGTACTGATTTGCTAGGTTTCCCTAGGTGCCGGCTGAGCTACAGGCCAAAATCCAAAGGTAGGCACTGTTTTCTATGAAAAAATGTGATGTGTCCACGTTCATAGGTTTGGTAGGTTTCCCTAGGTGCCGGCTGAGCTAGAGGCCAAAATCTACAGGCAGGCACTTTGCAAAAAACACCTCTGTTTTCTTTCAAAAAATGTGATGTGTCCACTTTGCGTTTTGGGGCATTTCCTGTCGCGGGCGCTAGGCCTACCCACAGAAGTGAGCTACCATTTTTATCGAGAGAGTTAGGGGAACGCTGGGCGGAAGGAAATTTGTGGCTCCTGTCAGATTCCAGAACTTTCTGTCACTGAAAAGAGTGGAAAAGGTGTTTTATTGGCCAAATTTTGATGTTTGCAAAGGATTCTGGTAACATAACCTGGTCAGAGCCCCGCAAGTCACCCCATCTTGGATTCCCCTGGGTTTCTAGTTTTCAAAAATGTGCTGGTTTGCTAGGTTTCCCCAGGTGCCGGATGAGCTACAGGCCAAAATCCAAAGGTAGGCACTGTTTTCTATGAAAAAATGTGATGTGTCCACGTTGTGTTTTGGGCCATTTCCTTTCGTGTGCGCTAGTCCTACCCACACAAGTGAGGTATCATTTTTTTCGGGAGACTTGGGGGAACGCTGGGTGGAAGAAAATTTGTGGCTCCTCTCTGATTACAGAACTTTCTGTCACCAAAATGTGAGAAAAATGTGTTTTGTTAGCCACATTGTGAGGTTTGCAAAGGATTCTGGGTAACAAAACCTGGTCAGAGCCCCACAAGTCACCCCATCTTGGATTCCCCTAGGTCTCTAGTTTTTAAAAATTCATAGGTTTGGTAGGTTTCCCTAGGTGCCGGCTGAGCTAGAGGCCAAAATCTACAGGCAGGCACTTTGCAAAAAACACCTCTGTTTTCTTTCAAAAAATGTGATGTGTCCACTTTGCGTTTTGGGGCATTTCCTGTCGCGGGCGCTAGGCCTACCCACAGAAGTGAGCTACCATTTTTATCGAGAGAGTTAGGGGAACGCTGGGCGGAAGGAAATTTGTGGCTCCTGTCAGATTCCAGAACTTTCTGTCACCGAAATGAGGGGAAAAAGTGTTTTATTGGCCAAATTTTGATGTTTGCAAAGGATTCTGGTAACATAACCTGGTCAGAGCCCCGCAAGTCACCCCATCTTGGATTCCCCTGGGTTTCTAGTTTTCAAAAATATGCTGGTTTGCTAGGTTTCCCCAGGTGCCGGATGAGCTACAGGCCAAAATCCAAAGGTAGGCACTGTTTTCTATGAAAAAATGTGATGTGTCCACGTTCATAGGTTTGGTAGGTTTCCCTAGGTGCCGGCTGAGCTAGAGGCCAAAATCTACAGGCAGGCACTTTGCAAAAAACACCTCTGTTTTCTTTCAAAAAATGTGATGTGTCCACTTTGCGTTTTGGGGCATTTCCTGTCGTAGGCGCTAGGCCTACCCACAGAAGTGAGCTACCATTTTTATCGAGAGAGTTAGGGGAACGCTGGGCGGAAGGAAATTTGTGTCTCCTGTCAGATTCCAGAACTTTCTGTCACCGAAAAGAGTGGAAAAGGTGTTTTATTGGCCAAATTTTGATGTTTGCAAAGGATTCTGGTAACATAACCTGGTCAGAGCCCCGCAAGTCACCCCATCTTGGATTCCCCTGGGTTTCTAGTTTTCAAAAATGTGCTGGTTTGCTAGGTTTCCCCAGGTGCCGGATGAGCTACAGGCCAAAATCCAAAGGTAGGCACTGTTTTCTATGAAAAAATTTGATGTGTCCACGTTGTGTTTTGGGCCATTTCCTTTTGTGGGCGCTAGTCATACCCACACAAGTTAGGTATCATTTTTATCGGGAGACTTGGGGCAACGCTGGGTGGAAGGAAATTTGTGGCTCCTCTCTGATTCCAGAACTTTCTGTCACCAAAATGTGAGGAAAATGTGTTTTTTTAGCCAAATTGTGAGGTTTGCAAAGGATTCTGAGAAACAAAACCTGGTCAGAGCCCCACAAGTCACCCCATCTTGGATTCCCCTAGGTCTCTAGTTTTAAAAAAATGCATAGGTTTGGTAGGTTTCCCTAGTTGCCGGCTGAGCTAGAGGCCAAAATCTACAGGTAGGCACTTTGCAAAAAACACCTCTGTTTTCTTTAAAAAAATGTGATGTGTCCACTTTGCGTTTTGGGGCATTTCCTGTCGCAGGCGCTAGGCCTACCCACAGAAGTGAGCTACTATTTTTATCGAGAGAGTTAGGGGAACGCTGGGCGGAAGGAAATTTGTGGCTCCTGTCAGATTCCAGAACTTTCTGTCACCGAAATGAGTGGAAAAAGTGTTTTATTGGCCAAATTTTTATGTTTGCAAAGGATTCTGGGTAACATAACCTGGTCAGAGCCCCGCAAGTCACCCCATCGTGGATTCCCCTGGGTTTCTAGTTTTGAAAAATGTACTGATTTGCTAGGTTTCCCCAGGTGCCGGCTGAGCTACAGGCCAAAATCCACAGGTAGGCACTGTTTTCTATGAAAAAATCTGATGTGTCCACGTTGTGTTTTGGGCCATTTCCTTTCGTGTGCGCTAGTCCTACCCACACAAGTGAGGTATCATTTTTTTCGGGAGACTTGGGGGAACGCTGGGTGGAAGAAAATTTGTGGCTCCTCTCTGATTACAGAACTTTCTGTCACCAAAATGTGAGAAAAATGTGTTTTGTTAGCCACATTGTGAGGTTTGCAAAGGATTCTGGGTAACAAAACCTGGTCAGAGCCCCACAAGTCACCCCATCTTGGATTCCCCTAGGTCTCTAGTTTTAAAAATTCATAGGTTTGGTAGGTTTCCCTAGGTGCCGGCTGAGCTAGAGGCCAAAATCTACAGGCAGGCACTTTGCAAAAAACACCTCTGTTTTCTTTCAAAAAATGTGATGTGTCCACTTTGCGTTTTGGGGCATTTCCTGTCGCGGGCGCTAGGCCTACCCACAGAAGTGAGCTACCATTTTTATCGAGAGAGTTAGGGGAACGCTGGGCGGAAGGAAATTTGTGGCTCCTGTCAGATTCCAGAACTTTCTGTCACCGAAATGAGGGGAAAAAGTGTTTTATTGGCCAAATTTTGATGTTTGCAAAGGATTCTGGTAACATAACCTGGTCAGAGCCCCGCAAGTCACCCCATCTTGGATTCCCCTGGGTTTCTAGTTTTCAAAAATGTGCTGGTTTGCTAGGTTTCCCCAGGTGCCGGATGAGCTACAGGCCAAAATCCAAAGGTAGGCACTGTTTTCTATGAAAAAATGTGATGTGTCCACGTTGTGTCTTGGGCCATTTCCTTTTGTGGGCGCTAGTCATACCCACACAAGTTAGGTATCATTTTTATCGGGAGACTTGGGGCAACGCTGGGTGGAAGAAAATTTGTGGCTCCTCTCTGATTACAGAACTTTCTGTCACCAAAATGTGAGAAAAATGTGTTTTGTTAGCCACATTGTGAGGTGTGCAAAGGATTCTGGGTAACAAAACCTGGTCAGAGCCCCACAAGTCACCCCATCTTGGATTCCCCTAGGTCTCTAGTTTTTAAAAATTCATAGGTTTGGTAGGTTTCCCTAGGTGCCGGCTGAGCTAGAGGCCAAAATCTACAGGCAGGCACTTTGCAAAAAACACCTCTGTTTTCTTTCAAAAAATGTGATGTGTCCACTTTGCGTTTTGGGGCATTTCCTGTCGCGGGCGCTAGGCCTACCCACAGAAGTGAGCTACCATTTTTATCGAGAGAGTTAGGGGAACGCTGGGCGGAAGGAAATTTGTGGCTCCTGTCAGATTCCAGAACTTTCTGTCACCGAAATGAGGGGAAAAAGTGTTTTATTGGCCAAATTTTGATGTTTGCAAAGGATTCTGGTAACATAACCTGGTCAGAGCCCCGCAAGTCACCCCATCTTGGATTCCCCTGGGTTTCTAGTTTTCAAAAATATGCTGGTTTGCTAGGTTTCCCCAGGTGCCGGATGAGCTACAGGCCAAAATCCAAAGGTAGGCACTGTTTTCTATGAAAAAATGTGATGTGTCCACGTTCATAGGTTTGGTAGGTTTCCCTAGGTGCCGGCTGAGCTAGAGGCCAAAATCTACAGGCAGGCACTTTGCAAAAAACACCTCTGTTTTCTTTCAAAAAATGTGATGTGTCCACTTTGCGTTTTGGGGCATTTCCTGTCGCGGGCGCTAGGCCTACCCACAGAAGTGAGCTACCATTTTTATCGAGAGAGTTAGGGGAACGCTGGGCGGAAGGAAATTTGTGGCTCCTGTCAGATTCCAGAACTTTCTGTCACCGAAAAGAGTGGAAAAGGTGTTTTATTGGCCAAATTTTGATGTTTGCAAAGTATTCTGGTAACATAACCTGGTCAGAGCCCCGCAAGTCACCCCATCTTGGATTCCCCTGGGTTTCTAGTTTTCAAAAATGTGCTGGTTTGCTAGGTTTCCCCAGGTGCCGGATGAGCTACAGGCCAAAATCCACAGGTAGGCACTGTTTTCTATGAAAAAATCTGATGTGTCCACGTTGTGTTTTGGGCCATTTCCTTTCGTGGGCGCTAGTCCTACCCACACAAGTGAGGTATCATTTTCTTCGGGAGACTTGGGGGAACGCTGGGTGGAAGAAAATTTGTGGCTCCTCTCTGATTCCAGAACTTTCTGTCACCAAAATGTGAGAAAAATTTGTTTTCTTAGCCAAATTTTGAGGTTTGTAAAGGATTCTGGGTAACAAAACCTGGTCAGAGACCCACAAGTCACCCCATCTTGGATTCCCCTAGATCTCTAGTTTATAAAAATTCATAGGTTTGGTAGGTTTCCCTAGGTGCCGGCTGGGCCAGAGGCCAAAATCTACAGGTAGGCTCTTTGCAAAAAACACATCTGTTTTCTTTAAAAAAATTTGATGTGTCCACTTTGCGTTTTGTGGCATTTCCTGTTGCGGGCGCTAGGCCTACCCACAGAAGTGAGCTACCATTTTTATCGAGAGAGTTAGGGGAACGCTGGGCGGAAGGAAATTTGTGGCTCCTGTCAGATTCCAGAACTTTCTGTCACCGAAATGAGTGGAAAAAGTGTTTTATTGGCCAAATTTTGATGTTTGCAAAGGATTCTGGGTAACATAACCTGGTCAGAGCCCCGCAAGTCACCCCATCTTGGATTCCCCTGGGTTTCTAGTTTTGAAAAATGTACTGATTTGCTAGGTTTCCCTAGGTGCCGGCTGAGCTACAGGCCAAAATCCACAGGTAGGCACTGTTTTCTATGAAAAAATCTGATGTGTCCACGTTGTGTTTTGGGCCATTTCCTTTCGTGTGCGCTAGTCCTACCCACACAAGTGAGGTATCATTTTTTTCGGGAGACTTGGGGGAACGCTGGGTGGAAGAAAATTTGTGGCTCCTCTCTGATTACAGAACTTTCTGTCACCAAAATGTGAGAAAAATGTGTTTTGTTAGCCACATTGTGAGGTTTGCAAAGGATTCTGGGTAACAAAACCTGGTCAGAGCCCCACAAGTCACCCCATCTTGGATTCCCCTAGGTCTCTAGTTTTTAAAAATTCATAGGTTTGGTAGGTTTCCCTAGGTGCCGGCTGAGCTAGAGGCCAAAATCTACAGGCAGGCACTTTGCAAAAAACACCTCTGTTTTCTTTCAAAAAATGTGATGTGTCCACTTTGCGTTTTGGGGCATTTCCTGTCGCGGGCGCTAGGCCTACCCACAGAAGTGAGCTACCATTTTTATCGAGAGAGTTAGGGGAACGCTGGGCGGAAGGAAATTTGTGGCTCCTGTCAGATTCCAGAACTTTCTGTCACCGAAATGAGGGGAAAAAGTGTTTTATTGGCCAAATTTTGATGTTTGCAAAGGATTCTGGTAACATAACCTGGTCAGAGCCCCGCAAGTCACCCCATCTTGGATTCCCCTGGGTTTCTAGTTTTCAAAAATATGCTGGTTTGCTAGGTTTCCCCAGGTGCCGGATGAGCTACAGGCCAAAATCCAAAGGTAGGCACTGTTTTCTATGAAAAAATGTGATGTGTCCACGTTCATAGGTTTGGTAGGTTTCCCTAGGTGCCGGCTGAGCTAGAGGCCAAAATCTACAGGCAGGCACTTTGCAAAAAACACCTCTGTTTTCTTTCAAAAAATGTGATGTGTCCACTTTGCGTTTTGGGGCATTTCCTGTCGCGGGCGCTAGGCCTACCCACAGAAGTGAGCTACCATTTTTATCGAGAGAGTTAGGGGAACGCTGGGCGGAAGGAAATTTGTGGCTCCTGTCAGATTCCAGAACTTTCTGTCACCGAAAAGAGTGGAAAAGGTGTTTTATTGGACAAATTTTGATGTTTGCAAAGGATTCTGGTAACATAACCTGGTCAGAGCCCCGCAAGTCACCCCATCTTGGATTCCCCTGGGTTTCTAGTTTTCAAAAATGTGCTGGTTTGCTAGGTTTCCCCAGGTGCCGGATGAGCTACAGGCCAAAATCCAAAGGTAGGCACTGTTTTCTATGAAAAAATGTGATGTGTCCACGTTGTGTTTTGGGCCATTTCCATTTGTGGGCGCTAGTCATACCCACACAAGTTAGGTATCATTTTTATCGGGAGACTTGGGGCAACGCTGGGTGGAAGGAAATTTGTGGCTCCTCTCTGATTCCAGAACTTTCTGTCACCAAAATGTGAGGAAAATGTGTTTTTTTAGCCAAATTTTGAGGTTTGCAAAGGATTCTGAGTAACAAAACCTGGTCAGAGCCCCACAAGTCACCCCATCTTGGATTCCCCTAGGTCTCTAGTTTTAAAAAAATGCATAGGTTTGGTAGGTTTCCCTAGTTGCCGGCTGAGCTAGAGGCCAAAATCTACAGGTAGGCACTTTGCAAAAAACACCTCTGTTTTCTTTAAAAAAATGTGATGTGTCCACTTTGCGTTTTGGGGCATTTCCTGTCGCGGGTGCTAGGCCTAACCACAGAAGTGAGCTACCTTTTTTATCGAGAGAGTTAGGGGAACGCTGGGCGGAAGGAAATTTGTGGCTCCTGTCAGATTCCAGAACTTTCTGTCACCGAAATGAGTGGAAAAAGTGTTTTATTGGCCAAATTTTGATGTTTGCAAGGATTCTGGGTAACATAACCTGGTCAGAGCCCCGCAAGTCACCCCATCTTGGATTCCCCTGGGTTTCTAGTTTTGAAAAATGTACTGATTTGCTAGGTTTCCCTAGGTGCCGGCTGAGCTACAGGCCAAAATCCACAGGTAGGCACTGTTTTCTATGAAAAAATCTGATGTGTCCACGTTGTGTTTTGGGCCATTTCCTTTCGTGTGCGCTAGTCCTACCCACACAAGTGAGGTATCATTTTTTTCGGGAGACTTGGGGGAACGCTGGGTGGAAGAAAATTTGTGGCTCCTCTCTGATTACAGAACTTTCTGTCACCAAAATGTGAGAAAAATGTGTTTTGTTAGCCACATTGTGAGGTTTGCAAAGGATTCTGGGTAACAAAACCTGGTCAGAGCCCCACAAGTCACCCCATCTTGGATTCCCCTAGGTCTCTAGTTTTTAAAAATTCATAGGTTTGGTAGGTTTCCCTAGGTGCCGGCTGAGCTAGAGGCCAAAATCTACAGGCAGGCACTTTGCAAAAAACACCTCTGTTTTCTTTCAAAAAATGTGATGTGTCCACTTTGCGTTTTGGGGCATTTCCTGTCGCGGGCGCTAGGCCTACCCACAGAAGTGAGCTACCATTTTTATCGAGAGAGTTAGGGGAACGCTGGGCGGAAGGAAATTTGTGGCTCCTGTCAGATTCCAGAACTTTCTGTCACCGAAATGAGGGTAAAAAGTGTTTTATTGGCCAAATTTTGATGTTTGCAAAGGATTCTGGTAACATAACCTGGTCAGAGCCCCGCAAGTCACCCCATCTTGGATTCCCCTGGGTTTCTAGTTTTCAAAAATATGCTGGTTTGCTAGGTTTCCCCAGGTGCCGGATGAGCTACAGGCGAAAATCCAAAGGTAGGCACTGTTTTCTATGAAAAAATGTGATGTGTCCACGTTCATAGGTTTGGTAGGTTTCCCTAGGTGCCGGCTGAGCTAGAGGCCAAAATCTACAGGCAGGCACTTTGCAAAAAACACCTCTGTTTTCTTTCAAAAAATGTGATGTGTCCACTTTGCGTTTTGGGGCATTTCCTGTCGTAGGCGCTAGGCCTACCCACAGAAGTGAGCTACCATTTTTATCGAGAGAGTTAGGGGAACGCTGGGCGGAAGGAAATTTGTGGCTCCTGTCAGATTCCAGAACTTTCTGTCACCGAAAAGAGTGGAAAAGGTGTTTTATTGGCCAAATTTTGATGTTTGCAAAGGATTCTGGTAACATAACCTGGTCAGAGCCCCGCAAGTCACCCCATCTTGGATTCCCCTGGGTTTCTAGTTTTCAAAAATGTGCTGGTTTGCTAGGTTTCCCCAGGTGCCGGATGAGCTACAGGCCAAAATCCAAAGGTAGGCACTGTTTTCTATGAAAAAATGTGATGTGTCCACGTTGTGTTTTGGGCCATTTCCTTTTGTGGGCGCTAGTCATACCCACACAAGTTAGGTATCATTTTTATCGGGAGACTTGGGGCAACTCTGGGTGGAAGGAAATTTGTGGCTCCTCTCTGATTCCAGAACTTTCTGTCACCAAAATGTGAGGAAAATGTGTTTTTTTAGCCAAATTGTGAGGTTTGCAAAGGATTCTGAGTAACAAAACCTGGTCAGAGCCCCACAAGTCACCCCATCTTGGATTCCCCTAGGTCTCTAGTTTAAAAAAAATGCATAGGTTTGGTAGGTTTCCCTAGTTGCCGGCTGAGCTAGAGGCCAAAATCTACAGGTAGGCACTTTGCAAAAAACACCTCTGTTTTCTTTAAAAAAATGTGATGTGTCCACTTTGCGTTTTGGGGCATTTCCTGTCGCGGGCGCTAGGCCTACCCACAGAAGTGAGCTACCATTTTTATCGAGAGAGTTAGGGGAACGCTGGGCGGAAGGAAATTTGTGGCTCCTGTCAGATTCCAGAACTTTCTGTCACCGAAATGAGTGGAAAAAGTGTTTTATTGGCCAAATTTTTATGTTTGCAAAGGATTCTGGGTAACATAACCTGGTCAGAGCCCCGCAAGTCACCCCATCGTGGATTCCCCTGGGTTTCTAGTTTTGAAAAATGTACTGATTTGCTAGGTTTCCCCAGGTGCCGGCTGAGCTACAGGCCAAAATCCACAGGTAGGCACTGTTTTCTATGAAAAAATCTGATGTGTCCACGTTGTGTTTTGGGCCATTTCCTTTCGTGTGCGCTAGTCCTACCCACACAAGTGAGGTATCATTTTTTTCGGGAGACTTGGGGGAACGCTGGGTGGAAGAAAATTTGTGGCTCCTCTCTGATTACAGAACTTTCTGTCACCAAAATGTGAGAAAAATGTGTTTTGTTAGCCACATTGTGAGGTTTGCAAAGGATTCTGGGTAACAAAACCTGGTCAGAGCCCCACAAGTCACCCCATCTTGGATTCCCCTAGGTCTCTAGTTTTTAAAAATTCATAGGTTTGGTAGGTTTCCCTAGGTGCCGGCTGAGCTAGAGGCCAAAATCTACAGGCAGGCACTTTGCAAAAAACACCTCTGTTTTCTTTCAAAAAATGTGATGTGTCCACTTTGCGTTTTGGGGCATTTCCTGTCGCGGGCGCTAGGCCTACCCACAGAAGTGAGCTACCATTTTTATCGAGAGAGTTAGGGGAACGCTGGGCGGAAGGAAATTTGTGGCTCCTCTCAGATTCCAGAACTTTCTGTCACCGAAATGAGGGGAAAAAGTGTTTTATTGGCCAAATTTTGATGTTTGCAAAGGATTCTGGTAACATAACCTGGTCAGAGCCCCGCAAGTCACCCCATCTTGGATTCCCCTGGGTTTCTAGTTTTCAAAAATGTGCTGGTTTGCTAGGTTTCCCCAGGTGCCGGATGAGCTACAGGCCAAAATCCAAAGGTAGGCACTGTTTTCTATGAAAAAATGTGATGTGTCCACGTTGTGTCTTGGGCCATTTCCTTTTGTGGGCGCTAGTCATACCCACACAAGTTAGGTATCATTTTTATCGGGAGACTTGGGGCAACGCTGGGTGGAAGAAAATTTGTGGCTCCTCTCTGATTACAGAACTTTCTGTCACCAAAATGTGAGAAAAATGTGTTTTGTTAGCCACATTGTGAGGTTTGCAAAGGATTCTGGGTAACAAAACCTGGTCAGAGCCCCACAAGTCACCCCATCTTGGATTCCCCTAGGTCTCTAGTTTTTAAAAATTCATAGGTTTGGTAGGTTTCCCTAGGTGCCGGCTGAGCTAGAGGCCAAAATCTACAGGCAGGCACTTTGCAAAAAACACCTCTGTTTTCTTTCAAAAAATGTGATGTGTCCACTTTGCGTTTTGGGGCATTTCCTGTCGCGGGCGCTAGGCCTACCCACAGAAGTGAGCTACCATTTTTATCGAGAGAGTTAGGGGAACGCTGGGCGGAAGGAAATTTGTGGCTCCTGTCAGATTCCAGAACTTTCTGTCACCGAAATGAGGGGAAAAAGTGTTTTATTGGCCAAATTTTGATGTTTGCAAAGGATTCTGGTAACATAACCTGGTCAGAGCCCCGCAAGTCACCCCATCTTGGATTCCCCTGGGTTTCTAGTTTTCAAAAATATGCTGGTTTGCTAGGTTTCCCCAGGTGCCGGATGAGCTACAGGCCAAAATCCAAAGGTAGGCACTGTTTTCTATGAAAAAATGTGATGTGTCCACGTTCATAGGTTTGGTAGGTTTCCCTAGGTGCCGGCTGAGCTAGAGGCCAAAATCTACAGGCAGGCACTTTGCAAAAAACACCTCTGTTTTCTTTCAAAAAATGTGATGTGTCCACTTTGCGTTTTGGGGCATTTCCTGTCGCGGGCGCTAGGCCTACCCACAGAAGTGAGCTACCATTTTTATCGAGAGAGTTAGGGGAACGCTGGGCGGAAGGAAATTTGTGGCTCCTGTCAGATTCCAGAACTTTCTGTCACCGAAAAGAGTGGAAAAGGTGTTTTATTGGCCAAATTTTGATGTTTGCAAAGGATTCTGGTAACATAACCTGGTCAGAGCCCCGCAAGTCACCCCATCTTGGATTCCCCTGGGTTTCTAGTTTTCAAAAATGTGCTGGTTTGCTAGGTTTCCCCAGGTGCCGGATGAGCTACAGGCCAAAATCCAAAGGTAGGCACTGTTTTCTATGAAAAAATGTGATGTGTCCACGTTGTGTTTTGGGCCATTTCCTTTTGTGGGCGCTAGTCATACCCACACAAGTTAGGTATCATTTTTATCGGGAGACTTGGGGCAACGCTGGGTGGAAGGAAATTTGTGGCTCCTCTCTGATTCCAGAACTTTCTGTCACCAAAATGTGAGGAAAATGTGTTTTTTTAGCCAAATTGTGAGGTTTGCAAAGGATTCTGAGTAACAAAACCTGGTCAGAGCCCCACAAGTCACCCCATCTTGGATTCCCCTAGGTCTCTAGTTTTAAAAAAATGCATAGGTTTGGTAGGTTTCCCTAGTTGCCGGCTGAGCTAGAGGCCAAAATCTACAGGTAGGCACTTTGCAAAAAACACCTCTGTTTTCTTTAAAAAAATGTGATGTGTCCACTTTGCGTTTTGGGGCATTTCCTGTCGCGGGCGCTAGGCCTACCCACAGAAGTGAGCTACCATTTTTATCGAGAGAGTTAGGGGAACGCTGGGCGGAAGGAAATTTGTGGCTCCTGTCAGATTCCAGAACTTTCTGTCACCGAAATGAGTGGAAAAAGTGTTTTATTGGCCAAATTTTGATGTTTGCAAAGGATTCTGGGTAACATAACCTGGTCAGAGCCCCGCAAGTCACCCCATCGTGGATTCCCCTGGGTTTCTAGTTTTGAAAAATGTACTGATTTGCTAGGTTTCCCCAGGTGCCGGCTGAGCTACAGGCCAAAATCCACAGGTAGGCACTGTTTTCTATGAAAAAATCTGATGTGTCCACGTTGTGTTTTGGGCCATTTCCTTTCGTGTGCGCTAGTCCTACCCACACAAGTGAGGTATCATTTTTTTCGGGAGACTTGGGGGAACGCTGGGTGGAAGAAAATTTGTGGCTCCTCTCTGATTACAGAACTTTCTGTCACCAAAATGTGAGAAAAATGTGTTTTGTTAGCCACATTGTGAGGTTTGCAAAGGATTCTGGGTAACAAAACCTGGTCAGAGCCCCACAAGTCACCCCATCTTGGATTCCCCTAGGTCTCTAGTTTTTAAAAATTCATAGGTTTGGTAGGTTTCCCTAGGTGCCGGCTGAGCTAGAGGCCAAAATCTACAGACAGGCACTTTGCAAAAAACACCTCTGTTTTCTTTAAAAAAATGTGATGTGTCCACTTTGCGTTTTGGGGCATTTCCTGTCACGGGCGCTAGGCCTACCCACAGAAGTGAGCTACCATTTTTATCGAGAGAGTTAGGGGAACGCTGGGCGGAAGGAAATTTGTGGCTCCTGTCAGATTCCAGAACTTTCTGTCACCGAAATGAGGGGAAAAAGTGTTTTATTGGCCAAATTTTGATGTTTGCAAAGGATTCTGGTAACATAACCTGGTCAGAGCCCCGCAAGTCACCCCATCTTGGATTCCCCTGGGTTTCTAGTTTTCAAAAATGTGCTGGTTTGCTAGGTTTCCCCAGGTGCCGGATGAGCTACAGGCCAAAATCCAAAGGTAGGCACTGTTTTCTATGAAAAAATGTGATGTGTCCACGTTGTGTCTTGGGCCATTTCCTTTTGTGGGCGCTAGTCATACCCACACAAGTTAGGTATCATTTTTATCGGGAGACTTGGGGCAACGCTGGGTGGAAGGAAATTTGTGGCTCCTCTCTGATTCCAGAACTTTCTGTCACCAAAATGTGAGGAAAATGTGTTTTTTTAGCCAAATTTTGAGGTTTGCAAAGGATTCTGAGTAACAAAACCTGGTCAGAGCCCCACAAGTCACCCCATCTTGGATTCCCCTAGGTCTCTAGTTTTCAAAAATGCATAGGTTTGGTATGTTTCCCTAGTTGCCGGCTGAGCTAGAGGCCAAAATCTACAGGTAGGCACTTTGCAAAAAACACCTCTGTTTTCTTTCAAAAAATGTGATGTGTCCACTTTGCGTTTTGGGGCATTTCCTGTCGCGGGCGCTAGGCCTACCCACAGAAGTGAGCTACCATTTTTATCGAGAGAGTTAGGGGAACACTGGGCGGAAGGAAATTTGTGGCTCCTGTCAGATTCCAGAACTTTCTGTCACCGAAATGAGTGGAAAAAGTGTTTTATTGGCCAAATTTTTATGTTTGCAAAGGATTCTGGTAACACAACCTGGTCAGAGCCCCACAAGTCACCCCATCTTGGATTCCCCTGGGTTTTTAGTTTTCAAAAATGTGCTGGTTTGCTAGGTTTCCCCAGGTGCCGGATGAGCTACAGGCCAAAATCCAAAGGTAGGCACTGTTTTCTATGAAAAAATTTGATGTGTCCACGTTGTGTTTTGGGCCATTTCCTTTTGTGGGCGCTAGTCATACCCACACAAGTTAGGTATCATTTTTATCGGGAGACTTGGGGCAACGCTGGGTGGAAGGAAATTTGTGGCTCCTCTCTGATTCCAGAACTTTCTGTCACCAAAGTGTGAGGAAAATGTGTTTTTTTAGCCAAATTTTGAGGTTTGCAAAGGATTCTGGGTAACAAAACCTGGTCAGAGCCCCACAAGTCACCCTATCTTGGATTCCCCTAGGTCTCTAGTTTTCAAAAATGCATAGGTTTGGTAAGTTTCCCTAGTTGCCGGCTGAGCTAGAGGCCAAAATCTACAGGTAGGCACTTTGCAAAAAACACCTCTGTATTCTGTAAAAAAATGTGATGTGTCCACGTTGCGTTTTGGGCCATTTCCTGTCACGGGCGCTAGGCCTACCCACAGAAGTGAGCTACCATTTTTATCGAGAGAGTTAGGGGAACGCTGGGCGGAAGGAAATTTGTGGCTCCTGTCAGATTCCAGAACTTTCTGTCACCGAAATGAGGGGAAAAAGTGTTTTATTGGCCAAATTTTGATGTTTGCAAAGGATTCTGGTAACATAACCTGGTCAGAGCCCCGCAAGTCACCCCATCTTGGATTCCCCTGGGTTTCTAGTTTTCAAAAATGTGCTGGTTTGCTAGGTTTCCCCAGGTGCCGGATGAGCTACAGGCCAAAATCCAAAGGTAGGCACTGTTTTCTATGAAAAAATGTGATGTGTCCACGTTGTGTCTTGGGCCATTTCCTTTTGTGGGCGCTAGTCATACCCACACAAGTTAGGTATCATTTTTATCGGGAGACTTGGGGCAACGCTGGGTGGAAGGAAATTTGTGGCACCTCTCTGATTCCAGAACTTTCTGTCACCAAAATGTGAGGAAAATGTGTTTTTTTAGCCAAATTTTGAGGTTTGCAAAGGATTCTGAGTAACAAAACCTGGTCAGAGCCCCACAAGTCACCCCATCTTGGATTCCCCTAGGTCTCTAGTTTTCAAAAATGCATAGGTTTGGTATGTTTCCCTAGTTGCCGGCTGAGCTAGAGGCCAAAATCTACAGGTAGGCACTTTGCAAAAAACACCTCTGTTTTCTTTCAAAAAATGTGATGTGTCCACTTTGCGTTTTGGGGCATTTCCTGTCGCGGGCGCTAGGCCTACCCACAGAAGTGAGCTACCATTTTTATCGAGAGAGTTAGGGGAACACTGGGCGGAAGGAAATTTGTGGCTCCTGTCAGATTCCAGAACTTTCTGTCACCGAAATGAGTGGAAAAAGTGTTTTATTGGCCAAATTTTGATGTTTGCAAAGGATTCTGGTAACATAACCTGGTCAGAGCCCCACAAGTCACCCCATCTTGGATTCCCCTGGGTTTTTAGTTTTCAAAAATGTGCTGGTTTGCTAGGTTTCCCCAGGTGCCGGATGAGCTACAGGCCAAAATCCAAAGGTAGGCACTGTTTTCTATGAAAAAATTTGATGTGTCCACGTTGTGTTTTGGGCCATTTCCTTTTGTGGGCGCTAGTCATACCCACACAAGTTAGGTATCATTTTTATCGGGAGACTTGGGGCAACGCTGGGTGGAAGGAAATTTGTGGCTCCTCTCTGATTCCAGAACTTTCTGTCACCAAAGTGTGAGGAAAATGTGTTTTTTTAGCCAAATTTTGAGGTTTGCAAAGGATTCTGGGTAACAAAACCTGGTCAGAGCCCCACAAGTCACCCTATCTTGGATTCCCCTAGGTCTCTAGTTTTCAAAAATGCATAGGTTTGGTAAGTTTCCCTAGTTGCCGGCTGAGCTAGAGGCCAAAATCTACAGGTAGGCACTTTGCAAAAAACACCTCTGTATTCTGTAAAAAAATGTGATGTGTCCACGTTGCGTTTTGGGCCATTTCCTGTCGCGGGCGCTAGGCCTACCCACAGAAGTGAGGTACCATTTGTATCAAGAGACTTTGAGGAACTCTGGGTGGAAGGAAATTTGTGGCTCCTTTCAGATTCCAGAACTTTCTGTCACCTAAATGAGAGGAAAAAGTGTTTTTTTGGCCAAATTTTGATGTTTGCAAAGGATTCTGGGTAACATAACCTGGTCAGAGCCCCGCAAGTCACCCCATCTTGGATTCCCCTAGGTCTCTAGTTTTTAAAAATTCATAGGTTTGGTAGGTTTCCCTAGGTGCCGGCTGAGCTAGAGGCCAAAATCTACAGGCAGGCACTTTGCAAAAAACACCTCTGTTTTCTTTCAAAAAATGTGATGTGTCCACTTTGCGTTTTGGGGCATTTCCTGTCGCGGGCGCTAGGCCTACCCACAGAAGTGAGCTACCATTTTTATCGAGAGAGTTAGGGGAACGCTGGGCGGAAGGAAATTTGTGGCTCCTGTCAGACTCCAGAACTTTATGTCACCGAAAAGAGTGGAAAAAGTGCTTTATTGGCCAAATTTTGATGTTTGCAAAGGATTCTGGTAACATAACCTGGTCAGAGCCCCGCAAGTCACCCCATCTTGGATTCCCCTGGGTTTCTAGTTTTCAAAAATGTGCTGGTTTGCTAGGTTTCCCCAGGTGCCGGATGAGCTACAGGCCAAAATCCAAAGGTAGGCACTGTTTTCTATGAAAAAATGTGATGTGTCCACGTTGTGTTTTGGGCCATTTCATTTTGTGGGCGCTAGTCATACCCACACAAGTTAGGTATCATTTTTATCGGGAGACTTGGGGCAACGCTGGGTGGAAGGAAATTTGTGGCTCCTCTCTGATTCCAGAACTTTCTGTCACCAAAATGTGAGGAAAATGTGTTTTTTTAGCCAAATTGTGAGGTTAGCAAAGGATTCTGAGTAACAAAACCTGGTCAGAGCCCCACAAGTCACCCCATCTTGGATTCCCCTAGGTCTCTAGTTTAAAAAAATGCATAGGTTTGGTAGGTTTCCCTAGTTGCCGGCTGAGCTAGAGGCCAAAATCTACAGGTAGGCACTTTGCAAAAAACACCTCTGTTTTCTTTAAAAAAATGTGATGTGTCCACTTTGCGTTTTGGGGCATTTCCTGTCGCGGGTGCTAGGCCTAACCACAGAAGTGAGCTACCATTTTTATCGAGAGAGTTAGGGGAACGCTGGGCGGAAGGAAATTTGTGGCTCCTGTCAGATTCCAGAACTTTCTGTCACCGAAATGAGTGGAAAAAGTGTTTTATTGGCCAAATTTTGATGTTTGCAAAGGATTCTGGTAACATAACCTGGTCAGAGCCCCACAAGTCACCCCATCTTGGATTCCCCTGGGTTTTTAGTTTTCAAAAATGTGCTGGTTTGCTAGGTTTCCCAAGGTGCCGGATGAGCTACAGGCCAAAATCCAAAGGTAGGCACTATTTTCTATGAAAAAATTTGATGTGTCCACGTTGTGTTTTGGGCCATTTCCTTTTGTGGGCGCTAGTCATACCCACACAAGTTAGGTATCATTTTTATCGGGAGACTTGGGGCAACGCTGGGTGGAAGGAAATTTGTGGCTCCTCTCTGATTCCAGAACTTTCTGTCACCAAAATGTGAGGAAAATGTGTTTTTTTAGCCAAATTTTGAGGTTTGCAAAGGATTCTGGGTAACAAAACCTGGTCAGAGCCCCACAAGTCACCCCATCTTGGATTCCCCTAGGTCTCTAGTTTTCAAAAATGCATAGGTTTGGTAGGTTTCCCTAGTTGCCGGCTGAGCTAGAGGCCAAAATCTACAGGTAGGCACTTTGCAAAAAACACCTCTGTTTTCTGTAAAAAAATGTGATGTGTCCACATTGCGTTTTGGGCCATTTCCTGTCGCGGGCGCTAGGCCTACCCACAGAAGTGAGGTACCATTTGTATCAAGAGACTTTGAGGAACTCTGGGTGGAAGGAAATTTGTGGCTTCTCTCAGATTCCAGAACTTTCTGTCACCTAAATGAGAGGAAAAAGTGTTTTTTTGGCCAAATGTTGATGTTTGCAAAGGATTCTGGGTAACATAACCTGGTCAGAGCCCCGCAAGTCACCCCATCTTGGATTCCCCTAGGTCTCTAGTTTTTAAAAATTCATAGGTTTGGTAGGTTTCCCTAGGTGCCGGCTGAGCTAGAGGCCAAAATCTACAGGCAGGCACTTTGCAAAAAACACCTCTGTTTTCTTTCAAAAAATGTGATGTGTCCACTTTGCGTTTTGGGGCATTTCCTGTCGCGGGCGCTAGGCCTACCCACAGAAGTGAGCTACCATTTTTATCGAGAGAGTTAGGGGAACGCTGGGCGGAAGGAAATTTGTGGCTCCTGTCAGACTCCAGAACTTTATGTCACCGAAAAGAGTGGAAAAAGTGCTTTATTGGCCAAATTTTGATGTTTGCAAAGGATTCTGGTAACATAACCTGGTCAGAGCCCCGCAAGTCACCCCATCTTGGATTCCCCTGGGTTTCTAGTTTTCAAAAATGTGCTGGTTTGCTAGGTTTCCCCAGGTGCCGGATGAGCTACAGGCCAAAATCCAAAGGTAGGCACTGTTTTCTATGAAAAAATGTGATGTGTCCACGTTGTGTTTTGGGCCATTTCATTTTGTGGGCGCTAGTCATACCCACACAAGTTAGGTATCATTTTTATCGGGAGACTTGGGGCAACGCTGGGTGGAAGGAAATTTGTGGCTCCTCTCTGATTCCAGAACTTTCTGTCACCAAAATGTGAGGAAAATGTGTTTTTTTAGCCAAATTGTGAGGTTTGCAAAGGATTCTGAGTAACAAAACCTGGTCAGAGCCCCACAAGTCACCCCATCTTAGATTCCCCTAGGTCTCTAGTTTTAAAAAATGCATAGGTTTGGTAGGTTTCCCTAGTTGCCGGCTGAGCTAGAGACCAAAATCTACAGGTAGGCACTTTGCAAAAAACACCTCTGTTTTCTTTAAAAAAATGTGATGTGTCCACTTTGCGTTTTGGGGCATTTCCTGTCGCGGGCGCTAGGCCTACCCACAGAAGTGAGCTACCATTTTTATCGAGAGAGTTAGGGGAACGCTGGGCGGAAGGAAATTTGTGGCTCCTGTCAGATTCCAGAACTTTCTGTCACCGAAATGAGTGGAAAAAGTGTTTTATTGGCCAAATTTTGATGTTTGCAAAGGATTCTGGTAACATAACCTGGTCAGAGCCCCGCAAGTCACCCCATCTTGGATTCCCCTGGGTTTCTAGTTTTCAAAAATGTGCTGGTTTGCTAGGTTTCCCCAGGTGCCGGATGAGCTACAGGCCAAAATCCAAAGGTAGGCACTGTTTTCTATGAAAAAACGTGATGTGTCCACGTTGTGTTTTGGGCCATTTCCTTTTGTGGGCGCTAGTCATACCCACACAAGTTAGGTATCATTTTTATCGGGAGACTTGGGGGAACGCTGGGTGGAAGGAAATTTGTGGCTCCTCTCTGATTCCAGAACTTTCTGTCACCAAAATGTGAGGAAAATGTGTTTTTTTGGCCAAATTTTGAGGTTTGCAAAGGATTCTGGGTAACAAAACCTGGTCAGAGCCCCACAAGTCACCCCATCTTGGATTCCCCTAGGTCTCTAGTTTTAAAAAAATGCATAGGTTTGGTAGGTTTCCCTAGTTGCCGGCTGAGCTAGGGGCCAAAATCTACAGGTAGGCACTTTGCAAAAAACACCTCTGTTTTCTGTAAAAAAATGTGATGTGTCCACGTTGCGTTTTGGGCCATTTCCTGTCGCGGGCGCTAGGCCTACCCACAGAAGTGAGGTACCATTTGTATCGAGAGACTTTGAGGAACTCTGGGTGGAAGGAAATTTGTGGCTCCTCTCAGATTCCAGAACTTTCTGTCACCTAAATGAGAGGAAAAAGTGTTTTTTTGGCCAAATTTTGATGTTTGCAAAGGATTCTGGGTAACATAACCTGGTCAGAGCCCCGCAAGTCACCCCATCTTGGATTCCCCTGGGTTTCTAGTTTTCAAAAATGTACTGATTTGCTATGTTTCCCCAGGTGCCGGCTGAGCTAGAGTCCAAAATCCACAGGTAGGCACTGTTTTCTAGGAAAAAATGTGATGTGTCCACGTTGCGTTTTGGGCCATTTCCTTTCGTGGGCGCTAGTCCTACCCACACAAGTGAGGTATAATTTTTATCGGGAGACTTGGGGGAACGCTGGCTGGAAGGAAATTTGTGGCTTCTCTCTGATTCCAGAACTTTCTGTCACCAAAATGTGAGGAAAATGTGTTTTTTTAGCCACATTTTGAGGTTTGCAAAGGATTCTGGGTAACAGAACCTGGTCAGAGCCCCGCAAGTCACCCCATCTTGGATTCCCCTAGGTCTCTAGTTTTCAGAAATGCACAGGTTTGGTAGGTTTCCCTAGGTGCCGGCTGAGCTAGAGTCCAAAATCTACAGGTAGACACTTTACAAAAAACACCTCTGTTTTCTTTCAAAAAATGTGATGTGTCCACGTTGCGTTTTGGGGCATTTCCTGTCGCGAGTGCTAGGCCTACCCACACAAGTGAGGTATCATTTTTATCGGGAGACTTGGGGGAACGCTGGGTGGAAGGAAATTTGTGGCTCCTCTCTGATTCACCAAAATGTGAGGAAAATGTGGTTTTTTAGCCAAAGTTTGAGGTTTGCAAAGGATTCTGGGTAACAGAACCTGGTCAGAGCCCCACAAGTCACCCCATCTTGGATTCCCCTAGGTCTCTAGTTTTAAAAAATGCATAGGTGCTGGCTGAACTAGAGGCCAAAATCTACAGATAGGCACTTTGCAAAAAACACCTCTGTTTTCTTTAAAAAAATGTGATGTGGACTTTCTAACAGAACCTGGTCAGAGCCCCACAAGTCACCCCATCTTGGATTCCCCTAGGTCTCTAGTTTTAAAAAATGCACAGGTTTGGTAGGTTTCCCTAGGTGCCAGCTGAGCTAGAGGCCAAAATCTACAGGTAGGCACTTTGGAAAAAAACCTCTGTTTTCTTTAAAAAAATGTGACGTGTCCACGTTGTGTTATGGGCCATTTCCTGTCGCAGGCGCTAGGCCTACCCACAGAAGTGAGGTACCATTTGTATCGAGAGAGTTAGGGGAGCGCTGGGTGGAAGGAAATTTGTGGCTCCTCTCTGATTGCAGGACTTTCTGTCACCAAAATGTGAGGAAAACGAGTTTTTTTGGCCAAATGTTGATGTTTACAAAGGATTCTGGGTAACAAAACCTGGTCAGAGCCCCGCAAGTCACCCCATCTTGGATTCCCCTGGGTTTCTAGTTTTCAAAAATGTACTGGTTTGCTAGGTGTCCCCAGGTGCCGGCTGAGCTAGAGTCCAAAATCCACAAGTAGGCACTGTTTTCTATGAAAAAATCTGATGTGTCCACGTTGTGTTTTGGGCCATTTCCTTTCGTGGGCGCTAGTCCTACCCACACAAGTGAGGTATCATTTTCTTCGGGAGACTTGGGGGAACGCTGGGTGGAAGAAAATTTGTGGCTCCTCTCTGATTCCAGAACTTTCTGTCACCAAAATGTGAGAAAAATTTGTTTTCTTAGCCAAATTTTGAGGTTTGTAAAGGATTCTGGGTAACAAAACCTGGTCAGAGACCCACAAGTCACCCCATCTTGGATTCCCCTAGATCTCTAGTTTATAAAAATTCATAGGTTTGGTAGGTTTCCCTAGGTGCCGGCTGGGCCAGAGGCCAAAATCTACAGGTAGGCTCTTTGCAAAAAACACATCTGTTTTCTTTAAAAAAAATTGATGTGTCCACTTTGCGTTTTGTGGCATTTCCTGTTGCGGGCGCTAGGCCTACCCACAGAAGTGAGCTACCATTTTTATCGAGAGAGTTAGGGGAACGCTGGGCGGAAGGAAATTTGTGGCTCCTGTCAGATTCCAGAACTTTCTGTCACCGAAATGAGTGGAAAAAGTGTTTTATTGGCCAAATTTTGATGTTTGCAAAGGATTCTGGGTAACATAACCTGGTCAGAGCCCCGCAAGTCACCCCATCTTGGATTCCCCTGGGTTTCTAGTTTTGAAAAATGTACTGAATTGCTAGGTTTCCCTAGGTGCCGGCTGAGCTACAGGCCAAAATCCACAGGTAGGCACTGTTTTCTATGAAAAAATCTGATGTGTCCACGTTGTGTTTTGGGCCTTTTCCTTTCGTGTGCGCTAGTCCTACCCACACAAGTGAGGTATCATTTTTTTCGGGAGACTTGGGGGAACGCTGGGTGGAAGAAAATTTGTGGCTCCTCTCTGATTACAGAACTTTCTGTCACCAAAATGTGAGACAAATGTGTTTTGTTAGCCACATTGTGAGGTTTGCAAAGGATTCTGGGTAACAAAACCTGGTCAGAGCCCCACAAGTCACCCCATCTTGGATTCCCCTAGGTCTCTAGTTTTTAAAAATTCATAGGTTTGGTAGGTTTCCCTAGGTGCCGGCTGAGCTAGAGGCCAAAATCTACAGGCAGGCACTTTGCAAAAAACACCTCTGTTTTCTTTCAAAAAATGTGATGTGTCCACTTTGCGTTTTGGGGCATTTCCTGTTGCGGGCGCTAGGCCTACCCACAGAAGTGAGCTACCATTTTTATCGAGAGAGTTAGGGGAACGCTGGGCGGAAGGAAATTTGTGGCTCCTGTCAGATTCCAGAACTTTCTGTCACCGAAATGAGGGGAAAAAGTGTTTTATTGGCCAAATTTTGATGTTTGCAAAGGATTCTGGTAACATAACCTGGTCAGAGCCCCGCAAGTCACCCCATCTTGGATTCCCCTGGGTTTTTAGTTTTCAAAAATGTGCTGGTTTGCTAGGTTTCCCCAGGTGCCGGATGAGCTACAGGCCAAAATCCAAAGGTAGGCACTGTTTTCTATGAAAAAATTTGATGTGTCCACGTTGTGTTTTGGGCCATTTCTTGTCGCGGGCGCTAGGCCTACCCACAGAAGTGAGGTACCATTTGTATCAAGAGACTTTGAGGAACTCTGGGTGGAAGGAAATTTGTGGCTTCTCTCAGATTCCAGAACTTTCTGTCACCTAAATGAGAGGAAAAAGTGTTTTTTTGGCCAAATGTTGATGTTTGCAAAGGATTCTGGGTAACATAACCTGGTCAGAGCCCCGCAAGTCACCCCATCTTGGATTCCCCTAGGTCTCTAGTTTTTAAAAATTCATAGGTTTGGTAGGTTTCCCTAGGTGCCGGCTGAGCTAGAGGCCAAAATCTACAGGCAGGCACTTTGCAAAAAACACCTCTGTTTTCTTTCAAAAAATGTGATGTGTCCACTTTGCGTTTTGGGGCATTTCCTGTCGCGGGCGCTAGGCCTACCCACAGAAGTGAGCTACCATTTTTATCGAGAGAGTTAGGGGAACGCTGGGCGGAAGGAAATTTGTGGCTCCTGTCAGACTCCAGAACTTTATGTCACCGAAAAGAGTGGAAAAAGTGCTTTATTGGCCAAATTTTGATGTTTGCAAAGGATTCTGGTAACATAACCTGGTCAGAGCCCCGCAAGTCACCCCATCTTGGATTCCCCTGGGTTTCTAGTTTTCAAAAATGTGCTGGTTTGCTAGGTTTCCCCAGGTGCCGGATGAGCTACAGGCCAAAATCCAAAGGTAGGCACTGTTTTCTATGAAAAAATGTGATGTGTCCACGTTGTGTTTTGGGCCATTTCATTTTGTGGGCGCTAGTCATACCCACACAAGTTAGGTATCATTTTTATCGGGAGACTTGGGGCAACGCTGGGTGGAAGGAAATTTGTGGCTCCTCTCTGATTCCAGAACTTTCTGTCACCAAAATGTGAGGAAAATGTGTTTTTTTAGCCAAATTGTGAGGTTTGCAAAGGATTCTGAGTAACAAAACCTGGTCAGAGCCCCACAAGTCACCCCATCTTAGATTCCCCTAGGTCTCTAGTTTTAAAAAATGCATAGGTTTGGTAGGTTTCCCTAGTTGCCGGCTGAGCTAGAGACCAAAATCTACAGGTAGGCACTTTGCAAAAAACACCTCTGTTTTCTTTAAAAAAATGTGATGTGTCCACTTTGCGTTTTGGGGCATTTCCTGTCGCGGGCGCTAGGCCTACCCACAGAAGTGAGCTACCATTTTTATCGAGAGAGTTAGGGGAACGCTGGGCGGAAGGAAATTTGTGGCTCCTGTCAGATTCCAGAACTTTCTGTCACCGAAATGAGTGGAAAAAGTGTTTTATTGGCCAAATTTTGATGTTTGCAAAGGATTCTGGTAACATAACCTGGTCAGAGCCCCGCAAGTCACCCCATCTTGGATTCCCCTGGGTTTCTAGTTTTCAAAAATGTGCTGGTTTGCTAGGTTTCCCCAGGTGCCGGATGAGCTACAGGCCAAAATCCAAAGGTAGGCACTGTTTTCTATGAAAAAACGTGATGTGTCCACGTTGTGTTTTGGGCCATTTCCTTTTGTGGGCGCTAGTCATACCCACACAAGTTAGGTATCATTTTTATCGGGAGACTTGGGGGAACGCTGGGTGGAAGGAAATTTGTGGCTCCTCTCTGATTCCAGAACTTTCTGTCACCAAAATGTGAGGAAAATGTGTTTTTTTGGCCAAATTTTGAGGTTTGCAAAGGATTCTGGGTAACAAAACCTGGTCAGAGCCCCACAAGTCACCCCATCTTGGATTCCCCTAGGTCTCTAGTTTTAAAAAAATGCATAGGTTTGGTAGGTTTCCCTAGTTGCCGGCTGAGCTAGGGGCCAAAATCTACAGGTAGGCACTTTGCAAAAAACACCTCTGTTTTCTGTAAAAAAATGTGATGTGTCCACGTTGCGTTTTGGGCCATTTCCTGTCGCGGGCGCTAGGCCTACCCACAGAAGTGAGGTACCATTTGTATCGAGAGACTTTGAGGAACTCTGGGTGGAAGGAAATTTGTGGCTCCTCTCAGATTCCAGAACTTTCTGTCACCTAAATGAGAGGAAAAAGTGTTTTTTTGGCCAAATTTTGATGTTTGCAAAGGATTCTGGGTAACATAACCTGGTCAGAGCCCCGCAAGTCACCCCATCTTGGATTCCCCTGGGTTTCTAGTTTTCAAAAATGTACTGATTTGCTATGTTTCCCCAGGTGCCGGCTGAGCTAGAGTCCAAAATCCACAGGTAGGCACTGTTTTCTAGGAAAAAATGTGATGTGTCCACGTTGCGTTTTGGGCCATTTCCTTTCGTGGGCGCTAGTCCTACCCACACAAGTGAGGTATAATTTTTATCGGGAGACTTGGGGGAACGCTGGCTGGAAGGAAATTTGTGGCTTCTCTCTGATTCCAGAACTTTCTGTCACCAAAATGTGAGGAAAATGTGTTTTTTTAGCCACATTTTGAGGTTTGCAAAGGATTCTGGGTAACAGAACCTGGTCAGAGCCCCGCAAGTCACCCCATCTTGGATTCCCCTAGGTCTCTAGTTTTCAGAAATGCACAGGTTTGGTAGGTTTCCCTAGGTGCCGGCTGAGCTAGAGTCCAAAATCTACAGGTAGACACTTTACAAAAAACACCTCTGTTTTCTTTCAAAAAATGTGATGTGTCCACGTTGCGTTTTGGGGCATTTCCTGTCGCGAGTGCTAGGCCTACCCACACAAGTGAGGTATCATTTTTATCGGGAGACTTGGGGGAACGCTGGGTGGAAGGAAATTTGTGGCTCCTCTCTGATTCACCAAAATGTGAGGAAAATGTGGTTTTTTAGCCAAAGTTTGAGGTTTGCAAAGGATTCTGGGTAACAGAACCTGGTCAGAGCCCCACAAGTCACCCCATCTTGGATTCCCCTAGGTCTCTAGTTTTAAAAAATGCATAGGTGCTGGCTGAACTAGAGGCCAAAATCTACAGATAGGCACTTTGCAAAAAACACCTCTGTTTTCTTTAAAAAAATGTGATGTGGACTTTCTAACAGAACCTGGTCAGAGCCCCACAAGTCACCCCATCTTGGATTCCCCTAGGTCTCTAGTTTTAAAAAATGCACAGGTTTGGTAGGTTTCCCTAGGTGCCAGCTGAGCTAGAGGCCAAAATCTACAGGTAGGCACTTTGGAAAAAAACCTCTGTTTTCTTTAAAAAAATGTGACGTGTCCACGTTGTGTTATGGGCCATTTCCTGTCGCAGGCGCTAGGCCTACCCACAGAAGTGAGGTACCATTTGTATCGAGAGAGTTAGGGGAGCGCTGGGTGGAAGGAAATTTGTGGCTCCTCTCTGATTGCAGGACTTTCTGTCACCAAAATGTGAGGAAAACGAGTTTTTTTGGCCAAATGTTGATGTTTACAAAGGATTCTGGGTAACAAAACCTGGTCAGAGCCCCGCAAGTCACCCCATCTTGGATTCCCCTGGGTTTCTAGTTTTCAAAAATGTACTGGTTTGCTAGGTGTCCCCAGGTGCCGGCTGAGCTAGAGTCCAAAATCCACAAGTAGGCACTGTTTTCTATGAAAAAATCTGATGTGTCCACGTTGTGTTTTGGGCCATTTCCTTTCGTGGGCGCTAGTCCTACCCACACAAGTGAGGTATCATTTTCTTCGGGAGACTTGGGGGAACGCTGGGTGGAAGAAAATTTGTGGCTCCTCTCTGATTCCAGAACTTTCTGTCACCAAAATGTGAGAAAAATTTGTTTTCTTAGCCAAATTTTGAGGTTTGTAAAGGATTCTGGGTAACAAAACCTGGTCAGAGACCCACAAGTCACCCCATCTTGGATTCCCCTAGATCTCTAGTTTATAAAAATTCATAGGTTTGGTAGGTTTCCCTAGGTGCCGGCTGGGCCAGAGGCCAAAATCTACAGGTAGGCTCTTTGCAAAAAACACATCTGTTTTCTTTAAAAAAAATTGATGTGTCCACTTTGCGTTTTGTGGCATTTCCTGTTGCGGGCGCTAGGCCTACCCACAGAAGTGAGCTACCATTTTTATCGAGAGAGTTAGGGGAACGCTGGGCGGAAGGAAATTTGTGGCTCCTGTCAGATTCCAGAACTTTCTGTCACCGAAATGAGTGGAAAAAGTGTTTTATTGGCCAAATTTTGATGTTTGCAAAGGATTCTGGGTAACATAACCTGGTCAGAGCCCCGCAAGTCACCCCATCTTGGATTCCCCTGGGTTTCTAGTTTTGAAAAATGTACTGAATTGCTAGGTTTCCCTAGGTGCCGGCTGAGCTACAGGCCAAAATCCACAGGTAGGCACTGTTTTCTATGAAAAAATCTGATGTGTCCACGTTGTGTTTTGGGCCTTTTCCTTTCGTGTGCGCTAGTCCTACCCACACAAGTGAGGTATCATTTTTTTCGGGAGACTTGGGGGAACGCTGGGTGGAAGAAAATTTGTGGCTCCTCTCTGATTACAGAACTTTCTGTCACCAAAATGTGAGACAAATGTGTTTTGTTAGCCACATTGTGAGGTTTGCAAAGGATTCTGGGTAACAAAACCTGGTCAGAGCCCCACAAGTCACCCCATCTTGGATTCCCCTAGGTCTCTAGTTTTTAAAAATTCATAGGTTTGGTAGGTTTCCCTAGGTGCCGGCTGAGCTAGAGGCCAAAATCTACAGGCAGGCACTTTGCAAAAAACACCTCTGTTTTCTTTCAAAAAATGTGATGTGTCCACTTTGCGTTTTGGGGCATTTCCTGTTGCGGGCGCTAGGCCTACCCACAGAAGTGAGCTACCATTTTTATCGAGAGAGTTAGGGGAACGCTGGGCGGAAGGAAATTTGTGGCTCCTGTCAGATTCCAGAACTTTCTGTCACCGAAATGAGGGGAAAAAGTGTTTTATTGGCCAAATTTTGATGTTTGCAAAGGATTCTGGTAACATAACCTGGTCAGAGCCCCGCAAGTCACCCCATCTTGGATTCCCCTGGGTTTTTAGTTTTCAAAAATGTGCTGGTTTGCTAGGTTTCCCCAGGTGCCGGATGAGCTACAGGCCAAAATCCAAAGGTAGGCACTGTTTTCTATGAAAAAATTTGATGTGTCCACGTTGTGTTTTGGGCCATTTCTTTTTGTGGGCGCTAGTCATACCCACACAAGTTAGGTATCATTTTTATCGGGAGACTTGGGGCAACGCTGGGTGGAAGGAAATTTGTGGCTCCTCTCTGATTCCAGAACTTTCTGTCACCAAAATGTGAGGAAAATGTGTTTTTTTAGCCAAATTTTGAGGTTTGCAAAGGATTCTGGGTAACAAAACCTGGTCAGAGCCCCACAAGTCACCCCATCTTGGATTCCCCTAGGTCTCTAGTTTTCAAAAATGCATAGGTTTGGTAGGTTTCCCTAGTTGCCGGCTGAGCTAGAGGCCAAAATCTACAGGTAGGCACTTTGCAAAAAACACCTCTGTTTTCTGTAAAAAAATGTGATGTGTTCACGTTGCGTTTTGGGCCATTTCCTGTCGCGGGCGCTAGGCCTACCCACAGAAGTGAGGTACCATTTGTATCAAGAGACTTTGAGGAACTCTGGGTGGAAGGAAATTTGTGGCTCCTCTCAGATTCCAGAACTTTCTGTCACCTAAATGAGAGGAAAAAGTGTTTTTTTGGCCAAATGTTGATGTTTGCAAAGGATTCTGGGTAACATAACTTGGTCAGAGCCCCGCAAGTCACCCCATCTTGGATTCCCCTAGGTCTCTAGTTTTTAAAAATTCATAGGTTTGGTAGGTTTCCCTAGGTGCCGGCTGAGCTAGAGGCCAAAATCTACAGGCAGGCACTTTGCAAAAAACACCTCTGTTTTCTTTCAAAAAATGTGATGTGTCCACTTTGCGTTTTGGGGCATTTCCTGTCGCGGGCGCTAGGCCTACCCACAGAAGTGAGCTACCATTTTTATCGAGAGAGTTAGGGGAACGCTGGGCGGAAGGAAATTTGTGGCTCCTGTCAGATTCCAGAACTTTCTGTCACCGAAAAGAGTGGAAAAAGTGTTTTATTGGCCAAATGTTGATGTTTGCAAAGGATTCTGGTAACATAACCTGGTCAGAGCCCCGCAAGTCACCCCATCTTGGATTCCCCTGGGTTTCTAGTTTTCAAAAATGTGCTGGTTTGCTAGGTTTCCCCAGGTGCCGGATGAGCTACAGGCCAAAATCCAAAGGTAGGCACTGTTTTCTATTAAAAAATGTGATGTGTCCACGTTGTGTTTTGGGCCATTTCATTTTGTGGGCGCTAGTCATACCCACACAAGTTAGGTATCATTTTTATCGGGAGACTTGGGGCAACGCTGGGTGGAAGGAAATTTGTGGCTCCTCTCTGATTCCAGAACTTTCTGTCACCAAAATGTGAGGAAAATGTGTTTTTTTAGCCAAATTGTGAGGTTTGCAAAGGATTCTGAGTAACAAAACCTGGTCAGAGCCCCACAAGTCACCCCATCTTGGATTCCCCTAGGTCTCTAGTTTTAAAAAATGCATAGGTTTGGTAGGTTTCCCTAGTTGCCGGCTGAGCTAGAGGCCAAAATCTACAGGTAGGCACTTTGCAAAAAACACCTCTGTTTTCTTTAAAAAAATGTGATGTGTCCACTTTGCGTTTTGGGGCATTTCCTGTCGCGGGCGCTAGGCCTACCCACAGAAGTGAGCTACCATTTTTATCGGGAGAGTTAGGGGAACGCTGGGCGGAAGGAAATTTGTGGCTCCTGTCAGATTCCAGAACTTTCTGTCACCGAAATGAGTGGAAAAAGTGTTTTATTGGCCAAATTTTGATGTTTGCAAAGGATTCTGGTAACATAACCTGGTCAGAGCCCCGCAAGTCACCCCATCTTGGATTCCCCTGGGTTTCTAGTTTTCAAAAATGTGCTGGTTTGCTAGGTTTCCCCAGGTGCCGGATGAGCTACAGGCCAAAATCCAAAGGTAGGCACTGTTTTCTATGAAAAAATGTGATGTGTCCACGTTGTGTTTTGGGCCATTTCCTTTTGTGGGCGCTAGTCATACCCACACAAGTTAGGTATCATTTTTATCGGGAGACTTGGGGGAACGCTGGGTGGAAGGAAATTTGTGGCTCCTCTCTGATTCCAGAACTTTCTGTCACCAAAATGTGAGGAAAATGTGTTTTTTTGGCCAAATTTTGAGGTTTGCAAAGGATTCTGGGTAACAAAACCTGGTCAGAGCCCCACAAGTCACCCCATCTTGGATTCCCCTAGGTCTCTAGTTTTCAAAAATGCATAGGTTTGGTAGGTTTCCCTAGTTGCCGGCTGAGCTAGAGGCCAAAATCTACAGGTAGGCACTTTGCAAAAAACACCTCTGTTTTCTGTAAAAAAATGTGATGTGTCCACGTTGCGTTTTGGGCCATTTCCTGTCGCGGGCGCTAGGCCTACCCACAGAAGTGAGGTACCATTTGTATCGAGAGACTTTGAGGAACTCTGGGTGGAAGGAAATTTGTGGCTCCTCTCAGATTCCAGAACTTTCTGTCACCTAAATGAGAGGAAAAAGTGTTTTTTTGGCCAAATTTTGATGTTTGCAAAGGATTCTGGGTAACATAACCTGGTCAGAGCCCCGCAAGTCACCCCATCTTGGATTCCCCTGGGTTTCTAGTTTTCAAAAATGTACTGATTTGCTATGTTTCCCCAGGTGCCGTCTGAGCTAGAGTCCAAAATCCACAGGTAGGCACTGTTTTCTAGGAAAAAATGTGATGTGTCCACGTTGCGTTTTGGGCCATTTCCTTTCGTGGGCGCTAGTCCTACCCACACAAGTGAGGTATAATTTTTATCGGGAGACTTGGGGGAACGCTGGCTGGAAGGAAATTTGTGGCTTCTCTCTGATTCCAGAACTTTCTGTCACCAAAATGTGAGGAAAATGTGTTTTTTTAGCCACATTTTGAGGTTTGCAAAGGATTCTGGGTAACAGAACCTGGTCAGAGCCCCGCAAGTCACCCCATCTTGGATTCCCCTAGGTCTCTAGTTTTCATAAATGCACAGGTTTGGTAGGTTTCCCTAGGTGCCGGCTGAGCTAGAGTCCAAAATCTACAGGTAGACACTTTGCAAAAAACACCTCTGTTTTCTTTCAAAAAATGTGATGTGTCCACGTTGCGTTTTGGGGCATTTCCTGTCGCGAGTGCTAGGCCTACCCACACAAGTGAGGTATCATTTTTATCGGGAGACTTGGGGGAACGCTGGGTGGAAGGAAATTTGTGGCTCCTCTCTGATTCACCAAAATGTGAGGAAAATGTGGTTTTTTAGCCAAAGTTTGAGGTTTGCAAAGGATTCTGGGTAACAGAACCTGGTCAGAGCCCCACAAGTCACCCCATCTTGGATTCCCCTAGGTCTCTAGTTTTAAAAAATGCATAGGTGCTGGCTGAACTAGAGGCCAAAATCTACAGATAGGCACTTTGCAAAAAACACCTCTGTTTTCTTTAAAAAAATGTGATGTGGACTTTCTAACAGAACCTGGTCAGAGCCCCACAAGTCACCCCATCTTGGATTCCCCTAGGTCTCTAGTTTTAAAAAATTCACAGGTTTGGTAGGTTTCCCTAGGTGCCAGCTGAGCTAGAGGCCAAAATCTACAGGTAGGCACTTTGGAAAAAAACCTCTGTTTTCTTTAAAAAAATGTGACGTGTCTACGTTGTGTTTTGGGCCATTTCCTGTTGCAGGCGCTAGGCCTACCCACAGAAGTGAGGTACCATTTGTATCGAGAGAGTTAGGGGAGCGCTGGGTGGAAGGAAATTTGTGGCTCCTCTCTGATTCCAGAACTTTCTGTCACCAAAATGTGAGGAAAACGAGTTTTTTTGGCCAAATGTTGATGTTTACAAAGGATTCTGGGTAACAAAACCTGGTCAGAGCCCCACAAGTCACCCCATCTTGGATTCACCTACGTCTCTAGTTTTAAAAAATGCATAGGTTTGGTAGGTTTCCCTAGTTGCCGGCTGAGCTAGAGGCCAAAATCTACAGGTAGGCACTTTGCAAAAAACACCTTCTGTTTTCTGTAAAAAAAATTGATTTGTCCACGTTGCGTTTTGGGCCATTTCCTGTCGCGGGCGCTAGGCCTACCCACAGAAGTGAGGTACCATTTGTATCGAGAGACTTTGAGGAACTCTGGGTGGAAGGAAATTTGTGGCTCCTCAGGGATTCCAGAACTTTCTGTCACCTAAATGAGAGGAAAAAGTGTTTTTTTGGCCAAATTTTGATGTTTGCAAAGGATTCTGGGTAACATAACCCGGTCAGAGCCCCGCAAGTCACCCCATCTTGGATTCCCCTGGGTTTCTAGTTTTCAAAAATGTACTGATTTACTATGTTTCCCCAGGTGCCGGTTGAGCTAGAGTCCAAAATCCACAGGTAGGCACTGTTTTCTATGAAAAAATCTGATGTGTCCACGTTGTGTTTTGGGCCATTTCCTTTTGTGGGCGCTAGTCCTACCCACACAAGTGAGGTATCATTTTTTTCGGGAGACTTGAGGGAACGCTGGGTGGAAGAAAATTTGTGGCTTCTCTCTGATTACAGAACTTTCTGTCACCAAAATGTGAGAAAAATGTGTTTTGTTAGCCAAATTTTGAGGTTTGCAAAGGTTTCTGGGTAACAAAACCTGGTCAGAGCCCCACAAGTTACCCCATCTTGGATTCCCCTAGATCTCTAGTTTTTAAAAATTCATAGGTTTGGTAGGTTTCCCTAGGTGCCGGCTGAGCTAGAGGCCAAAATCTACAGGTAGGCACTTTGCAAAAAACACCTCTGTTTTCTGTAAAAAAATGTGATGAGTCCACTTTGCGTTTTGGGGCATTTCCTGTCGCGGGCGCTATGCCTACCCACAGAAGTGAGCTACCATTTTTATCGACAGAGTTAGGGGAACGCTGGGTAGCAGGAAATTTGTGGCTCCTGTCAGATTCCAGAACTTTCTGTCACCGAAATGAGAGGAAAAAGTGTTTTTTGGGCCAAATGTTGATGTTTACAAAGGATTCTGGGTAACATAACCTGGTTAGAGCCCCGCAAGTCACCCCATCTTGGATTCCCCTGGGTTTCTAGTTTTCACAAATGTGCTGGTTTGCTAGGTTTCCCCAGGTGCCGGCTGAGCTACAGGCCAAAATCCACAGGTAGGCACTGTATTCTATGAAAAAATGTGATGTGTCCACGTTGCGTTTTGGGGCATTTCCTGTCGCGAGTGCTAGGCCCACCCACACAAGTGAGGTATCATTTTTATCGGGAGACTTCGGGGAACGCTGGGTGGAAGGAAATTTGTGGCTCCTCTTTGATTCCAGAACTTTCTGTCACAAAATGTGAGGAAAATGTGTTTTTTTAGCCAAATTTTGAGGTTTGCAAAGGATTCTGGGTAACAGAACCTGGTCAGAGCCCCATACGTCACCCCATCTTGGATTCCCCTAGGTCTCTAGTTTTCAAAAATGCACAGGTTTGGTAGGTTTCCATAGGTGCCGGCTGAGCTAGAGGCCAAAATCTACAGGTAGGCACTTTGCAAAAAACACCTCTGTTTTCTTTCAAAAAATGTGAGGTGTCCACGTTGCGTTTTGGGGCATTTCCTGTCGCGAGTGCTAGGCCTACCCACACAAGTGAGGTATAATTTTTATCGGGAGACTTTGGGGAACGCTGGCTGGAAGGAAATTTGTGGCTCCTCTCTGATTCCAGAACTTTCTGTCACCAAAATGTGAGGAAAATGTGTTTTTTTAGCCAAATTTTGAGGTTTGCAAAGGATTCTGGGTAACAGAACCTGGTCAGAGCCTCGCAAGTCACCCCATCTTGGATTCCCCTAGGTCTCTAGTTTTCATAAATGCACAGGTTTGGTAGGTTTCCCTAGGTGCCGGCTGAGCTAGAGGCCAAAATCTACAGGTAGACACTTTGCAAAAAACACCTCTGTTTTCTTTCAAAAAATGTGATGTGTCCACGTTGCGTTTTGGGGCATTTCCTGTCGCGAGTGCTAGGCCTACCCACACAAGTGAGGTATCACTTTTATCGGGAGACTTGGGGGAACGCTGGGTGGAAGGAAATTTGTGGCTCCTCTCTGATTCACCAAAATGTGAGGAAAATGTGGTTTTTTAGCCAAAGTTTGAGGTTTGCAAAGGATTCTGGGTAACAGAACCTGGTCAGAGCCCCACAAGTCACCCCATCTTGGATTCCCCTAGGTCTCTAGTTTTAAAAAAAATGCATAGGTGCTGGCTGAACTAGAGGCCAAAATCTACAGATAGGCACTTTGCAAAAAACACCTCTGTTTTCTTTAAAAAAATGTGATGTGGACTTTCTAACAGAACCTGGTCAGAGCCCCACAAGTCACCCCATCTTGGATTCCCCTAGGTCTCTAGTTTTAAAAAATGCACAGGTTTGGTAGGTTTCCCTACGTGCCAGCTGAGCTAGAGGCCAAAATCTACAGGTAGGCACTTTGCAAAACACACCTCTGTTTTCTTTAAAAAAAACGTGACGTGTCCACGTTGTGTTTTGGGCCTTTTCCTGTCGCAGGCGCTAGGCCTACCCACAGAAGTGAGGTACCATTTGTATCGAGAGAGTTAGGGGAGCGCTGGGTGGAAGGAAATTTGTGGCTCCTCTCTGATTCCAGAACTTTCTGTCACCAAAATGTGAAGAAAACAAGTTTTTTTGGCCAAATGTTGATGTTTACAAAGGATTCTGGGTAACAAAACCTGGTCAGAGCCCCGCAAGTCACCCCATCTTGGATTCCCCTGGGTTTCTAGTTTTCAAAAATGTACTGGTTTGCTAGGTTTCCCCAGGTGCCGGCTGAGCTGCAGGCCAAAATCCACAGGTAGGCACTGTTTTCTATGAAAAAATCTAATGTGTCCACGTTGTGTTTTGGGCCATTTCCTTTCGTGGGCGCTAGTCCTACCCACACAAGTGAGGTAACATTTTCTTCGGGAGACTTGGGGGAACGCTGGGTGGAAGAAAATTTGTGGCTCCTCTCTGATTCCAGAACTTTCTGTCACCAAAATTTGAGAAAAATGTGTTTTCTTAGCCAAATTTTGTGGTTTGTAAAGGATTCTGGGTAACAAAACCTGGTCAGAGCCCCACAAGTCACCCCATCTTGGATTCCCCTAGGTCTCTAGTTTTTAAAAATTCATAGGTTTGGTAGGTTTCCCTAGGTGCCGGCTGAGCTAGAGGCCAAAATCTACAGGCAGGCACTTTGCAAAAAACACCTCTGTTTTCTTTAAAAAAATGTGATGTGTCCACTTTGCGTTTTGGGGCATTTCCTGTCGCGGGCGCTAGGCCTACCCACAGAAGTGAGCTACCATTTTTATCGAGAGAGTTAGGGGAACGCTGGGCGGAAGGAAATTTGTGGCTCCTGTCAGATTCCAGAACTTTCTGTCACCGAAATGAGGGGAAAAAGTGTTTTATTGGCCAAATTTTGATGTTTGCAAAGGATTCTGGTAACATAACCTGGTCAGAGCCCCGCAAGTCACCCCATCTTGGATTCCCCTGGGTTTCTAGTTTTCAAAAATGTGCTGGTTTGCTAGGTTTCCCCAGGTGCCGGATGAGCTACAGGCCAAAATCCAAAGGTAGGCACTGTTTTCTATGAAAAAATGTGATGTGTCCACGTTGTGTCTTGGGCCATTTCCTTTTGTGGGCGCTAGTCATACCCACACAAGTTAGGTATCATTTTTATCGGGAGACTTGAGGCAACGCTGGGTGGAAGGAAATTTGTGGCTCCTCTCTGATTCCAGAACTTTCTGTCACCAAAATGTGAGGAAAATGTGTTTTTTTAGCCAAATTTTGAGGTTTGCAAAGGATTCTGAGTAACAAAACCTGGTCAGAGCCCCACAAGTCACCCCATCTTGGATTCCCCTAGGTCTCTAGTTTTCAAAAATGCATAGGTTTGGTATGTTTCCCTAGTTGCCGGCTGAGCTAGAGGCCAAAATCTACAGGTAGGCACTTTGCAAAAAACACCTCTGTTTTCTTTCAAAAAATGTGATGTGTCCACTTTGCGTTTTGGGGCATTTCCTGTCGCGGGCGCTAGGCCTACCCACAGAAGTGAGCTACCATTTTTATCGAGAGAGTTAGGGGAACGCTGGGCGGAAGGAAATTTGTGGCTCCTGTCAGATTCCAGAACTTTCTGTCACCGAAATGAGTGGAAAAAGTGTTTTATTGGCCAAATTTTGATGTTTGCAAAGGATTCTGGTAACATAACCTGGTCAGAGCCCCGCAAGTCACCCCATCTTGGATTCCCCTGGGTTTTTAGTTTTCAAAAATGTGCTGGTTTGCTAGGTTTCCCCAGGTGCCGGATGAGCTACAGGCCAAAATCCAAAGGTAGGCACTGTTTTCTATGAAAAAATTTGATGTGTCCACGTTGTGTTTTGGGCCATTTCCTTTTGTGGGCGCTAGTCATACCCACACAAGTTAGGTATCATTTTTATCGGGAGACTTGGGGCAACGCTGGGTGGAAGGAAATTTGTGGCTCCTCTCTGATTCCAGAACTTTCTGTCACCAAAATGTGAGGAAAATGTGTTTTTTTAGCCAAATTTTGAGGTTTGCAAAGGATTCTGGGTAACAAAACCTGGTCAGAGCCCCACAAGTCACCCCATCTTGGATTCCCCTAGGTCTCTAGTTTTCAAAAATGCATAGGTTTGGTAGGTTTCCCTAGTTGCCGGCTGAGCTAGAGGCCAAAATCTACAGGTAGGCACTTTGCAAAAAACACCTCTGTTTTCTGTAAAAAAATGTGATGTGTCCACGTTGCGTTTTGGGCCATTTCCTGTCGCGGGCGCTAGGCCTACCCACAGAAGTGAGGTACCATTTGTATCAAGAAACTTTGAGGAACTCTGGGTGGAAGGAAATTTGTGGCTCCTCTCAGATTCCAGAACTTTCTGTCACCTAAATGAGAGGAAAAAGTGTTTTTTTGGCCAAATTTTGATGTTTGCAAAGGATTCTGGGTAACATAACCTGGTCAGAGCCCCGCAAGTCACCCCATCTTGGATTCCACTAGGTCTCTAGTTTTTAAAAATTCATAGGTTTGGTAGGTTTCCCTAGGTGCCGGCTGAGCTAGAGGCCAAAATCTACAGGCAGGCACTTTGCAAAAAACACCTCTGTTTTCTTTAAAAAAATGTGATGTGTCCACTTTGCGTTTTGGGGCATTTCCTGTCGCGGGCGCTAGGCCTACCCACAGAAGTGAGCTACCATTTTTATCGAGAGAGTTAGGGGAACGCTGGGCGGAAGGAAATTTGTGGCTCCTGTCAGATTCCAGAACTTTCTGTCACCGAAAAGAGTGGAAAAAGTGTTTTATTGGCCAAATTTTGATGTTTGCAAAGGATTCTGGTAACATAACCTGGTCAGAGCCCCGCAAGTCACCCCATCTTGGATTCCCCTGGGTTTCTAGTTTTCAAAAATGTGCTGGTTTGCTAGGTTTCCCCAGGTGCCGGATGAGCTACAGGCCAAAATCCAAAGGTAGGCACTGTTTTCTATGAAAAAATGTGATGTGTCCACGTTGTGTTTTGGGCCATTTCCTTTTGTGGGCGCTGGTCATACCCACACAAGTTAGGTATCATTTTTATCGGGAGACTTGGGGCAACGCTGGGTGGAAGGAAATTTGTGGCTCCTCTCTGATTCCAGAACTTTCTGTCACCAAAATGTGAGGAAAATGTGTTTTTTTAGCCAAATTGTGAGGTTTGCAAAGGATTCTGAGTAACAAAACCTGGTCAGAGCCCCACAAGTCACCCCATCTTGGATTCCCCTAGGTCTCTAGTTTAAAAAAATGCATAGGTTTGGTAGGTTTCCCTAGTTGCCGGCTGAGCTAGAGGCCAAAATCTACAGGTAGGCACTTTGCAAAAAACACCTCTGTTTTCTTTAAAAAAATGTGATGTGTCCACTTTGCGTTTTGGGGCATTTCCTGTCGCGGGCGCTAGGCCTACCCACAGAAGTGAGCTACCATTTTTATCGAGAGAGTTAGGGGAACGCTGGGCGGAAGGAAATTTGTGGCTCCTGTCAGATTCCAGAACTTTCTGTCACCGAAATGAGTGGAAAAAGTGTTTTATTGGCCAAATTTTGATGTTTGCAAATGATTCTGGTAACATAACCTGGTCAGAGCCCCGCAAGTCACCCCATCTTGGATTCCCCTGGGTTTCTAGTTTTCAAAAATGTGCTGGTTTGCTAGGTTTCCCCAGGTGCCGGATGAGCTACAGGCCAAAATCCAAAGGTAGGCACTGTTTTCTATGAAAAAATGTGATGTGTCCACGTTGTGTTTTGGGCCATTTCCTTTTGTGGGCGCTAGTCATACCCACACAAGTTAGGTATCATTTTTATCGGGAGACTTGGGGGAACGCTGGGTGGAAGGAAATTTGTGGCTCCTCTCTGATTCCAGAACTTTCTGTCACCAAAATGTGAGGAAAATGTGTTTTTTTAGCCAAATTTTGAGGTTTGCAAAGGATTCTGGGTAACAAAACCTGGTCACAGCCCCACAAGTCACCCCATCTTGGATTCCCCTAGGTCTCTAGTTTTCAAAAATGCATAGGTTTGGTAGGTTTCCCTAGTTGCCGGCTGAGCTAGAGGCCAAAATCTACAGGTAGGCACTTTGCAAAAAACACCTCTGTTTTCTGTAAAAAAATGTGATGTGTCCACGTTGCGTTTTGGGCCATTTCCTGTCGCGGGCGCTAGGCCTACCCACAGAAGTGAGGTACCATTTGTATCGAGAGACTTTGAGGAACTCTGGGTGGAAGGAAATTTGTGGCTCCTCTCAGATTCCAGAACTTTCTGTCACCTAAATGAGAGGAAAAAGTGTTTTTTTTGCCAAATTTTGATGTTTGCAAAGGATTCTGGGTAACATAACCTGGTCAGAGCCCCGCAAGTCACCCCATCTTGGATTCCCCTGGGTTTCTAGTTTTCAAAAATGTACTGATTTGCTATGTTTCCCCAGGTGCCGGCTGAGCTAGAGTCCAAAATCCAGAGGTAGGCACTGTTTTCTATGAAAAAATCTGATGTGTCCACGTTTTGTTTTGGGCCATTTCCTTTCGTGGGCGCTAGTCCTACCCACACAAGTGAGGTATCATTTTTTTCGGGAGACTTGGGGGAACGCTGGGTGGAAGAAAATTTGTGGCTTCTCTCTGATTACAGAACTTTCTGTCAACCAAAATGTGAGAAAAATGTGTTTTGTTAGCCAAATTTTGAGTTTGCAAAGGTTTCTGGGTAACAAAACCTGGTCAGAGCCCCACAAGTTACCCCATCTTGGATTCCCCTAGATCTCTAGTTTTTAAAAATTCATAGGTTTGGTAGGTTTCCCTAGGTGCCGGCTGAGCTAGAGGCCAAAATCTACAGGTAGGCACTTTGCAAAAAACACCTCTGTTTTCTTTAAAAAAATGTGATGTGTCCACTTTGCGTTTTGGGGCATTTCCTGTCGCGGGCGCTAGGCCTACCCACAGAAGTGAGCTACCATTTTTATCGACAGAGTTAGGGGAACGCTGGGTAGCAGGAAATTTGTGGCTCCTGTCAGATTCCAGAACTTTCTGTCACCGAAATGAGAGGAAAAAGTGTTTTTTGGGCCAAATTTTGATGTTTGCAAAGGATTCTGAGTAACATAACCTGGTTAGAGCCCCGCAAGTCACCCCATCTTGGATTCCCCTGGGTTTCTAGTTTTCACAAATGTCCTGGTTTACTAGGTTTCGCCAGGTGCCAGCTGAGCTACAGGCCAAAATCCACAGGTAGGCACTGTTTTCTAGGAAAAAATGTGATGTGTCCACGTTGCGTTTTGGGGCATTTCCTGTAGCGAGTGCTAGGCCCACCCACACAAGTGAGGTATCATTTTTATCGGGAGACTTGGGGGAACGCTGGGAGGAAGGAAATTTGTGGCTCCTCTTTGATTCCAGAACTTTCTGTCACCAAAATGTGAGGAAAATGTGTTTTTTTAGCCAAATTTTGAGGTTTGCAAAGGATTCTGGGTAACAGAACCTGGTCAGAGCCCCACAAGTCACCCCATCTTGGATTCCCCTAGGTCTCTAGTTTTCAAAAATGCATAGGTTTGGTAGGTTTCCCTAGTTGCCGGCTGAGCTAGAGGCCAAAATCTACAGGCAGGCACTTTGCAAAAAACACCTCTGTTTTCTTTAAAAAAATGTGATGTGTCCACTTTGCGTTTTGGGGCATTTCCTGTCGCGGGCGCTAGGCCTACCCACAGAAGTGAGCTACCATTTTTATCGAGAGAGTTAGGGGAACGCTGGGCGGAAGGAAATTTGTGGCTCCTGTCAGATTCCAGAACTTTCTGTCACCGAAATGAGGGGAAAAAGTGTTTTATTGGCCAAATTTTGATGTTTGCAAAGGATTCTGGTAACATAACCTGGTCAGAGCCCCGCAAGTCACCCCATCTTGGATTCCCCTGGGTTTCTAGTTTTCAAAAATGTGCTGGTTTGCTAGGTTTCCCCAGGTGCCGGATGAGCTACAGGCCAAAATCCAAAGGTAGGCACTGTTTTCTATGAAAAAATGTGATGTGTCCACGTTGTGTCTTGGGCCATTTCCTTTTGTGGGCGCTAGTCATACCCACACAAGTTAGGTATCATTTTTATCGGGAGACTTGAGGCAACGCTGGGTGGAAGGAAATTTGTGGCTCCTCTCTGATTCCAGAACTTTCTGTCACCAAAATGTGAGGAAAATGTGTTTTTTTAGCCAAATTTTGAGGTTTGCAAAGGATTCTGAGTAACAAAACCTGGTCAGAGCCCCACAAGTCACCCCATCTTGGATTCCCCTAGGTCTCTAGTTTTCAAAAATGCATAGGTTTGGTATGTTTCCCTAGTTGCCGGCTGAGCTAGAGGCCAAAATCTACAGGTAGGCACTTTGCAAAAAACACCTCTGTTTTCTTTCAAAAAATGTGATGTGTCCACTTTGCGTTTTGGGGCATTTCCTGTCGCGGGCGCTAGGCCTACCCACAGAAGTGAGCTACCATTTTTATCGAGAGAGTTAGGGGAACGCTGGGCGGAAGGAAATTTGTGGCTCCTGTCAGATTCCAGAACTTTCTGTCACCGAAATGAGTGGAAAAAGTGTTTTATTGGCCAAATTTTGATGTTTGCAAAGGATTCTGGTAACATAACCTGGTCAGAGCCCCGCAAGTCACCCCATCTTGGATTCCCCTGGGTTTTTAGTTTTCAAAAATGTGCTGGTTTGCTAGGTTTCCCCAGGTGCCGGATGAGCTACAGGCCAAAATCCAAAGGTAGGCACTGTTTTCTATGAAAAAATTTGATGTGTCCACGTTGTGTTTTGGGCCATTTCCTTTTGTGGGCGCTAGTCATACCCACACAAGTTAGGTATCATTTTTATCGGGAGACTTGGGGCAACGCTGGGTGGAAGGAAATTTGTGGCTCCTCTCTGATTCCAGAACTTTCTGTCACCAAAATGTGAGGAAAATGTGTTTTTTTAGCCAAATTTTGAGGTTTGCAAAGGATTCTGGGTAACAAAACCTGGTCAGAGCCCCACAAGTCACCCCATCTTGGATTCCCCTAGGTCTCTAGTTTTCAAAAATGCATAGGTTTGGTAGGTTTCCCTAGTTGCCGGCTGAGCTAGAGGCCAAAATCTACAGGTAGGCACTTTGCAAAAAACACCTCTGTTTTCTGTAAAAAAATGTGATGTGTCCACGTTGCGTTTTGGGCCATTTCCTGTCGCGGGCGCTAGGCCTACCCACAGAAGTGAGGTACCATTTGTATCAAGAAACTTTGAGGAACTCTGGGTGGAAGGAAATTTGTGGCTCCTCTCAGATTCCAGAACTTTCTGTCACCTAAATGAGAGGAAAAAGTGTTTTTTTGGCCAAATTTTGATGTTTGCAAAGGATTCTGGGTAACATAACCTGGTCAGAGCCCCGCAAGTCACCCCATCTTGGATTCCACTAGGTCTCTAGTTTTTAAAAATTCATAGGTTTGGTAGGTTTCCCTAGGTGCCGGCTGAGCTAGAGGCCAAAATCTACAGGCAGGCACTTTGCAAAAAACACCTCTGTTTTCTTTAAAAAAATGTGATGTGTCCACTTTGCGTTTTGGGGCATTTCCTGTCGCGGGCGCTAGGCCTACCCACAGAAGTGAGCTACCATTTTTATCGAGAGAGTTAGGGGAACGCTGGGCGGAAGGAAATTTGTGGCTCCTGTCAGATTCCAGAACTTTCTGTCACCGAAAAGAGTGGAAAAAGTGTTTTATTGGCCAAATTTTGATGTTTGCAAAGGATTCTGGTAACATAACCTGGTCAGAGCCCCGCAAGTCACCCCATCTTGGATTCCCCTGGGTTTCTAGTTTTCAAAAATGTGCTGGTTTGCTAGGTTTCCCCAGGTGCCGGATGAGCTACAGGCCAAAATCCAAAGGTAGGCACTGTTTTCTATGAAAAAATGTGATGTGTCCACGTTGTGTTTTGGGCCATTTCCTTTTGTGGGCGCTGGTCATACCCACACAAGTTAGGTATCATTTTTATCGGGAGACTTGGGGCAACGCTGGGTGGAAGGAAATTTGTGGCTCCTCTCTGATTCCAGAACTTTCTGTCACCAAAATGTGAGGAAAATGTGTTTTTTTAGCCAAATTGTGAGGTTTGCAAAGGATTCTGAGTAACAAAACCTGGTCAGAGCCCCACAAGTCACCCCATCTTGGATTCCCCTAGGTCTCTAGTTTTAAAAAATGCATAGGTTTGGTAGGTTTCCCTAGTTGCCGGCTGAGCTAGAGGCCAAAATCTACAGGTAGGCACTTTGCAAAAAACACCTCTGTTTTCTTTAAAAAAATGTGATGTGTCCACTTTGCGTTTTGGGGCATTTCCTGTCGCGGGCGCTAGGCCTACCCACAGAAGTGAGCTACCATTTTTATCGAGAGAGTTAGGGGAACGCTGGGCGGAAGGAAATTTGTGGCTCCTGTCAGATTCCAGAACTTTCTGTCACCGAAATGAGTGGAAAAAGTGTTTTATTGGCCAAATTTTGATGTTTGCAAATGATTCTGGTAACATAACCTGGTCAGAGCCCCGCAAGTCACCCCATCTTGGATTCCCCTGGGTTTCTAGTTTTCAAAAATGTGCTGGTTTGCTAGGTTTCCCCAGGTGCCGGATGAGCTACAGGCCAAAATCCAAAGGTAGGCACTGTTTTCTATGAAAAAATGTGATGTGTCCACGTTGTGTTTTGGGCCATTTCCTTTTGTGGGCGCTAGTCATACCCACACAAGTTAGGTATCATTTTTATCGGGAGACTTGGGGGAACGCTGGGTGGAAGGAAATTTGTGGCTCCTCTCTGATTCCAGAACTTTCTGTCACCAAAATGTGAGGAAAATGTGTTTTTTTAGCCAAATTTTGAGGTTTGCAAAGGATTCTGGGTAACAAAACCTGGTCACAGCCCCACAAGTCACCCCATCTTGGATTCCCCTAGGTCTCTAGTTTTCAAAAATGCATAGGTTTGGTAGGTTTCCCTAGTTGCCGGCTGAGCTAGAGGCCAAAATCTACAGGTAGGCACTTTGCAAAAAACACCTCTGTTTTCTGTAAAAAAATGTGATGTGTCCACGTTGCGTTTTGGGCCATTTCCTGTCGCGGGCGCTAGGCCTACCCACAGAAGTGAGGTACCATTTGTATCGAGAGACTTTGAGGAACTCTGGGTGGAAGGAAATTTGTGGCTCCTCTCAGATTCCAGAACTTTCTGTCACCTAAATGAGAGGAAAAAGTGTTTTTTTTGCCAAATTTTGATGTTTGCAAAGGATTCTGGGTAACATAACCTGGTCAGAGCCCCGCAAGTCACCCCATCTTGGATTCCCCTGGGTTTCTAGTTTTCAAAAATGTACTGATTTGCTATGTTTCCCCAGGTGCCGGCTGAGCTAGAGTCCAAAATCCAGAGGTAGGCACTGTTTTCTATGAAAAAATCTGATGTGTCCACGTTTTGTTTTGGGCCATTTCCTTTCGTGGGCGCTAGTCCTACCCACACAAGTGAGGTATCATTTTTTTCGGGAGACTTGGGGGAACGCTGGGTGGAAGAAAATTTGTGGCTTCTCTCTGATTACAGAACTTTCTGTCAACCAAAATGTGAGAAAAATGTGTTTTGTTAGCCAAATTTTGAGTTTGCAAAGGTTTCTGGGTAACAAAACCTGGTCAGAGCCCCACAAGTTACCCCATCTTGGATTCCCCTAGATCTCTAGTTTTTAAAAATTCATAGGTTTGGTAGGTTTCCCTAGGTGCCGGCTGAGCTAGAGGCCAAAATCTACAGGTAGGCACTTTGCAAAAAACACCTCTGTTTTCTTTAAAAAAATGTGATGTGTCCACTTTGCGTTTTGGGGCATTTCCTGTCGCGGGCGCTAGGCCTACCCACAGAAGTGAGCTACCATTTTTATCGACAGAGTTAGGGGAACGCTGGGTAGCAGGAAATTTGTGGCTCCTGTCAGATTCCAGAACTTTCTGTCACCGAAATGAGAGGAAAAAGTGTTTTTTGGGCCAAATTTTGATGTTTGCAAAGGATTCTGAGTAACATAACCTGGTTAGAGCCCCGCAAGTCACCCCATCTTGGATTCCCCTGGGTTTCTAGTTTTCACAAATGTCCTGGTTTACTAGGTTTCGCCAGGTGCCAGCTGAGCTACAGGCCAAAATCCACAGGTAGGCACTGTTTTCTAGGAAAAAATGTGATGTGTCCACGTTGCGTTTTGGGGCATTTCCTGTAGCGAGTGCTAGGCCCACCCACACAAGTGAGGTATCATTTTTATCGGGAGACTTGGGGGAACGCTGGGAGGAAGGAAATTTGTGGCTCCTCTTTGATTCCAGAACTTTCTGTCACCAAAATGTGAGGAAAATGTGTTTTTTTAGCCAAATTTTGAGGTTTGCAAAGGATTCTGGGTAACAGAACCTGGTCAGAGCCCCACAAGTCACCCCATCTTGGATTCCCCTAGGTCTCTAGTTTTCAAAAATGCATAGGTTTGGTAGGTTTCCCTAGTTGCCGGCTGAGCTAGAGGCCAAAATCTACAGGTAGGCACTTTGCAAAAAACACCTCTGTTTTCTTTCAAAAAATGTGATGTGTCCACTTTGCGTTTTGGGGCATTTCCTGTCGCGGGCGCTAGGCCTACCCACAGAAGTGAGCTACCATTTTTATCGAGAGAGTTAGGGGAACGCTGGGCGGAAGGAAATTTGTGGCTCCTGTCAGATTCCAGAACTTTCTGTCACCGAAATGAGTGCAAAGATTGTGTTTTATTGGCCAAATTTTGATGTTTGCAAAGGATTCTGGTAACATAACCTGGTCAGAGCCCCGCAAGTCACCCCATCTTGGATTCCCCTGGGTTTCTAGTTTTCAAAAATGTGCTGGTTTGGTAGGTTTTCCTAGGTGCTGGCTGAACTAGAGGCCAAAATCTACAGATAGGCACTTTGCAAAAAACACCTCTGTTTTCTTTTAAAAAATGTGACGTGTCCACGTTGTGTTTTGGGCCATTTCCTGTCGCGGGCGCTACACCTACCCACAGAAGTGAGGTACCATTTGTATCGAGAGAGTTAGGGGAACGCTGGGTGGAAGGAAATTTGTGGCTCCTCTCTGATTCCAGAACTTTCTGTCACCAAAATGTGAGGAAAACGAGTTTTTTTGCCAAATGTTGATGTTTACAAAGGATTCTGGGAAACAAAACCTGGTCAGAGCCCCGCAAGTCACCCCATCTTGGATTCCCCTGGGTTTCTAGTTTTAAAAAATGTACTGATTTGCTAGGTTTCCCCAGGTGCCGGCTGAGCTACAGGCCAAAATCCACAGGTAGGAACTGTTTTCTATGAAAAAATCTGACGTGTCGACGTTGTGTTTTGGGCCATTTCCTTTCGTGGGCGCTAGTCCTACCCACACAAGTGAGGTATCATTTTTATCGGGAGACTTGGGGGAACGCTGGGTGGAAGGAAATGTGTGGCTCCTCTTTGATTCCAGAACTTTCTGTCACCAAAATGTGAGGAAAATGTGTTTTTTTAGCCAGATTTTGAGGTTTGCAAAGGATTCTGGGTAACAGAACCTGGTCAGAGCCCCACAAGTCACCCCATCTTGGAGTCCCTTGGGTTTCTAGTTTTCACAAATGTGCTGGTTTGCTAGGTTTCCCCAGGTGCCGGATGACACTGTTTCTATGAATAAATGTGATGTGTCCACGTTGTGTTTTGGGCCATTTCCTTTCGTGGGCGCTAGTCCTACCCACACAAGTGAGGTATCATTGTTATCGGGAGACTTGAGGGAACGCTGGGTGGAAGGAAATTTGTGGCTCGTCTCTGATTCCAGATCTTTCTGTCACCAAAATGTGAGGAAAATGTGTTTTTTTAGCCAAAGTTTGAGGTTTACAAAGGATTCTGGGTAACAAAACCTGGTCAGAGCCCCACAAGTCACCCCATCTTGGATTCCCCTAGGTCTCTAGTTTTCAAAAATGCATAGGTTTGGTAGGTTTCCCTAGGTGTCGGCTGAGCTAGAGGCCAAAATCTACAGGTAGGCACTTTGCAAAAAACATCTCTGTTTTCTTTAAAAAAATGTGATGTGTCCACGTTGCGTTTTGGGGCATTTCCTGTCGCGAGTGCTAGGCCTACCCACACAAGTGAGGTATCATTTTTATCGAGAGACTTGGGGGAACGCTGGGCGGAAGGAAATTTGTGGCTCCTCTCTGATTCCAGAACTTTTTGTCACCAAAATGTGAGAAAAATGTGTTTTCTTAGCCAAATTTTGAGGTTTGCAAAGGATTCTGGGTAACAAAACCTGGTCAGAGCCCCACCAGTCACCCCATCTTGGATTCCCCTAGATCTCTAGTTTTTAAAAATTCATAGGTTTGGTAGGTTTCCCTAGGTGCCGGCTGAGCTAGAGGCCAAAATCTACAGGTAGGCACTTTGCAAAAAACACCTCTGTTTTCTTTAAAAAAAATGTGATGTGTCCACTTTGCGTTTTGGGGCATTTCCTGTCGCGGGCGCTAGGCCTACCCACAGAAGTGAGCTACCATTTTTATCGAGAGATTTAGGGGAACGCTGGGCGGAAGGAAATTTGTGGCTCCTGTCAGATTCCAGAACTTTCTGTCACCGAAATGAGTGGAAAAAGTGTTTTATTGGCCACATTTTGATGTTTGCAAAGGATTCTGGTAACATAACCTGGTCAGAGCCCCGCAAGACACCCCATCTTGGATTCCCCTGGGTTTCTAGTTTTCAAAAATGTGCTGGTTTGCTAGGTTTCCCCAGGTGCCGGATGAGCTACAGGCCAAAATCCAAAGGTAGGCGCTGTTTTCTATGAAAAAATGTGATGTGTCCACGTTGTGTTTTGGGCCATTTCCTTTTGTGGGCGCTAGTCATACCCACACAAGTTAGATATCATTTTTATCGGGAGACTTGGGGGAACGCTGGGTGGAAGGAAATTTGTGGCTCCTCTCTGATTCCAGAACTTTCTGTCACCAAAATGTGAGGAAAATGTGTTTTTTTAGCCAAATTTTGAGGTTTGCAAAGGATTCTGGGTAACAAAACCTGGTCAGAGCCCCACAAGTCACCCCATCTTGGATTCCCCTAGGTCTCTAGTTTTCAAAAATGCATAGGTTTGGTAGGTTTCCCTAGTTGCCGGCTGAGCTAGAGGCCGAAATCTACAGGTAGGAACTTTGCAAAAAACACCTCTGTTTTCTGTAAAAAAAATGTGATGTGTCCACGTTGCGTTTTGGGCCATTTCCTGTCGCGGGCGCTAGGCCTACCCACAGAAGTGAGGTACCATTTGTATCGAGAGACTTAGAGGAACTCTGGGTGAAAGGAAATTTGTGGCTCCTCTCAGATTCCAGAACTTTCTGTCACCTAAATGAGAGGAAAAAGAGTTTTTATGGCCAAATTTTGATGTTTGCAAAGGATTCTGGGTAACATAACCTGGTCAGAGCCCCGCAAGTCACCCCATCTTGGATTCCCCTGGGTTTCTAGTTTTAAAAAATGTACTGATTTGCTATGTTTCCCCAGGTGCCGGCTGAGCTAGAGGCCAAAATCCACAGGTAGGCACTGTTTTCTATGAAAAAATGTGATGTGTCCACGTTGCGTTTTGGGCCATTTCCTTTCGTGGGCGCTAGTCCTACCTACACAAGTGAGGTATCATTTTTTTCGGGAGACATGGGGGAACGCTGGGTGGAAGAAAATTTGTGGCTTCTCTCTGATTACAGAACTTTCTGTCACCAAAATGTGAGAAAAATGTGTTTTGTTAGCCAAATTTTGAGGTTTGCAAAGGTTTCTGGGTAACAAAACCTGGTCAGAGCCCCACAAGTTACCCCATCTTGGATTCCCCTAGATCTCTAGTTTTTAAAAATTCATAGGTTTGGTAGGTTTCCTTAGGTGCCGGCTGAGCTAGAGGCCAAAATCTACAGGTAGGCACTTTGCAAAAAACACCTCTGTTTTCTTTAAAAAAATGTGATGTGTCCACTTTGCGTTTTGGGGCATTTCCTGTCGCGGGCGCTAGGCCTACCCACAGAAGTGAGCTACCATTTTTATCGACAGAGTTAGGGGAACGCTGGGTAGCAGGAAATTTGTGGCTCCTGTCAGATTCCAGAACTTTCTGTCACCGAAATGAGAGGAAAAAGTGTTTTTTGGGCCAAATTTTGATGTTTGCAAAGGATTCTGGGTAACATAACCTGGTCAGAGCCCCGCAAGTCACCCCATCTTGGATTCCCCTGGGTTTCTAGTTATCACAAATGTCCTGGTTTGCTAGGTTTCCCCAGGTGCCGGCTGAGCTACAGGCCAAAATCCACAGGTAGGCACTGTTTTCTAGGAAAAAATGTGATGTGTCCACGTTGCGTTTTGGGGCATTTCCTGTCGCGAGTGCTAGGCCCACCCACACAAGTGAGGTATAATTTTTATCGGGAGACTTGGGGGAACGCTGGGAGGAAGGAAATTTGTGGCTCCTCTTTGATTCCAGAACTTTCTGTCACCAAAATGTGAGGAAAATGTGTTTTTTTAGCCAAATTTTGAGGTTTGCAAAGGATTCTGGGTAACATAACCTGGTCAGAGCCCCACAAGTCACCCCATCTTGGATTCCCCTAGGTCTCTAGTTTTCAAAAATGCACAGGTTTGGTAGGTTTCCCTAGGTGCCGGCTGAGCTAGAGGCCAAAATCTACAGGTAGGCACTTTGCAAAAAACACCTCTGTTTTCTTTAAAAAAATGTGATGTGTCCACGTTGCGTTTTGGGGTATTTCCTGTCGCGAGTGCTAGGCCTACCCACACAAGTGAGGTATCATTTTTATCGGGAGACTTGGGGGAACGCTGGGTGGAAGGAAATGTGTGGCTCCTCTTTAATTCCAGAACTTTCTGTCACCAAAATGTGAGGAAAATGTGTTTTTTTAGCCAAATTTTGATGTTTGCAAAGGATTCTGGGTAACAGAACCTGGTCAGAGCCCCACAAGTCACCCCATCTTGGATTCCCCTAGGTCTCTAGTTTTAAAAAATGCACAGGTTTGGTAGGTTTCCCTAGGTGCCAGCTGAGCTAGAGGCCAAAATCTACAGGTAGGCACTTTGCAAAAAACACCTCTGTTTTCTTTAAAAAAATGTGACGTGTCCACGTTGTGTTTTGGGCCATTTCCTGTCGCGGGCGCTAGGCCTACCCACAGAAGTGATGTAGCATTTGTATCGAGAGAGTTAGGGAATGCTGGGTGGAAGGAAATTTGTGGCTCCTCTCTGATTCCAGAACTTTCTGTCACCAAAATGTGAGGAAAACGAGTTTTTTTGGCCAAATGTTGATGTTTACAAAGGATTCTGGGTAACAAATCCTGGTCAGAGCCCCGCAAGTCACCCTATCTTGGATTCCCCTGGGTTTCTAGTTTTGAAAAATGTACTGATTTGCTAGGTTTCCCCAGGTGGCGGCTGAGCTACAGGCCAAAATCCACAGGTAGGCACTGTTTTCTATGAAAAAATCTGATGTATCGACGTTGTGTTTTGGGCCATTTCCTTTCGTGGGCGCTAGTCCTACCCACACAAGTGAGGTATAATTTTTATCGGGAGACTTGGGGGAACGCTGGGTGGAAGGAAATGTGTGGCTCCTCTTTGATTCCAGAACTTTCTGTCACCAAAATGTGAGGAAAATGTGTTTTTTTAGCCAAATTTTGAGGTTTGCAAAGGATTCTGAGTAACAGAACCTGGTCAGAGCCCCACAAGTCACCCCATCTTGGATTCCCCTAGGTCTCTAGTTCTAAAAAATGCACAGGTTTGGTAGGTTTTCCTAGGTGCTGGCTGAACTAGAGGCCAAAATCTACAGATAGGCACTTTGCAAAAAACACCTCTGTTTTCTTTAAAAAAATGTGATGTGGACTTTCTAACAGAACCTGGTCAGAGCCCCACAAGTCACCCCATCTTGGATTCCCCTATTTCTCTAGTTTTCAAAAATGCACAGGTTTGGTAGGTTTCCCTAGGTGCCAGCTGAGCTAGAGGCCAAAATCTACAGGTAGGCACTTTGCAAAAAACACCTCTGTTTTCTTTAAAAAAATGTGACGTGTCCATGTTGTGTTTTGGGCCATTTCCTCTTGCGGGCGCTAGGCCTACCCACAGAAGTGAGGTACCATTTGTATCGAGAGAGTTAGGGGAACGCTGGGTGGAAGGAAATTTGTGGCTCCTCTCTGATTCCAGAACTTTCTGTCACCAAAATGTGAGGAAAACAAGTTTTTTTGGCCAAATGTTGATGTTTACAAAGGATTCTGGGTAACAAAACCTGGTCAGAGCCCCGCAAGTCACCCCATCTTGGATTCCCCTGGGTTTCTAGTTTTGAAAAATGTACTGATTTCCTAGGTTTCCCCAGGTGGCGGCTGAGCTACAGGCCAAAATCCACAGGTAGGCACTGTTTTCTATGAAAAAATCTGATGTGTCGACGTTCTGTTTTGGGCCATTTCCTTTCGTGGGCGCTAGTCCTACCCACACAAGTGAGGTATCATTTTTTTCGGGAGACTTGGGGGAACGCTGGGTGGAAGGAAATTTGTGGCTCCTCTCTGATTCCAGGACTTTCTGTCACCAAAATGTGAGGAAAATGTATTTTTTTAGCCAAATTTTGAGGTTTGCAAAGGATTCTGGGTAACAGAACCTGGTCAGAGCCCCACAAGTCACCCCATCTTGGATTCCCCTAGGTCTCTAGTTTTAAAAAATGCACAGGTTTGGTAGGTTTCCCTAGGTGCCGGCTGAGCTAGAGGCCAAAATCTACAGGTAGGCACTTTGCAATAAACACCTCTGTTTTCTTTAAAAAAATGTGACGTGTCCACGTTGCGTTTTGGGGCATTTCCTATTGCGGGGGCTAGGCCTACCCACAGAAGTGAGGTACCATTTGTATCGAGAGACTTAGGGGAACGCTGGGTAGAAGGAAATTTGTGGCTCCTGTCAGATTCCAGAACTTTCTGTCACCGAAATGAGAGGAAAAAGTGTTTTTTTTGGCCAAATTTTGATGTTTGCAAAGGATTCTGGGTAACATAACCTGGTCAGAGCCCCGCAAGTCACCCCATCTTGGAGTCCCTTGGGTTTCTAGTTTTCACAAATGTGCTGGTTTGCTAGGTTTCCCCAGGTGCCGGATGACACTGTTTTCTATGAATAAATGTGATGTGTCCACGTTGTGTTTTGGGCCATTTCCTTTCGTGGGCGCTAGTCCTACCCACACAAGTGAGGTATCATTGTTATCGGAAGACTTGAGGGAACGCTGCGTGGAAGGAAACTTGTGGCTCCTCTCTGATTCCAGAACTTTCTGTCACCAAAATGTGAGGAAAATGTGTTTTTTTAGCCAAAGTTTGAGGTTTACAAAGGATTCTGGGTAACAAAACCTGGTCAGAGCCCCACAAGTCACGCCCATCTTGGATTCCCCTAGGTCTCTAGTTTGAAAAAATGCATAGGTTTGGTAGGTTTCCCTAGGTGTCGGCTGAGCTAGAGGCCAAAATCTATAGGTAGGCACTTTGCAAAAAACACCTCTGTTTTCTTTTAAAAAAATGTGATGTGTCCACGTTGCGTTTTGGGGCATTTCCTGTCGCGAGTGCTAGGCCTACCCACACAAGTGAGGTATCATTTTTATCGGGAGACTTGGGGGAACGCTGGGTGGAAGGAAATTTGTGGCTCCTCTCTGATTCCAGAACTTTCTGTCACCAAAATGTGAGGAAAATGTGTTTTTTTAGCCAAATTTTGAGGTTTGCAAAGGATTCTGGGTAACAGAACGTGGTCAGAGCCCCACAAGTCACTCCATCATGTATTCCCCTAGGTCTCTAGTTTTAAAAAATGCACAGGTTTGGTAGGTTTCCCTAGGTGCCGGCTGAGCTACGGTCCAAAATCTATAGGTAGACACTTTGCAAAAAACACCTCTGTTTTCTTTAAAAAAATGTGATGTGTCCACGTTGCGATTTGGGGCATTTCCTGTTGCGAGTGCTAGGCCTACCCACACAAGTGAGGTATAATTTTTATCGGGAGACTTGGGGGAACGCTGGGTGGAAGGAAATTTGTGGCTCCTCTCTGATTCCAGAACTTTCTGTCACCAAAATGTGAGGAAAATGTGTTTTTTTAGCCAAATTTTGAGGTTTGCAAAGGATTCTGGGTAACAGAACCTGGTCAGAGCCCCACAGGTCACCCCATCATGGATTCCCCTAGGTCTCTAGTTTTCAAAAATGCACAGGTTTTGTAGGTTTCCCTAGGTGCCGGCTGAGCTAGAGGCCAAAATCTACAGGTAGACACTTTGCAAAAAACACTTCTGTTTTCTTTCAAAAAATGTGATGTGTCCACGTTGCGTTTTGGGGCATTTCCTGTCGCGAGTGCTAGGCCTACCCACACAAGTGAGGTATCATTTTTATCAGGAGACTTGGGGGAACGCTGGGTGGAAGGAAATGTGTGGCTCCTCTCTGATTCCAGGACTTTCTGTCACCAAAATGTGAGGAAAATGTGTTTTTTTAGCCAAATTTTGAGGTTTGCAAAGGATTCTGGGTAACAAAACCTGGTCAGAGCCCCACAAGTCACCCCATCTTGGATTCCCCTAGATCTCTAGTTTTTAAAAATTCATAGGTTTGGTAGGTTTCCCTAGGTGCCGGCTGAGCTAGAGGCCAAAATCTCCAGGTAGGCACTTTGCAAAAAACACCTCTGTTTTCTTTAAAAAAATGTGATGTGTCCACTTTGCGTTTTGGGGTATTTCCTGTCGCGGGCGCTAGGCCTACCCACAGAAGTGAGCTACCATTTTTATCGAGAGAGTTAGGGAAACGCTGGGTACAAGGAAATTTGTGGCTCCTGTCAGATTCCAGAACTTTCTGTCACCGAAATGAGAGGAAAAAGTGTTTTTTTGGCCACATTTTTATGTTTGCAAAGGATTCTGGGTAACATAACCTGGTCAGAGCCCAGAAGTCACCCCATCTTGGATTCCCTTGGGTTTCTAGTTTTCACAAATGTGCTGGTTTGCTAGGTTTCCCCAGGTGCCGGCTGACCTACAGGCCAAACTCCACAGGTTGGCACTGTTTTCTATGAAAAAATGTGATGTGTCCACGTTGTGTTTTGGGCCATTTCCTTTCGTGGGCGCTAGTCCTACCCACACAAGTGAGGTATCATTGTTATCGGAAGACTTGAGGGAACGCTGGGTGGAAGGAAACTTGTGGCTCCTCTCTGATTCCAGAACTTTCTGTCACCAAAATGTGAGGAAAATGTGTTTTTTTAGCCAAAGTTTGAGGTTTACAAAGGATTCTGGGTAACAAAACCTGGTCAGAGCCCCACAAGTCACGCCCATCTTGGATTCCCCTAGGTCTCTAGTTTTAAAAAATGCATAGGTTTGGTAGGTTTCCCTAGGTGTCGGCTGAGCTAGAGGCCAAAATCTATAGGTAGGCACTTTGCAAAAATCACCTCTGTTTTCTTTTAAAAAAATGTGATGTGTCCACGTTGCGTTTTGGGGCATTTCCTGTCGCGAGTGCTAGGCCTACCCACACAAGTGAGGTATCATTTTTATCGGGAGACTTGGGGGAACGCTGGGTGGAAGGAAATTTGTGGCTCCTCTCTGATTCCAGAACTTTCTGTCACCAAAATGTGAGGAAAATGTGTTTTTTTAGCCAAATTTTGAGGTTTGCAAAGGATTCTGGGTAACAGAACGTGGTCAGAGCCCCACAAGTCACTCCATCATGTATTCCCCTAGGTCTCTAGTTTTAAAAAATGCACAGGTTTGGTAGGTTTCCCTAGGTGCCGGCTGAGCTACAGTCCAAAATCTATAGGTAGACACTTTGCAAAAAACACCTCTGTTTTCTTTAAAAAAATGTGATGTGTCCACGTTGCGATTTGGGGCATTTCCTGTCGCGAGTGCTAGGCCTACCCACACAAGTGAGGTATCATTTTTATCGGGAGACTTGGGGGAACGCTGGGTGGAAGGAAATTTGTGGCTCCTCTCTGATTCCAGAACTTTCTGTCACCAAAATGTGAGGAAAATGTGTTTTTTTAGCCAAATTTTGAGGTTTGCAAAGGATTCTGGGTAACAGAACCTGGTCAGAGCCCCACAGGTCACCCCATCATGGATTCCCCTAGGTCTCTAGCTTTCAAAAATGCACAGGTTTGGTAGGTTTCCCTAGGTGCCGGCTGAGCTAGAGGCCAAAATCTACAGGTAGACACTTTGCAAAAAACACTTCTGTTTTCTTTAAAAAAATTTGATGTGTCCACGTTGCGTTTTGGGGCATTTCCTGTCGCGAGTGCTAGGCATACCCACACAAGTGAGGTATCATTTTTATCAGGAGACTTGGGGGAACGCTGGGTGGAAGGAAATGTGTGGCTTCTCTCTGATTCCAGAACTTTCTGTCACCAAAATGTGAGGAAAATGAGTTTTTTTAGCCAAAGTTTGAGGTTTACAAAGGATTCTGGGTAACAAAACCTGGTCAGAGCCCCACAAGTCACGCCCATCTTGGATTCCCCTAGGTCTCTAGTTTTAAAAAATGCATAGGTTTGGTAGGTTTCCCTAGGTGTCGGCTGAGCTAGAGGCCAAAATCTATAGGTAGGCACTTTGCAAAAAACACCTCTGCTTTCTTTTAAAAAAATGTGATGTGTCCACGTTGCGTTTTGGGGCATTTCCTGTCGCGAGTGCTAGGCCTACCCACACAAGTGAGGTATCATTTTTATCGGGAGACTTGGGGGAACGCTGGGTGGAAGGAAATTTGTGGCTCCTCTCTGATTCCAGAACTTTCTGTCACCAAAATGTGAGGAAAATGTGTTTTTTTAGCCAAATTTTGAGGTTTGCAAAGGATTCTGGGTAACAGAACGTGGTCAGAGCCCCACAAGTCACTCCATCATGTATTCCCCTAGGTCTCTAGTTTTAAAAAATGCACGGGTTTGGTAGGTTTCCCTAGGTGCCGGCTGAGCTACAGTCCAAAATCTATAGGTAGACACTTTGCAAAAAACACCTCTGTTTTCTTTAAAAAAATGTGATGTGTCCACGTTGCGATTTGGGGCATTTCCTGTCGCGAGTGCTAGGCCTACCCACACAAGTGAGGTATCATTTTTATCGGGAGACTTGGGGGAACGCTGGGTGGAAGGAAATGTGTGGCTCCTCTTTGATTCCAGAACTTTCTGTCACCAAAATGTGAGGAAAATGTGTTTTTTTAGCCAAATTTTGAGGTTTGCAAAGGATTCTGAGTAACAGAACCTGGTCAGAGCCCCACAAGTCACCCCATCTTGGATTCCCCTAGGTCTCTAGTTTTAAAAAATGCACAGGTTTGGTAGGTTTTCCTAGGTGCTGGCTGAACTAGAGGCCAAAATCTACAGATAGGCACTTTGCAAAAAACACCTCTGTTTTCTTTAAAAAAATGTGATGTGGACTTTCTAACAGAACCTGGTCAGAGCCCCACAAGTCACCCCATCTTGGATTCCCCTATTTCTCTAGTTTTCAAAAATGCACAGGTTTGGTAGGTTTCCCTAGGTGCCAGCTGAGCTAGAGGCCAAAATCTACAGGTAGGCACTTTGCAAAAAACACCTCTGTTTTCTTTAAAAAAATGTGACGTGTCCACGTTGTGTTTTGGGCCATTTCCTCTTGCGGGCGCTAGGCCTACCCACAGAAGTGAGGTACCATTTGTATCGAGAGAGTTAGGGGAACGCTGGGTGGAAGGAAATTTGTGGCTCCTCTCTGATTCCAGAACTTTCTGTCACCAAAATGTGAGGAAAACAAGTTTTTTTGGCCAAATGTTGATGTTTACAAAGGATTCTGGGTAACAAAACCTGGTCAGAGCCCCGCAAGTCACCCCATCTTGGATTCCCCTGGGTTTCTAGTTTTGAAAAATGTACTGATTTCCTAGGTTTCCCCAGGTGGCGGCTGAGCTACAGGCCAAAATCCACAGGTAGGCACTGTTTTCTATGAAAAAATCAGATGTGTCGACGTTGTGTTTTGGGCCATTTCCTTTCGTGGGCGCTAGTCCTACCCACACAAGTGAGGTATCATTTTTTTCGGGAGACTTGGGGGAACGCTGGGTGGAAGGAAATTTGTGGCTCCTCTCTGATTCCAGGACTTTCTGTCACCAAAATGTGAGGAAAATTTATTTTTTTAGCCAAATTTTGAGGTTTGCAAAGGATTCTGGGTAACAGAACCTGGTCAGAGCCCCACAAGTCACCCCATCTTGGATTCCCCTAGGTCTCTAGTTTTAAAAAATGCACAGGTTTGGTAGGTTTCCCTAGGTGCCGGCTGAGCTAGAGGCCAAAATCTACAGGTAGGCACTTTGCAATAAACACCTCTGTTTTCTTTAAAAAAATGTGACGTGTCCACGTTGCGTTTTGGGGCATTTCCTATTGCGGGGGCTAGGCCTACCCACAGAAGTGAGGTACCATTTGTATCGAGAGACTTAGGGGAACGCTGGGTAGAAGGAAATTTGTGGCTCCTGTCAGATTCCAGAACTTTCTGTCACCGAAATGAGAGGAAAAAGTGTTTTTTTTGGCCAAATTTTGATTTTTGCAAAGGATTCTGGGTAACATAACCTGGTCAGAGCCCCGCAAGTCACCCCATCTTGGAGTCCCTTGGGTTTCTAGTTTTCACAAATGTGCTGGTTTGCTAGGTTTCCCCAGGTGCCGGATGACACTGTTTTCTATGAATAAATGTGATGTGTCCACGTTGTGTTTTGGGCCATTTCCTTTCGTGGGCGCTAGTCCTACCCACACAAGTGAGGTATCATTGTTATCGGAAGACTTGAGGGAACGCTGGGTGGAAGGAAACTTGTGGCTCCTCTCTGATTCCAGAACTTTCTGTCACCAAAATGTGAGGAAAATGTGTTTTTTTAGCCAAATTTTTAGGTTTGCAAAGGATTCTGGGTAACAGAACCTGGTCAGAGCCCCACAAGTCACCCCATCTTGAATTCCCCTAGGTCTCTAGTTTTCAAAAATGCACAGGTTTGGTAGGTTTCCCTAGGTGCCGGCTGAGCTAGAGGCCAAAATCTACAGGTAGGCACTTTGCAAAAAACACCTCTGTTTTCTTTAAAAAAATGTGACGTGTCCACGTTGCTTTTTGGGGAATTTCCTGTTGCGGGCACTAGGCCTACCCACAGAAGTGAGGTACCATTTGTAGCGAGAGACTTAGGGGAACGCTGGGTGGAAGGAAATTTGTGGCTCCTCTCAGATTCCAGAACTTTCTGTCACCGAAATGAAAGGAAAAAGTGTTTTTTTGGCCAAATTTTGATGTTTGCAAAGGATTCTGGGTAACAAAACCTGGTCAGAGCCCCACAAGTCACCCCATCTTGGATTCCCCTAGGTCTCTAGTTTTCAAAAATGCATAGGTTTGGTAGGTTTCCCTAGGTGCCGGCTGAGCTAGAGGCCAAAATCTACAGGTAGGCACTTTGCAAAAAACACCTCTGTTTTCTGTAAAAAAATTTGATGTGTCCACGTTGCGTTTTGGGCCATTTCCTGTCGCGGGCGCTAGGCCTACCCACAGAAGTGAGCTACCATTTTTATCGACAGAGTTAGGGGAACGCTGGGTAGCAGGAAATTTGTGGCTCCTGTCAGATTCCAGAACTTTCTGTCACCGAAATGAGAGGAAAAAGTGTTTTTTGGGCCAAATTTTGATGTTTGCAAAGGATTCTGGGTAACATAACCTGGTTAGAGCCCCGCAAGTCACCCCATCTTGGATTCCCCTGGGTTTCTAGTTTTCACAAATGTCCTGGTTTGATAGGTTTCCCCAGGTGCCGGCTGTGCTACAGGCCAAAATCCACAGGTAGGCACTGTTTTCTATGAAAAAATGTGATGTGTCCACGTTGCGTTTTGGGGCATTTCCTGTCGCGAGTGCTAGGCCCACCCACACAAGTGAGGTATCATTTTTATCGGGAGACTTGGGGGAACGCTGGGTGGAAGGAAATTTGTGGCTCCTCTTTGATTCCAGAACTTTCTGTCACCAAAATGTGAGGAAAATGTGTTTTTTTAGCCAAATTTTGAGGTTTGCAAAGGATTCTGGGTAACAGAACCTGGTCAGAGCCCCACAAGTCACCCCATCTTGGATTCCCCTAGGTCTCTACTTTTCAAAAATGCACAGGTTTGGTAGGTTTCCCTAGGTGCCGGCTGAGCTAGAGGCCAAAATCTACAGGTAGACACTTTGCAAAAAACACCTCTGTTTTCTTTAAAAAAATGTGATGTGTCCAAGCTGCGTTTTGGGGCATTTCCTGTCGCAAGTGCTAGGCCCACCCACACAAGTGAGGTATCATTTTTATCGGGAGTCATGGGGAAACGCTGGGTGGAAGGAAATTTGTGGCTCCTCTCTAATTCCAGAACTTTCTGTCACCAAAATGTGAGTAAAATGTGTTTTTTTAGCCAAATTTTGAGGTTTGCAAAGGATTCTGGGTAACATAACCTGGTCAGAGCCCCACAAGTCACCCCATCTTGGATTCCCCTAGGTCTCTAGTTTTAAAAAATGCACAGGTTTGGTAGGTTTCCCTAGGTGCTGGCTGAACTAGAGGCCAAAATCTACAGATAGGCACTTTGCAAAAAACACCTCTGTTTTCTTTAAAAAAATGTGATATGTCCACGTTGCGTTTTGGGGCATTTCCTGTCGCGAGTGCTAGGACTACCCACACAAGTGAGGTATCATTTTTATCGGGAGACTTGGGGGAACACTGGGTGAAAGGAAATTTGTGGCTCCTCTCTGATTCCAGGACTTTCTGTCACCAAAATGTGAGGAAAATGTGTTTTTTTAGCCAAATTTTGAGGTTTGCAAAGGATTCTGGGTAACAGAACCTGGTCAGAGCCCCACAAGTCACCCCATCTTGGATTCCCCTAGGTCTCTAGTTTTCAAAAATGCACAGGTTTGGTAGGTTTCCCTAGGTGCCGGCTGAGCTAGAGGTCAAAATCTACAGGTAGGCACTTTGCAATAAACACCTCTGTTTTCTTTAAAAAAATGTGACGTGTCCACGTTGCGTTTTGGGGCATTTCCTGTTGCGGGCACTATGCCTACCCACAGAAGTGAGGTATCATTTTTATCAGGAGACTTGGGGGAACGCTGGGTGGAAGGAAATGTGTGGCTCCTCTCTGATTCCAGGACTTTCTGTCACCAAAATGTGAGGAAAATTTGTTTTTTTAGCCAAATTTTGAGGTTTGCAAAGGATTCTGGGTAACAGAACCTGGTCAGAGCCCCACAAGTCACCCCATCTTGAATTCCCCTAGGTCTCTAGTTTTCAAAAATGCACAGGTTTGGTAGGTTTCCCTAGGTGCCGGCTGAGCTAGAGGCCAAAATCTACAGGTAGGCACTTTGCAAAAAACACCTCTGTTTTCTTTAAAAAAATGTGACGTGTCCACGTTGCTTTTTGGGGCATTTCCTGTCGCGGGCACTAGGCCTACCCACAGAAGTGAGGTACCATTTGTAGCGAGAGACTTAGGGGAACGCTGGGTGGAAGGAAATTTGTGGCTCCTCTCAGATTCCAGAACTTTCTGTCACCGAAATGAAAGGAAAAAGTGTTTTTTTGGCCAAATTTTGATGTTTGCAAAGGATTCTGGGTAACAAAACCTGGTCAGAGCCCCACAAGTCACCCCATCTTGGATTCCCCTAGGTCTCTAGTTTTCAAAAATGCATAGGTTTGGTAGGTTTCCCTAGGTGCCGGCTGAGCTAGAGGCCAAAATCTACAGGTAGGCACTTTGCAAAAAACACCTCTGTTTTCTGTAAAACAATTTGATGTGTCCACGTTGCGTTTTGAGCCATTTCCTGTCGCGGGCGCTAGGCCTACCCACAGAAGTGAGCTACCATTTTTATCGACAGAGTTAGGGGAACGCTGGGTAGCAGGAAATTTGTGGCTCCTGTCAGATTCCAGAACTTTCTGTCACCGAAATGAGAGGAAAAAGTGTTTTTTGGGCCAAATTTTGATGTTTGCAAAGGATTCTGGGTAACATAACCTGGTTAGAGCCCCGCAAGTCACCCCATCTTTGATTCCCCTGGGTTTCTAGTTTTCACAAATGTCCTGGTTTGATAGGTTTCCCCAGGTGCCGGCTGTGCTACAGGCCAAAATCCACAGGTAGGCACTGTTTTCTATGAAAAAATGTGATGTGTCCACGTTGCGTTTTGGGGCATTTCCTGTCGCGAGTGCTAGGCCCACCCACACAAGTGAGGTATCATTTTTATCGGGAGACTTGGGGGAACGCTGGGTGGAAGGAAATTTGTGGCTCCTCTTTGATTCCAGAACTTTCTGTCACCAAAATGTGAGGAAAATGTGTTTTTTTAGCCAAATTTTGAGGTTTGCAAAGGATTCTGGGTAACAGAACCTGGTCAGAGCCCCACAAGTCACCCCATCTTGGATTCCCCTAGGTCTCTACTTTTCAAAAATGCACAGGTTTGGTAGGTTTCCCTAGGTGCCGGCTGAGCTAGAGGCCAAAATCTACAGGTAGACACTTTGCAAAAAACACCTCTGTTTTCTTTAAAAAAATGTGATGTGTCCAAGCTGCGTTTTGAGGCATTTCCTGTCGCAAGTGCTAGGCCTACCCACACAAGTGAGGTATCATTTTTATCGGGAGTCATGGGGAAACGCTGGGTGGAAGGAAATTTGTGGCTCCTCTCTGATTCCAGAACTTTCTGTCACCAAAATGTGAGGAAAATGTGTTTTTGTAGCCAAATTTTGAGGTTTGCAAAGGATTCTGGGTAACAGAACCTTGTCAGAGCCCCACAAGTCACCCCATCTTGGATTCCCCTAGGTCTCTAGTTTTAAAAAATGCACAGGTTTGGTAGGTTTCCCTAGGTGCTGGCTGAACTAGAGGCCAAAATCTACAGATAGGCACTTTGCAAAAAACACCTCTGTTTTCTTTAAAAAAATGTGATATGTCCACGTTGCGTTTTGGGGCATTTCCTGTCGCGAGTGCTAGGACTACCCACACAAGTGAGGTATCATTTTTATCGGGAGACTTGGGGGAACACTGGGTGGAAGGAAATTTGTGGCTCCTCTCTGATTCCAGGACTTTCTGTCACCAAAATGTGAGGAAAATGTGTTTTTTTAGCCAAATTTTGAGGTTTGCAAAGGATTCTGGGTAACAGAACCTGGTCAGAGCCCCACAAGTCACCCCATCTTGGATTCCCCTAGGTCTCTAGTTTTAAAAAATGCGCAGGTTTGGTAGGTTTCCCTAGGTGCCGGCTGAGCTAGAGGTCAAAATCTACAGGTAGGCACTTTGCAATAAACACCTCTGTTTTCTTTAAAAAAATGTGACGTGTCCACGTTGCGTTTTGGGGCATTTCCTGTTGCGGGCACTAGGCCTACCCACAGAAGTGAGGTACCATTTGTATCGAGAGACTTAGGGGAACGCTGGGTAGAAGGAAATTTGTGGCTCCTCTCAGATTCCAGAACTTTCTGTCACCGAAATGAAAGGAAAAAGTGTTTTTTTGGCCAAATTTTGATGTTTGCAAAGGATTCTGGGTAACATAACCTGGTCAGAGCCCCGCAAGTCACCCCATCTTGGATTCCCTTGGGTTTCTAGTTTTCACAAATGTGCTGGTTTGCTAGGTTTCCCCAGGTGCCGGATGACCTACAGACGAAAATCCACAGGTAGGCACTGTTTTCTATGAATAAATGTGATGTGTCCACGTTGTGTTTTGGGCCATTTCCTTTCATGGGCGCTAGTCCTACCCACACAAGTGAGGTATCATTTTTATCGGGAGACTTGAGGGAACACTGGGTGGAAGGAAATTCGTGGCTCCTCTCTGATTCCAGAACTTTCTGTCACCAAAATGTGAGGAAAATGTGTTTTCTTAGCCAAATTTTGAGGTTTGCAAAGGATTCTGGGTAACAAAACCTGGTCAGAGCCCCACAAGTCACCCCATCTTGGATTCCCCTAGATCTCTTGTTTTTAAAAATTCATAGGTTTGGTAGGTTTCCCTAGGTGCCGGCTGAGCTAGAGGCCAAAATCTACAGGTAGGCACTTTGCAAAAAACACCTCTGTTTTCTTTAAAAAAAATGTGACGTGTCCACGTTGCATTTTGGGGCATTTCCTATTGCGGGCGCTAGGCCTACCCACAGAAGTGAGGTACCATTTGTATCGAGAGACTTAGGGGAATGCTGGGTAGAAGGAAATTTGTGGCTCCTGTCAGATTCCAGAACTTTCTGTCACCGAAATGAAAGGAAAAAGTGTTTTTTTGGCCAAATTTTGATGTTTGCAAAGGATTCTGGGTAACATAACCTGGTCAGAGCCCCGCAAGTCACCCCATCTTGGATTCCCTTGGGTTTCTAGTTTTCACAAATGTGCTGGTTTGCTAGGTTTCCCCAGGTGCCGGCTGAGCTACAGGCCAAAATCCACAGGTAGGCACTGTTTTCTATGAAAACATCTGATGTGTCCACGTTGTGTTTTGGGCCATTTCCTTTCGTGGGCGCTAGTCCTACCCACACAAGTGAGGTATTATTTTTTTCGGGAGACTTGGGGGAACGCTGGGTGGAAGAAAATGTGTGGCTCCTCTCTGATTCCAGAACTTTCTGTCACCAAAATGTGAGAAAAATGTGTTTTCTTAGCAAAATTTTGAGGTTTGCAAAGGATTCTGGGTAACAAAACCTGGTCAGAGCCCCACATGTCACCCCATCTTGGATTCCCCTAGATCTCTAGTTTTTAAAAATTCGTAGGTTTGGTAGGTTTCCCTAGGTGCCGGCTGAGCTAGAGGCCAAAATCTACAGGTAGGCACTTTGCAAAAAACACCTCTGTTTTCTTTTAAAAAATGTGACGTGTTCACGTTGCGTTTTGGGGCATTTCCTATTGCGGGCGCTAGGCCTACCCACAGAAGTGAGGTACCATTTGTATCGAGAGACTTAGGGGAACGCTGGGTGGAATGAAATTTGTGGCTCCTCTCAGAATGCAGAACTTTCTGTCACCGAAATGAGAGGAAAAAGTGTTTATTTGGCCAAATTTTGATGTTTACAAAGGATTCTGGGTAACATAACCTGGTCAGAGCCCCGCAAGTCACCCCATCTTGGATTCCACTGGGTTTCTAGTTTTCAAAAATGTACTGGTTTGCTAGGTTTCCCCAGGTGCCGGCTGAGCTACAGGCCAAAATCCACAGGTAGGCACTGTTTTCTATGAATAAATCTGATGTGTCCACGTTGTGTTTTGGGCCATTTCCTTTCGTGGGCGCTAGTCCTACCCACACAAGTGAGGTATCATTTTTTTCGGGAGACTTGGGGGAACGCTGGGTGGAAGAAAATATGTGGCTCCTCTCTGATTCCAGGACTTTCTGTCACCAAAATGTGAGGAAAATGTGTTTTTTTAGCCAAATTTTGAGGTTTGCAAAGGATTCTGGGTAACAGAACCTGGTCAGAGCCCCACAAGTCACCCCATCTTGAATTCCCCTAGGTCTCTAGTTTTCAAAAATGCTCAGGTTTGGTAGGTTTCCCTAGGTGCCGGCTGAGCTAGAGGCCAAAATCTACAGGTAGGCACTTTGCAAAAAACACCTCTGTTTTCTTTAAAAAAATGTGACGTGTCCACGTTGCTTTTTGGGGCATTTCCTGTCGCGGGCACCAGGCCTACCCACAGAAGTGAGGTACCATTTGTAGCGAGAGACTTAGGGGAACGCTGGGTGGAAGGAAATTTGTGGCTCCTCTCAGATTCCAGAACTTTCTGTCACCGAAATGAAAGGAAAAAGTGTTTTTTTGGCCAAATTTTGATGTTTGCAAAGGATTCTGGGTAACAAAACCTGGTCAGAGCCCCACAAGTCACCCCATCTTGGATTCCCCTAGGTCTCTAGTTTTCAAAAATGCATAGGTTTGGTAGGTTTCCCTAGGTGCCGGCTGAGCTAGAGGCCAAAATCTACAGGTAGGCACTTTGCAAAAAACACCTCTGTTTTCTGTAAAATAATTTGATGTGTCCACGTTGCGTTTTGGGCCATTTCCTGTCGCGGGCGCTAGGCCTACCCACAGAAGTGAGCTACCATTTTTATCGACAGAGTAAAGGGAACGCTGGGTAGCAGGAAGTTTGTGGCTCCTGTCAGATTCCAGAACTTTCTGTCACCGAAATGAGAGGAAAAAGTGTTTTTTGGGCCAAATTTTGATGTTTGCAAAGGATTCTGGGTAACATAACCTGGTTAGAGCCCCGCAAGTCACCCCATCTTGGATTCCCCTGGGTTTCTAGTTTTCACAAATGTCCTGGTTTGATAGGTTTCCCCAGGTGCCGGCTGAACTACAGGCCAAAATCCACAGGTAGGCACTGTTTTCTATGAAAAAATGTGATGTGTCCACGTTGCGTTTTGGGGCATTTCCTGTCGCGAGTGCTAGGCCCACCCACACAAGTGAGGTATCATTTTTATCGGGAGACTTGGGGGAACGCTGGGTGGAAGGAAATTTGTGGCTCCTCTTTGATTCCAGAACTTTCTGTCACCAAAATGTGAGGAAAATGTGTTTTTTTAGCCAAATTTTGAGGTTTGCAAAGGATTCTGGGTAACAGAACCTGGTCAGAGCCCCACAAGTCACCCCATCTTGGATTCCCCTAGGTCTCTACTTTTCAAAAATGCACAGGTTTGGTAGGTTTCCCTAGGTGCCGGCTGAGCTAGAGGCCAAAATCTACAGGTAGACACTTTGCAAAAAACACCTCTGTTTTCTTTAAAAAAATGTGATGTGTCCAAGCTGCGTTTTGGGGCATTTCCTGTCGCAAGTGCTAGGCCTACCCACACAAGTGAGGTATCATTTTTATCGGGAGTCATGTGGAAACGCTGGCTGGAAGGAAATTTGTGGCTCCTCTCTGATTCCAGAACTTTCTGTCACCAAAATATGAGGAAAATGTGTTTTTTTAGCCAAATTTTGAGGTTTGCAAAGAATTCTGGGTAACAGAACCTTGTCAGAGCCCCACAAGTCACCCCATCTTGGATTCCCCTAGGTCTCTAGTTTTAAAAAATGCACAGTTTTGGTAGGTTTCCCTAGGTGCTGGCTGAACTAGAGGCCAAAATCTACAGATAGGCACTTTGCAAAAAACACCTCTGTTTTCTTTAAAAAAATGTGATATGTCCACGTTGCGTTTTGGGGCATTTCCTGTCGCGAGTGCTAGGACTACCCACACAAGTGAGGTATCATTTTTATCGGGAGACTTGGGGGAACACTGGGTGGAAGGAAATTTGTGGCTCCTCTCTGATTCCAGGACTTTCTGTCACCAAAATGTGAGGAAAATGTGTTTTTTTAGCCAAATTTTGAGGTTTGCAAAGGATTCTGGGTAACAGAACCTGGTCAGAGCCCCACAAGTCACCCCATCTTGGATTCCCCTAGGTCTCTAGTTTTCAAAAATGCACAGGTTTGGTAGGTTTCCCTAGGTGCCGGCTGAGCTAGAGGCCAAAATCTACAGGTAGGCACTTTGCAATAAACACCTCTGTTTTCTTTAAAAAAATGTGACGTGTCCACGTTGCATTTTGGGGCATTTCCTGTTGCGGGCACTAGGCCTACCCACAGAAGTGAGGTACCATTTGTATCGAGAGACTTAGGGGAACGCTGGGTAGAAGGAAATTTGTGGCTCCTGTCAGATTCCAGAACTTTCTGTCACCGAAATGAGAGGAAAAAGTGTTTTTTTGGCCAAATTTTGATGTTTGCAAAGGATTCTGGGTAACATAACCTGGTCAGAGCCCCGCAAGTCACCCCATCTTGGATTCCCTTGGGTTTCTAGTTTTCACAAATGTGCTGGTTTGCTAGGTTTCCCCAGGTGCCGGATGACCTACAGACGAAAATCCACAGGTAGGCACTGTTTTCTATGAATAAATGTGATGTGTCCACGTTGTGTTTTGGGCCATTTCCTTTCATGGGCGCTAGTCCTACCCACACAAGTGAGGTATCATTTTTATCGGGAGACTTGAGGGAACACTGGGTGGAAGGAAATTCGTGGCTCCTCTCTGATTCCAGAACTTTCTGTCACCAAAATGTGAGGAAAATGTGTTTTCTTAGCCAAATTTTGAGGTTTGCAAAGGATTCTGGGTAACAAAACCTGGTCAGAGCCCCACAAGTCACCCCATCTTGGATTCCCCTAGATCTATTGTTTTTAAAAATTCATAGGTTTGGTAGGTTTCCCTAGGTGCCGGCTGAGCTAGAGGCCAAAATCTACAGGTAGGCACTTTGCAAAAAACACCTCTGTTTTCTTTAAAAAAATGTGACGTGTCCACGTTGGGTTTTGGGGCATTTCCTATTGCGGGCGCTAGGCCTACCCACAGAAGTGAGGTACCATTTGTATCGAGAGACTTAGGGGAACGCTGGGTAGAAGGAAATTTGTGGCTCCTGTCAGATTCCAGAACTTTCTGTCACCGAAATGAGAGGAAAAAGTGTTTTTTTGGCCAAATTTTGATCTTTGCAAAGGATTCTGGGTAACATAACCTGGTCAGAGCCCCGCAAGTCACCCCATCTTGGATTCCACTGGGTTTCTAGTTTTCAAAAAGGTACTGGTTTGCTAGCTTTCCCCAGGTGCCGGCTGAGCTACAGGCCAAAATCCACAGGTAGGCACTGTTTTCTATGAAAAAATCTGATGTGTCCACGTTGTGTTTTGGGCCATTTCCTTTCATGGGCGCTAGTCCTACCCACAGAAAGTGAGGTATCATTTTTTTCGGGAGACTTGGGGGAACGCTGGGTGGAAGAAAATATGTGGCTCCTCTCTGATTCCAGAACTTTCTTTCACCAAAATGTGAGAAAAATATGTTTTCTTATCCAAATTTTGAGGTTTGCAAAGGATTCTGGGTAACAAAACCTGGTCAGAGCCCCACAAGTCACCCCATCTTGGATTCCCCTAGATCTCTAGTTTTTTAAAATTCATAGATTTGGTAGGTTTCCCTAGGTGCCGGCTGAGCTAGAGGACAAAATCTACAGGTAGGCACTTTGCAAAAAACACCTCTGTTTTCTTTAAAAAAATGTGATGTGTCCAGTTTGCGTTTTGGGGCATTTCCTGTCGCGGGTGCTAGGCCTACCCACAGAAGTGAGCTACCATTTTTATCGAGAGAGTTAGGGGAACGCTGGGTAGAAGGAAATTTGTGGCTCCTGTCAGATTCCAGAACTTTCTGTCACCGAAATGAGAGGAAAAAGTGTTTTTTTGGCCAAATTTTGATGTTTGCAAAGGATTCTGGGTAACATAACCTGGTCAGAGCCCCGCAAGTCACCCCATCTTGGATTCCCTTGGGTTTCTAGTTTTAAAAAATGTGCTGGTTTGCTAGGTTTCCCCAGGTGCCGGCTGACCTATAGGCCAAAATCCACAGGTAGGCACTGTTTTCTATGAAAAAATGTGATGTGTCCACGTTGTGTTTTGGGCCATTTCCTTTTGTGGGCGCTAGTCCTACCCACACAAGTGAGGTATCATTGTTATCAGGAGACTTGAGGGAACGCTGGGTGGAAGGAAATTTGTGTCTCCTCTCTGATTCCAGAACTTTCTGTCACCAAAATGTGAGGAAAATGTGTTTTTTTAGCCAAAGTTTGAGGTTTACAAAGGATTCTGGGTAACAAAACCTGGTCAGAGCCCCACAAGTCACCCCATCTTGGATTCCCCTAGGTCTCTAGTTTTAAAAAATGCATAGGTTTGGTAGGTTTCCCTAGGTGTCGGCTGAGCTAGAGGCCAAAATCTATAGGTAGGCACTTTGCAAAAAACACCTCTGCTTTCTTTAAAAAAATGTGATGTGTCCACGTTGTGTTTTGTGGCATTTCCTGTCGCGAGTGCTAGGCCTACCCACACAAGTGAGGTATCATTTTTATCGGGAGACTTGGGGGAACGCTGGGCGGAAGGAAATTTGTGGCTCCTCTCTGATTCCAGAACTTTCTGTCACCAAAATGTGAGAAAAATGTGTTTTCTTAGCCAAATTTTGAGGTTTGCAAAGGATTCTGGGTAACAAAACCTGGTCAGAGCCCCACAAGTCACCCCATCTTGGATTCCCCTAGATCTCTAGTTTTTAAAAATTCATAGGTTTGGTAGGTTTCCCTAGGTGCCGGCTGAGCTAGAGGCCAAAATCTACAGGTAGGCACTTAGCAAAAAACACCTCTGTTTTCTTTCAAAAAATGTGATGTGTCCACTTTGCGTTTTGGGGCATTTCCTGTCGCGGGCGCTAGGCCTACCCACAGAAGTGAGCTACCATTTTTATCGAGAGAGTTAGGGAAACGCTGGGTAGAAGGAAATTTGTGGCTCCTATCAGATTCCAGAACTTTCTGTCACCGAAATGAGAGGAAAAAGTGTTTTTTTGGCCAAATTTTGATGTTTGCAAAGGATTCTGGGTAACATAACCTGTTCAGAGCCCGGAAGTCACCCCATCTTGGATTCCCTTGGGTTTCTAGTTTTCACAAATGTGCTGGTTTGCTAGGTTTCCCCAGGTGCCGGCTGCCCTACAGGCCAAAATCCACAGGTAGGCACTGTTTTCTATGAAAAAATGTGATGTGTCCATGTTGTGTTTTGGGCCATTTCCTTTCGTGGGCGCTAGTCCTACCCACACAAGTGAGGTATCATTGTTATCGGAAGACTTGAGGGAACGCTGGGTGGAAGGAAACTTGTGGCTCCTCTCTGATTCCAGAACTTTCTGTCACCAAAATGTGAGGAAAATGTGTTTTTTTAGCCAAAGTTTGAGGTTTACAAAGGATTCTGGGTAACAAAACCTGGTCAGAGCCCCACAAGTCACCCCATCGTGGATTCCCCTAGGTCTCTAGTTTTCAAAAATGCATAGGTTTGGTAGGTTTCCCTAGGTGTCGGCTGAGCTAGAGGCCAAAATCTATAGGTAGGCACTTTGCAAAAAACAGCTCTGTTTTCTTTAAAAAAAATGTGATGTGTCCACGTTGCGTTTTGGGGCATTTCCTGTCGCGAGTGCTAGGCCTACCCACACAAGTGAGGTATCATTTTTATCGGGAGACTTGGGGGAACGCTGGGTGGAAGGAAATTTGTGGCTCCCCTCTGATTCCAGAACTTTCTGTCACCAAAATGTGAGGAAAATGTGTTTTTTTAGCCAAATTTTGAGGTTTGCAAAGGATTCTGGGTAACAGAACGTGGTCAGAGCCCCACAAGTCACTCCATCATGTATTCCCCTAGGTCTCTAGTTTTCAAAAATGCACAGGTTTGGTAGGTTTCCCTAGGTGCCGGCTGAGCTACAGTCCAAAATCTATAGGTAGACACTTTGCAAAAAACACCTCTGTTTTCTTTAAAAAAAATTGATGTGTCCACGTTGCGTTTTGGGGCATTTCCTGTCGCGAGTGCTAGGCCTACCCACACAAGTGAGGTATCATTTTTATCAGGAGACTTGGGGGAACGCTGGGTGGAAGGAAATTTGTGGCTCCTCTCTGATTCCAGAACTTTCTGTCACCAAAATGTGAGGAAAATGTGTTTTTTTAGCCAAATTTTGAGGTTTGCAAAGGATTCTGGGTAACAGAACCTGGTCAGAGCCCCACAAGTCACCCCATCTTGGATTCCCCTAGGTCTCTACTTTTCAAAAATGCACAGGTTTGGTAGGTTTCCCTAGGTGCCGGCTGAGCTAGAGGCCAAAATCTACAGGTAGACACTTTGCAAAAAACACCTTTGTTTTCTTTAAAAAAATGTGATGTGTCCAAGCTGCGTTTTGGGGCATTTCCTGTCGCAAGTGCTAGGCCTACCCACACAAGTGAGGTATCATTTTTATCGGGAGTCATGGGGAAACGCTGGGTGGAAGGAAATTTGTGGCTCCTCTCTGATTCCAGAACTTTCTGTCACCAAAATGTGAGGAAAATGTGTTTTTTTAGCCAAATTTTGAGGTTTGCAAAGGATTCTGGGTAACAGAACCTTGTCAGAGCCCCACAAGTCACCCCATCTTGGATTCCCCTAGGTCTCTAGTTTTCAAAAAAGCACAGGTTTGGTAGGTTTCCCTAGGTGCCGGCTGAGCTAGAGGTCAAAATCTACAGGTAGGAACTTTGCAATAAACACCTCTGTTTTCTTTAAAAAAATGTGACGTGTCCACGTTGCGTTTTGGGGCATTTCCTGTTGCGGGCACTAGGCCTACCCACAGAAGTGAGGTATCATTTTTATCAGGAGACTTGGGGGAACGCTGGGTGGAAGGAAATGTGTGGCTCCTCTCTGATTCCAGGACTTTCTGTCACCAAAATGTGAGGAAAATTTGTTTTTTTAGCCAAATTTTGAGGTTTGCAAAGGATTCTGGGTAACAGAACCTGGTCAGAGCCCCACAAGTCACCCCATCTTGAATTCCCCTAGGTCTCTAGTTTTCAAAAATGCACAGGTTTGGTAGGTTTCCCTAGGTGCCGGCTGAGCTAGAGGCCAAAATCTACAGGTAGGCACTTTGCAAAAAACACCTCTGTTTTCTTTAAAAAAATGTGACGTGTCCACGTTGCTTTTTGGGGCATTTCCTGTCGCGGGCACTAGGCCTACCCACAGAAGTGAGGTACCATTTGTAGCGAGAGACTTAGGGGAACGCTGGGTGGAAGGAAATTTGTGGCTCCTCTCAGATTCCAGAACTTTCTGTCACCGAAATGAAAGGAAAAAGTATTTTTTTGGCCAAATTTTGATGTTTACAAAGGATTCTGGGTAACAAAACCTGGTCAGAGCCCCACAAGTCACCCCATCTTGGATTCCCCTAGGTCTCTAGTTTTCAAAAATGCATAGGTTTGGTAGGTTTCCCTAGGTGCCGGCTGAGCTAGAGGCCAAAATCTACAGGTAGGCACTTTGCAAAAAACACCTCTGTTTTCTGTAAAAAAATGTGATGTGTCCACGTTGCGTTTTGGGCCATTTCCTGTCGCGGGCGCTAGGCCTACCCACAGAAGTGAGGTACCATTTGTTGCGAGAGACTTAGGGGAACTTTGGGGTGAAGGAAATTTGTGGCTCCTCTTTGATTCCAGAACTTTCTGTCACCAAAATGTGAGGAAAATGTGTTTTTTTAGCCAAATTTTGAGGTTTGCAAAGGATTCTGGGTAACAGAACCTGGTCAGAGCCCCACAAGTCACCCCATCTTGGATTCCCCTAGGTCTCTACTTTTCAAAAATGCACAGGTTTGGTAGGTTTCCCTAGGTGCCGGCTGAGCTAGAGGCCAAAATCTACAGGTAGACACTTTGCAAAAAACACCTCTGTTTTCTTTAAAAAAATGTGATGTGTCCAAGCTGCGTTTTGGGGCATTTCCTGTCGCAAGTGCTAGGCCTACCCACACAAGTGAGGTATCATTTTTATCGGGAGTCATGGGGAAACGCTGGGTGGAAGGAAATTTGTGGCTCCTCTCTGATTCCAGAACTTTCTGTCACCAAAATGTGAGGAAAATGTGTTTTTTTAGCCAAATTTTGAGGTTTGCAAAGGATTCTGGGTAACAGAACCTTGTCAGAGCCCCACAAGTCACCCCATCTTGGATTCCCCTAGGTCTCTAGTTTTCAAAAAAGCACAGGTTTGGTAGGTTTCCCTAGGTGCCGGCTGAGCTAGAGGTCAAAATCTACAGGTAGGAACTTTGCAATAAACACCTCTGTTTTCTTTAAAAAAATGTGACGTGTCCACGTTGCGTTTTGGGGCATTTCCTGTTGCGGGCACTAGGCCTACCCACAGAAGTGAGGTATCATTTTTATCAGGAGACTTGGGGGAACGCTGGGTGGAAGGAAATGTGTGGCTCCTCTCTGATTCCAGGACTTTCTGTCACCAAAATGTGAGGAAAATGTGTTTTTTTAGCCAAATTTTGAGGTTTGCAAAGGATTCTGGGTAACAGAACCTGGTCAGAGCCCCACAAGTCACCCCATCTTGAATTCCCCTAGGTCTCTAGTTTTCAAAAATGCACAGGTTTGGTAGGTTTCCCTAGGTGCCGGCTGAGCTAGAGGCCAAAATCTACAGGTAGGCACTTTGCAAAAAACACCTCTGTTTTCTTTAAAAAAATGTGACGTGTCCACGTTGCTTTTTGGGGCATTTCCTGTCGCGGGCACTAGGCCTACCCACAGAAGTGAGGTACCATTTGTAGCGAGAGACTTAGGGGAACGCTGGGTGGAAGGAAATTTGTGGCTCCTCTCAGATTCCAGAACTTTCTGTCACCGAAATGAAAGGAAAAAGTATTTTTTTGGCCAAATTTTGATGTTTGCAAAGGATTCTGGGTAACAAAACCTGGTCAGAGCCCCACAAGTCACCCCATCTTGGATTCCCCTAGGTCTCTAGTTTTCAAAAATGCATAGGTTTGGTAGGTTTCCCTAGGTGCCGGCTGAGCTAGAGGCCAAAATCTGCAGGTAGGCACTTTGCAAAAAACACCTCTGTTTTCTGTAAAAAAATTTGATGTGTCCACGTTGCGTTTTGGGCCATTTCCTGTCGCGGGCGCTAGGCCTACCCACAGAAGTGAGGTACCATTTGTATCGAGAGAGTTAGGGGAACGCTGGGTGGAAGGAAATTTGTGGCTCCTCTCTGATTCCAGAACTTTCTGTCACCAAAATGTGAGGAAAACGAGTTTTTTTGGCCAAAGTTTGATGTTTGCAAAGGATTCTGGGTAACAAAACCTGGTCAGAGCCCCACAAGTCACCCCATCTTGGATTCTCCTAGGTCTCTAGTTTTCAAAAATGCATAGGTTTGGTAGGTTTCCCTAGGTGCCGGCTGAGCTAGAGGCCAAAATCTACAGGTAGGCACTTTGCAAAAAACACCTCTGTTTTCTGTAAAAAAATGTAAAGTGTCCACGTTGCGTTTTGGGCCATTTCCTGTCTCGGGCGCTAGGCCTACCCACAGAAGTGAGGTACCATTTGTATCGAGAGACTTAGAGGAACTCTGGGTGGAAGGAAATTTGTGGCTCCTCTCAGATTCCAGAACTTTCTGTCACCTAAATGAGAGGCAAAAGTGTTTTTTTGGCCAAATTTTGATGTTTGCAAAGGATTCTGGGTAACATAACCTGGTCAGAGCCCCGCAAGTCACCCCATCTTGGATTCCCCTGGGTTTCTAGTTTTCAAAAATGTACTGATTTGCTATGTTTCCCCAGGTGCCGGCTGAGCTAGAGTCCAAAATCCACAGGTAGGCACTGTTTTCTATGAAAAAATCTGATGTGTCCACGTTGTGTTTTGGGCCATTTCCTTTCGTGGGCGCTAGTCCTACCCACACAAGTGAGGTATCATTTTTTTCGGGAGACTTGGGGGAACGCTGGGTGGAAGAAAATTTGTGGCTTCTCTCTGATTACAGAACTTTCTGTCACCAAAATGTGAGAAAAATGTGTTTTGTTATCCAAATTTTGAGGTTTGCAAAGGTTTCTGGGTAACAAAACCTGGTCAGAGCCCCACAAGTTACCCCATCTTGGATTCCCCTAGATCTCTAGTTTTTAAAAATTCATAGGTTTGGTAGGTTTCCTTAGGTGCCGGCTGAGCTAGAGGCCAAAATCTACAGGTAGGCACTTTGCAAAAAACACCTCTGTTTTCTTTAAAAAAATGTGATGTGTCCACTTTGCGTTTTGGGGCATTTCCTGTCGCGGGCGCTAGGCCTACCCACAGAAGTGAGCTACCATTTTTATCGACAGAGTTAGGGGAACGCTGGGTAGCAGGAAATTTGTGGCTCCTGTCAGATTCCAGAACTTTCTGTCACCGAAATGAGAGGAAAAAGTGTTTTTTGGGCCAAATTTAGACGTTTGCAAAGGATTCTGGGTAACATAACCTGGTCAGAGCCCCGCAAGTCACCCCATCTTGGATTCCCCTGGGTTTCTAGTTTTCACAAATGTCCTGATTTGCTAGGTTTCCCCAGGTGCCGGCTGAGCTACAGGCCAAAATCCACAGGTAGGCACTGTTTTCTAGGAAAAAATTTGATGTGTCCACGTTGCGTTTTGGGGCATTTCCTGTCGCGAGTGCTAGGCCCACCCACACAAGTGAGGTATCATTTTTATCGGGAGACTTGGGGGAACGCTGGGAGGAAGGAAATTTGTGGCTCCTCTTTGATTCCAGAACTTTCTGTCACCAAAATGTGAGGACAATTTGTTTTTTTAGCCAAATTTTGAGGTTTGCAAAGGATTCTGGGTAACAGAACCTGGTCAGAGCCCCACAAGTCACCCCATCTTGGATTCCCCTAGGTCTCTAGTTTTCAAAAAAGCACAGGTTTGGTAGGTTTCCCTAGGTGCCGGCTGAGCTAGAGGTCAAAATCTACAGGTAGGAACTTTGCAATAAACACCTCTGTTTTCTTTAAAAAAATGTGACGTGTCCACGTTGCGTTTTGGGGCATTTCCTGTTGCGGGCACTAGGCCTACCCACAGAAGTGAGGTATCATTTTTATCAGGAGACTTGGGGGAACGCTGGGTGGAAGGAAATGTGTGGCTCCTCTCTGATTCCAGGACTTTCTGTCACCAAAATGTGAGGAAAATGTGTTTTTTTAGCCAAATTTTGAGGTTTGCAAAGGATCCTGGGTAACAGAACCTGGTCAGAGCCCCACAAGTCACCCCATCTTGAATTCCCCTAGGTCTCTAGTTTTCAAAAATGCTCAGGTTTGGTAGGTTTCCCTAGGTGCCGGCTGAGCTAGAGGCCAAAATCTACAGGTAGGCACTTTGCAAAAACCACCTCTGTTTTCTTTAAAAAAATGTGACGTGTCCACGTTGCTTTTTGGGGCATTTCCTGTCGCGGGCACTAGGCCTACCCACAGAAGTGAGGTACCATTTGTAGCGAGAGACTTAGGGGAACGCTGGGTGGAAGGAAATTTGTGGCTCCTCTCAGATTCCAGAACTTTCTGTCACCGAAATGAAAGGAAAAAGTATTTTTTTGGCCAAATTTTGATGTTTGCAAAGGATTCTGGGTAACAAAACATGGTCAGAGCCCCACAAGTCACCCCATCTTGGATTCCCCTAGGTCTCTAGTTTTCAAAAATGCATAGGTTTGGTAGGTTTCCCTAGGTGCCGGCTGAGCTAGAGGCCAAAATCTACAGGTAGGCACTTTGCAAAAAACACCTCTGTTTTCTGTAAAAAAATTTGATGTGTCCACGTTGCGTTTTGGGCCATTTCCTGTCGCGGGCGCTAGGCCTACCCACAGAAGTGAGGTACCATTTGTATCGAGAGAGTTAGGGGAACGCTGGGTGGAAGGAAATTTGTGGCTCCTCTCTGATTCCAGAACTTTCTGTCACCAAAATGTGAGGAAAACGAGTTTTTTTGGCCAAAGTTTGATGTTTGCAAAGGATTCTGGGTAACAAAACCTGGTCAGAGCCCCACAAGTCACCCCATCTTGGATTCTCCTAGGTCTCTAGTTTTCAAAAATGCATAGGTTTGGTAGGTTTCCCTAGGTGCTGGCTGAGCTAGAGGCCAAAATCTACAGGTAGGCACTTTGCAAAAAACACCTCTGTTTTCTGTAAAAAAATGTAATGTGTCCACGTTGCGTTTTGGGCCATTTCCTGTCTCGGGCGCTAGGCCTACCCACAGAAGTGAGGTACCATTTGTATCGAGAGACTTAGAGGAACTCTGGGTGGAAGGAAATTTGTGGCTCCTCTCAGATTCCAGAACTTTCTGTCACCTAAATGAGAGGCAAAAGTGTTTTTTTGGCCAAATTTTGATGTTTGCAAAGGATTCTGGGTAACATAACCTGGTCAGAGCCCCGCAAGTCACCCCATCTTGGATTCCCCTGGGTTTCTAGTTTTCAAAAATGTACTGATTTGCTATGTTTCCCCAGGAGCCGGCTGAGCTAGAGTCCAAAATCCACAGGTAGGCACTGTTTTCTATGAAAAAATCTGATGTGTCCACGTTGTGTTTTGGGCCATTTCCTTTCGTGGGCGCTAGTCCTACCCACACAAGTGAGGTATCATTTTTTTCGGGAGACTTGGGGGAACGCTGGGTGGAAGAAAATTTGTGGCTTCTCTCTGATTACAGAACTTTCTGTCACCAAAATGTGAGAAAAATGTGTTTTGTTAGCCAGATTTTGAGGTTTGCAAAGGTTTCTGGGTAACAAAACCTGGTCAGAGCCCCACAAGTTACCCCATCTTGGATTCCCCTAGATCTCTAGTTTTTAAAAATTCATAGGTTTGGTAGGTTTCCTTAGGTGCCGGCTGAGCTAGAGGCCAAAATCTACAGGTAGGCACTTTGCAAAAAACACCTCTGTTTTCTTTAAAAAAATGTGATGTGTCCACTTTGCGTTTTGGGGCATTTCCTGTCGCGGGCGCTAGGCCTACCCACAGAAGTGAGCTACCATTTTTATCGACAGAGTTAGGGGAACGCTGGGTAGCAGGAAATTTGTGGCTCCTGTCAGATTCCAGAACTTTCTGTCACCGAAATGAGAGGAAAAAGGGTTTTTTGGGCCAAATTTAGATGTTTGCAAAGGATTCTGGGTAACATAACCTGGTCAGAGCCCCGCAAGTCACCCCATCTTGGATTCCCCTGGGTTTCTAGTTTTCACAAATGTCCTGGTTTGCTAGGTTTCCCCAGGTGCCGGCTGAGCTACAGGCCAAAATCCACAGGTAGGCACTGTTTTCTAGGAAAAAATGCGATGTGTCCACGTTGCGTTTTGGGGCATTTCCTGTCGCGAGTGCTAGGCCCACCCACACAAGTGAGGTATAATTTTTATCGGGAAACTTGGGGGAACGCTGGGAGGAAGGAAATTTGTGGCTCCTCTTTGATTCCAGAACTTTCTGTCACCAAAATGTGAGGAAAATGTGTTTTTTTAGCCAAATTTTGAGGTTTGCAAAGGATTCTGGGTAACAGAACCTGGTCAGAGCCCCACAAGTCACCCCATCTTGGATTCCCCTAGGTCTCTAGTTTTCAAAAATGCACAGGTTTGGTAGGTTTCCCTAGGTGCCGGCTGAGCTAGAGGCCAAAATCTACAGGTAGGCACTTTGCAATAAACACCTCTGTTTTCTTTAAAAAAATGTGACGTGTCCACGTTGCGTTTTGGGGCATTTCCTGTTGCGGGCACTAGGCCTACCCACAGAAGTGAGGTATCATTTTTATCAGGAGACTTGGGGGAACGCTGGGTGGAAGGAATTTTGTGGCTCCTCTCTGATTCCAGAACTTTCTGTCACCAAAATGTGAGGAAAATGTGTTTTTTTAGGCAAATTATGAGGTTTGCAAAGGGTTCTGGGTAACAGAACCTGGTCAGAGCCCCACAAGTCACCCCATCTTGGATTCCCCTAGGTCTCTAGTTTTCAAAAATGCACAGGTTTGGTAGGTTTCCTTAGGTGCCGGCTGAGCTAGAGGCCAAAATCTACAGGTAGGCACTTTGCAAAAAACACCTCTGTTTTCTTTCAAAAAATGTGATGTGTCCACATTGCGTTTTGGGGCATTTCCTGTCGCGAGTGCTAGGCCTACCCACACAAGTGAGGTATCATTTTTATCGGGAGACTTGGGGGAACGCTGGGTGGAAGGACATTTGTGGCTCCTCTCTGATTCCAGAACTTTCTGTCACCAAAATGTGAGGAAAATGTGTTTTTTAAGCCAAATTTTGAGGTTTGCAAAGGATTCTGGGTAACAGAACCTGGTCAGAGCCCCACAAGTCACCCCATCTTGGATTCCCCTAGGTCTCTAGTTTTCAAAAATGCACAGGTTTGGTAGGTTTCCCTAGGTGCCGGCTGAGCTAGAGGCCAAAATCTACAGGTAGGCACTTTGCAATAAACACCTCTGTTTTCTTTAAAAAAATGTGACGTGTCCACGTTGCGTTTTGGGGCATTTCCTGTTGCGGGCACTAGGCCTACCCACAGAAGTGAGGTATCATTTTTATCAGGAGACTTGGGGGAACGCTGGGTGGAAGGAAATGTGTGGCTCCTCTCTGATTCCAGGACTTTCTGTCACCAAAATGAGAGGAAAATGTGTTTTTTTAGCCAAATTTTGAGGTTTGCAAAGGATCCTGGGTAACAGAACCTGGTCAGAGCCCCACAAGTCACCCCATCTTGAATTCCCCTAGGTCTCTAGTTTTCAAAAATGCACAGGTTTGGTAGGTTTCCCTAGGTGCCGGCTGAGCTAGAGGCCAAAATCTACAGGTAGGCACTTTGCAAAAACCACCTCTGTTTTCTTTAAAAAAATGTGACGTGTCCACGTTGCTTTTTGGGGCATTTCCTGTCGCGGGCACTAGGCCTACCCACAGAAGTGAGGTACCATTTGTAGCGAGAGACTTAGGGGAACGCTGGGTGGAAGGAAATTTGTGGCTCCTCTCAGATTCCAGAACTTTCTGTCACCGAAATGAAAGGAAAAAGTATTTTTTTGGCCAAATTTTGATGTTTGCAAAGGATTCTGGGTAACAAAACATGGTCAGAGCCCCACAAGTCACCCCATCTTGGATTCCCCTAGGTCTCTAGTTTTCAAAAATGCATAGGTTTGGTAGGTTTCCCTAGGTGCCGGCTGAGCTAGAGGCCAAAATCTACAGGTAGGCACTTTGCAAAAAACACCTCTGTTTTCTGTAAAAAAATTTGATGTGTCCACGTTGCGTTTTGGGCCATTTCCTGTCGCGGGCGCTAGGCCTACCCACAGAAGTGAGGTACCATTTGTATCGAGAGAGTTAGGGGAACGCTGGGTGGAAGGAAATTTGTGGCTCCTCTCTGATTCCAGAACTTTCTGTCACCAAAATGTGAGGAAAACGAGTTTTTTTGGCCAAAGTTTGATGTTTGCAAAGGATTCTGGGTAACAAAACCTGGTCAGAGCCCCACAAGTCACCCCATCTTGGATTCTCCTAGGTCTCTAGTTTTCAAAAATGCATAGGTTTGGTAGGTTTCCCTAGGTGCTGGCTGAGCTAGAGGCCAAAATCTACAGGTAGGCACTTTGCAAAAAACACCTCTGTTTTCTGTAAAAAAATGTAATGTGTCCACGTTGCGTTTTGGGCCATTTCCTGTCGCGGGCGCTAGGCCTACCCACAGAAGTGAGGTACCATTTGTATCGAGAGACTTAGAGGAACTCTGGGTGGAAGGAAATTTGTGGCTCCTCTCAGATTCCAGAACTTTCTGTCACCTAAATGAGAGGCAAAAGTGTTTTTTTGGCCAAATTTTGATGTTTGCAAAGGATTCTGGGTAACATAACCTGGTCAGAGCCCCACAAGTCACCCCATCTTGGATTCCCCTGGGTTTCTAGTTTTCAAAAATGTACTGATTTGCTATGTTTCCCCAGGTGCCGGCTGAGCTAGAGTCCAAAATCCACAGGTAGGCACTGTTTTCTATGAAAAAATCTGATGTGTCCACGTTGTGTTTTGGGCCATTTCCTTTCGTGGGCGCTAGTCCTACCCACACAAGTGAGGTATCATTTTTTTCGGGAGACTTGGGGGAACGCTGGGTGGAAGAAAATTTGTGGCTTCTCTCTGATTACAGAACTTTCTGTCACCAAAATGTGAGAAAAATGTGTTTTGTTAGCCAGATTTTGAGGTTTGCAAAGGTTTCTGGGTAACAAAACCTGGTCAGAGCCCCACAAGTTACCCCATCTTGGATTCCCCTAGATCTCTAGTTTTTAAAAATTCATAGGTTTGGTAGGTTTCCTTAGGTGCCGGCTGAGCTAGAGGCCAAAATCTACAGGTAGGCACTTTGCAAAAAACACCTCTGTTTTCTTTAAAAAAATGTGATGTGTCCACTTTGCGTTTTGGGGCATTTCCTGTCGCGGGCGCTAGGCCTACCCACAGAAGTGAGCTACCATTTTTATCGACAGAGTTAGGGGAACGCTGGGTAGCAGGAAATTTGTGGCTCCTGTCAGATTCCAGAACTTTCTGTCACCGAAATGAGAGGAAAAAGGGTTTTTTGGGCCAAATTTAGATGTTTGCAAAGGATTCTGGGTAACATAACCTGGTCAGAGCCCCGCAAGTCACCCCATCTTGGATTCCCCTGGGTTTCTAGTTTTCACAAATGTCCTGGTTTGCTAGGTTTCCCCAGGTGCCGGCTGAGCTACAGGCCAAAATCCACAGGTAGGAACTGTTTTCTAGTTAAAAATGCGATGTGTCCACGTTGCGTTTTGGGGCATTTCCTGTCGCGAGTGCTAGGCCCACCCACACAAGTGAGGTATAATTTTTATCGGGAAACTTGGGGGAACGCTGGGAGGAAGGAAATTTGTGGCTCCTCTTTGATTCCAGAACTTTCTGTCACCAAAATGTGAGGAAAATGTGTTTTTTTAGCCAAATTTTGAGGTTTGCAAAGGATTCTGGGTAACAGAACCTGGTCAGAGCCCCACAAGTCACCCCATCTTGGATTCCCCTAGGTCTCTAGTTTTCAAAAATGCACAGGTTTGGTAGGTTTCCCTAGGTGCCGGCTGAGCTAGAGGCCAAAATCTACAGGTAGGCACTTTGCAAAAAACACCTCTGTTTTCTTTAAAAAAATGTGATGTGTCCACGTTGCGTTTTGGGGCATTTCCTGTCGCGAGTGCTAGGCCTACCAACACAAGTGAGGTATCATTTTTATCGGGAGACTTGGGGGAACGCTGGGTGGAAGGAAATGTGTGGCTCCTCTTTAATTCAAGAACTTCCTGTCACCAAAATGTGAGGAAAATTTGTTTTTTTAGCCAAATTTTGAGGTTTGCAAAGGATTCTGGGTAACAGAACCTGGTCAGAGCCCCACAAGTCACCCCATCATGGATTCCCCTAGGTCTCTAGTTTTAAAAAATGCACAGGTTTGGTAGGTTTTCCTAGGTGCTGGCTGAACTAGAGGCCAAAATCTACAGATAGGCACTTTGCAAAAAACACCTCTGTTTTCTTTAAAAAAATGTGATGTGGACTTTCTAACAGAACCTGGTCAGAGCCCCACAAGTCACCCCATCTTGGATTCCCCTAGGTCTCTAGTATTAAAAAATGCACAGGTTTGGTAGGTTTCCCTAGGTGCCAGCTGAGCTAGAGGCCAAAATCTACAGGTAGGCACTTTGCAAAAAACACCTCTGTTTTCTTTAAAAAAATGTGACGTGTCATCGTTGTGTTTTGGGCCATTTCCTGTCGCGGGCGCTAGGCCTACCCACAGAAGTGATGTAGCATTTGTATCGAGAGAGTTAGGGGAATGCTGGGTGGAAGGAAATTTGTGGCTCCTCTCTGATTCCAGAACTTTCTGTCACCAAAATGTGAGGAAAACGAGTTTTTTTGGCCAAATGTTGATGTTTACAAAGGATTCTGGGTAACAAAACCTGGTCAGAGCCCCGCAAGTCACCCCATCTTGGATTCCCCTGGGTTTCTAGTTTTGAAAAATGTACTGATTTCCTAGGTTTCCCCAGGTGGCGGCTGAGCTACAGGCCAAAATCCACAGGTAGGCACTGTTTTCTATGAAAAAATCTGATGTGTCGACGTTGTGTTTTGGGCCATTTCCTTTCGTGGGCGCTAGTGCTACCCACACAAGTGAGGTATCATTTTTTTCGGGAGACTTGGGGGAACGCTGGGTGGAAGGAAATTTGTGGCTCCTCTCTGATTCCAGGACTTTCTGTCACCAAAATGTGAGGAAAATGTATTTTTTTAGCCAAATTTTGAGGTTTGCAAAGGATTCTGGGTAACAGAACCTGGTCAGAGCCCCACAAGTCACCCCATCTTGGATTCCCCTAGGTCTCTAGTTTTAAAAAATGCACAGGTTTGGTAGGTTTCCCTAGGTGCCGGCTGAGCTAGAGGCCAAAATCTACAGGTAGGCACTTTGCAATAAACACCTCTGTTTTCTTTAAAAAAATGTGACGTGTCCACGTTGCGTTTTGGGGCATTTCCTATTGCGGGCGCTAGGCCTACCCACAGAAGTGAGGTACCATTTGTATCGAGAGACTTAGGGGAACGCTGGGTAGAAGGAAATTTGTGGCTCCTGTCAGATTCCAGAACTTTCTGTCACCGAAATGAGAGGAAAAAGTGTTTTTTTTTGGCCAAATTTTGATGTTTGCAAAGGATTCTGGGTAACATAACCTGGTCAGAGCCCCGCAAGTCACCCCATCTTGGAGTCCCTTGGGTTTCTAGTTTTCACAAATGTGCTGGTTTGCTAGGTTTCCCCAGGTGCCGGATGACACTGTTTTCTATGAATAAATGTGATGTGTCCACGTTGTGTTTTGGGCCATTTCCTTTCGTGGGCGCTAGTCCTACCCACACAAGTGAGGTATCATTGTTATCGGAAGACTTGAGGGAACGCTGGGTGGAAGGAAACTTGTGGCTCCTCTCTGATTCCAGAACTTTCTGTCACCAAAATGTGAGGAAAATGTGTTTTTTTAGCCAAAGTTTGAGGTTTACAAAGGATTCTGGGTAACAAAACCTGGTCAGAGCCCCACAAGTCACGCCCATCTTGGATTCCCCTAGGTCTCTAGTTTTAAAAAATGCATAGGTTTGGTAGGTTTCCCTAGGTGTCGGCTGAGCTAGAGGCCAAAATCTATAGGTAGGCACTTTGCAAAAAACACCTCTGTTTTCTTTTAAAAAAATGTGATGTGTCCACGTTGCGTTTTGGGGCATTTCCTGTCGCGAGTGCTAGGCCTACCCACACAAGTGAGGTATCATTTTTATCGGGAGACTTGGGGGAACGCTGGGTGGAAGGTGTGGCTCCTCTCTGATTCCAGAACTTTCTGTCACCAAAATGTGAGGAAAATGTGTTTTTTTAGCCAAATTTTGAGGTTTGCAAAGGATTCTGGGTAACAGAACCTGGTCAGAGCCCCACAGGTCACCCCATCATGGATTCCCCTAGGTCTCTAGTTTTCAAAAATGCACAGGTTTGGTAGGTTTCCCTAGGTGCCGGCTGAGCTAGAGGCCAAAATCTACAGGTAGACACTTTGCAAAAAACACCTCTGTTTTCTTTTAAAAAATGTGACGTGTTCACGTTGCGTTTTGGGGCATTTCCTATTGCGGGCGCTAGGCCTACCCACAGAAGTGAGGTATCATTTTTATCAGGAGACTTGGGGGAACGCTGGGTGGAAGGAAATGTGTGGCTCCTCTCTGATTCCAGGACTTTCTGTCACCAAAATGTGAGGAAAATGTGTTTTTTTAGCCAAATTTTGAGGTTTGCAAAGGATTCTGGGTAACAAAACCTGGTCAGAGCCCCACAAGTCACCCCATCTTGGATTCCCCTAGATCTCTAGTTTTTAAAAATTCATAGGTTTGGTAGGTTTCCCTAGGTGCCGGCTGAGCTAGAGGCCAAAATCTCCAGGTAGGCACTTTGCAAAAAACACCTCTGTTTTCTTTCAAAAAATGTGATGTGTCCACTTTGCGTTTTGGGGCATTTCCTGCCGCGGGCGCTAGGCCTACCCACAGAAGTGAGCTACCATTTTTATCGAGAGAGTTAGGGGAACGCTGGGCGGAAGGAAATTTGTGGCTCCTGTCAGATTCCAGAACTTTCTGTCACCGAAATGAGTGGAAAAAGTGTTTAATTGGCCAAATTTTGATGTTTGCAAAGGATTCTGGTAACATAACCTGGTCAGAGCCCCGCAAGTCACCCCATCTTGGATTCCCCTGGGTTTCTAGTTTTCAAAAATGTACTGATTTGCTATGTTTCCCCAGGTGCCGGCTGAGCTAGAGTCCAAAATCCACAGGTAGGCACTGTTTTCTATGAAAAAATCTGATGTGTCCACGTTGTGTTTTGGGCCATTTCCTTTCGTGGGCGCTAGTCCTACCCACACAAGTGAGGTATCATTTTTTTCGGGAGACTTGGGGGAACGCTGGGTGGAAGAAAATTTGTGGCTTCTCTCTGATTACAGAACTTTCTGTCACCAAAATGTGAGAAAAATGTGTTTTGTTAGCCAGATTTTGAGGTTTGCAAAGGTTTCTGGGTAACAAAACCTGGTCAGAGCCCCACAAGTTACCCCATCTTGGATTCCCCTAGATCTCTAGTTTTTAAAAATTCATAGGTTTGGTAGGTTTCCTTAGGTGCCGGCTGAGCTAGAGGCCAAAATCTACAGGTAGGCACTTTGCAAAAAACTCCTCTGTTTTCTTTAAAAAAATGTGATGTGTCCACTTTGCGTTTTGGGGCATTTCCTGTCGCGGGCGCTAGGCCTACCCACAGAAGTGAGCTACCATTTTTATCGACAGAGTTAGGGGAACGCTGGGTAGCAGGAAATTTGTGGCTCCTGTCAGATTCCAGAACTTTCTGTCACCGAAATGAGAGGAAAAAGGGTTTTTTGGGCCAAATTTAGATGTTTGCAAAGGATTCTGGGTAACATAACCTGGTCAGAGCCCCGCAAGTCACCCCATCTTGGATTCCCCTGGGTTTCTAGTTTTCACAAATGTCCTGGTTTGCTAGGTTTCCCCAGGTGCCGGCTGAGCTACAGGCCAAAATCCACAGGTAGGCACTGTTTTCTAGGAAAAAATGCGATGTGTCCACGTTGCGTTTTGGGGCATTTCCTGTCGCGAGTGCTAGGCCCACCCACACAAGTGAGGTATAATTTTTATCGGGAAACTTGGGGGAACGCTGGGAGGAAGGAAATTTGTGGCTCCTCTTTGATTCCAGAACTTTCTGTCACCAAAATGTGAGGAAAATGTGTTTTTTTAGCCAAATTTTGAGGTTTGCAAAGGATTCTGGGTAACAGAACCTGGTCAGAGCCCCACAAGTCACCCCATCTTGGATTCCCCTAGGTCTCTAGTTTTCAAAAATGCACAGGTTTGGTAGGTTTCCCTAGGTGCCGGCTGAGCTAGAGGCCAAAATCTACAGGTAGGCACTTTGCAAAAAACACCTCTGTTTTCTTTAAAAAAATGTGATGTGTCCACGTTGCGTTTTGGGGCATTTCCTGTCGCGAGTGCTAGGCCAACCCACACAAGTGAGGTATCATTTTTATCGGGAGACTTGGGGGAACGCTGGGTGGAAGGAAATGTGTGGCTCCTCTTTAATTCCAGAACTTTCTGTCACCAAAATGTGAGGAAAATTTGTTTTTTTAGCCAAATTTTGAGGTTTGCAAAGGATTCTGGGTAACAGAACCTGGTCAGAGCCCCACAAGTCACCCCATCATGGATTCCCCTATGTCTCTAGTTTTAAAAAATGCACAGGTTTGGTAGGTTTTCCTAGGTGCTGGCTGAACTAGAGGCCAAAATCTACAGATAGGCACTTTGCAAAAAACACCTCTGTTTTCTTTAAAAAAATGTGATGTGGACTTTCTAACAGAACCTGGTCAGAGCCCCACAAGTCACCCCATCTTGGATTCCCCTAGGTCTCTAGTATTCAAAAATGCACAGGTTTGGTAGGTTTCCCTAGGTGCCAGCTGAGCTAGAGGCCAAAATCTACAGGTAGGCACTTTGCAAAAAACACCTCTGTTTTCTTTAAAAAAATGTGACGTGTCCACGTTGTGTTTTGGGCCATTTCCTGTCGCGGGCGCTAGGCCTACCCACAGAAGTGATGTAGCATTTGTATCGAGAGAGTTAGGGGAATGCTGGGTGGAAGGAAATTTGTGGCTCCTCTCTGATTCCAGAACTTTCTGTCACCAAAATGTGAGGAAAACGAGTTTTTTTGGCCAAATGTTGATGTTTACAAAGGATTCTGGGTAACAAAACCTGGTCAGAGCCCCGCAAGTCACCCCATCTTGGATTCCCCTGGGTTTCTAGTTTTGAAAAATGTACTGATTTGCTAGGTTTCCCCAGGTGGCGGCTGAGCTACAGGCCAAAATCCACAGTAGGCACTGTTTTCTATGAAAAAATCTGATGTATCGACGTTGTGTTTTGGGCCATTTCCTTTCGTGGGCGTTAGTCCTACCCACACAAGTGAGGTATCATTTTTATCGGGAGACTTGGGGGAACGCTGGGTGGAAGGAAATGTGTGGCTCCTCTTTGATTCCAGAACTTTCTGTCACCAAAATGTGAGGAAAATATGTTTTTTTAGCCAAATTTTGAGGTTTGCAAAGGATTCTGAGTAACAGAACCTGGTCAGAGCCCCACAAGTCACCCCCTCTTGGATTCCCCTAGGTCTCTAGTTTTAAAAAATGCACAGGTTTGGTAGGTTTTCCTAGGTGCTGGCTGAACTAGAGGCCAAAATCTACAGATAGGCACTTTGCAAAAAACACCTCTGTTTTCTTTAAAAAAATGTGATGTGGACTTTCTAACAGAACCTGGTCAGAGCCCCACAAGTCACCCCATCTTGGATTCCCCTATTTCTCTAGTTTTCAAAAATGCACAGGTTTGGTAGGTTTCCCTAGGTGCCAGCTGAGCTAGAGGCCAAAATCTACAGGTAGGCACTTTGCAAAAAACACCTCTGTTTTCTTTAAAAAAATGTGACGTGTCCACGTTGTGTTTTGGGCCATTTCCTCTTGCGGGCGCTAGGCCTACCCACAGAAGTGAGGTACCATTTGTATCGAGAGAGTTAGGGGAACGCTGGGTGGAAGGAAATTTGTGGCTCCTCTCTGATTCCAGAACTTTCTGTCACCAAAATGTGAGGAAAACGAGTTTTTTTGGCCAAATGTTGATGTTTACAAAGGATTCTGGGTAACAAAACCTGGTCAGAGCCCCGCAAGTCACCCCATCTTGGATTCCCCTGGGTTTCTAGTTTTGAAAAATGTACTGATTTCCTAGGTTTCCCCAGGTGGCGGCTGAGCTACAGGCCAAAATCCACAGGTAGGCACTGTTTTCTATGAAAAAATCTGATGTGTCGACGTTGTGTTTTGGGCCATTTCCTTTCGTGGGCGCTAGTCCTACCCACACAAGTGAGGTATCATTTTTTTCGGGAGACTTGGGGGAACGCTGGGTGGAAGGAAATTTGTGGCTCCTCTCTGATTCCAGGACTTTCTGTCACCAAAATGTGAGGAAAATGAATTTTTTTAGCCAAATTTTGAGGTTTGCAAAGGATTCTGGGTAACAGAACCTGGTCAGAGCCCCACAAGTCACCCCATCTTGGATTCCCCTAGGTCTCTAGTTTTAAAAAATGCACAGGTTTGGTAGGTTTCCCTAGGTGCCGGCTGAGCTAGAGGCCAAAATCTACAGGTAGGCACTTTGCAATAAACACCTCTGTTTTCTTTAAAAAAATGTGACGTGTCCACGTTGCGTTTTGGGGCATTTCCTATTGCGGGCGCTAGGCCTACCCACAGAAGTGAGGTACCATTTGTATCGAGAGACTTAGGGGAACGCTGGGTAGAAGGAAATTTGTGGCTCCTGTCAGATTCCAGAACTTTCTGTCACCGAAATGAGAGGAAAAAGTGTTTTTTTTGGCCAAATTTTGATGTTTGCAAAGGATTCTGGGTAACATAACCTGGTCAGAGCCCCGCAAGTCACCCCATCTTGGAGTCCCTTGGGTTTCTAGTTTTCACAAATGTGCTGGTTTGCTAGGTTTCCCCAGGTGCCGGATGACACTGTTTTCTATGAATAAATGTGATGTGTCCACGTTGTGTTTTGGGCCATTTCCTTTCGTGGGCGCTAGTCCTACCCACACAAGTGAGGTATCATTGTTATCGGAAGACTTGAGGGAACGCTGGGTGGAAGGAAACTTGTGGCTCCTCTCTGATTCCAGAACTTTCTGTCACCAAAATGTGAGGAAAATGTGTTTTTTTAGCCAAAGTTTGAGGTTTACAAAGGATTCTGGGTAACAAAACCTGGTCAGAGCCCCACAAGTCACGCCCATCTTGGATTCCCCTAGGTCTCTAGTTTTAAAAAATGCATAGGTTTGGTAGGTTTCCCTAGGTGTCGGCTGAGCTAGAGGCCAAAATCTATAGGTAGGCACTTTGCAAAAAACACCTCTGTTTTCTTTTAAAAAAATGTGATGTGTCCACGTTGCGTTTTGGGGCATTTCCTGTCGCGAGTGCTAGGCCTACCCACACAAGTGAGGTATCATTTTTATCGGGAGACTTGGGGGAACGCTGGGTGGAAGGTGTGGCTCCTCTCTGATTCCAGAACTTTCTGTCACCAAAATGTGAGGAAAATGTGTTTTTTTAGCCAAATTTTGAGGTTTGCAAAGGATTCTGGGTAACAGAACCTGGTCAGAGCCCCACAGGTCACCCCATCGTGGATTCCCCTAGGTCTCTAGTTTTCAAAAATGCACAGGTTTGGTAGGTTTCCCTAGGTGCCGGCTGAGCTAGAGGCCAAAATCTACAGGTAGACACTTTGCAAAAAACACTTCTGTTTTCTTTCAAAAAATGTGATGTGTCCACGTTGCGTTTTGGGGCATTTCCTGTCGCGAGTGCTAGGCCTACCCACACAAGTGAGGTATCATTTTTATCAGGAGACTTGGGGGAACGCTGGGTGGAAGGAAATGTGTGGCTCCTCTCTGATTCCAGGACTTTCTGTCACCAAAATGTGAGGAAAATGTGTTTTTTTAGCCAAATTTTGAGGTTTGCAAAGGATTCTGGGTAACAAAACCTGGTCAGAGCCCCACAAGTCACCCCATCTTGGATTCCCCTAGATCTCTAGTTTTTAAAAATTCATAGGTTTGGTAGGTTTCCCTAGGTGCCGGCTGAGCTAGAAGCCAAAATCTCCAGGTAGGCACTTTGCAAAAAACACCTCTGTTTTCTTTCAAAAAATGTGATGTGTCCACTTTGCGTTTTGGGGCATTTCCTGCCGCGGGCGCTAGGCCTACCCACAGAAGTGAGCTACCATTTTTATCGAGAGAGTTAGGGAAACGCTGGGTAGAAGGAAATTTGTGGCTCCTGTCAGATTCCAGAACTTTCTGTCACCGAAATGAGAGGAAAAAGTGTTTTTTTGGCCAAATTTTGATGTTTGCAAAGGATTCTGGGTAACATAACCTGGTCAGAGCCCAGAAGTCACCCCATCTTGGATTCCCTTGGGTTTCTAGTTTTCACAAATGTGCTGGTTTGCTAGGTTTCCCCAGGTGCCGGCTGACCTACAGGCCAAAATCCACAGGTTGGCACTGTTTTCTATGAAAAAATGTGATGTGTCCACGTTGTGTTTTGGGCCATTTCCTTTCGTGGGCGCTAGTCCTACCCACACAACTGAGGTATCATTGTTATCGGAAGACTTGAGGGAACGCTGGGTGGAAGGAAACATGTGGCTCCTCTCTGAATCCAGAACTTTCTGTCACCAAAATGTGAGGAAAATGTGTTTTTTTAGCCAAAGTTTGAGGTTTACAAAGGATTCTGGGTAACAAAACCTGGTCAGAGCCCTACAAGTCACGCCCATCTTGGATTCCCCTAGGTCTCTAGTTTTAAAAAATGCATAGGTTTGGTAGGTTTCCCTAGGTGTCGGCTGAGCTAGAGGCCAAAATCTATAGGTAGGCACTTTGCAAAAAACACCTCTGTTTTCTTTTTAAAAAATGTGATGTGTCCACGTTGCGTTTTGGGGCATTTCCTGTCGCGAGTGCTAGGCCTACCCACACAAGTGAGGTATCATTTTTATCGGGAGACTTGGGGGAACGCTGGGTGGAAGGAAATTTGTGGCTCCTCTCTGATTCCAGAACTTTCTGTCACCAAAATGTGAGGAAAATGTGTTTCTTTAGCCAAATTTTGAGGTTTGCAAAGGATTCTGGGTCACAGAACGTGGTCAGAGCCCCACAAGTCACTCCATCATGTATTCCCCTAGGTCTCTAGTTTTAAAAAATGCACAGGTTTGGTAGGTTTCCCTAGGTGCCGGCTGAGCTACAGTCCAAAATCTATAGGTAGACACTTTGCAAAAAACACCTCTGTTTTCTTTAAAAAAATGTGATGTGTCCACATTGCGATTTGGGGCATTTCCTGTCGCGAGTGCTAAGCCTACCCACACAAGTGAGGTATCATTTTTATCGGGAGACTTGGGGGAACGCTGGGTGGAAGGAAATTTGTGGCTCCTCTCTGATTCCAGAACTTTCTGTCACCAAAATGTGAGGAAAATTTGTTTTTTTAGCCAAATTTTGAGGTTTGCAAAGGATTCTGGGTAACAGAACCTGGTCAGAGCCCCACAGGTCACCCCATCATGGATTCCCCTAGGTCTCTAGTTTTCAAAAATGCACAGGTTTGGTAGGTTTCCCTAGGTGCCGGCTGAGCTAGAGGCCAAAATCTACAGGTAGACACTTTGCAAAAAACACTTCTGTTTTCTTTCAAAAAATGTGATGTGTCCACGTTGCGTTTTGGGGCATTTCCTGTCGCGAGTGCTAGGCCTACCCACACAAGTGAGGTATCATTTTTATCAGGAGACTTGGGGGAACGCTGGGTGGAAGGAAATGTGTGGCTCCTCTCTGATTCCAGGACTTTCTGTCACCAAAATGTGAGGAAAATGTGTTTTTTAGCCACATTTTGAGGTTTGCAAAGGATTCTGGGTAACAGAACCTGGTCAGAGCCCCACAAGTCACCCCATCTTGAATTCCCCTAGGTCTCTAGTTTTCAAAAATGCACAGGTTTGGTAGGTTTCCCTAGGTGCCGGCTGAGCTAGAGGCCAAAATCTACAGGTAGGCACTTTGCAAAAAACACCTCTGTTTTCTTTAAAAAAATGTGACGTGTCCACGTTGCTTTTTGGGGCATTTCCTGTCGCGGGCACTAGGCCTACCCACAGAAGTGAGGTACCATTTGTAGCGAGAGACTTAGGGGAACGCTGGGTGGAAGGAAATTTGTGGCTCCTCTCAGATTCCAGAACTTTCTGTCACCGAAATGAAAGGAAAAAGTGTTTTTTTGGCCAAATTTTGATGTTTGCAAAGGATTCTGGGTAACAAAACCTGGTCAGAGCCCCACAAGTCACCCCATCTTGGATTCCCCTAGGTCTCTAGTTTTCAAAAATGCATAGGTTTGGTAGGTTTCCCTAGGTGCCGGCTGAGCTAGAGGCCAAAATCTACAGGTAGACACTTTGCAAAAAACACTTCTGTTTTCTTTCAAAAAATGTGATGTGTCCACGTTGCGTTTTGGGGCATTTCCTGTCGCGAGTGCTAGGCCTACCCACTCAAGTGAGGTATCATTTTTATCAGGAGACTTGGGGGAACGCTGGGTGGAAGGAAATGTGTGGCTCCTCTCTGATTCCAGGACTTTCTGTCACCAAAATGTGAGGAAAATGTGTTTTTTTAGCCAAATTTTGAGGTTTGCAAAGGATTCTGGGTAACAGAACCTGGTCAGAGCCCCACAAGTCACCCCATCTTGAATTCCCCTAGGTCTCTAGTTTTAAAAAATGCACAGGTTTGGTAGGTTTCCCTAGGTGCCGGCTGAGCTAGAGGCCAAAATCTACAGGTAGGCACTTTGCAAAAAACACCTCTGTTTTCTTTAAAAAAATGTGATGTGTCCACATTGCGATTTGGGGCATTTCCTGTCGCGAGTGCTAAGCCTACCCACACAAGTGAGGTATCATTTTTATCGGGAGACTTGGGGGAACGCTGGGTGGAAGGAAATTTGTGGCTCCTCTCTGATTCCAGAACTTTCTGTCACCAAAATGTGAGGAAAATGTGTTTTTTTAGCCAAATTTTGAGGTTTGCAAAGGATTCTGGGTAACAGAACCTGGTCAGAGCCCCACAGGTCACCCCATCATGGATTCCCCTAGGTCTCTAGTTTTCAAAAATGCACAGGTTTGGTAGGTTTCCCTAGGTGCCGGCTGAGCTAGAGGCCAAAATCTACAGGTAGACACTTTGCAAAAAACACTTCTGTTTTCTTTCAAAAAATGTGATGTGTCCACGTTGCGTTTTGGGGCATTTCCTGTCGCGAGTGCTAGGCCTACCCACACAAGTGAGGTATCATTTTTATCAGGAGACTTGGGGGAACGCTGGGTGGAAGGAAATGTGTGGCTCCTCTCTGATTCCAGGACTTTCTGTCACCAAAATGTGAGGAAAATTTGTTTTTTAGCCACATTTTGAGGTTTGCAAAGGATTCTGGGTAACAGAACCTGGTCAGAGCCCCACAAGTCACCCCATCTTGAATTCCCCTAGGTCTCTAGTTTTCAAAAATGCACAGGTTTGGTAGGTTTCCCTAGGTGCCGGCTGAGCTAGAGGCCAAAATCTACAGGTAGGCACTTTGCAAAAAACACCTCTGTTTTCTTTAAAAAAATGTGACGTGTCCACGTTGCTTTTTGGGGCATTTCCTGTCGCGGGCACTAGGCCTACCCACAGAAGTGAGGTACCATTTGTAGCGAGAGACTTAGGGGAACGCTGGGTGGAAGGAAATTTGTGGCTCCTCTCAGATTCCAGAACTTTCTGTCACCGAAATGAAAGGAAAAAGTGTTTTTTTGGCCAAATTTTGATGTTTGCAAAGGATTCTGGGTAACAAAACCTGGTCAGAGCCCCACAAGTCACCCCATCTTGGATTCCCCTAGGTCTCTAGTTTTCAAAAATGCATAGGTTTGGTAGGTTTCCCTAGGTGCCGGCTGAGCTAGAGGCCAAAATCTACAGGTAGACACTTTGCAAAAAACACTTCTGTTTTCTTTCAAAAAATGTGATGTGTCCACGTTGCGTTTTGGGGCATTTCCTGTCGCGAGTGCTATGCCTACCCACTCAAGTGAGGTATCATTTTTATCAGGAGACTTGGGGGAACGCTGGGTGGAAGGAAATGTGTGGCTCCTCTCTGATTCCAGGACTTTCTGTCACCAAAATGTGAGGAAAATGTGTTTTTTTAGCCAAATTTTGAAGTTTGCAAAGGATTCTGGGTAACAGAACCTGGTCAGAGCCCCACAAGTCACCCCATCTTGAATTCCCCTAGGTCTCTAGTTTTCAAAAATGCACAGGTTTGGTAGGTTTCCCTAGGTGCCGGCTGAGCTAGAGGCCAAAATCTACAGGTAGGCACTTTGCAAAAAACACCTCTGTTTTCTTTAAAAAAATGTGACGTGTCCACGTTGCTTTTTGGGGCATTTCCTGTCGCGGGCACTAGGCCTACCCACAGAAGTGAGGTACCATTTGTAGCGAGAGACTTAGGGGAACGCTGGGTGGAAGGAAATTTGTGGCTCCTCTCAGATTCCAGAACTTTCTGTCACCGAAATGAAAGGAAAAAGTGTTTTTTTGGCCAAATTTTGATGTTTGCAAAGGATTCTGGGTAACAAAACCTGGTCAGAGCCCCACAAGTCACCCCATCTTAGATTCCCCTAGGTCTCTAGTTTTCAAAAATGCATAGGTTTGGTAGGTTTCCCTAGGTGCCGGCTGAGCTTGAGGCCAAAATCTACAGGTACGCACTTTGCAAAAAACACCTCTGTTTTCTGTAAAAAAAATTGATGTGTCCACGTTGCGTTTTGGGCCATTTCCTGTCGCGGGCGCTAGGCCTACCCACAGAAGTGAGCTACCATTTTTATCGACAGAGTTAGGGGAACGCTGGGTAGCAGGAAATTTGTGGCTCCTGTCAGATTCCAGAACTTTCTGTCACCGAAATGAGAGGAAAAAGTGTTTTTTGGGCCAAATTTTGATGTTTGCAAAGGATTCTGGGTAACATAACCTGGTTAGAGCCCCGCAAGTCACCCCATCTTTGATTCCCCTGGGTTTCTAGTTTTCACAAATGTCCTGGTTTGATAGGTTTCCCCAGGTGCCGGCTGTGCTACAGGCCAAAATCCACAGGTAGGCACTGTTTTCTATGAAAAAATGTGATGTGTCCACGTTGCGTTTTGGGGCATTTTCTGTCGCGAGTGCTAGGCCCACCCACACAAGTGAGGTATCATTTTTATCGGGAGACTTGGGGGAACGCTGGGTGGAAGGAAATTTGTGGCTCCTCTTTGATTCCAGAACTTTCTGTCACCAAAATGTGAGGAAAATGTATTTTTTTAGCCAAATTTTGAGGTTTGCAAAGGATTCTGGGTAACAGAACCTGGTCAGAGCCCCACAAGTCACCCCATCTTGGATTCCCCTAGGTCTCTACTTTTCAAAAATGCACAGGTTTGGTAGGTTTCCCTAGGTGCCGGCTGAGCTAGAGGCCAAAATCTACAGGTAGACACTTTGCAAAAAACACCTCTGTTTTCTTTAAAAAAATGTGATGTGTCCAAGCTGCGTTTTGGGGCATTTCCTGTCGCAAGTGCTAGGCCTACCCACACAAGTGAGGTATCATTTTTATCGGGAGTCATGGGGAAACGCTGGGTGGAAGGAAATTTGTGGCTCCTCTCTGATTCCAGAACTTTCTGTCACCAAAATGTGAGGAAAATGTGTTTTTTTAGCCAAATTTTGAGGTTTGCAAAGGATTCTGGGTAACAGAACCTTGTCAGAGCCCCACAAGTCACCCCATCTTGGATTCCCCTAGGTCTCTACTTTTCAAAAATGCACAGGTTTGGTAGGTTTCCCTAGGTGCTGGCTGAACTAGAGGCCAAAATCTACAGATAGGCACTTTGCAAAAAACACCTCTGTTTTCTTTAAAAAAATGTGATATGTCCACGTTGCGTTTTGGGGCATTTCCTGTCGCGAGTGCTAGGACTACCCACACAAGTGAGGTATCATTTTTATCGGGAGACTTGGGGGAACACTGGGTGGAAGGAAATTTGTGGCTCCTCTCTGATTCCAGGACTTTCTGTCACCAAAATGTGAGGAAAATGTGTTTTTTTAGCCAAATTTTGAGGTTTGCAAAGGATTCTGGGTAACAGAACCTGGTCAGAGCCCCACAAGTCACCCCATCTTGGATTCCCCTAGGTCTCTAGTTTTCAAAAAAGCACAGGTTTGGTAGGTTTCCCTAGGTGCCGGCTGAGCTAGAGGTCAAAATCTACAGGTAGGAACCTTGCAATAAACACCTCTGTTTTCTTTAAAAAAATGTGACGTGTCCACGTTGCGTTTTGGGGCATTTCCTGTTGCGGGCACTAGGCCTACCCACAGAAGTGAGGTATCATTTTTATCAGGAGACTTGGGGGAACGCTGGGTGGAAGGAAATGTGTGGCTCCCCTCTGATTCCAGGACTTTCTGTCACCAAAATGTGAGGAAAATGTGTTTTTTTAGCCAAATTTTGAGGTTTGCAAAGGATTCTGGGTAACAGAACCTGGTCAGAGCCCCACAAGTCACCCCATCTTGAATTCCCCTAGGTCTCTAGTTTTCAAAAATTTTGCCGGATTTGGTAGGTTTCCCTAGGTGCCGGCTGAGCTAGAGGCCAAAATCTACAGGTAGGCACTTTGCAAAAAACACCTCTGTTTTCTTTAAAAAAATGTGACGTGTCCACGTTGCTTTTTGGGGCATTTCCTGTCGCGGGCACTAGGCCTACCCACAGAAGTGAGGTACCATTTGTCTTTTTTTTTTTTTTTTTTATTGGAAAGGTATCATACAACAAATACAAATAAGAAAATAAAGCAAATAACACCCAGCGGGGGATAAACCTTTGGAAGACAAATGTCCATCTCTTAAATGGTGACATACCATTTTGGTTTAAACATTTAAACATTATGAGCAAAAATCCAATCCTGAAATGCCCCCCATATTACCTTCCCTTTCCTCCTCGCATATTTCCCTTTCCGTTCATACAATGCTGTTTCCAAATAATACACTGATAATAATCTGGCCAACCATTGTTGCCAAGTCGGGGGTCGGACATTGAGCCAGGCGGATGCTATACATAATAGAAATACTGCCATAGCCACAAATATAAATGCTTCATAAAGATTGTCCGTATCACCCAACACCCCTAAAACCATTACCTCGGGGGTTAGGATTAGATCAAATCCCAGGACTTCTTTCAATACAGATTGAATGCCCTCCTTCAGATCCTTCAATTCCCCGCATGTAGCCATCATGTGTACAATATCTATTCCATACATTCTACATCTTGGACAGCTGGTTCCCAATAAACTGCCCCATTTAACAAGATGAGCTGGGGTATGATACAAATCAAACACAGTTTTATAATGTTGTGCTTGGAGGGAGGAAGAGAGTAGAATAGTGTGTCCCAATTCTAATGACCTTAGAAAGATTTTACTCCCGTCTTCCAGTTTCCTACTCCACTTTTCACAATTCTTCTCTAAATCATCGGGCTGTTCTAACATTAATGATCGATAGATTGACCTGATTGATATATTAGGATTAGTCACAATATTATCCAGCAGTTGAACGCTCCTAAATCCCTGCACCCCTCCTGTTTTTCTTAAAAGGAAATCTCGTATCTGAAGGTATTTAAAAAAATCCCTACGCTCTAAACCATAACACTTCTGTAGATCGACAAATGCCTTAACCCCCGAGTTATCAAAGAGATTCCCCAACCTCTCTATACCTGCCGAAACCCAGCTTGCCATACATTTATCCTTGAATATGTCGGGGAGCAATGGGTTCTTTTTGATCATGGTATAACAATTATATCTACCAAAACCTTTCTTTTTATACCATGACCGCCAGCACTTATAGGCCGCCTCCAATACCTTATATCGAGTTTTCTTATAGTACCCGGGCTCATGAAAAGTTACCAAACATCCATTAGCTGTTGCACCCATCTGCAGCTCATATATATTAGGACTATCCTCTTCTGGAATCCCTCCTTTTTTAGAACCCCATAAAGGGCGCATATACTGAAAGGCTGCCGCCATTTGGTATAATTTTATATTCGGCAAAGACCACCCCCCCTTTCTCGGGAAAGTGACATGAATTTACTTGCTCTTCTGCATTTACCATATGCCCAGATAAATCTCATAACCACTCTATCTATCTCTTTAAATTTCGAGTTAGTAAAGCTCAATGGTACAGCCCGGAACAAATACAACAGCTTAGAGAGGAAAATCATTTTTACCATATTACACCTCCCCATGATGGTTAAATGTAAATTATTCCATCTGCACATATCTTGTCTTGCTTTAGCAAGTATGGGATCCAGATTTAACTTAACAATTTCTCCTACTTGTGGCGTGATATCTATTCCCAAATATACTGCATGGTCGACCCTTCGTGTATCCTGAGTGCTGGTGTATTGATTAATCAATATCTGTGTTTTATCTCTGTTTAGACGATATCCAGAAAATCTTCCGAACTTCATTGACACCTTTTCAACCTCTCTCAATGCCGGATCAGGGGTGGGAGTTAGTATAGCAATATCATCTGCATATGCTAGAACTTTTATATCCCATCCCTGCCTATGAATTGGTGGAATCTTGCTGTTATCTTCAATCTGTCTAAGCAAGGGATCTATATAAACAGCAAACAGGAGCGGAGAGCATGGACATCCCTGTCTAGTACCTCTCTTAACCTGGACACTCTCCGATTGTCCCCCCATTAGTTGTATTTTGACTACCGGTGATCTATATAGAGCCCTTATTGCTGCAATAAATTTCTTCCCTAACCCATAATACTCCATTACATGCCATAAATACTTCCAGCTCACCCGGTCAAACGCCTTTTCCGCATCTAATAATGCAACTGCCATCGGCTCCTGGGCCACTTCTGTAGCGTCCAAAAGTGCAATAACTTTTCGGATATGATCGGTAGTATCTCTTCCTGGCACAAACCCATGCTGACTAGGAAAAACTATCTTCCTGATCACAAGAGATAGTCGAGCGGCTAATATCTTTGAATATATTTTAGTGTCGCTATTGATTAGTGTAATTGGCCTGTATGACGCCGGGTTTGATGCGAGTTTCCCTTTCTTCA